>NC_053035.3:162632295-163283381 GCF_002575655.3 Aegilops tauschii subsp. strangulata | reverse complement strand
GCCACGTTTTGCCCCGAAACCAGGAGGGCAGTTTCAACATACCCATGGAGGAAGTAGTTCGCACAACCATAATGGCTCCAAGAATGGTAATGGGAATGGAGGAAGCAACGGACAGAACCGCACCAACCCATCTACCCCAGCCAAGGGGGATCTAAGTCACATTAATTGTTTCAAGTGCCAGAAGACTGGACGCTATGCAAATGATTGTCCTGAAGCCCAGAATGGAAATGGCAATGGATGCTCTGGGAAGAAGCCGAACCCTTTCAACAAAGAACATGTGAACCACGTGAGCGTGGAAGAGGTTGAAGCACAGCCTGATGCAGTAATAGGTAAGTTTATGGTTAAGTCATTTACTGCACTCGTTCTTTTGATACTGGCGCATCGCATTCATACATATCAAGGGGATTTGTGGATAAGTATAAACTGCCAACCCAAGCCCTTAGGTCACCCATGTTAGTAACCTCACTAGGAGCAGAGTATATGGCTAGTTTATGGTGTGAACGGTTACCGTTAAGGATTGGTAACTACCTGTTTCCCTCAGACCTAATAATATTGGAATCTCAAGGATTGGATGTGATATTAGGCATGGATTGGTTATCAAAGTATGGAGGGAACATTGATTGTGCCAGTAAGTCGATTATGCTTACCACCCCAGAAGGAAGAAGGATTAAGTATGTATCCCGGCATGTGCCGAAGAGGACTCAAGTGAATTCCTTATCAGGAGTTGTACAGGAGGAAGTGCCAGTGGTGAAGGATTACCCGGACGTATTTCCAGAAGAGTTGCCAGGCATGCCACCAGATAGAGACATTGAGTTTCTGATTGAACTTTTGCCAGGCACAGGGCCAATATCTAAGAGACCGTACAGGATGCCCGCAAAAGATTTGGAGGAAATTAAGAAGCAGATTAAGGAGTTATTGGATAAAGGCTATATTCGCCCAAGTTCGTCACCTTGGGGATCACCAGTACTTCTAGTGGAGAAGAAAGATGGATCGTTGAGGATGGTTGTTGATTACCGTGGATTGAATGAAGTGACCATCAAAAACAAGTACCCACTGCCGATGATCAATGATTTGTTTGACCGCTTACAAGGAGCTAAAGTATTTTCCAAGATCGATCTACGATCAGGATACCATCAGTTAAAGATTCGAGAGCAGGATATACCTAAGACGGCCTTTACCACCAGATATGGGCTATATGAGTATACCGTTATGTCATTTGGTCTGACTAACGCACCTGCCTATTTCATGAACATGATGAACAAAGTGTTTATGGAGTTTTTGGATAAGTTCGTCGTGGTGTTCATAGACGATATGTTAGTCTTTTCCAAGAATGAAGAAGAGCATAAGGAGCATTTGCGTTTGGTACTTGAGAAGCTCAGAGAACATCAGTTATACGCCAAGTTCAGCAAATGTGAATTTTGGCTGAAGGAAGTTGGATTCCTCGGACATGTTATATCTGGAGAAGGAATGCAGTAGACCCTGCCAAAGTTGACACGGTAACAAGTTGGGAATCACCCACGTCAGTTGGAGAGATCCGGAGTTTCCATGGACTTGTAGGATACTACCAGAGGTTTATTGAGAATTTATCGAAGATTGCAAAACCCATGACTGAGCTATTAAAGAAGGACACCAAGTTCAATTGGACTGAGGAATGTGAAACTAGTTTCCAAGAATTTAAGAAACGATTGGTTACATCACAAGTGTTGATTCTTCCAGATCAACGCAAGGATTATGAAGTTTATTGCGACACTTCTCGTCGAGGACTTGGAGCAGTGCTTATGCAGGAAGGAAGAGTTGTGTCATATGCTTCACGACAACTTAAACCCCATGAGAAGAATTATGCCACGCATGATTTGGAATTAGCAGCCGTAGTGCATGCGTTGAAGACATGGAGACATTTTCTCATCGGAAACCATTGTGAGGTGTACACGGATCACAAGAGTTTGAAGTACATTTTCACGCAGAAGGAGTTAAATCTCAGACAGAGGAGATGGTTGGAGCTTATTAAGGACTATGATATGAGATTGCATTATCACCCAGGGAAGGCTAACGTAGTAGCACATGCGTTGAGCCGCAAGAGCCATGTCAACACCCTCATGACAGGAGAGTTACCTTAGGAGTTAGCCGAGGACCTTCACTAGCTATGTTTGGAGATAGTCCCAAGAGGCTATTTAGCGACATTGGAGATTCAGTCTACCTTGATGGAAAAGATCAGAGAAGCTCAGAAGACAGACAAGGAGATTGATGAGATAAAGGAAAAGATGAGCAAAGGAAAAGCCAAGGGATTTCGTGAGGATGAGCACGATACCTTATGGTTTGAGGACCGCGTTTACGTGCCCAATGATCCGGAGATCAGGAAGTTGATTTTGCAAGAGGCCCATGATTCACCGTATTCGATTCACCCAGGAAATACCAAGATGTATTTGGATTTGAAGGATACTTTTTGGTGGACCAGAATGAAGAAGGATATTGCGGAGTATGTAGCAGTTTGTGATGTATGTCAGAGAGTGAAGGCAGAACATCAGAAGCCAGCAGGATTGCTACAACCATTGCCAATACCCGAATGGAAGTGGGATAAAATAGGCATGGATTTTATCACGGGATTGCCCAGGACTCGTTCAGGCTATGACTCAATATGGGTTGTAGTCGATCGTTTGACGAAAGTAGCTCATTTCATTCCAGTGAAGACCACTTACACCAGTGCTAAGTTGGCAAAGATATACATGACCAGGATCATATGTTTGCATGGAGTTCAGAGGACCATTGTATCAGACAGAGGAACCCAGTTTACCTTGAAGTTTTGGAAGCAGTTACATGAAACATTGGGAACCAGGCTAGAATTTAGTACAGCCTTTCACCAACAGACAGATGGACAGACCGAGAGAGTCAATCAGATTTTGGAAGACATGTTGAGAGCTTGTGCACTAGATTATGGATCTATTTGGGACGACAATTTGCCATATGCAGAGTTTTCTTACAACAACAGTTATCAAACCAGTTTGAAGATGGCCCCTTTCGAAGCTTTGTACGGAAGGAGGTGTAGAACACCGTTGTTATGGGACGAAGTTGGAGACCGTCAGTTGTTTGGACCAGATTTGATTAAGGAGTCTGAACAGAAAGTGAGATTGATTCGCGATAGGCTCAAGGTAGCCCAGTCCAGGTAGAAGAGTTATGCGGATTCAAAACGTAAGGAGACAGTTCACGAAGTTGGAGACAGAGTTTATCTGCGAGTATCGCCACTTCGAGGAGTGAAGCGCTTTGGAGTTAAGGGAAAGCTAGTGCCCCGTTTTATTGGACCATACAGGGTTTTGGAACGTATGGGAGAAGTTGCCTACAAGCTGGAATTGCTGAAGGATTGTCAGGAGTTCATGATGTATTTCACGTTTCCCAGTTGAAGAAGTGCCACGCAGAGATGGCTGAGATACCACTGAGAGATACAGTGCCACTGGAAGTGATTCAGCTGGAAAGTGATTTGACCTATGAGGAGAAACCAGTTAAGATTCTTGAATATGCCAGCCGAGTTACCCGCAGTAAGGTTATCAAGTTTTGCAAAGCCCAGTGGAGCCACCATACGGAAGATGAAGCCACCTGGGAGCGAGAGTAAGATCTACGGAAGGACCACTCTCACCTATTTTCCAGCCAACCCGAATCTCGAGGGTGAGATTCATCTTAAGGGGGGTAGGTTTGTAACATCCCAAATTTTCAATTTGGAATGTTATACATTAGATCATCATTGCATAGCATATTTTATTGCAGTTGGCCAATCCTCGATAAATCCTAAGCAACTCAAGGACCCTCGGAGAGAGTTGGGGATTTTCCCGATTTCATATTTGATTTTCATCAAATAATAAAACGAGGATTTTGGTTTTAATTATTTTCTCTCCGGAAAAATATTTCACATTAAAATAAATGAGAGGAGAAAATATGACTTCTCCAAAACAATTGAAATATTGGAGGAAAAATATAATCATATATTGGATTTTACTCGTTATTTATTTGCAATTTTAATTGCATTAAAAAAATTGCACGTTTTCAAAACTACATTTTTGTGTCAAAAAAATGTTTACCTTGTTCTAATTATTTTAATTAGACGGGGAAAATTTGTTTTATCATTTTTGGATTTTTATTTATTTTTCTGCGATTTGTTTTGATTTCGGCGGAATTTAAAAAAAAACCCACCGCGCCCGACCGGGCCGAGGCCCAGCCGAGCCGGCCGGCCCATCCCGCGTCGGCTGGCCCATCCCGCGCCGTCTCCCTCGCGAGCACGCCTGCGCCAACGCCGAGTCCGAGGCGAGCACGCCATCGCCGCCGCCTTGCCCCCTCCTCCAAGCAGCCCCCCTCTCTTATATACCCGCCGCCGCCGCCCCCTCCCTCACCCCGAGCACCGCCCCAAGCCGCCCCGCCGGAGCCCGCAGCACCGCCGCCCGCAGCTCGCCGCCCGCTCGCCGCAACGCCGCCGCCGACGCCGCCCCTCGCCGCCCCGAGGCTCCGCCCGAGCCCCGCCACCCCGCCACCCTCGCCGGCCCCCGCCGGAGCCCCAAGCCGCCCCGCCGGAGCCCGTCCCGACGAGGTACCGAGCCGCCGCCGCCAGTGCCGGTTTTCTAAAAAAAACCGTTCGTTTTTTTAAACCCTAGATCGGTCTATTTTTTTTGGTTTTATTATTTAGTGAATGTTCACCGACCCGTTCGTTTTAACGAACGTGTTCGTCGGATTTTTGCTGTTAACGAACGTTCGTTCGTTTAACCGTTCGACAGTTTCTTTTTGTCGAATTTTTCCGCGATTTTCCAGATCCCGATTCCTGATCGGATCTTCGTTTTCGTTTAAGTTTTCGCTCATTTATCGGAATCAGGCGATTCAAGCGCCTAGAGTTTCGTCTCGAAATTCTCTTTCCGTTTAACCTACTCAAACAAGTTTTTGCTACTGTAAAATTTGACCTAGATCCAGATTAGTAAACGAAGCTTGTTTCTTTCGCCGTTTGACTTTCGATTTGATTCTTTTTGCAAACCGGAGTTCTTAAGTTGAACTTTCTGGTTGTATCTTTTATTCGAGTTTTACCCGTGCATTAGATGAGTACTTATTGTTTTCTTGTTTGTTTGCGATAGAGTACCCGGAGTGCGCCGGTTGTTACTTCGAATCTCTAGGTTTCGCGGATCATCAGCAAGGCAAGTAACACTTTGATCATACTTTTCCATACCCAGTTTTTATTGCATTAGATCAATCCTCAAACATTGCATGGTTAGGATCTAATTAAATTGTGGGTTTTGGGAAGTAGTTGAGGTAGTACCTATTACCTGTTTTATATATCAAACCCTTGGGAGTTACTTCTACGTTCCTTATATTGCCATGCTATGCTCGTAGACGTGGATTGGGTTTGAGAGATATTCATGACAGATGTAAGATTGTTAATAATGGTTTACTTAAGGTGGCAACTAAAACTCACATCTGGGTGGATTGAGGCACCTGGGGAACCCAGTGCTGCCTGTTTTTTTGGATATCCCGGGGTACCCGTGTGATCATCCTATGGACCGCCACCCAGGCTAAAAGGGATCATGAGATTTTTCATGCTAGAAACTTCCGTGTGCAGCCACAAGCTATTATGGGCTCTAGCATAGTTGATTAAGTTGTGTGAGCTCTTGAAGAGGTAGACTAGCAGATGTAGGGGATGTAGGTGGTACGGTCTACCCGGAGTAGAGAGTTAACGCTTCCGAAAGACTGTGTCTCGGTCATCCGTTTCTCAAACATCATGCAGTGCGAGAATCAAGCGGAGGTGATCGAGTCTTGTGGGGAAAAGCGCGCAAACCTCTGCAGAGTGTACAAACTAATCATGGTTAGCCGTGTCCCCGGTTATGGACAACTTGAGTATCTAGTATCTGGATTATCATGTGAATCTCATCACCATGTTACTTTAATTAATTTTGTTGGGTTAATGATGACACTTAATTGGGATTGAGTTGGAGGTACCTTCTCAATGTTTAACAACCACCATGATAGTTAAACACAACTTATTCCTTTGTAGTAGGGAAAATTTGGCTTTTCGCAAAACTGTAACCATAGAGCTTTCCACCAGCCATATATGCATGTAGTATAGCATTATTATGTTCATTATTCTCTATGTGTTATATTGCCCGCATATTCCATGTGCTGACCCGTTTTCGGGCTGCAACGTTTCATGTTGCAGACTATTCAGACGACGAGTGAGGTGCCTTAGGTCGTGGTCTTATACTCGGTTATGTCGTTCGAGTTGATGGACTCACTTATCTTCGAAGCCTTCCGCTGTTATCGTTTTTAGATGGCCTTAAGCCATATTTATCATACTTATTCTCTTTTGAGATATTCGTTGTAATAAGTGTGTGATTGCTACTCTGTTATAAATCCTCCATTTGTACTGTGCGTGTCAGCATTACTGATCCAGTGATGACACTGGTGCATAGCAGCACAGACTGTTTGAGGTCTGGCCACTACAGTTGGAGGCACAAACTCTCGCCGCAAAGCTCTCTTCGTCTTGGGCCAACTCATGTTGTTGGTCTCCGAAGGTGTGTGAAGCCACCATGTCGAGGCGTTGTCGTGGAAGTTTCTTGTGGCGCACTTCACTTGATCTTCGGGAGGAACTTGATGTAGCTTGAGGTAGTCGTCCATTAGGTGCTCCCACTCGAGATACTCCTCGGGTTCTTGAGTCCCATAGAAAGGAATCGCATGGTCGGTGTCGAGGTCGTAGTAGCTCGTGGATGTCGCGGACTTGAGCTTGGGGAGCTTCTCATGAGCGTAGTCTTGAGGTGCTTGTTGGCGAAGATGCCATATATCCGAAGGCGAAGATGCCTTGAAGTCACTTGGCGAAGATGCCAAGGGAGATGGTGAAGTCGTTGAGCGGTTGTTGGTGTTGAGCTCTTGACCTTCACGTTCTTGTCGGTGGTGATGGTGTCGATGCCGATGTGATCTTGACGAAGATGGTAGCTCGGAGGCATGTGCTCTTGAGCGTCTTCGCGAAGATGAGGAAGATCGCTTGTATGACTTGATGAGGGCTTCGATATCCTCCATTTGAGCATTCATCTTGGCGTCGTTGGAGTTGTTCGTGGCATCGAACTCGTTGTTGTTGTTGTAGACCGAGGGTGAAATGCCTTGCCTATCCATCACAAGACTCGAGTAGAGGTGAGTAGGAAATGAGATAAACAATACCAAGTTACCTTTTCCCAAAGTTGAGGATGTATCCCGTTTCACTCAATGTGAGATGAAAGAATAGTGGAATTGGTACCGGACTTGTTCACTCACACCTACAAACTAAAGCTTATGGAGTAGCTCGGTGAGGATAGTGGCACAAAATTTTAATGAAAAATGTTAGCAAAAGTCAATAATGTTGAACGAGATTCACAAATTCGCAAGTGAAACAAGTAGACCAATAGCAATGAATGGCACACGGAAACACACACACGGATAGATAAATGGGGTCGTGCAACCAAGGAATGAGCACAAAATGTGGAGTCCACGGAAAACGCTCATGTTGCACAACTCAAGAGAGACGCTAGCACGATTGCTCAATAGGCGGATACGACACTTGTGCACAACCTATAAGATGCAAAATGGATAAACTTTCTATCCCAAGTATGCTATATATGTATGGTTCCCGGTGTTTCTCACACAATGATCCAAGATGATCAAGTATGATACCATATGATATATTGTAATGCACTATGATACGATGCTATGCTCTTGCTTACAAGCTCTTTCTTCACTCTTTTTCTTTTATGAAAAGCTTATTCTTGTTTTTTATGGCCACGATGCACAAACCAAGATAGCAATTGTGTATATGCGGGAACAATTTTGTGACACAAGTATGATGATACCAATATGATATGGTATGTATGCAATGGAAGGTGTAGATCACTAATGTGCACAAGTAACGTTGCCGACAATACTCAAATGGCTAGTCTCGATAGGCAAGTGACGCAAAATGGGCTAGGGGTTCACAATTGCAATTGCAAGGGGAATATACAATGGTGTTGTCGAGGTTACCGTCCGTTGCGATGATGAGAGGCAGTGTTGTCGATGTCAACCTGTTCCTAATTAGCCGAAACACCTTAGGAAACGGAAAAACCACAACTCAAAATCTCAAGGACAAAAGTCAAATGGTGGTAGCAGGAATGCGGTGGTGGTTGCGGAAGGTCAAAGGGATTGCGGAAATGCAATGATGGGTTTTGGAGTACGCAATGCAGAAGTGGAGGGTAAGGTAAGTCTATGCAGAAGTTATGGTGGTGGTTGATGAAGAAGCAACCGTCCCTAAGTAGCCTAAACACCTTAGGAGACTCAAATCACAACTCAAACAACCACTAATGCTATAAGGAACGAAATGGGTTAGGTTGCGGAAGTCGGTGGTGGTTATGCGGATGTTGTGGTGGAAGCCCTAGGCAAAGATGCCAAAGTTGTCAAAATTTCATGGAGTCAAATGGTGATGGAACCTATCTAGATAGATAGAGGATGTCAATAGCTACTCAATGAGCTAAAGAACGCGAAAATCGGAGTCCGGATGTGAAAGTTATGGTCAAAACGGTGAAGCACGCGAGGCTGAAATCTACAGGGGTCGGACATCCGGGGGTAGGGTCCGGATTTCCGGGGGTTAGTATCCAGAACCGTGCAGATTTGGTGCTCCAGGAGCCGGATGTCCGGCTTGGGACCCGGATGTCCAGCCCGATGGCCCGGATGTCCGGCCTGAGGCCCGGATGTCCGGCCCGACGATTCCAGATCAGGATTTGGACTTCGAAACTCGATTTGGGGCGGAAATGGATGATTTCGGAGGCAAAATTTGATGGATTTTTTGGATGGAAAGGGGGAAAAGATGGAGGAAAGCTAGATCCACTTGAAACCAAGCAAATCCATGGATCAAAATCAACAAAACATCATCAAACCAAAAATCACAAAAAAATTTGGGGGCTAGTTTTGGTGGGGTTTTTCGAATTTAGGACGAACACAAACAAAAAAGGCTAGAAAACGGTGGGAGGGACTCCAAATACGTGATCAACGTGGCTTATGATACCATATGTTACGGGGCTAACCCGGTGTAGGCCGATCTTTCACGATTGGAGTGTGTTCCCTCGAAGAACACAATGAACACGGGGAAGAACGGAGAGAAATCACAAGGGGAACACTCAAGAACAAATCCAATCACACATCCACTAGACAATCAAACACACAACATCCAAAAGGTACATGAACAACAAAGGGAAAGATACAAGGTAAGGTTCATCTCCATGAGGAGGTCTTGAAGGGGGCCACCCAAGAGGGGGTCTTGATGATATATCCCGCAGGATCTTCTCCTAGATGGAGGTCTTGGCCTCCATAAGGAGTAGTAGTCTCTCTCTCTCTCTCTCTCAAGAGTAGAGTGGTACAAGGAGCAGAGCTCTCTATCAAATGAGCTATCACTTTGCTAACCCTAGAAAGGAGAAGGGGGAGGTCTATTTATAGTCTAAGCCTCGAAGGGGTAACTGGGAAGGGATACATGGGCCTCTGGCCCGTGGCTGTGCGCAGGCAGGCGCCGGATGTCCGGGCCGGGGGCCGGATTTCCGGCCGTTCGTGGGGCGCCGGATGTCCGGGGCTCACGCCGGATGTCCGGGATGAAGTGGCCAAACTCCGGAAGAGGCGCCGTTTGTCCGAGCTTTGGCGAGGCGCCGGATGTCCGGGGCTGGCGCCGGATGTCCGGCCGCTGAAGCTTGTTCGGCCTTCTGTTGGTGCAGCTGTTGGGCGGCTGCACAGGCGCCGGATGTCCGGCCCTTGGCCCGGATGTCCGGCCGCTGTAGCTTCAACAGCTCCTTCTTCTTCCGTCGTCGCTTCCAGGCTTCCCTCGCGGATGGTGTAGTTGTTCCATGGCGCTTGCACTCCTCCTCGTCGTCCGTAGTGTTCTGACAATACCTATGCATGCACACGAGTGGAGTGTCAAGTAGTATACCATCCTCGAAGGGGTCAAGTGAGCACGTGTAAAGGAGATGATTCACCTTTGTGTATGTGAAGTAGATGTCGCACGTGTCACTCGCCGAATGGACTCTTGACATGGTGATGTCCATAGGATGCTCCGCATCATTATGGCACTAAGATGATAACAAGGTAACTACGGTGCACAATAGCGCGGCCTGGCAATTCTGAACTCGCTAGTCTCGATGGGTAAGCAACGCAAAAGGCTCGGGCTATCAATGCAAAAGCAAAGGTAAGTGTCGTCGAGGTTACCGTCCCTTCTTACGGTTAGCGGTGAAGATGACTCCGAGGTGATGATGAATGGCGGTGATGTCGATGTGACACATTCCTAAGTAGCTGAAACACCTTAGGAAACGAAAATCGCAACTGAAATCGATCAAATGCGGAAGGTGGGTATTTTTTGGTTGATTTTTGGATGGAGGCTAATGGTGGTGGTAATGATATATGTGGATGGGGGGTGTCAAGGGCTTCCAAACGAGCTAAAGAACACAAAAATGGACTTGGGAGGTGGAAGTTATGGCCAAATTAGTGGTGTAGTTGGGCTGATTCGGGGGGGGGGGGGGGTGCGGGCACCCGGGGGTGGGAGGTGTGTAACGCCCACGATGCGGCTTTATCTCCCACGTGTCGAGGCACGACTTAGAGGCATAACCGCATAGTGGTTTTGTCGCAAGAAGGGTTATCTTCACACAATCCCATGTAATGAACAAGAATGGGATAAAGAGTTGGCTTACAATCGCCACTTCACGCAATGCATAAATATAATTCATACATCATCCAAAATACAAACATATAGACCGACTACAGTCAAAATCTAGATGAAAATAAGACAACCCCAAATCCCCGATCGTCCCAACTGGGCTCCACTACTGATCATCAGGAAAAGACACATAGTAACGACCACGTTCCTCGTCGAACTCCCACTTGAGATCGACCCCATCATCTACACTGGCATCGTCGGCACCTGCAACTGTTTTGGTAGAATCTGTGAGGCACGAGGACTCAGCAATCTCACACCCGCGAGATCAAGACTATTTAAGCTTATAGGAAAGGATGGTGTAATGAGGTGGAGCTGCAGCGGCAATAAGCATATATGGTGGCTAACATACGCAACAGAGAGCGAGAAGAGAAGCAACGGAACGGTCGTCATCTAGGAATGACCAAGAAGTGATCCTGAACTCCTACTTACGTCATACATAACTCAGACCGTGTTCACTTCCCGGACTCCGCCGAGAAGAGACCATCACGGCTACACACGCAGTTGATGTATTTTAATTGGGTCAAGTGAGAAGTTCTCTACAACCGGACATTAACAAATTCCCATCTGCCTCATAACCGCGGGCACGGCTTTCGCAAGATAATACCCTGCAGGGGTGTCCCAGCTTAGCCCATCATAAGCTCTCACGATCAACGAAGGATAAACCTTCTCCCGGAAAGACCTGATCAGTCTGGGAATCCCGATTTACAAGACATTTCGACAATGGTAAAACAAGACCAGCAAAGCCCCCGAATGTGCCGACAAATCTCGTTCTCAGGGCACAACGGATGAGCCAGACGTCGGGTTGGCATAGACCCTGGTTGCCCAGGGGGCGCCAGACATCGCTCGGTTTGGGCCAGCACATGAAGGAGCACTGGTCCGGGGGTTTAAAATAAAGATGACCCTCGGGCTCGCGAAAACCCGGGGGAAAAAGGCTTAGGTGGCAAATGCTAAAACCAAAGTTGGGCCTTGCTGGAGGAGTTTTATTCAAGGTGAACTGTCAAGGGGGTCCCATAAATCACCCAACCGCGTAAGGAACGCAAACTCAAGGAACATAATCCCGGTATCTCAGTAACTAGGGCGGCAAGAGTGGAACAAAACACCAGGCATAAGGCCGAGCCTTCCACCCTTTACCAAAATATATAGATGCATTAATTAAATAAGAGATATTGTGATATCCCAACATATCCATGTTTCGACATGGAACAAAATTTCAACTTCACCTGCAACTAGCAACGCTATAAGAGGGGCTGAGCAAAAGCGGTATCTTAGCCAAACAATGGCTTGCTAGGAAAGGATGGTTAGAGGCTGGCATGGCAAAATGGGAGACATGATAT
The DNA here is from genome assembly GCF_002575655.3 of Aegilops tauschii subsp. strangulata. NCBI lineage: Eukaryota > Viridiplantae > Streptophyta > Magnoliopsida > Poales > Poaceae > Aegilops > Aegilops tauschii. The sequence continues at coordinate 163,271,333 of NC_053035.3, read as the reverse complement.
AGCATGTGATAGGTAGCGCAGCATGGCAATAGAGCGAACAACTAGCATAGCAAAGATAGAAGTGATTTCGAGGGGTGGTCATCTTGCCTGCAAGGTTCTCAGAGTTGTCGAAAGCTTGATCCTCGTAAGCGTACTTGTTGAGGATATAGACCTGGGAGTCACCCGCCAGGAGGGCCGGGTTACACTAAGGGTCATTGCCAGAAGCCCGGAGCTAAGTTTCAAGATAATGGGCCAAAGATGGGCTGAGACCCGGCGATGGTTTATTGCCCATAGTTATCATCATTGTTATAGTAGACTTGTAGTGTAAGGCAAGTATTGTTTAGAGTCCGAGCCGGACACTCTTATGAGCCGGCCGGGACTCTAAAGGCCGCTGGGTGCCAACCTCCCTATAGAAAGGGACGACCCGGCAGCGGTTTAGGGGCGACAACAATCTGATCGAGAGCCGGGCATAGCTGTTTAGCTCCCTGGTTATCGAAACCCTGATTAATACCACCTCAACTGGACGTAGGCTTTTACCTTCACCGTAAGGGGCCGAACCAGTATAAACCCTCGTGTTCCTTGTCCCACTTAACCCCTTCAAGCTTCCCAATTGCGATGGCTCCACGACTAAGTCCTAACCCGAGGACATCTGCCGTGACAATTCCACGACAGTTGGCGCCCACCGTGGGGCTGGCGCACGGTGGATTTGAGTTCTTGAAGGGCAGCTTCGAAGGGCTCAAGGGATACGATGTGGGCCGGATGACCAAGAGTCGTCGCGGCAAGCTCTACATCGACGATGCGGACTGGGGCCCCGACGCCGGCTCAGTGGAGTACGGGTACCGGGTCCCCTTCGGTGGAATTCATGTCTTCATCGGCAAGATTGGAGAGCCGGGCCCCGAGCCGGATCTCCGCGCCGGTCTCATCGAAACGGCTCAGCGCGCACGACCCGCCCGGGCCCGGCCTGCCTTAAAGCGCGCTTTTGTGGGATGCATCCACGGAGGGCCCTCTGATCCATCTGGGTCTGGGGATGAGGCGGCCGCCGGCTCTGACGGCGAGTCGGCCGCTGATGAGTCAAACTCGTTGTACCAACTTCAAGATGGCAGGCTCATGAGTTATTCCGATGGCAGCAGTATTCCGGACCTTTTTGAGCCGCCAAGTCAGGTTGGAGTTTTTATGGCTGGTGCGCAGCCTGTTCAGAACCCCGCTTCCGGATCGGAAAACCCGGTGCCTTCCCCGGCTCAGGTGCTGATGGATCTCACGGATAAGATGACGGCCCTGTTAACCGCAACGGTCGACCCGGCGGATCAAGTTCAGCATGATGCGGCGGTGGCACAGCTAAAATTGGATCTGATAAAAGCTAAAGAGGACCTTGCAGCGGAAGGGATCAGACTGGCTGCGGAGCGGGCGGCTCTCGATGCCCGAACTCAGCTGATTCAGGCGCAGTCCTTCCAACTCACGATGGATCAGAACGTGGCCAATGAGGTCATGAGAAGGAGGCATCAAAAGGCTCAATCTCGACTCCCGCCGGTTTACGATCCGCGCAACCTCTTCAACACACCGGGTGCAGGGTCTAGTCACCCGCCGGGGGTCGTAGCACCCGGATCTGGACCCCTTCTTCAACCACGAGTGATGGGGCCTCCCCAGGGGCCCCCCGCCCTGCCTCAGTATGTGCCAATACCCCCAGGCCATTATAATAACCCGCTGGAGAACATGGTCGCCGCAGCGGCACGGCTGGCGGCTCTGCCCGTTGATGGCGACTCTCCGACGGCTATTGAGGCCCGCCGAGCCGGAGAACTCCTCCAGACAGCGCTGGCGCAGCAAGAGGCGTACTCCTACAGCCGGGATAGGATCCATTCAACCCCTCGTCCAGGGCAGAGCCCGAGTTACAGCCGACACATGGTCTCGGCGACCGGCTCAAGTAATGTCCGACGCCATGACCCGCCCCCTGGTCATGGCCCGGCTCATAATGGAGCCTTCTACGTAGCAGACCAAGCACGCCAGGAGGCGGAGCAGGCGCCTCAAGTGATGGCTTACCAGACCCCCCCGGCTTATCCGACGATGTCCGTTGATGCGGGTATCCCTACTAGAACCGGGGGTGTCCCGTGTTTGATGCCAGCTATCCGTAATGAACGTCTACCCAAGGACTTCAAAGGACCTAGGAAGGTGCCTAACTATACAGCAAACTTACAGCCGGCAGCCTGGATCGAGAGTTATGAGATGGCTATGGAATTGCTGGAAGTCAGCGAGGCGGCCATGGCCAAATATTTCACCATGATGTTAGATGGAACTGCCCGCACGTGGTTGAAAGGGTTACCGCCGAACTCCATCGGGTCTTGGGCTGAGCTGAAAGCCCGGTTCATTCAAAACTTCAAAGATACCTGCAGGCAATCTATGTCAATCGTGGATCTGACTAACTGTAAGCAGCAGGAGGGTGAATCCACGACCCATTGGGTTCGCCGGGTCAAGGAGATCATACATTCATCGGATAAGATGGATGCCGGCTCTGCAGTCTTAATGTTGGAACAAAACTGTCGCTTTGTGCCCCTAAAGATGAAACTCGGGCGGCTTAAGCGTGACTGTACTGATATGGGTACACTGATGGCAGCTCTTGTCAAGTACGCCGATTCCGATGGTACCAAGGATCCCCCTTCAGATGATGAAAGGGCAGGGAAGGGAAAGAAGAACGGCAACGGCAAGGGTCCTCAGTTTAGCCCGGGGAACCAAGGAGGAGGCAAGCGCAAGGCCGATGGCAGCTTAGAGTTTGTAGCCAACACCAACTCTCAAGGTAATAACCAGCGACGCAAGGGGAGGCCCCCTCCCCGAGGCGGCGGGTCAGGACCTTCTCTGGAACAGCTGTTGAATGAACCTTGTCCGAGACACGGTTCTAGAGAGAAGCCGACGACTCATCTGTGGAAGGATTGTGCTATTATGAAGGCCTTTAAAAACTACAATGGTCCGGGTGGCGGCTCAGGCGCCGGCGGCTTTCATGGCCCGGGCGGCGGGTCAAATTCCGGTCCTCAGAACGGTCAAGGGGGCTTTAATCAATAGTCTGGTCAGGGTCATCAACAGCAACAGGGGGGCTATCAGACCAACCCAAAGCAGCTTAGCGGTGGACAGTATCACGTGTTCACCACTAGTTTGTGCAAACGAGACGAGAAGCTTCACAAGAGGGCTGTTAATGCTGTTGAGCCGGCGGTTCCACGCTACTTACGGTGGTCGGAGCAGCCCATAGTGTGGAGTAGGGAGGATCACCCTCCCCGGGTGGATAACCCGGGCCACCTGGCCTTAGTGGTGGCTCCTCAAGTGGGAGGCTATAAGTTCACAAAGGTACTCATGGATGGAGGCAGCAGCATCAACATCCTCTATTATGAGACTTTCCGTCGTATGGGGCTAGTTGATAAGAACCTCAGCCAGTCAAATACTATCTTCCATGGTGTGGTACCCGGTAAATCGGCTTATCCAGTCGGCAAGATCGAACTGGAAGTGGCCTTCGGTGATGAGAACAACTACAGGGTGGAGAAGTTGACCTTTGAGGTGGTCAAGATAAGAAGTTCTTACCACGCCATATTTGGACGGCCGGCTTACGCCAAGTTCATGGCACGGCCGTGTTATGTGTACTTACAACTCAAGATGTCGGGTCACAACGGGACCATTACGGTTCACGGCAGCCGGAAAGTGGCTCTGGAGTGTGAGGAAGGTGACGCGGCTTATGCAGAGTCTGTTTGTGCCACAGAAGAGTTGAAATTTTATAAAGACAATGTTGACCCAACAGATATGACCTCTCTGAAAAAGCCAACCACGGAGAATGAACTAGCAATGAAGTTTAAATCAGCTGATGAGACTAAACTTGTTGATTTTGTTCCAGGTGACTCGGCTCAGCAGTTCAGCATCAGTGCAAATCTGGACCCGAAATAGGAAGGCGCGCTCATCGAGTTCATCCGTGAGAATAGGGACATCTTCGCATGGAAACCTTCTGACATGCCAGGTGTACCTAGAGAACTCGCTGAGCACACTCTCAATGTTGATCCAAAATTTAAGCCGGTCAGACAGTTCCTTCGACGGTTTAACGAAGAGAGGCGGAAGGCTATTGGTGAAGAAGTGGCCCGGCTTTTGGCGGCCGGGTTCATTGTTGAGGTTTTTCACCCAGAGTGGTTGGCTAACCCGGTGCTTGTACTTAAGAAGAACGGCACCTGGCGGATGTGTGTGGACTACACGGACTTGAACAAGGCGTGTCCGGCTGATCCTTTTGCTCTCCCCCGTATTGATCAGATCATTGATGCTACGGCAGGTTGTGCACGCTTAAGTTTCTTGGATGCCTATTCCGGGAATCATCAGATTAAGATGGCAGTTAAGGACCAGGAGAAGACGGCGTTCATCACTCCCTTTGGAGCCTTCTGCTATGTCTCTATGCCCTTTGGGCTCAAGTGTGCGCAGGCGACTTACCAGCGTTGTGTACAGAATTGTCTCCATAAACAGATCGGGCGCAATGTTCACGCTTACGTGGACGATATTGTGGTTAAGTCCATCAAGGAGGAAACCCTGATAGATGACTTAAGGGAAACCTTCGATAATCTCCGGGTCTACAAGATGATGCTTAACCCGGCCAAATGTGTTTTTGGTGTTCCTGCGGGCAAGCTATTGGGCTTCTTGGTTTCTGACAGAGGAATTGAAGCTAACCCGGAGAAGATCAAAGCTATCACTTCTCTAGCTAAGCCGGCATGTATAAATGATGTTCAGCGTTTGGCAGGTCGCATCGCTGCTTTAAGCCGGTTCATAAGCCGCTTGGGTGAGAAGGCTATGCCCTTATATCAGTTGATGAAGAAAACGGATAACTTTGTCTGGAATGATGCAGCTAATACCGCCTTCGAGGATTTGAAAAAGCAACTGGCAGAGCCCCCCGTCCTTGCTGCTCCGGTTGATAAGGAGCCCTTGCTACTGTATGTGGCGGCAAACACACGAGCCGTCAGTGTGGCTATGGTGGTGGAGCGTAAGGAGACGGGTAAGGAGCATCCGGTTCAGCGGCCAGTTTATTATGTCAGTGAGGTGCTTATTGAGTCCAAGCAGCGATACCCGCACTGGCAGAAGCTTGTATATGGTGTGTTCATGGCGAGCCGGAAACTCAAGCATTATTTTCAGGGTCATCCCATCACTGTGGTCAGTTCTGCCCCTCTTGGGGATATTATCCAGAACCGAGAGGCTACAGGGAGAATTGCTAAGTGGGCTATTGAGCTTGGGCCTCATGGCCTCAAATATGTGCCACGCACTGCTGTTAAGTCTCAGGCTTTGGTGGATTTTATTAATGATTGGACAGAGTCGCAAGTGCCTGAGCAGAAGCCGGATAACACCTATTGGACTATTCACTTTGATGGGTCCAGGCAGCTGGAGGGCTCGGGGGCTAGTGTTGTATTGACTTCCCCTAGGGTGACAAGTTCCAGTATGTGCTACAATTGATGTTTCCTTGCACTAACAATGCGGCTGAATACGAGGCCTTACTCCACGGTCTTCGGGTGGCTAAGGAGATGAGCTTAAGCCGGGTACGGTGCTTTGGGGACTCAGATTTGGTGGTTCAACAAGTATCAGGCACTTGGGATTCTAAGGATCCCCTCATGGCGGCTTATCGCCGCGAGGTTGATGCCATTGCTGGGCACTTTCAGGGATATCAAGTGGAGCACATTGACCGCAGGAAGAATGAGGCGGCTGATGCTTTAAGCCGGCTCGGCTCTCAGCGAAAGCCGGTGCCGCCTAACACTTTCCTGGATATCCTATATAACCCTTCGGTTAAGTTGCCTACAGAGGAGGACTTGGCTATCCCTGACCCGGAGGCACGACTGGTGGAGGTTCTTCATGTCATACCAGACTGGACAATGCCGTACTTGGTTTATATAACCCGGGGAGAGTTGCCTGAGGATGAAACTTTGGCCAGGCAAATAATCCGGCGGGCCAAGTCAATGATTGTTATCAACGGCGAGTTGCATCATCGCAGTGTTTCAGGGGTATTTCAGCGTTGTATTTCCCCTGAGGAAGGTCAAGAGATCTTGCGCGAGATCCATGAAGGGGATTGCGGCCATCATGCCGGCTCAAAATCCCTTGTGGCCAAGGCATTCCGTCATGGTTTTTATTGGTTGACGGCTCACGCTGATGCGGAGGACTTGGTCAGTAAGTGTGATGGTTGTCAGAGGTTCTCCCGACGGGCTCATGTGCCGGCTCAGGAATTGAGGATGATCCTGATCACTTGGCCCTTTGCGGTATGGGGGCTTGATATGGTCGGGCCTTTTAAACGGTCCAAGGATAAGAAGACCCACCTCTTGGTGGCAATGGACAAATTCACGAAATGGGTGGAAGCTGAGCTAGTTAGCAAGTGTGATGCAGCCATGGCGGTTCAATTTATGAAAAAGGTGATCTTCCGCTTCGGTTTTCCGCACAGCATCATAACAGACAATGGCACTAATCTGTCCAAAGGCGCTATGGAGGAGTTTTGTCAACGAGAGCATATCCGGCTTGATGTTTCTTCAGTGGCTCATCCCCAGTCCAATGGTCAAGCTGAGAGAGCTAACCAGGAGATTCTGAAGGGCATCAAACCCCGGCTTTTGGTCCCTTTGCAACGGACGCCGGGTTGTTGGGTGGAGGAGTTGCCCTCCGTCTTATGGAGCATCAACACTACTCCTAACAGGTCTACTGGCTTCACGCCTTTCTTCATGGTTTATGGGGCAGAAGCGGTCCTCCCTAGCGACATCCGTCACGATTCACCTCGTGTGGCGGCTTATGTTGAGACGGACAATGAACAGGCGCGCCAAGTTGCTCTAGACTTGTTGGATGAACAGCGTGATGTGGCAGCAGCCCGTTCAGCGATTTACCAACAAGACCTGCGCCGTTATCATAGCCGCCGGGTCAAAACCCGGGTCTTCCAGGAAGGCGACCTTGTGCTCCGGCTCATCCAGGATCAAACAGATGCACACAAATTATCCCCACCTTGGGAAGGGCCCTTTGTGGTCAGTAAGAACTTGCACAACGGGTCATATTACCTCATTGATGTTCAGGAGCGTAAAGATTCGCGTAAATCTGAGGAGGAGACCCGTCGGCCGTGGAATATCGCTCAGCTTCGGCCTTATTACACTTGAGCTACTGGCTCTTGTGGTGTACATATTTATCTCAGACATATATATATTATGATAAGCAATAAAGCAGGACCTCTGTCCTTTTTTCTCCTCCAAATATACGTGTCATACTAATTTGAAAGGAGGATCCGGCTTATGATCGCATTTGAGTCTAGCCGTAAGCAGTAAGATCACTTGGGGGCTTCCTGTTCAAACATGGGTCGTATTCGAACCAAAGAGAACATAGCTGTCGGTACCCATTTGATTGGCAAAGTGCCGAGCTCATTGGGAGGTTGCCTTTGGTCATATTTGAATCATAGTGTAACCCCTCTGAGAACCGACGTGGATCGTATTCGAATCAGCGTCGTTAAACAATTTTCAGAATCACTTGGGGGCTTCCTGTTCAAACATGGGTCGTATTCGAACCCAAGAGAACATAGCTGTCGGTACCCTCTTGATTGGCATCGCCACACCCATTGGGGGCTATATGATCGTATCCGAATCTTGGCTTAAACCCCTTTTGGGCCGGGTCTCTGGTCGTATTCGAACTGGAAGCCCCTAAGTTCCGATTTATCGCAAAGTCTACTCTGATTATGACAACGTGTGCATGGCCGGGTTTCGCTTGACCGGCTTAATTTTGGAGTTATCTTGTTAATTGAACATCCTGGATGTTATCAAGACAAGTCCATTAGAGTTAAGATACCAACCATGCTACCCGGGTCATTTAATCCGGAGGGTGGTAAGCCGTCTTGAGACTTGTGATTTACCTTTCTATGCAGATGCTTGAAGGTACTTTTTTAAAGGTTGAGAAGCACGAAGGATAATTATGACCCGGAGGAGCATCAAAAGAATGACTTCAAAGGATTTCAGCATTCATTACGTGCATGATGGCACGGCAGAGATAAATTGTTGCACTTATTCTATTACAAAAATCTTTCAAAGTTTCAAGGGTGGAGCGTTGTTTGGTGAGCCGCTAGCCGGTTTATGATGCCTGCTGAGTCGAAGTCCCCGGCTCATCTTCTGCTCCGGCTGATCCCAAGGCTTCGAAGGTCGACGATTTCCAGTTGATGCCGCTGAGAGCTTCGAACTGAGCTTCTTCGTCAATTAACCCGGCCGGGTCAATCTCGGGGGCGTAGGTGTGTTGGCGAGCCGGAGGAATCAGACTAAGAGCTTCATAGCGAGGGGTTGGAATCCTCTGATTCTCCGCGTTGTACCCCGGCTGATACTTGGTTAAGTCGGTGTCGTTCCCGATGATGGTGGCCACCGGGCGTACAGCCTTCACGCATGCCGCGAAATCCTTCTGGTCGAAGGTAGAGCCGTCTTCCTTCAGGCTGGGGTAACCCAGGGCGATGTCTGTCGGGTCTAGCTCCGGCAGGAAGGCTTTGGCCCGGCTCAGCGCGGCAATTGCTCCGGATCTTGCGGAGGCTCGACGTAGCTCTTGGATTCGCTGTGGCAAAACTGCGTGCCGGCGCAGGACTTCAGCCAGATGGGTTGGCACCTCATTGGATAGGGCCACCACAGCTAAGGCGCGCTGTGACCCGGTGTAGAGTTGTTCCACCAGGGTGTACACGGCCTTTAGCTTGGTGACCACGTTCTGGTTGAGGTTGGCACTCCTGGGACCTGTTTAATAAAGGTCAGGTAAGCCGGTGACAAGGGTGAATCGTAACATGTGCAGACTTGATGAAAGCCGGTGAGGCGACTTACCGAAGATAGCAGCCACCATTTGGGAAACCTGGTGCTTTAGACCGGAGAGCTCAGCGGTCTTCTCAGTGAGGGCCTTCTCCGCCTGTTCTGCCCGGGTCACCAGTGCGGCTTTCTCCTCAGCCCAGGCCTTCCGCTCAGCGTCGAATTCAGTCTTCAATTTCTCCTGAGCGGCGATGCTGGAGACAAACTTGGCATTCGCCTTCCGGGTCTCCATCTCTTGAGTTTTTAACCGGCTCTTGAGACCCGCAAGGTCCGACTCAAATTTCTTGCCAGTAGCCTGTATATATTTCCGGGTTATTAAACAGTCATTATATAAGTCCCAAGCACTTTCCAAGCAAAGACACTTGGCACTTGGGGGCTAATGCATATTGAACGTGTCTATCTACATACTGCTGGTTCAATTAAGTAAGCCGGACTCTAAGTCTACAACATATGCCAAGTATAAGTTATAGACTTGGGGGCTAGCATGACAAGGATCACTATGCGGAAAGTAAGAAGACAGCAGAAGGTTACCTCAGACTTTTGTTGGATCTGATTGACCATGGCGATCTCCGCGTCCCGGCTCTTGTGAACCTGGCTGATGTAGCCAGAAACGAGCTCTCCAATGCTCAAATCGGGGTAGCCCGAGAGATCCAGATTCGCCCGGTGGGGTCGCAGCAGCTCCCCCTTCGCGGAGCATTGGGCCAGTGCGGTCGGCCTCCCCGGCTCAACATACTCCGTCCGGGTAATTACCACGTCCGGGTCGTTAGCCGGTGGGGTTGAGCCGGAGGCCTCCGGATTAGCTGACGCTTCGGTCATTGTCTTGGTGGTCGGGGCAGGGGCTTCAGGCGCTGTATCCATGGGAATGGTGGCCTCGGAGGCGGCTGGCGGATCTTGAGCCGTCGTCTCCGGCTCAGGCAAGTCCGGCACTCCGGCTGACCTGGTCTTCTTTGCTCTTTTGGTGAGCTTTGCCTGGGCACTGAAAAGACAGAAGTGTTAGGCATACAAAGAGTAAATACAGACAGGTAATGTAAGGTGATTGTTATTACCCGGGTGCAGTTTTGAAGGCCGGCAGACTTGATTGCATGGAGTCACCAGAAGAAGGGGTGGTCTCCTGGTAATTGGAGTCAGAAGAATTAAGCGGTTGACGGTTAACACCCGCCAACGGATGAAAAGGGTACAAGTGAGAAAAGACCTCGGTGCGACGTTTCCTTGTCGCGTCGGGTAACCCGGCGGAGAGGTCGGTGTCCTTGCGGGCCCGGGTGAGACGCCGGCTTTCGTGAACCTGCTGCTTCAAAAGAAATTGAGGGTCTTGATGAGCTAATGGATGAGAAAAGCTTACTTTCCGGGTTACCCTTCGGACTTTCAGCTGTGGCAAAGGCTCTGAGTCGGAGGGGAGTAATGTTACCTCTTCAATCACCGGGTTACTGGCGCCGGTGTCATCCTGTCAATAAGCAAAATGATGGTAAAGTGGACAGCAGCAAACAATAAATATGGCAAGAGTTTAAAGGTTTAAGGGTTACCTCTGACTCGGAGCTATCGCTTAATTGCAGCAGCTCTGAAGCAGTGGGTCTGTTTCCCTTTTTGCGAGGGGCGGCTCTCTTGGCGGCTTTCTTCGCCTTCCTGGCCTTCTTGGCCGCCTCATGGTCATACTTGACCCGCCAGAATTGATCATCAGCCTGAGAAATACAGTAATGAGTTCTTAGTAAGATGACAGGTAAAAAAAAATGGTAAGGTTAAAGTCAGCGGCTTACCGCTGGGGCTGGATTGGTCTTGCAGAACGGGGCTAGCCCGGTTCTTCCACAGTCTGCCAGGCTCTCGTTTAATAGAGCCTTGGTCTCTTCTTCGGCAACGTCTTCTGGAAGGTCGTTGCGACTGTGCCTCTGCGAGTCATCCTTTCGCCCGGTGTACTCACACATTAAGCCGGGGCGGCGGCTCAATGGGATCACCCGCCATGAGATCCAGACCCGGACCAGGTCTATTCCGTTCAGACCGTTGCCTAGCAGGACCTTGATCTTATTGATCGTTGGAAGCAGAGGCTGGCGTTCCACGGCAGTCAGCTTGTCGGATAGCGGATGAGTCGGCTCCAGGCGCGTTGGGCGAAAGCCGGGCAGCGGGCTCTCATCAGCCGGGGACGTGTCTTGGCAGTAGAACCAAGTCATGTTCCAGTCCTTGGGGTGACTTGGCGGTTCTGCGTAAGGAAATAGACAGTCCCCGCGCCGTTGGATGGAGATGCCGCCTAACTCTAGACTTGAACCGTTTGTGCACTCGGTTTGGCGGTTCAAATAAAACAGCTCTCTGAAGAGCAGCAGACTCGGCTCTTCTCCAAGATATACTTCACAAAAAACTTGGAAGTTGCAGATGTTGGATATGGAATTGGGTCCTATATCCTGAGGCCGAAGGTCAAAGAAGTTGAGCACGTCCCGGAAGAATTTTGAGCCGGGCGGTGCGAAGCCCCGGCTCATATGGTCTGCAAAGATCACTACCTCCCCGTCCCTCGGCTGAGGTCTTTCTTCGGACGGGTCAGGGGCACGGTAGGACATCACTTCCTTCTTGGGCAGATATCCGGACTTAACAAAGTTGGCCAGGGTCTCTTCGGTGACGTTGGATTTCATCCAGTTGCAAGTGATGGGAGCCTTGGGAGGCATGGTGACGGTTGGTGGTCTATGAGGAAGAGAAAAGTGTCCGGGTTAGTTATAAGCCGGGGATTATCATTCAAACTATAGTGACGGCTTATGAAGGGGACTAATGATATATATTGATATGGTGGGTTATCTAAGCTGTCGGGGCTTTCAGGTTAAGTTGGTCATCTACGGCTTACTGCAGTTAAGTCGGAGGATTTTACAGAGCATGGTTCTCTTTAAACCGGACATGTAAGCCGCCGAGATTCAATGGTTGCGTTTTTACTAAGTGTGGTAAACAGGTTTCACATACTACCGTAACTTTTTTTGGATCAAAATAGTCGGAGCAGAGAAAATTTTCTAGACCTAAAAAACAGAGGCAGGAGAAGTTCTTGAGGTTGAACACAGTTCTTATGCAGTAAAAAGAGGATTTCTTGCAGATGAAATGAGTTCCAAACGTCTACCGCAGTGGTTTTACGCAAGGATAAAGATCAACCGACTACAGTGGTGACGAGGACTGCCGAGTTTCTGGGCAAAGGTGACGAACACGAAGAACGGGAGGAACCCTACCACAGATCTGTTCTAGCAAGGAAGAGAAGTCTCACCGGAGTTGAGGAAGAGCGAAGGTCGCCGCCGTTATCTGGTCCGGGTCAGGGTTATGCAGCGGCCGGGTCGATGAAGATCAGGGGCGCGACGGCGGCGGCGGCGGCAGAAGCTCGGGCAGAGGAACGACAGCGCGAGGAAGAAGAAGGAGAGTGTGAGAAGAGAGTGCCGGGCCGGCCTATTTATAAGGTAAGTCATAAGTGGGCGCGAGATTCAAGGAGACCACGGCGTGGTTATCTCCCCCTCACGGCGCCTCGATTTTCGCAAAGACTGTAAAATCAGAGATCCGTTGCGGATCTGGCGGAGTAAAAAACGGACTTAATGGAGGATGACATCACGGCGGATTATCCGGAGTCCGGAGAATGACGTCACTCCGGGTTATGGCCTTCACACGAACGGTAAGCCGGAAATTTTTCTGTCGGCAGAGTTGAAGATTGACACGAGCCGGCTCAAGTCAATCTGGGGCCTAATGTTGAGGATATAGACCTGGGAGTCACCCGCCAGGAGGGCCGGGTTACACTAAGGGTCATTGCCAGAAGCCCGGAGCTAAGTTTCAAGATAATGGGCCAGAGATGGGCTGAGACCCGGCGATGGTTTATTGCCCATAGTTATCATCATTGTTATAGTAGACTTGTAGTGTAAGGCAAGTATTGTTTAGAGTCCGAGCCGGACACTCTTATGAGCCGGCCGGGACTCTAAAGGCCGCTGGGTGCCAACCTCCCTATAGAAAGGGACGACCCGGCAGCGGTTTAGGGGCGACAACAATCTGATCGAGAGCCGGGCATAGCTGTTTAGCTCCCTGGTTATCGAAACCCTGATTAATACCACCTCAACTGGACGTAGGCTTTTACCTTCACCGTAAGGGGCCGAACCAGTATAAACCCTCGTGTTCCTTGTCCCACTTAACCCCTTCAAGCTTCCCAATTGCGATGGCTCCACGACTAAGTCCTAACCCGAGGACATCTGCCGTGACAATTCCACGACAGTACTCGACAGGTTCCTCATTCACGAACTCGTCTCCCGGCTCTACCCAAGACAAGAACACAAACAAACGGAACCACAATCAACCACGAGAAATGCACAAGCAACATGATGCAAAACATGTATGATATGCAAGATATGATATGCGATGCATATGCGTGCTCCGGGAGGAAAATGATGAACAATGCAGTAACTTGGCAAACCAAGCATGCCACTGGAAAGATGTGATGATTTCGGTCGAAATCGATATAAAGATCACCGGAAACGGATGCATGGTTTGCAAATGGCAAGCAAAACAAGAATGACGCGAATCTGCGATAAACAGCATGATAGCACTTAAAATGCAACATCAACAATGCTACAGCACTCCAACATAGCAACAAATCATATGACAGTAATCTACAGGAGATGCTTGACAAAAGATGAACGCTGAGCTACGGCTAGATCACAACATATCAAGCTCAAACAAGCATGGCAAAAGTGCAAAAGGTAACAGGATCACAGACTTGGTGAAGAACTGGACATGGCAGAAAACAGCATCAGGTAGCAATGTTCAGAGCACGAAATGAACATGCTACAGGAACATAACATAGCAAAGCAAGGCATGAAAGTATTCTACTAAATGCATATGACAAAAGTCTCTTAATGACCATAAGCCAAAAAGGAACAGAAGATATGATGGCAAGCATGTGAACATACCAAGTTTCGTTATCAGGTTACAGACTTGGCAGAAAACAGAGCATGGCAGAAACAATAATATGTAGGCGTGTTTGTGAGCTTGATGCACTCACTACAGAGCAATTCCTGACAAAACATGCATACCTACAGCAAGATGGCATGTTTGTGAAGCTATCCATGGCAAGAACAATTGCAAAGCATGTATGGATCAACTACAATAAGCTTGGCAAAATTGCATATCATGTTAAGAATCTGCCAGAAATATTTTATAGCAAAAGTAGAGCAAGATTGAGTCATGCTATGGCACTCCATAATTGCAAACAATTGCAGGAATGGATCAACTACGACAATAGCTACAAAACATCCTTACTGAACATCTCCAAAATATGCATGGATCTCTCTGTAGCATCAAGTTTACATGGCAACAAAATAACAGCAGACAAGGACTTGGAGAAATTACAAAGTCACTGAAATCAGAAATATTACGGGGCCTACTTTGCATGCTTGTGCTAGTCACCACAGGGATCAAAAAAATACATGGCGTACACCCTTGGAAAGATGGCATGGCATACAACAAAACACATGTAGAGCTCATGCCCATAAGATGCACAGATTTAAAGATACAAAAATGACAAATCGGAGCTACATGCAAGAAGTTATGCAATGTTGAAAAATGCATCAGAACGTGAAAGTTCCAGACTTAGAGAAAAACTGAGGGGGCTCGGGGTCAACCTGTTGACTGGATCTAGATCGCGATCGGGGCCGCTAGGGTTCGGGCGCACGGTGGCCGGAGCCTCTCGCCGGAGAAGAGGAGACGGCGGGCCGGCGGGAGGAGGAGGACGCGGCGGCGCCCGGAGGGAGAGGACGCAGCGGCGGCGGTGCGGTGCGGCGACGGTGGCGAGGTCCGGCGGCGGGGCCGGCCGCGGCGGGGCGAGGACGGCGGGGCCGGCCGGCGAGCACGGCGGCGAGGCGAGGCGCGCGGCTCGGGCGGAGCCAGGCGGCGGGGCTCGGGCCGGGAGCGATGACGCGGGCCGGGAGGGCCGCGGGCAGGCCCCGGCAGGCCGGCGTGGTACGGGCGGCGGCGGGCCATGTGGCGACTCCGGATTTGCTGCGGGCGCGGTGGCGATTTTGTCCGGCCGGCGGCGGACGCGTCCGGCGCGACGCGAGGGAAATAGCTAGGGTTCGTCTGCGAATGTATACGGGAGGGGATGGAGTTTTATAGGTAGAGAGAGCTAGGAGAGTCCAAATGAGGTGCGGTTTTCGCCCACACGATCGTGATCGAACGGCCTAGAGCATAGAAGAGAGTTTGGTGGGTTTTGGGCTGGTTTTTAGGAGGGTTTTTGCTGGACACTCAAATGGACTTTGCGGATGCCCGGTTAACCGTTGGAGTACCAAACGACCTCCAAATGGAACAAAACTTGACCGGTGGTCTCCGGGTGGTATATTAAGGCCACTTGACAAGCCTCGGTCCATTCCGAGAAAGTTTGACACCCGCACACGAAAGAAAACAAGAGGGGTGCACCGGAGGAGATAGGAGCGCCGGATTGCAAAACGGACAACGGGGAAAATGCTCGGATGCATGAGACGAACACGTATGCAAATGCACTGCACATGATGACATGATATGAAAATGCATGACATGACAAAATGCAAAACAAAAGACAAAACCCGACCACGGAGGGAATATCATAACACATAGCCGGAAATGGCAAGAGTCGGAGTTACAAATATGGCAAGTTACATGCGGGGTGTTACAAGGTGCGGGTGCCCGGGGTGGTTAGGGGCAAACAGCCCGGGGGTGCGGGCACCTGGGGGTTGAGGTGCGGGCACCCGGTGGTGTCGGGTTTGGGCGAAAAAATTGGGGGAAAAGCAAAATTCGGAGGATTTCGTGGTGGGAAGGGTGGGGATTGTTGGGGAGGGGCTAGATCCACTTGCCAAACATCAAATCCATGGACCAAAACAACCAAATCTCACAAGATCCAACAAATTGCAAGAAAAATTTTTGGGGCTATTTTTGTGGGGAATTTTCGGATTTGGACGAAAAACACCAAAATCAAGCTAGCAAATGGGGGGATGGGACTCCAAGATGTGAATCAACCTTGCTCATGATACCAAGATGTTGTAGGGTGAAACCCTAGATGGGATCTTTTCACACTTGGAGGGGGAAAAAGTGGAAGAACACTCAAGAACACAAGGCACAAATCACTCAAACAAACCCAAATATCACATCCACTAGAGTAGCATACATGAGATCCACAAGATTACATGAACAATTCAAGGAAAATAGCACTAGGTAAGTTCTTCCCACTAGGTGAGGTCTTGATCTTGATCTTCTCCAAGAGGAGGGCATGATAATCCCAAGGATTCTTCCCAAAGAGGGGTCTTGATCTCCAAGAGGAGGATACAAGGAGCAAAGCTCTCTCTGGTGTTCTAAAATACTTTGCTAACCCACAAATGACCTAGGACATGCCCTTATATAGTTTAGGGACGAAACAAGTGAAAAGAGGGGGTACAAAGGCCAAGAGGCCGAAGACACGCGGCTGGACCGGAAGGGTCCGGGCACCCGGGCAACATGGGCCAGGCACCCGGCCTACTCAGGGGGCAGCTGGAGGGAGGCCGGGCACCCGGGGGCCCAAGGCCCGGGCACCCAGGGGTGCGCTGGAGGTCGGCTGGTGGGGAGGCCGGGCACCCGGGGCAGCACCCAGCGGCTTGGGGAGCGGGGACCCGGCCAGCCAAGGCCCGGCCACCCGGGGGCACGGCTGTAGGCGGGCAAGGGCCCGGGCACCCGGTGGCCAAGGAGCCGGGCACCCGCACCAAGTCGGGGCAGCTCCCAGGAGGGGTGGCCGGGCACCCGGGGCTCCATGGGCTGGGCACCCGGGGTGTCCAGAGGGGTTCGGCCCTTGCTTCTTCTCCTTCTTCTCTTCTTTCCCATGCTACGTGGTTGCTCGAGTCTCCTTCCTCTCCTTCTCACGGTAATCTTCTTGATACCTAAGAACGCACAATGTTTCCGATGATGGTAGAATCCAATTCTCACATGAATCCAAACGAGACCCGAAGAGGAGAGAGTCAACCTCATTCTCGATGGCGCGTGCACGTGCTCTTGTCATTGGGCCACTTGGTGCTTGCGGTGGTGATGGGGTGTCGATACGCGTAGGCAAGGGATGCTCCACATCAGGAAGTCACCTCGTTCTCGAGAGCTCTAGCTCGTGCTCGTGTCATGGGTCCTCTTGGCTCTTGATGAGACGATGGTAGGTCCATGGGGATGACCATAGGATGCTCCGCATCACAAACTTTCCACATGTTCGGATAAAGGTACAAGTTGATCATAAAGTACATTAACACATTGAATCAAATGCCTATTCCTTATCTATTCCATCTATAAGACTGTCTAACCTATAGTCTTCCTGCGAATACTTTGCAGCTATCATTACTTGGTCACACACCAAATTCAATGGAATTTCTTTCCCGCCTGGTCCCTGCGGTCCCACTCGGGCCATATGATTCGGATCTAGCTTGGTGAAGCGTGTTTTCACCATAGCCCAGGCTTCTCGTGTGCCTTCACGGCAGGCGGATGTCTTCCATAGCTCAAAGCGGCACCAGGCACCTTTGAACAGGTTTGCTAAGCCCTCCATACTTTCTGGAGGGGTATCGGATGGCCATAAAGCCTTGACCATACTCCTCGTGGATTTTCGGGCCCGAGCATGTACTACGGATAGTTCCTTCAGCACGTCGCCCTGAAATCCGGATACTTCTTCTTCCGGCCGACCAGTTAACACACCTGCAGCAACAGAGTTATGACATTCCGAATTATGGCCTAAACATGAGCCCCTATGGTGGTCTTACAAAGACATACCGAACATGCCGCCCTTTAACTTCTCATTTTCTTTCTGAGCGGCCGATAACTGAGCCTTTAAGCTCTCTATCTCTTCGGAGTGTTTGTCTTTTTCATCCTCATGTTTTTTCTTCTCGGACGTACTCATTGCGGCCTTTTTCATTTCCGCCAGTTCGGTGGTGAGGGCATTTTCCTGCGTTTGGTTTATCTTTAGCTCCTGGGATAGCGCAGTATTCTTCTCTTTGAGAACCTGCGGGTCATACCGATCCTTAAATCAGTTTGCTTCACCGCTTCATGTCTCGGGAGCTACTGGCATACGACTATCAAAATTGCATAAAATTTTACCTGTATATCCTTTGAGAATAGTTGAGTGACTCCGCCAAGTCCGTCTCGAGCGGCTCGGATATATGCATCCACCGAACTGAGTGCGGTAAATTCTTGCTCGGAAAAGGCCAGAGCGCATGGCCTGTTTCAACCGACGGTGATTCATCACGCTCTCCACCTCGGAATTCATGACAGATGCGTCATCCGAATCCTCATGAGGCGGCAGAACTAGCATTGCATTGGCCCTCATTCTAGTTGGTGAGTCCGGCACAAGATTGGCTGACATCGGCTAGCAGGGTGTTTCCCATAATCTGCCGCGTGTTTCTCCTGAAATCATGGATGAAAAGCGACTTTAAACAATCCGCACTCGTGTCCAGACATGTATTAAGCGGGCATACCTCTTGGAAGACTGTGAGGTTTCTACGGCGCTCCCGGTTTCCTTACGTTTTGAACGACTACCCTGTGTAGGGGCCGCCCTTGAGGAGGTGCGGTCTGCCGAGCGCCGATCCTATTAAAGCCCGGATTAGTATAATGGGCAAAGGTGCAAGTAGGGACTTCTTTTTAAAAGGGTCCTTCGAATACTTACGATGGAGAAGGGATAGGGGCGGGGGTAGTCGGCGGTGATAGCCACTTCTGAGTCGTCAAGTCTCGCTTGATAAAATACCCCATCATCGAACTCTATGTATATATCCAGATCCTCGCGGAAGCCGGGGTCTCCGTCGCAATTGTAATCCTCTGGCTATGGGGCAGGACAGTGAACGTCCTCGATCATCTTCCTCCATGAGTGTTTTAACAAAGAACAAACTGGATTAGCATGCCGTGACAGCAATAAGGCAGCACAGGCAATGGAAATCTTACCCATTCAATGGGGTTGTACATGGAGTAACCTTCCCGATAGTTTAAGCGGAGGATGTATTCCTTTTCGCCCTTGTATAGATCGGTCAAGGTCACAGCCAGCTCGGCTAGAGTATCCGGACCCTTGCGTCTGTAACGAGACGTGTCGTCTTCTCCGTTGTAGCACCATAGAGGAGTTACTCTGGACTGGAGAGGCTGGACACATCTTTCTATTGCAATGTACTTAACCTCGATTATCGGGAGCTTGCTATTGGTCAATAATCTGACCTTGCTGACTAACCTTTTTATTTCCGCACTATCCTCCTCCTTGGGACTTCGGGGGCGCCAGTTGAGGCGCTTCCTTAGGGGAGCGCTGGAAAATTCAGGAAGGCCGCGCCGAACTTGGTCCGGCAGTGGGACGTCGTCCATATAAAACCACTCCGAAGACCACTGTGGGTATATCTCTTTGGAAATTCCAACAAGGTATCCGGATCCAGCTATACGCCATATTTCGGCACCACCCACTTCAAATATAGAGCCTCCTTGATGGGGGGGAACGAGGCAAAAGAACTTTCTTCATAGTTCAAAATGGGCCTCGATGCCAAAAACAGTTCCCAGAGGGCTACAAAACCTGAGATGTGCAGAATCGAACCAGGGGTAAGGTTGTGCAGTTGAATGCCGTAAAATTCCAATAGACCCCTTAGAAAAGGATGGATTGGAAATCCTAGGCCCTGCAACAGGAAAGGGACGAAGCACACCCTCTCCTCCTTATTGGGGTTGGGGAAATTTCCAGCCATCACATCGTTGCCGACTGAGGCCAATCCCGCT
The DNA here is from genome assembly GCF_002575655.3 of Aegilops tauschii subsp. strangulata. NCBI lineage: Eukaryota > Viridiplantae > Streptophyta > Magnoliopsida > Poales > Poaceae > Aegilops > Aegilops tauschii. The sequence goes on along the minus strand of NC_053035.3, from coordinate 163,251,876 downwards.
CGAACAGAGACTAGATCAGGGAGGGGAAGATAGCCCTGCGTCTGGAGTCGACTCAACTGAAGATGAGGCACTGAGCAGCTCTGCCAATCGCCCTCTTGAGGGCCATGGGGGCGCGAAGAAGTGCCTGGGGCACTGGCCATGTTGGAAGCCCTTTTCATAGATAATCTTGACATTTTCTTTTGCGCGATGTGAGATGGCATTTGGGATCTGACCTCCTTATATAGATGTCGCCTGTGCGTGATAAGGAGCTTATTTGCAAAAAATTATGGACCGTTCCCATTCACCCGGTGCATGGAAGTCGAGGCGACAACAGGAAGGAATCATAAAGGCGGAGCATAGAGGTCAAAGCCGAACTGTAGTCAAATCTGAAGATAATGAAGAAGCCGCCTTGCAAAGCCAAAGACATAAGCCGGATACTACGTCGTCATTGAAGGCAAGTTCGGGGCCTACTGAGGGAGACCTGGATTCGGGGGTCCTCAAGGATCTGGCCTATTCGATATGGGCCGGGCTGATGGGTCGTGAAGATAAAACGGAGGATTATCCCCCGTATTTGGGCAGGACTGCTGAATACGTGGACGACAATATTGGAGTCCGGATATGCTGTTTCCTTCCCTTGTAAACCGATTCTGTATCCCTCCAGTGTATATATAAACCGGAGGGTTTACTCCGTAGGGGCTAACAGAATTCATATAGGCTAGACAGCTAGGGTTTAGCCACTACGATCTCGAGGTAGATCAACTCTTGTAACCCCTATACTCATCAAAGACAATCAGGCAGGAAGTAGGGTTTTACCTCCATCAAGAGGGCCTAAACCTAGGTAAACATTGTTTCCCCTTTTTCTCTTGTTACCTTCTATCCTCAGACGCATAGTTTGGGACCCCCTACCCGAGATCGGCCGGTTTTGACACCAACACTCGCGCCATAAATGACATGTTAAAATGGTTTATTTCGTAACTAATTGACCGCAGCTCCGATTTAAATGAATTACATATGTAACTTGTCTAGAAAAATGTGTAGATTTACATGGTGCACTTACTGTGCATGTTTACGAACTTCAAAATTTTGTTTTAGGAAGAACAGTTCCAAATTCAAAAATTACATATGGGGGGTTTTCCGGAAATGTTATTTGTTGTTTCTGGCCTCATTTAAATTGCCTAGATAAGTAGTTGCTATTATGCTTCACCTCTTGCCATGATTAACAACATTTAATCTTGTCATGTACAAGGGGAGTGAACTACATAAATTGATTTTCATCAATATGCAACTCGTTGCCTATTGATCTTCACTTCATGTGTATTCATTATTTGTTGCACTTTCCCATGCCATGAGTGATAGAGGCAAAGGTGCCCCGTCTTTCGTTGAGATGGTGGCTATCGTTTTGGAGGAAGTTGACTTTGACGATCCGACTACGAATGTGCGAGGACGCCGCGCCTTAGCAATCGCTAAACCAACTCCAAGAGGTTATTGACCACGCCGGAGCACGATCAACCTGACCACGAAGGTCTGTTTCCTGCAGGCAAACAAAGAACAAGCAAGAAACTAAGATTGCAAACTGGATATTGCGAATATAAGAGGAAAGCTTCATTGATCAAGGTGGGGTTCTGTGACGCCTTTGTCTGCTCGTTGAACACAAACGAAGTACGTGAAGTTGCAGCTATGGCGAACTTTTAATCTAAACAAAACCCAAAGTCTAAACAACGCCCGAAGGGCTGTATATATGGAGGAAGAGGAGGGAATTTCGTGGCCCTTGAGGGAGGGGTCCGAAACCAACCCTAACTCTTGTTTCCCCACACATACGGACTCTAAAAACAGCCTATACTTAAGTATTTCAAAATTACATGGGCCTGGCCCAATAATAAGGTGACGCAGCACCTAGAATAGCCTATGGATGAATATTATGAAGTGGCATCTTGTATATTTTGTCCAAGGCTTCATGCAGAGGCTATTCTAGGTGCTGCGTCACCTTATTATTGGGTCAGGCCCATGTAATTTCGAAATACATAAGTATAGGCTGTTTTTAGAGTCCGTATGTGTGGGGAAACAAGAGATAGGGTTTGTTTTGGACCCCTTCCCCAAGGGCCACGATATTCCCCCCTCTTCCTCCATATATACAGCCCTTAGGGCACCGTTTAGACTTTGGGGTTTTGTTTAGATTAAAATTTCGTCATACCTGCAACTTCGCGTACTTCGTTTGTGTTCAACGACCAGATAAAGGCGTCACAGAACTCCACCTTCGATAATAAAGCTTTCCTCTTTTATTCGCAATATCCAGATTGCAATCTCAGTTTCTTGCTTGTTCTTAGTTTGCTCGCAGGAAATAGACCCTCGTGGTCAGGTTGATCGTGCTCCGGCGTGGTCAATAACCCCTCGGAAGTTGGTTTAACGATTGCTAAGGCGCGACGTCTTCGCACGTTCGTAGTCGGATCGTCAAAGTCGACTCCCACAGAAAACGATTGCTATCTCATCGAAACATCGGGACACCTTTGTCTCTATCAGCCAGGGGAACGTACGTATACACGGTGCAGAAATATGTGGAGCTGGGTTGGCTATATATGGTAGCAAAATATTAGCAATAATCAATTCAGAGATGCAATGTTGAATAAACGCTCAACGACGGTACTGTGCTGGTCCTAGGCTAGACCGGACTAGAGACGCGAGCCTAGAACACTAATGAGGTCCCGGCGTAGCACAACTAGCATCAATGAAGGATACTAAGTAGCTCTGGATAGCAAGATATAAGTGAAGATCACAACGACAGTAAAGATAATGATGAAAAACAATTGCCAAGCAGGATATACAACAACTCTCTCTCCAACTTTCCTCTTGAAAAGTTTGAGCCAATTTTCTGATAACTTTTTTCAAAGAATGCTACTAACTCAAGCTTTCCAATGCAAAAAGAATCACTCAATTCCGAATTGATATGAGGAGTCAAAGAATTCTAAAACCGGCCTGAAAAACTGGAATAAGCTGTGTTCGCGAACTTCGGAGGGCAAAAAGACTTATTTAGAGGCCGATTTTGAGGTGTCAAATAGTGAACTAGCCTCTGCAACTATTTAGATGAGGCTCATCGCTAGCTTTCATTTGAGTACTCATGGAGCCAAAACTGACTTCGTATGAGGAAGTTATACCTGTTTTACTGAACAATGCACAAAACATATTCCAATCCGAATTCAACTACGAGATTGAGTCTAGAGAGATCCGAATTTTGTTTTTTTTTCTTCTCTCTTTTTTTCCTCACAATTTTTTTCCTTTTTCTTTCTCTCTTTTTTTCTGAACTTTTTTTATTTTTTTCTCTCTTTTTTTCTCTTTTTTTTCTCTCCCTCTTTCCAAAACAAAATAGATAAGATGCAGATTGGATCAAGCGAAGATGTGAACAACCTCAACTATGACGAAGACAATGAACGGTGGGTAGCACGTGGTGGAAATTGATGAATGGGATGGTGGACAGCGGAAGGAATAATGATGCAGTGGCGATGTGACTAATGTGAACAGAACTCGAAACTCTAAACGAACTAGACACTAAGACCAGCAACTCAATACGGCGATGCAACCGATAATTCAATAATGCAAACAATGAAAAGAAAATTGTAAAGGCTCAGACAGGCTAGGATAAAGGATGAATGGATCTAACTTTTTTTGTGGCTTTCTAGGACAATAGGTAAGAAAATAAATCTAATTTAGGGATAACTGGAAATTCTCACCGAGCAACCTGAAACTGATGCAACTTGATAGAGGCGAGGGTGTCCCGATCTTTCGATGAGATGATAACTATCGATTTGGTGGAGCCGACTTTGACGATCCTACTACAAACGTGCACGACGTTGCGCCTTAGCAATCGCTAAACCAATCTCCCGAGGTTACTGACGATGCTCGAAGCACAATTAGCCTGACCACGAAGGTATATTCCTGCACGTAATCGAAGAACAAGTAAGAATATGATAATGCAATCTGAATATTGCGAATATAGATGAAATATTGATAAAGGTGGGGATCCGAAAGCGGTCTTGGTTTGGTCGTTGGACACAAACGAAGTACACGAAGTTGCAATGGCTAACTTTTAACTAAACAAATCTCAAGGAAAAAGCTACTAGATGGATCTACTTATATAGGAGCAAGGGGTGGCGGCCAAGGAGGTGGTAGGACGTCCCAAGGCAGCCTAAAAGCAACCCTAGGTCATACAAGGCTCATGGGTCCAAGTGGAGGTGATGCAACACCTTTGTACTTGTTGTTTGACTCGGATTCTGCTGCAGCGTCAGATCGTTTTGTCCATATCTCAATGCTCCGGACGAATTTAACGGTGAATCCAATTGGGTTGGAAAGAGGAGGAAATCTACTTTCCAACAAAAGAAGAATCACCCAATTTGGAGTCCGTATGAAAACGTTGTTGCCGTTTTGATTCAGGTATGTCTGTGCAGTCTGAATCTGAATCCAGAACGTGAGAGACTTGAACTCTATCTTCTCTTGGCCCAAAAGTGACGTGAGAGGACTTTTTGAACAGAACCTAAACTTCTCCTTTTGCCTTATCTTCATATGTGGATTGTACAAATGTCCCATACACCTGCAATTAGACAAAACACAAAAGTGTGTGAAGTACTTTTGTTCTGGATAACATAAATAGATTATTGAATAGTTTGCACTAGAAATCAGCTAACAAATATGCATGTATGCAATATTTTTGGTCGTATCCAAGGTAGTCATGTCCTCATCACCGGATGTCCAGGCTGGTGGACTCAGCTTCTGTAGGTTCTGGTGCGTGGCGCCAGATGTCCAGGCTTCTGGCTGGATTTCCGGGCTCGGGCCGGATGTTCGGGCTGGGGCCGGATGTCTGGGGCCTATAGATGTTGGGCGGCTGGGATGCTGTTGTAGTGGATGTCTCCAGCGGCCGAATGTCCGGGGCTGGGGCTGGAAGTCCGGGCCCTGGAGCTGTATTCTTCTCCTTCCGGCGGTTCTCTTCATCCGTGAGCTTGGCAGCTCGTCCGTCTTCACGTGCATCCTTGGGAGGGTCCTCTTGACACCTAATAATACATAGCATATCGGACTTAGGTAGTAGCGATGTCTCGAGTGGATCATATGTGATATCACTAAGGAAGGAAGTCACCTCGTTCTCGAGAGCTCTAGCAAGTGCTCGTGTCATGGGTCCTCTTGGCTCTTGATGAGACGATGGTAGGTCCATGGGGATGACCGTATGATGCTCCGCATCATCTCCTCTTCCTTGGGAAAGATCCGACCTCGGATAAAATCCTCATCACCATGGTACGGGGAGAGATCTTTGATGTTGAGGATGTCGCTCACGGAGTACTTGTCGCGTGGGAGGTCGATCTTGTAGGCGTTGTTGTTGTTGTAGCGTGCAAGCACCTTGAAGGGTCCATCGGCTTGTGGTAGAAGTTTGGACTTGCGTTCGTTGGGGAAGCGGTCCTTGCGAAGGTGTAGCCACACAAGATCTCCAGTGTTGAATATCATGGGTTGCTTGTTGACGTTGCGCTTGGTCGCGAGTCATTGTAGTTGGCGCTCGATGGTGTGCCTTGTATCTTCATGCATCTTCTTGAGGTAGTTGGCTCGGGCACTTGTGTCCATGTTTGTGCGCTCTTGTAGCGGTAGAGGTAGAATGTCCAATGGTGACAACGGGTTGAAGCCGTAGAAGACCTCAAAGGGGGACTTGCCGGTAGTCGAATGTCTTGCACGGTTGTAGGCGTACTCGGCGATAGGTAGGCACTCCTCCCACTCCTTGATGTTCTTCTTTATCAACACGCGTCGTAGGGTGGAGAGCGTGCGGTTCGTCACCTCCGTTTGGCCGTTGGTTTGTGGATGGTATGCCGAAGAGAACAAAAGCTTGATTCCGAGCTTGGCGCACAAGGTCTTCCAAAAGTAACTCAAGAACTTGACGCCGCGGTCCGAGACAATCGTCTTTGGCACTCCATGAAGGCGCAAGATTTCCCTACAAAACAAATTTTCAACATGTGAAGCATCGTCTATCTTGTTGCTAGGAATGAAATGAGCCATTTTGGAGAATCGGTCCACAACAACAAAGACGAAATCCTTTCCATTTCTAGTTCTTGGCAAACCAAGTACAAAATCCGTGCTAATATCTTCCCATGGTTGATATGGAATTGGAAGTGGCATGTAAAGGCCATGAGATTGAGCTTTAGACTTAGCTTTGCGACATGTAGAACATCGGTTGGTGAAGCGGTTGACGTCGCGAAACATCTTAGGCCAAAAGTAGTTCTTGGAGAGCATGGCAAATGTCTTGTCGCGTCCGAAGTGTCCCATTAGTCCTCCGCCATGAGATTCTTGCAAAAGCAACAAACGAAGAGAAAACTCGGGGATGCATAGTTTGTTAGCTCTCATAAGATAACCATCTTTGAGGTAATAGTGTTCCCAAGATGTATGTGTCAAACAGTTGGTATAAGGAATAGCAAAAGTAGGATCATGTTCATACAAGTCTTTTATATGCTCAAAGCCAATAACATTCAATTCAAGTTGGGTAACAAGCATGCATATACGGGAAAGTGCATCCGCCACAACATTTTCCTTACCTTTAATATACTTGATGACATAAGGAAATGACTCAATAAACTCACTCCATTTAGCATGACGCTTGTTCAACTTAGTTTGACCCTTAAGGTATTTAAGCGTTTCATGATCGGTATGGATGATAAATTCATGAGGGCGAAGGTAATGTTCCCATTCATGTAAAACTCGGAGTAAAGCATTTAGCTCTTTGTCATAGATGGGGTAATTGAGTTGCGCTCAGGAGAGTTTCTCACTAAAGTATGCTATGGGGGCGCTTCTCTTGCGTTAACACACCGCCTATGCCATTACCACTAGCATCACAATGAATTTCAAAAGGTTTGTCAAAGTTAGGTAAAGCAAGCACGGGAGCATGAGTAAGCAAATTCTTAAGCTCATTGAATGCGCCATCTTGCGATGTTCCCCAAACAAAAGGTGCATTCTTCTTGCTCAAAGCATGTAAAGGAGATGCAATAGTGCTAAAATCCTTCACAAATCTATGGTAGAAACCGGCTAAACCAAGAAAACTACGCACTTGTTGCAAATTGGTTGGTTGGGGCCAAGTTTTAATAGCATTGATCTTAGATTCATCAACATGAACACCCTTAGAAGATACTAAAAAACCCAAGAAAACAAGCTTATCAACACCAAGGAGGCATTTTTCCATATTAGCATAGAGGCGCTCTTTTCGAAGAGTTTGTAGCACGGTTCGAAGGTGGGTGACATGCTCTTTGAGAGATTTGCTAAAAACAAGGATATCGTCTAAGTAGACAACAACAAATTCACCAATGTAAGGGCGAAACACATAATGCATAAGTCGCATGAAAGTACCGGGTGCTTCCGATAAACCCATAGGCATGACTAACCACTCATACAAACCAACCTTTGTTTTGAAAGCGGTTTTCCATTCATCACCCTCTTGTATGCATATTTGATAGTAACCACTTTTAAGATCAATTTTGGAAAAAATAGTGGAACCACTAAGTTCATCTAGCATATCGTCAAGGCGTTGAATGGGGTACCTATAGCGAACGGTGATAGCATTGATGGGTCTACAATCGGAGCACATGCGAAAGCTACCGTCTCTTTTTGGTACAAGAATGACCGGTACGGCACAAGGACTCAAACTTTCACGCACATGTCCATGATCTATGAGATGCTTTACTTGCCTTTGTATTTCATTGGTTTCTTTGGGGTTGACTCGGTAGGGAGCTTTGTTTGGAAGTGGCGCTTCGGGGATGAGGTCGATGCGGTGCTCGATGCCTCGTAGTGGAGGTAGACCCGGAGGTGGCTCATCAGGGAAAACGTCTTGGAATTCCTGCAAAAGAGAAGATAACACTAGAGAAAGATTGTGAGAGGTGTTAGCTTTTGGTGCCACATCTTTGTATGATATGACATAGTGTAGGACACTTGATGGGTTCTCACACACTTCTCTCATCTCACGTTTGGTGGCAAATAGAACTAAGTTTGTCTTGTTGGTCATCGTGGAGGCACTCGATTTTGGCTTGTGGCGCTCACTCTCTTTTTGGTGGGTCGCTCGCTCACTATTCTCTCCATGATGGGTGGCTTGCTTGTCGGCTAGCACTTGGCTTGGAGACATCGGTCGTAGCACAAACTCCTTCCCTTTCATCTTGAAGCTATAGTGATTTGTACGCCCATTGTGGATGACACCTCGGTCAAATTGCCATGGCCGTCCAAGAAGGAGGTGGCAAACGGTCATCGGAAGGACATCACACTCCAAAGTGTCTTCGTAAGCTCCGATCTTGAAAGAGACTTGCACTCTATGGTCGACTTGGATGGTGCCGTTGTCGCTTAGCCATTGAACTTTGTAAGGGTGCGGGTGCTTCATCTTGACCAATTGGAGCTTGGAGCATAGTTCTTCACTCGCTAAGTTCTGGCAACTCCCTCCATCGATGATGACCTTGACGGACCTTCCATTGATGCCGGCTTTAGTGTGGAAGATATGGCATCTTTGGTCTTCTTCTTGTTGATGTTGAAGAGTCAAGACCTTGGAGACAACAAGAGCGGGGCTCGAATCTTCGTCACAAAAGACTTGATCATCCTCATCGTCGTTGTTCACTTGGCGATGCATGGGAACTTACTCAAGGGCATCCATTTCTCCTTCACTCATGGAGTCGTAGGTTCCGTCGTCGTTGAGGATCATGGTGCGCTTGTTTGTGCACTCAGAGGACTTGTGGCCTCGGCTGCTGCATGTGAAGCATTTGAACGAACTTGTCTTGATGGTCTCATCGGTTGGGGTAGGTGATGATGAAGCTTTCGGCTTGAAGGTGCTTGTAGTAAGAGGACGACTTGAGCTTATCGAAGTTTTCTTGTAACTTGACTTGTCGCCACTGCTTGTAGGTGGCTTGGTTGAGGTAGAAGGTGTTGGAATCGTTGACGCTTGATTGTTGGAGAAGCCATAGGACTTGGATGAGAACTTGGCATACTTGATGTCATCTTGCACTTGACGTTCCACTTTGGTGGCTTGATGCACTAGCTCGATGAGGTTCGAGTATGGTTGGAAGTCGGCGATCTTCTTGATAGGATGATTGAGTCCATTCAAGAAACGTGCCATAGTTTGCTCATCATCTTCCATGACATTGGCTCGTATCATGGTGATAGAGGCAAAGGTGTCCCGATGTTTCGATGAGATGGTGGCTATCGTTTTCTGTGGGAGTCGACCTTGACGATCCGACTACGAACGTGCGAGACGTCGCGCCTTAGAAATCGCTAAACCAACTTCCGAGGGTTATTGACCACGCCGGAGCACGATCAACCTGACCACGAGGGCCTGTTTCCTGCGAGCAAACGAAGAACAAGCAAGAAACTAAGATTGCAATCTAGATATTGCGAATATAAGAGGAAAGCTTTATCAATGAAGGTGGGGTTCTGTGATGCCTTGGTCTGGTCGTTGAACACAAATGAAGTACGCGAAGTTGCAGCTATGGCGAACTTTTAATGTAAACAAAACCCAAAGTCTAAACGATGCCCTAAGGGTTGTATATATAGAGGAAGAGGGGGGAATTTCGTGGCCCTTGGTGAAGGGGTCCAAAACCAACCCTATCTCTTGTTTCCCCACACATACGGACTCTAAAAACAGCCTATACTTATGTATTTCGAAATTACATGGGCCTGGCCCAATAATAAGGTGACGCAGCACCTAGAATAGCCTATGGACGAATATTATGAAGTGACATCTTGTATATTTCGTCCAAGGCTTCATGCACTCATTATGTTGGCTTCAAAGTCCTGAAATCATCACTTGTAACTCCGTTCTTGTTCCCCTCGTGCATGCCATCATCTCCATGCTTGGTCTTGCTCCAGTGTTCATCCCTCTTATCCATGACAGGCCCTTCATTTGTAAGAAAAACAAATGTATCCAATTTAGGCAGCATCATATTCTCACGAACATTAGAATCATTACCAAGAAACGGAAGTACTTGATAATTCAATTGGCGTGCGCGAGCTCTAGTAATTGGTCCTGTATGTATAGCAGCAGGGGCTGTGGGTGTAGCAATGGTATTGATGTCCTCATCACATGGCAATCTCCATTTCCTTGTAGTACTCTTCAACGCTCTTGGTTCCTTGCCTGAGGAGTTGGAGTTTCTTGAAGAGGTCGCGGTTGTAGTAGTTTGGCACGAATCGTGCTCTCATGACATCCTTCATTTGCACCCAAGTAGTTGCAAATGAGTGCATGAAGATTTGTTATAGATGGAGACATGTTACTTGTAGGAGCTGATTTCTTATCTCTACATATGCTGATTATGTTGATTGTGATGTGGTACCTATGCAAGCATGTTCCTTATTACTTGGTAGACCATGGGAATTTTATAAAAATTCTGTACACCATGGTAGAAACAATCAGTATACTCTTGTTCATAAGGATACAAATATTACTTTGCTTCCTATGACCCCTGATTCCATTTTGAAAGATGATATTCATAGAGCTAATAAAGCAAAACAGGAGAAAAATAAGAGTGAAAATCAGATTGTGGCAAAAGAATTTGAGCAACAAATGAAGCCTAATAATAAACCATCTAGTGTTGCTTCTGAAATTAAATTGAAAAGTGCATGTTTACTTGCCACCAAATCTGATATTGATGAGCTAGTTTTTAGCAAATATGTTTGCTATGCTTTTGTGTGCAAAGAGGCATTATCTTCATTCAAGGACGTGCCTTCCTCTTTGCCCCCTGCAGTCACTCTCATTTTGCAGGAGTTCGCTGACGTCTTTCCACAAGACGTGCCACCGGGATTACCACCTATTCGAGGGACTGAGCATCAAATTGACTTAATTCCCGGTGCATCGCTACCCAACCGTGCACCATACCGTACCAATCCAGAGGAGATGAAGGAGATTTTGCGTCAAGTACAGGAGTTGCTCGACAAAGGTTATATACGCGAACCTCTTAGTCCTTGTGCTGTTCCTATTATACTAGTGCCTAAAAAGGATGGTACGTCGCGTATGTGTGTTGATTGTAGAGGCATTAATAATATTACTCTTCGTTATCGTCATCCTATTCCTAGGTTAGATGATATGCTTGATGAATTGAGTGGCTCTACAATATTCTCCAAAGTTGATTTGCGTAGTGGATACCATCAAATTGTTATGAAATTGGGAGATGAATGGAAAACAGCTTTTAAAACTAAGTTTGGTTTATATGAGTGGTTAGTCATGCCTTTTGGGTTAACTAATGCACCTAGTACTTTCATGAGACTAATGAACGAAGTTTCATTTGCTTTCATTGGACGATTTGTGGTAGTCTATTTTGATGATATACTGATTTATAGCAAATCTTTGGAAGAACATTTGGAACATTTACGTGTTGTTTTTATTGCTCTACGTGATGCACGTTTGTTTGGTAACCTTGGGAAGTGCACCTTTTGCACCGACCGAGTATCTTTTCTTGGCTATGTTGTTACTCCACAGGGAATTGAAGTTGATAAAGCCAAGATTGAAACTATTGAGAGTTGGCCGCAGCCCAAAGCGGTCACAGAAGTGAGGAGTTTTCTTGGACTCGCTAGTTTCTATAGGTGTTTTGTGAGAGATTTTAGCACCATTGCTGCACCTCTCAATGAGCTTACAAAGAAGGATGTGCCTTTTGTTTGGGGTACCGCACAGGAAGAAGCCTTCACGGTATTGAAAGATAAGTTGACACATGCTCCTTTACTCTAACTTCCTGATTTTAATAAGACTTTTGAGCTTGAATGTGATGTTAGTGGAATTGGATTAGGCGGTGTGTTATTACAAGATGGCAAACCTGTTGCATACTTTTCTGAAAAATTGAGTGGGCCTAGTCTGAACTATTCTACTTATGATAAAGAATTATATGCTCTTATTCGGACTTTAGAAACATGGCAACACTATTTATGCCCCAAAGAATTTGTTATACATTCTGGTCATGAATCTTTGAAACACATTAAAAGTCAAGCCAAACTGAACCGTAGACATGCTAAATGGGTTGAATTTATTGAGACTTTCCCTTATGTCATTAAACACAAGAAGGGTAAAGAAAATGATATTGTTGATGCATTGTCTCGTCGTTATACTATGCTTTCACAACTTGACTTTAAAATATTTGGTTTGAAGACCATCAAAGATCAATATGTGCATGATGCTAAATTTAAAGATGTATTGCAGAATTGTAAAGAAGGTAGACCATGGAACAAGTTCGTCGTTAATGATGGATTTGTGTTTCGTGCTAACAAGCTATGCATTCCAGCGAGCTCCGTTCGTCTTTTGTTGTTGCAGGAGGCGCATGGAGGAGGACTAATGCGACACTTTGGCGTGAAGAAGACGGAGGATATACTTGCTACACATTTCTTTTGGCCAAAGATGAGACGGAATGTTGAGCGTTTTGTTGCTCGCTGCACTACATGTCAAAAAGCTAAGTCACGACTCAATCCTCATGGTTTATATATGCCTTTGCGTGTACCTAGTGTTCCTTTGGAGGATATATCTATGGACTTTGTTTTAGGTTTACCTCGAACAAAGAAGGGGAGGGATAGCATATTTGTTGTCGTGGATAGATTCTCGAAAATGGCACATTTTATACCATGTCATAAATGCGATGATGCTGTTAATGTTGCTGATTTGTTCTTTCGTGAAATTATTCGCTTGCATGGTGTGCCAAATACTATCGTTTCAGATCGTGATACTAAATTTCTTAGCCACTTTTGGAGATGTTTATGGGCTAAGTTGGGGACTAAGCTGCTTTTTAGTACTACATGTCACCCCCAAACTGATGGACAAATATGACATCGTTCATTTGCGCCCAAGTAGTGATTGATGGTTCACCTTTGGCCTCTCGGCGCTCAATGACTTGTTCCGACCAAATGAGGACGTAGTCTTGGAATTCAAGGGATGCCATCGCGATCTTCTTCTCTTCTTCGTAGTTGTTGAAGCGGAAGATTTTGTCGAACTTCAATGCCCATGATATGTACTCTTCGGGGTCATTGATTCTGGTGATCTTGGGCATGGTGAACTTTAGCTGGCCATATCGTTGTTCTTCATTGTGTTGGGGTCGGGGATGATGACGCCCATGTCGGTGAGGATTGACAATCTCATGTTGCTCTTGGCGAGGAGGGTTGTCGACCTCATGTTGCTCTTGGCGAGGAGGGTTATCGACCTCATGTTGCTCTTGTCTTGGAGGCGGTCCATTGTCTTCATGCTCTCGATGGACTTGATGTTCTTGTCTCTCTAGAGGAGGCACTTGTCGATCTTGACGAGGAACTTGTGGAGGTTGACGATGCACACGTGATTGATAAATCCTATCTTGAATTTCATCGCGAAGTGCTTCTTCTTGTTCACGAGCTTGCCTGTTGCGCGTGGCTACGGCTGTACTTGAATATCGTAGGGCTTGTTGCGTCTCAAGTGCTTGAGCTTCACGTAGTTCTTGGGCTTGACGTTGTGCCTCGGCATCTTGTGCATCTTGATGTTGTCGCGCATGCTCCTCTTGTTCTTGTTGTCGTTGGCATTGTCATTCTTGTGCTTGCGCGAATGCAGCTTGGGCTTGACGGTGTCGATGCTCTTGAGAGTCGGTGTCGTGTAGAAGATTGCGGTTTGCTTGACGATCTTAACGCGCGGCACGGCGAAGAGTGTTGGATGTCGGGGTACTTGAGCCGGAGATAGTGTCATCAGAGTGTTGGCTCGAGCGGCTCCTTCTTGAGTATGACGAAGTGGTAGAAGAGCGGTTGACCAAAAAGGCATGAATATCGTCCAATCTTGTGTCATTCTCATTCTTGTGTTTATCGAGATTGTTGTCTAAGTATTCTCTTGTACGTTGCTCGGAGAGTCGCAAGTCGGTAGCGAGGTTGTCGACGCGGTCGCTCATTGCTTGTTGTTCTTGATGCAAAGCTCGTTGTGCACCAAAGAGGTGGCTCTTGGTGACGTAGGATGACATGTCATCGTCTTGCTCCAAGAAGAGTGGGTTGGTAGAAGTACTAGGCCTATCCATCATTCCAAACAAAGATATGTGAGTGCGAGAAAAAGAAGAACCAATACCAAATGTACCTTGACCGATGTTGAAGATGGATCAAAGATCACTCCAATGTGTAACAAGGAAATAGCACAATTGGTACCAATTCTTGTCGGTTTCTCGCACCTACGCAAGTAAAAGCTTATGGTGGAGCTTGGTTAGGATGGTGGCACAAAATTTGAAGCAATTGTTAGTGAGCTTCAATAATGTTGGAAAAGATTCGCAAATTTGCAAATGCAACAAGTAGACCAAGCAAGATAAGGTACACGGAAACACACACGCAAATAGATAAGTGGGGTCGTGCAACCAAGGGTGAGCCATAATGCGGAATCCAGAAAAAATGCTCGAGTTGCACAACACTAGAGAGACGCTAGCACGATTGCACAATAGGCGGATATGAACTTGGGCACAACCTACTAAGCAAAAATGGAACGACTTCTATCCCAAGTATGCTATATGTATGGTATTCCGATGGTATGATCCAAGATGATCGAATATCACAATCTTAATGATGTATGATACTATGGTTCTTGCTTCTAAGCTCTTTGCTTATCTTTCCTCTTTTGCTTAAAAGCTTGTTTGGCTCTTTCCCTTTTGAGCTCTCTTCTCATGCAAAACTTCACGAACCAAGTTAGCAATTGAGTATATGCGATGACAACTTTGTGACACAAGAGATCATACCAAGATATGCAACACAATGATATGGTATGGATGCTATGGGAAGTATGATCACTAATGTGCACAAGTCACGTTGCCGACAATACTCAAAGGCTAGTCTCGATGGGTAAGCTATGCAAAAGTAAGGCTATGGGGTTATCAATGCAAATGCAAGAAAGTATGATGATATCACGATACCAAGATGATATCAAGGTGAAGTTGATACCAAAGTGATGTAGCCGTTCGTAGTAGTCCTTGGCGAAGATTTGCGGTGGTGATGTTGATGTCAAACCGTACCTAGATAGCCGAAACACAATAGGACACGGAAACCGCAACTCAAATTCTCAAAGCAAAGCGGGTCAAAATTGTTGGAGTTGGTAGCGGGAGTTCTATGGTGGTGCTATGCGGAAGTGTATGTGAGCACCGGAACAAAATTGGGCGAAAGTTAGGCGGAAAGGAAGCGGTGGATGGAAGTGTTGCTGTCAGGGGTCGGATGTCCGGGCTGATGGCCGGATGTCCGGGTCGGGCCGGATGTCCGGGTCGGGCCAGATGTCCGGGCTCTGGATCCGTGGACGAACTCGAAGAACACCGCGTGGAGAGGTCAGATCCGGGGCAAAATTCGGAAGATTTTGTGGATATGAAATGGGGAAAAGATGGGGAAAAGATAGATCTACCTGCAACACACGAAATCTGCGGATCAAATCCAACAAAACTTCATCACACCAACAAATCATAAAAAATTGGGGCTATTTTTGTGGGGCAATTTTCGAATTAGGGACAAAAACAACAAAATCAGGCTAGAAAACACAATGGGGAGGCTCCGAAATCATGATCAACGTGGCTCATGATTCCAAGATGATGTAGGGTGGAACCCTAGATGGCCGATCTTTCACGAAAGGAGCGGCTCCCAAAGAGGAACACGAAGAACACGAGGGGAAACACGAGGGAAAACACGAGAGAACCACTCAAACCAACAAGATATAGTCACACATGTGCTAGATCCTCGAAACACGAGAGGAGATACAAGATCCACGATCAACAAAGAATGATATAAGGGGTAACCGGTTCTTCTCCGTGAGGAGGTCTTGATGGGGGTCTTCTCCATGAGGAGGTCTTGAATCCAAGGGGATTTTCTCCGAAGAGGGGCCGCGGTCTCTCTCGTGGAGTAGATCCGTAATGGATGAGCAATGCTCTATCTCACATATGAGCTAAACCAATGCTAACCCTAGAAAGAGGGAGATGGGAGAGTATATATAGTCTAGGGGGGCGAAAGGGTGCATGGGCTTCGGCCCTTTACTGTGCGCAGACAGACGGAGCCGGATGTCCGGGCGACGGGCCGGATGTTCGGGCCTTCCTGAAGGGCCGAATGTCCGGGCTCGGAGGCCGGATGTCCGGGCTGGTGGAGTCAGCTTCCGTAGGTTCTGGTGCGTGGTGCCGGATGTCCGGGCTTCTGGCCGGATTTCCGGGCTGGGGCCGGACGTCCGGGGCCTGTAGATGTTGGGCGGCTGGGATGGTGCTGTAGTGGATGTCTCCAGCGGCCGGATGTCCGGGGCTGGGGCCGGATGTCCGGGCCCTGGAGCTGTCTTCTTCTCCTTCCGGCGGTTCTCTTCATCCGTGAACTTGGCGACTCGTCCGTCTTCACGTGCATTCTTGGGAGGGTCCTCTTGACACCTAATCATGCATAGCATATCGGACATAGGTAGTAGCCCTGTCTCGAGTGGATCATATGTGATATCACTAAGGAAGGAAGTCACCTCCTTCTCGAGAGCTCTAGCTCGTGCTCGTGTCATGGGTCCTCTTGGCTCTTGATGAGACGATGGTAGGTCCATGGGGATGACCGTAGGATGCTCCGCATCACCTTCCATATATTTCATTATCCCCGCATTAATTATTTGGTTTGTTGCATTTAATCATGGCATCATGCGCATTGCATCCGCATGTTTTCATAGAACTTGCATCCGCTCTTAGTTGTCGTTTCTCCATGTTGTTGTCATTAACCATTTCGAGACCGACCACACACTCTCACATGATCATCTTGTCTCTCAGCACGACCCCCTCACGTGTCCGAAAACTGGCCCGGACCCGAACTGGGCAGTCGTGACCGGTGGAAGCGGATCAACCCCAAACATCCTCGGTTTCTTCATTGGACTCCCCTAGCCTATTTATTCCCGACCGTTCGATCTAAATTGGATGATCCAAAAACCTCCGCTTTCCCTATATATAGGCCAACCTCATACCTAATCTAGACTACCCCTAAAACATAGGGACAATGTCCCATCCCTCCGCCGCCACCAGCCCACTGTTTTCTCCTCCTCGGGATCTCCTCTTGATCCATCCATTCCACCAACCAGCATCCTCCTCGGGTTCTTTCCTGTACAATTCATCAATCCATCTAGCCATCTCGCAACCACCTCCCCCGCAGCCTCTCCTCTGTGTATGATTGCATGATGTATTGCTCCTCGTGCATAGGCACATATATATGATGTACAAAGGTGGGCCACGGACCTCTGCTATACAAGGAACTAGGAGGTGGGCCCAATACATAATATGCACATAACACATATACTCAACACCCCCCCGCGGTCAAAGCGGCACCGCGGCTAACGCAAAGACTGGAGTGGAACTCCTCAAATGACGCCGTAGGCAAGCCCTTGGTGATGATATCTGCAAACTGTTGGGAAGTAGGGACGTGTAAAACACGAATATGGCCAAGGGCCACCTGTTCCCGAAAAATGAATATCCAACTCAATATGCTTGGTCCATCGATGATGCACCGGGTTAGCGGAGAGGTAGACCGCCGAGACGTTGTCGCAGTAGACCACCGTGGCACGGTCAACGGGGCAAGAGAGCTCCTGAAGCAGCTGGCGAAGCCACGAACACTCGGCGACGGCGTTGCCACCGCACGATACTCAGCCTCAGCACTGGAACGAGAAACCGTAGGCTGCCGCTTAGACGACCACGAGATAAGTGAGGGTCCAAGGTAGACACAATAGCCCGAAGTGGAGCGACGAGTGTCGGGGTAGCCCGCCCAGTCTGCATCGGAGTAGGCGGTGAGGGCGATGTCGGCGGAGGCGTGAAGCGTGACGCCAAGATCCATAGCGCCACATATATAGCGGAGAATCTGCTTGACGGCAGCCCAGTGAATGTTTCGAGGAGCATGCATATGAAGACACACCTGCTACATGGCATACTGGATCCCCGGTCAAGTCAGAGTGAGGTAGTGGAGAGCACCAACGATGGACCGATAGAAAACAGCATCTGAAGCAGGAGAACCATCCATGGCAGAAAGCTTGGCCTTCGTATCAATAGGCGTAGCGGCGGGCTTGCAGTTAAGCATGTCGGCGCGCTCTAGGAGCTCGTGAGCGTACTTCCGCTGCTGAAGGAAGAAGTCATTCGGACGGCGCACCACCTCGACACCGAGGAAGTAGTGCAAAGGACCCAAGTCCTTCATGGCGAACTCAGCGCGAAGACGAGCCGTGAGCTGACCGAGGAGACGAGCCGTACATGCCATCAGGATGATGTCATCGACATAGAGCAGCAAGTAGACCGTGCTAGAGCCCTGATGATAGACGAAGAGCGAGGCGTCCGAGCGGGTAGAGGGGAACCCAAGCTGGTGGAGAAATGCCGCGATGCGCTGGTACCAAGCGCGTGGAGCCTGCTGGAGTCCGTACAAGGACCGCGAAAGCAGGCACACGTGGTTGGGAAGCGCCGGGTCAACAAACCCGGCAGGCTGCTGGCAGAAGACCTGCTCCTCGAGGTGACCATGGAGGAAGGCGTTGGAGACGTCCATCTGGTGCACCGGCCAAGCACGGGAGACCGCAAGGTGGAGAACCGTGCGTATCATGTCGGGCTTGACGACCGGAGCGAAGGTGTCGGTGAAGTCGATGCCAGCACACTGTCAGAAGCCACGAACACTAGAAGAAATATGTCAACTTGTGACCCTCACTATTGGTCTCCGAAAGGTCATTGTTTTTCATTTGCGACCTTTTTTGACCAAAAACAGATGGTCAAAAGCTGGCAGTCGTAAACTGAAATTAACGACCTTCTCTGTGAGAAGGTCGTAGACGTTTACGACCAAAACAGAAGGTCGTTGAACCCATGACCTTTTGTTTTGGTCACTGGTTGTCTGCCCATGCCACACGGATCCTACGTGGCAACCTGACGTGGCAAATTTGCGGATAGACCTAGCTCATGATGCCACTGTTGGGGAACGTAGCAATAATTCAAAAATTTCCTACGTGTCACCAAGACCAATCTAGGAGATGCTAGCAACGAGAGAGAGGGAGTGCATCTTCATACCCTTGAAGATCGCTAAGCGGAAGCGTTACAAGAACGCGGTTGATGGAGTCGTACTCGCGGCAATTCAAATCGCGGAAGATCCGAGCTAGCGCCGAACGGACGGCGCCTCCGCGTTCAACACACGTACAGCCCGGGGACGTCTCCTCCTTCTTGATCCAGCAAGGGGAGAGGAGAAGTTGAGGGAGAACTCCAGCAGCACGACGGCATGGTGGCAATGGAGCTCGTGGTTCTCCGGCAAAGCTTCGCTAAGCACTACGGAGGAGGAGGAGGAGGAGGAGGTGTATGAGGAGGGAGGGCTGCGCCAGGGAAGAGGTGTGGCTGCCATCCCACCCCTCTGCTATATATAGGGGCAAGGGGAGAGGGGGAGGCGCCCTAGGGTTTCCCCTAGGGGGCGGCGGCCAAGCAGATTGGATCTCCCGAGGGAAAATCCTAGGGAGACTTGCCCCCCAAGCCAAGCAGGTGGAGGCTTGCCTCCCAAGCCAGGTGGAGGCGCCCCACCTCCCCAAGTAACGTGGGAAAGGGTGTGGGGGGCGCACCACCCCTTAGTGGGCTGGTTTGCCCCTTCCCCTTTGGCCCATGAGGCCCTCCAACACTTGCCGGGGCTCCCGAAACACCTTTCGGTCATGCTGGCCATAGCCTGGTACCCTCGGAACACTTCTGGACTCCAATACCCTTCATCCAATATATCGATCTTCACCGCCGAACCATTCCGGAACTCCTCGTGATGTCCGGGATCTCATCCGGGACTCCGAACAACCTTCAGTAACCACATACTATTGCCCATAACAACTCTAGCGTCACCGAACCTTAAGTGTGTAGACCCTACGGGTTCGGGAACCATGCAGACATGACCGAGACACCTCTCCGGCCAATAACCAATAGCGGCATCTAGATACCCATATTGGCTCCCACATGTTCCACGATGATCTCATCGGATGAACCACGATGTCGGGGATTCAATCAATCCCGTATACAATTCTTTTTGTCTATCGGTATGTTACTTGCCCGAGATTCGATCGTCGGTATCCCAATACCTTGTTCAATCTCGTTACCGGCAAGTCTCTTTACTCGTTCCATAACGCATGATCCCGTGGCTAACTCCTTAGTCACATTGAGCTCATTATGATGATGCATTACCGAGTGGGCCCAGAGATACCTCTCCGTCATACGGAGTGACAAATCCCAGTCTCGATTCGTGCCAACCCAACAGACACTTTCGGAGATACCTGTAGTGCACCTTTATAGCCACCCAGTTACGTTGTGACGTTTGGTACTCCCAAAGCATTCCTACGATATCCGGGAGTTGCACAATCTCATGGTCTAAGGAAACGATACTTGACATTAGAAAAGCTCTTATCAAACGAACTACACGATCTTGTGCTATGCTTAGGATTGGGTCTTGTCCATCACATCATTCTCCTAATGATGTGATCCCGTTATCAATGACATCCAATGTCCATGGTCAGGAAACCATAACCATCTATTGATCAACGAGCTAGTCAACTAGAGGCTTACTAGGGACATGTTGTGGTCTATGTATTCACACATGTATTACGATTTCCAGTTAATACAATTATAGCATGAACAATAGACAATTATCATGAACAAGGAAATACAATAATAACCATTTTATTATTGCCTCTAGGGCATATTTCCAACAGGAACGGTGCCGGATGGCGCTGCGGTGGGGGCGGCTGGAGGCACAGAGGAGCCGCCGCGGGTGGTGCCGGCGGCGAGGGCGGTGTGGATGGCCCGCGCCTTCACCTGCTTCATCCGCCGCTCATCCAAGCGGGGGTACGCAACTAACTTGGCGAAGGATGGGTTGGGGATGAGCTGAGGTTCGCTACGGCGTTGCCGAATTCCTCGTTGAGCCCGGCGGTGAGCGTGCTGAGGAGGAGGTCATCATCGAACTTTGCGCCAATATCACGGAGCTCGTCAGCGAGAGTCTTCAGGTGGCGACAATAGTCGTCGAGTGAGGTGTTTTCCTGGTTACACCCAAAAAACTCTTGCTGCAAAAAAACGCGACACTGGAGCTGTTGTCGGTGAAGATCCCGTTCAGCTTGGTCCATACGACGCAGGCATCGTCACCGTCCTGCACGACTGTGTGGAAGAAGTCCGGCGACATGGTGAGGAAGAACCAGCGGATGATCGTGGTGTCAATGGTGGACCAGTCATGGAACTTGGGGACGAGGCTGAAGTCGACGGTGCCGTCCACGTGGTCGATGAGATGATACTCCCGAAACACGAGGAAAAAATACGTCTTCGACGTGTAGGAGGAGGAGTCTGCCTGCGAGAGACGAACCGGCACCCGCTCGAAGATGTTGAGGTTGCGGATGTCGTTGATGTCGGGCGGGTTGGCGTCGGCGAACGGGTTGGAGTTGGTGGACGCGGAGGAGGTGACGGACGACATAGCAAGGACGGGACAGTGCGGGCGGCTCGGACTTCTCGGGTGAGGATTGGCGACGGCAGCGGCTTGGCGGGTGACACAGCGGCAGGGAGGCGACGCGACGCGGGACTGGCAGCGACTGGAGAGGACGCGACGTGAGGCGGTGGGCAGCAGCGGGCAGGCGATGCAGGGCAGGCGACGCGATGCGGAACTGACACCAACCGGAGATGGCGCGACTCGGGGTTGTGGGCAGCAGCGGGCAACGCGAGAGTGGCAGGGACCTGAGAAGACGTGATGCGGGGCTGTGGGCAGCAATGGGCAGGCGATGCGGGGCTGGTCAACTGGAGATGACGCAGCGGGTCGTGCGATGGAATGCGTCGCTGGCGGCAACGGGAGATGACGTGATGCGGGGCTGGCGGGAGGCATTTGGGCAGCAGCAGGTCGGGACGACGCGGGGCTGGCGGGAGAGAGCGGCGGCGGCGCGGGGAGGTGTGCGGCAGCGGTAGCAGCAGCGGAAGACGAAGGGTAAAACCTAAAAACTGATACCATGTATAATTGCATGATGTGTTGCTCCTCGTGCATAGGCACGTATATAGGATGTACAAAGGTGGACCACGGACCTTTACTATACAAGGAACTAGAAGGTGGGCCCAATACACAATATGCACATAACACATATACTCAACACTTTGCTTTGCGCCTCCCCGAGCGGAAGGAGCTCGTCCCCAAGCATGATCTCGTGGCTGCCTCCTCGACCTTCCCAGAGCACCGGTCGACACCGGCGACCACCAGACCCCCTCTGCCGTCCTTTTCTTCTTCTCTCCTCCATCTCTATCTTATTTCCTTGCGCTCTAACCCGCGACCATGGACGCACACAGGTAACCAGCGACTCTGGCCTCCCCGAGAAGAACCTCGCGATGTCGTCCCAAGCGCCTCCACCTCGAGCCACACGCTGTTGCTGGCGACAGTCGTGCCATCATCTGCCTTGTCCCTGCCGAGCCGCCAGGAAGCCGCTTACTTCGCACCACTCCTGACCTCTAGGACGTGCCAACGGCCAGATCCACGCACCACTGACCTGTTCCCGGCCTCTCCTGCCACTGCCTCGCCCAGATCAGGCAGATTCGACGAGCTCTTCCTCGTCTGCCACCCCCGCACCAAGTCTTCATGCGCCGCCACCCCTTTTGTTTAATTGTCCCGCACGTCGAGCTTGACCCGAGCGCAGTGCCCGTTCACCCTACCTCGCCTGAACTGGCGCGAACCAAGTGAACCGACTGGTTCAGGGAGATCTCACCAGACCGCTCCGGTTCGGCCAAGTCGGACCGAGCCAACAGCAAGGCCTAGCCGTGCTTGGGCCACGCCTTCATCAGCCACACACCCGCCCTGCTCCACCATCAGCTCGCCATGGGCTTGGCCCACTATGGTGAGCGCCCAGCTATCCCTCGCCAACGTGTTCTTTGCTATCCAACGCTTACCTTTCAGTCAAGTTCCTGTTTTTTTCCTTCTCTGCAATTTCCTCGATTATTCCTGTGCATGCATAATTACAGAAAAGCCATTGTTTTAAAATGCTAATACCTAAAAGTCCATGCATCCAAATAAAACAAGTCATATATGTAAAATGATAAGAATTTCATTTTGTTTCACAATATTCAACTTTCATCCATGTTTAAAATTGCTGTTTGCATTAATACGCATAAATGACAAGTAAAAATGGTTTATTTTCATAATTAATTAACCGTAGCTCTGATTTACATGAATTATATATGTAACTTGTCTAGAAAAATGTGTAGATTAATATGGTGCACTTACTTTGCATGTTTACAAACATTAAAAAAAAATTTAGGCAGAACATTACCAAATACAAAAATTACATAAGGTTTTTTTGGAATTGTTATTTGTTGTTTCCAGCCTCATTTAAATTGCCTAGATAGGTAGTTTTATTGTGCTTCACCTCTTGCCATGATTAACAACATTTAATCTTGTCATGTACATAAATGGGAGTGAACTAAATAAATTGATTCTGGAGTTTCATCGATATGCAACTCGTTTCGTATTGATCTTCACTTAATGTGTATTGATTGTTTGTTGCACTTTGGCCTGCCATGACTCATTAAACCAGACATGCATCATACTTGATTGTGCATCATGCCATGATTATGCTTGTTGCTTTACCGTGCCATTTGCTTGTTTTCGTTTGAGCTTCTGCTCGATAGTTTCCGGTAGTGTTGTGAGTGTGAGGATTCGTTCGACTACGTTGGTTCATCTACTTCATTGATTCGGTGTTCTTCCTAGCGGGATTCCAGGTAAGATGATCATTACCTTGGATATCACTACTATCTTTCCTTGCTAGTTGTCTCGATGCTATCGTTATGTCTTGCTACCTACCACTTGTTTCTCAGCCTCCCAATATGCCACGATATGCCTCTAACCCCCACCTTCCTAGGAAACCATTGATTGGCTATTACTACTTTGCTCAGCCCCTCTTATAGCGTTGCTAGTTGCAGGTTGCTCCATGTTGGGACTGGATATCATGGCATATCACAATATCTCTTATTTAATTCATGCATCTATATACTTGGTTGTGTTTGGAAGGCTCGGCCTTTTGCCTGGTGTTCTGTTCATGCCGCCTTAGTTTCCATCATACCGGTGTTATGTTCCTTGATGAGCGCTTGTAACACATGTGGCATATTATGGCGTTCCCTGATCATTCTCTTAGGATAAACTTGCATCGCGACTTTCTGGACCCCGCGGATAATTAATCAACAACCCGGGCCAGTGCTCCTCATGAGTGTTTGTCCAAAATAGAGCCCCTTGCAGCGCCACCATAAGGAAACTCGAGGACTAGTTTTAGTTGTACGGACTACTCATCACACCATGTCCTAAGAATGAGATACGCTGCTCCTATCGGGATCATCGACACGTCGGGAGGTCTTGATGGTTTAGTTGCGCCTTTGATGAGTGGCTTGTCCATCAGGATTCCTTATCTTAAGCATCGTGTTATCATGGTGTGAGGTTTTTTCGATAGCATGTGGTAATTTATCATGGACTACTCGGAGCACCCCTGCAGGATTTAATCTATTGGAAATCCATGCCCACGATCATGTTGCGACTTGGAAATTTATAATAACCGGTTGTAGAGAACTTGCTACTAAATCTAATTAAAATATACCAACCACATGCATGACCGTGATCTTTTTTCGAGGGAATTAGGGAAGCACTACAAAAAAGACACATTCGTGACATTATGGCCCGAACAATTTTTTTCTGTCATGGTTATGACACTTCTATGATGATAATTGTGACAAAAACATGTATCCTCTTAAATATGGTGGCTCCTACTTCTATGAAAAAAATCATGACAAAAAATGGGCTTTTCATCCTAGGCGGGCCGGTGACGCACCTATATGACATAAAAAATCGTAGTCAAAGTGAGGGCGAGGAAATTTTCGTGGAGTTCCCGGTTACGGTGGGTGGTCGGGGCCGAGCGATGGAGTGTGGTTTGCGCCTATCTCTCTCGTACGCGCGCGTGGTGCGAGCCGTGTCGTTATAATTGAACCCGAGCGACAGGCATGTTCACTTACTGAACCCGAGCGATCTCCTACTACGTACTAAAGCCGATCAATCGATCCCTTCGTTGCTAATTGAACCCAACCGACTCCTTCGCTGCTAACTAAAACCGATCGATCGCTCATGCTGCTTACTGAAGCCGATCATACCCCCGTGCGAGACGTAGCTAGCCGGTTGGGTTACCTCTGGATGAACAGTTCCGGTTGCTGCTGCACGCGTGATACGTAGAACGAGTCGAGATGTGACGAGTTGGGCTAGTTGGGTCGTCTCTGGACGAACAGTTCCTAGTGGGGGTTGGATGAAAAGGACCCCGGCCATGTGTAGGCGATTGTCGCTGGATGAACATGACCCCGTGGTAGTACGCAGTTGCCGCTGGATGAACAGGACCCCGAGGAGGCCGCCACACACCCCAGCCGGTTGGGGCTGGATGAACAGGACCCTGTGGAGGCTGGTTGAACTGTAGCCGGTGGAGGCTGGATGAACAATAGCCCATGGATGAACAGTGGCTGGTGGAGGCTGGAAGAGGTCGACGGTGCATGAACAGTAGCAGGTGGAGGCTGGAGGAAGTCGACGGTGGATGAACAGTAGCCCGTGGAGTCCCGTTTTGCGGTACGCCACACCCCCTGATGGACAGGACCCCATTTCGACCGTAGGAGGTCGAACAGAAGTCTAGTTCTTCCGTTTGCGGTACGCCAAACCCCTCCCGATCAACAGGACCCCATTTCGACAGTAGGAGGTCAAACAAAAGTACGTTTCCTCTATTGTGCCGTACGGCAGACCCCTCACGATGAACAGGAAACCGTTTCGACCATAGGCGGTCTAACATAGGCCGTTTCCTCCGTACTGTAGTAAGCCAAACCCTGTTTTGGTTGTTCTGTCCAACCCGGTCATCTCCATGTACACCGTCATAGCAGCTCGAGCCCCAAGTGGACCTACCGGAATTAAGGTGAACCCGCTCTTCTTCGAGAATATCATGAATATCCATTGGACTTGCTTGCTACCTCACGAAGTGCTCTATGTGTCCTTAGATACAAAGACCGACGACCACAAGCTGGTGAGGAACACCCCGAAGGAGTAGGAGAAGGACCCCAAGGCCACAAGGAGGAAGAAGGAGTGCAACAAGATCAACTCTGCACCTCCCAGGCGACCCCGTGCCCACGGGCCTCGAAGACCCCGTGTGCACGGACTACTCAAAGAGCTGGCGCCAGAGAACCCCGTGCGCACGGGGTTTTACCGTGCCCACGGGACCCCCGTGCGCACGGGCCCTACAGGATGGACGGCTGTGATTGCTGTTTGGGCCTCCTCTTCATCCACTTCATCCACATGCCTATATATTCCGTACCTAGAACCTATGTTAGGGTTAGCAAAGGATATGATAGACATATGTGAGCTTTGCTCCATGGATCCACTCCACTAGGAGATCAAGACCTCCTCTTGGAGTGATCAACCTCAAGACCCCCTCATGGGTGGCCTCACTCCTCATAGGATTAGGATGAACTAGTACCTTGTATCTTTCCTTTGTTGTCTTTGAATCATTGTATCTCTCTTTGTGTGATTGGATCTAGCATATGTGTGATCGGATCTAGTCAATTTGAGTGTTTTCCCTCTTGTGTTCATCTTATTCTTGGGGATTCCCCCCTCCAATTCGTGAAAGATCTCCACTTAGGGTTCCACCCTACAACATCTTGGTATCATGAGCCATGGTTTCTCACGAGAGCCCCCTTCGTGTTTTCTAGCCTTGTTTTGTGTGATTTCGTCCTAAATTTGAAAATTCCCCACCAAAAATAGCCCCAATTTTTTTTGTGATTTGTTGGTTTGATGAGGTTTTGTTGGATTTGATCCATGGATTTGCTTGGTTTCAAGTGGATCTAGCATTCCTCCACCTTCCCGTACCTTCCATCCTTCGATTTTGACCGCAATTTCGAGATTACCCACGGATCCTGAGCAGTTCGTCCGCTCATAGAGCACCCCGTGCACACGGGCCATCGGGACCCCGTGCACACGGGCCAGACAGACCCCGTGCGCACGACCCTTCCAGTGCGCTTCGGCTGCTGTCCCTTCGACCAGCCACCCTCCCATACCACCCCCATACCCCCAGCTAATCCCCAGCAACGAGATCCATCCATTTGGAGCCCAGACCGGGAAGAAATCCGCCAAAGCCACGTGTCCCAGGTGACCCCATGCCCTCGGTGTGTGTACCGTGCGCACGGCACCCCGTGCCCACGGGCCCTAGACCCCGTGCACACGGTCCCCCTACAGCAGCCGCGTCCACTTCACCGTTTCGGCCATAACTTCCACATCTTTTCGTGTTCCTTAGCTCGTTGAGTAGCTATTGACATCCCCCATCCACCTAGATAGGTTCCAACATCATTTGACTCCATCAAAATTTTGACATTTGACATATTTGCCTGGGCCCTCCACCATATCATCTGCAAAACCACCATAGCCTTCCGAAACCTAACCCATTTTGTTCCATTTAGCATTTGTGGTTGTTTGAGTGGTGACTTGAGTCTCCTAAGGTGTTTCGGCTACTTAGGGATGGTTGCTTCTTCTTCAACCACCACCACCACTTCCGCATTGCCATCCCCGCTACCACCATTTGACATTTGCCTTTGGAGATTTTGAGTTTGCGGTTTTTACCATTTCCTAAGGTGTTTCGGCTACTTAGGGACGGGTCTACGTCATCTTGGTATCTACATCAAGAATACCGCCACTCGTCATCGCCATGAGGTCGTCATCGACATCGACCACTTCACCAATTTGACACCCTAACCGTAAGCAAGAATGGTAACCTCTATATCATCTTGGTATCGTGGTATCCCATCATTGTACATTCTTGCCATTACATTGTTAACCCCTTAGCCCATTTTTGCGTCACTTACCTATCAAGACTAGCCTTTGAGTATTTCCGGGCCACGTTACTTGTGCACATTAGTGATCCAATCTTCCATTGCATACATACCATATCATATTGGTATCATCATATCATCCCTTGTGTCACAAGATTGTTCCCGCATCTACACAATTGCTATCTTGGTTTGTGCATTTCGCATTGTGGCCATATAAAAAAAACAAGAATAAGCTTTTAAGCAAAAGAAAAGAGAGCAAAGAGCTTGTAAGCAAGTGCCATAGCATTATACCCCATTGCACATAAGATTGTCATATCCGATCATCTTGGATCATCTTGAGAAGAACAACGGGAACATCATACACATAGCATACTTGGGATAGAAAGCTCATACATTTGGCATCTTATAGGTTGTGCACAAGTGTCGTATCCGCCTATTGAGCAATCGTGCTAGCGTCTCTCTTGAGTTGTGCAATACGAGCGTTTTCCGTCGATTCCACATTTTGTGCTCATCCTTTGGTTGCACAACCCCATTTTTCTATCCATGTGTGTCTTTCCGTGTGCCACATATTTCTATTGGTCTACTTGTTTCACTTGCGAATTTGTGAATCTTTTCCAGCATTATTGACTCTTGCTAACATTTTGCATCAATTTTTTGTGCCACTATCCTCACCAAGCTCCACCATAAGCCTCATTTGTGTAGGTGTGAGAATTGACAAGATCCGGTACCAACTGTGCTATTTCCTTGATAGATTATTGAGTGATCATTGATCCATCTTCAACATTGGAAAAGGTACATTTGGTCTAGTTCTTTCCTTTCTTCCACTCACATTTGCTCGAGTCTTGTGACGAATAGGCAAGGCATTTCATCTCCGGTCTTCCACGACAACGACGACGCGAACAACTACATCACCAAAATGTCCATCTTCGGACTACAACACGAAATGCAAGGCACACAATCTACCTTGCGAGAGCGCCTTGACAACCTCGCCATTGACATACACCACTCCGAAGCAAGGAAAAGGGACTACATCGACACCAAGTCGGGTGAGCTAAAGGATCAACTACGAGATTTGGTGGTCGACTACAAGTCTTTTTTGCCTTCATCATCCTCAAGGCGGCGGCGAGCAAGTCGATCATCTTCGGAGCGCAAAAATGATGCAAGCGCAAGTCGTCGACGTCCACATCTCCACGGCGACTACCATCACGTCCGTGATCCACATCGTCATGAAGGGCAAGTCACCTCCAAGCAACATGTGCACGACAACGACGAACGACATCTACTACGAGCTCAAGTGCGACAACGACGCCATCATGAAGATGCTCCACAAGCGCAAATGCACAAATCCCAACAAGCTCAACTTCACGACAAGTCCAAGTTTCAAGAACACAAGAGAAGACCGCGAGACGAGCACCACCAAGACGGAGCTACCACAACAACCACTTCGGCATCTTCGCCAAGTGCTATGAAGGCATCTTCGCCTTTGGACATACGGCATCTTCGCCTACTTCCCGTGAGTTCGCCTACATCGACATCTTCTACAACAAGGTGACCCACCTACTAGCGAGGGCGACACTTCCATATTCGGAAGCCCCTCAAGGACGATGGCCGAGCATGGGAAATTCCCTTCGGTCATGGAGACGAGCTATGAGGTGCCACGTCATATGGGCCTCCAACAACAAGACGGCGACAAGAAGGTTGAGCATGGGACTATCCCGTCAACCAAGGCGGCGATAGGAGTTGAGCATGGAGACATTTGCACCACCATCTCTCCGACACCCACATATGAAGAGATGCCTCAATTCCCATGTGAGGAGAGACACCCCACCATGAGTGATATGAGTGACTCCACCATATGTGACATTAAGTGCATTTCCTATGAGCGGATGAGTGTGACCACCACTAGCCCTACACATGAGAGCATGCCACACATCCTATGTGAGGTTGAGAGCCATTCGAGTGACTCCACCAACCATATGAGTGAGAGCATCCAAGAGGGAGTGAGTGAGCCACAACACTTAGTGAGTGAGGTAGTTGACACGGCATGTGAGGCCACTATGATTTCTAATAACTTAACCTCTACTCCTGGTGTGTTTTCTTCTTTGGTGCTAGGTCTCCTACATGACGACATGCCTATCCTCGACGAGTCCATACCTCCAATGGAGACAACGATGGCCATGGTGGACGATGATGCACCCCCCACATGGTTCCATCAAGATGAAGATGACAATGGCTTGTTCTTCAACACATCACCTACAACACATGAGTGATGCTCTAAAGGTAACTTAGGTGATGGTGCTACTCTTGTCCCACTAGTGGACTATCTCACAAATGATTCCTTGCATGATGTTGACACACCTATTACCATGCTTCATGCTAGTGCGACTTGCTCATGTCATGACTTACCAATTTATGATTAATATGATGATGAGCATGTTGAGTTGCCTAGGTGTGATGCTATGCTCCATAGGATATCATGTGAAAATTCTATTGGTCAGTTCATGTTTGACAATCCATTGAACTTGTCATATGCTATGAGTGAGATCTCCCATATTGCATCATTTCAATCTCAACATAGTAACTACGCATGCCTCATTAAGATAAATCCCATTCACTACAGGAATCAGCTATTTTGTCGTCTGGCACGGCAGACGGCAAAGGCATGAACGGTGGACGGCAAAGGCCTTTGCCGTCAGCCGCGGACGGCAAAAGGCTCCGGCAAAGTAAGGTCCGGCAAAGAGCTACTTTGTCGTCTGCTTCCGGGCGGCTGTCGGCAAAGGGCCTTTTCCATCTGCAGCGGACGGCAAAGAGAGCAGACGGCAATAATTGCGCTGTCAGTCCGTTAAGTGGCTAACGGCAGGCCTTTGCCGTCCGCCGCTGACGGCAAGTCTTTGCCGTATGCCACTGATGGCAAACTTTCTAGTGTCTTTGCCGTCTGCCACTGTAGGCAAA
This sequence comes from Aegilops tauschii subsp. strangulata, assembly GCF_002575655.3. NCBI lineage: Eukaryota > Viridiplantae > Streptophyta > Magnoliopsida > Poales > Poaceae > Aegilops > Aegilops tauschii. Next base: position 163,221,187 of record NC_053035.3, on the reverse strand, counting down.
CTTTCTAGTGTCTTTGCCGTCTGTCACTGCAGGCAAACTTTCTAGTGTCTTTGCCGTCTGCCACTGTAGGCAAACTAACCAAATGGGTCAGCTCCCAGGAAGCACAGTTGGCTGCCACGTGGCTTCTTTGCCGTCTGCGGCTGACGGCAAAGAGCCTGTTGCCGTCAGTGGCAGACGGCAAACAGCCTGCATATTGGCTCTTTTTCTGTTTTTTATTAAATCCAACCATTTTCACAGCAAATATATATGACATATATAGATATATTTAACAGGCCTATTTAACAGCAAACATATCACATATATCCAACACATAAGTTCCATCTATTTATACATAAGCAAGTTCCATCCATTCATACATAAGCAAGTTTCATCCATACATATTACATAAGCAAGTTCCATCCATCCATTCATACATAAGCAAGTTCCATCCATACATAAACAAGCACTCCATAGCAAGCTAGCATCCATGAAGTGAATGGAATCTGCAAAATGGCAAAATAAGAAAGTTGGAAATAGGTGACTAGAATAAGAAGACTAGAACAAGAAGAGTAGAACAAGAAGAAGACTAGAACAAGAAGTATATGTCATTTATGAGCTAACTTACGTGAAATGGATCATATATGAGCTAACTAAGTTGAAATGGGTCGTTTAGGAGCTAGCTAAGGTGAAATGGATCATTTATGAGCTAACTTAGTTGAAATGGGTCGTTTATGAGCTAACTAAGGTCAAATGGATCGTTTTTTAGGTAACTAAGGTGAAATGGATCGTTTTTAGCTAACTTAGGTGAAATGGATCATTTATGAGCTAACTTAGTTGAAATGGATCGTTTTTGAGCTAACTTTGGTGAAATGGATCATTTATGAGCTAATTTAGTTGAAATGGATCTTTTTGAGCTAACTTAGGTGAAATGGATCATTTAAGAGCTAATTTAGGTGAAATGGATCGTTTTTGAGCTAACTTGGTGAAATGGATCGTTTATGAGCTAAATTAGTTGAAATGGATCGTTTATGAGATAACCTAGGTAAGATGGGTCATTTTGGAGCTAACCTAGGTGAAATGGGTCATTTTAAAGCTAACGTAGGTAAAATGGATCATTTAGGAGCCAATCTAGGTAAAATGGGTCATTTTTTAGCTAACTTGGATGAACTGGATCATTTATAAGCTAACCAAGGTAAAATGGCTCATTTTAGAGCTAACTTAGGTAAAATGGATCGTTTATGAGCTAACTAAGCTAATTATGCAATTTTTGACATAAGTAAGCTAAGTACAGATCATTTTAGAGCTAACTTAGGTAAAATGGATGGTTTTGGAGGTCAGTAAGCTTATTAAGTCATTTTGGAGGAGTAGAAGCTAAGTCTAGGTCATTATGGTAAGCATTGGAGGAAATGAAGCTAAGTCTAGGTCTTTATGCATGTGTTAAGCAAAACACTAGATAAACTTACCATGATCCAGGAGGTGTAGGAGCGGGCTGGCTCGTGTCGGTAGCTGGAGAAGGATCGTGCGATGCTTGTCTGGAGTTACGCTGCACCAAAGATCATTTCCAATGTCTTGTTAGCATGATGACACTCAAATGTTAAGACTAGCAAGTAATGTCCATTCAAATTAAACTCACCGTGGTCCCAAGAGCAATCACTGGCATCGGCGGAGCGGTCTGACCGGTCTTCTCGCACACAAACTACACATTTGGTTTTGACGACTCAGTCATACTAGTTAGTAATGAGACAAACACTACATGAATGTTTGGGCTAATCTGCAGAAGAAACTTACCACAAGGAGCTCGTACATGGCCCTTGCCTGCATGTCATTCCGTGCCCTCTCCTCCTCCAACATCTTTGTCGTCCTCTCCTCCAACTCCCGCTGCCTCTCCGCCGCCTCCGCCAGAAGTTTCTCCGTTCTATCTCTCTCACTCTGTATAGCAGCCTGCAACACCACTCACATGACCATTTGTAATCATTGATGGAAGCACACACAATGTAATGGAGAAAGATAGCTGAGTACGTATCACTAACCTTGATGGCGAGTTGGACTGGCCGTTCACGAGGCCTTATCTCAAGAGCGGAGCTCGACTGGCGCGCCTTGATCTCCGGGAGAGTGCTAGGACGACGGATAAGTCCATCTCCAATGGCTATGGAGCCATGGGACCTCCCGCCACCAGATATCATCACCAGCTCTGGATCAATGGGACCCTGGCTCGGGTTAAAGACCTCCCCTTTCCTCGCCTTCCCCTCATCTCTATATCTCACGAGCTTGTTGTGGGAGGAGATGTTGGTGAAGTTGTTTGCATCATCGAGGTCAGACGGAGAGAATGCCTTGACTTTCTTGAAAGAGGCAGTGTGGGCCATGGCATACAGGTCATACACCTCTGGCACCTTATCCACCTTATTGTAGCGTGCCTGAAAGAGAGAAACAATGTAAATTAGTAATTAAAGGGCTCAAGCTAGCATGATAAATGAATTGCACGAATCATGAAGCAAACCACATACCGAGTTCCGCCCGAACAGATATAAGTTGGAGCTGCCTTGATGGTGTGGCACACCTTCCATTTGGGCACGTTTGTCCTTGGCCTCGTTGTGGAGGGCTAGCCATTCTTTTGAGCACCACTCATTGACCAACACCTCCCAACAATCCATCCGATCCGCACACCATCTCGGAGGCGCCTAAGTTAGCAAATAGAAACTTGAGCGCTACGGCTAAGAATTACTAAATGAAGGAACTTAAGTAGAAGGCCTTAAGAATTACCTTCATGTACTGCTCCTTACTCAGGAACTTATCGCGGCACGCCGGCTTGGTCTTCTTGATACCACGCAAGGCGTAGTAGTCTCGAACAACCTGCACCCGAGCCTCGTGCCGTAAGTTCTATAGTAGGCGCTTGCAGACGTTCTCGATAACATTTGCCGCGTCCTCCTCGTATCCCTCCTCACACCTGTAGAATGTCTGCAATCAAATGAGACAATATTGATTAGTACAATTAATAACTAGCTAGTTGAAGATTTTTAAATGTGTAAAGGAGAAATTACCCAGAACTTTCTAATCACCACGTCTGCCCTCGTGTCGCACAAGACACCGTCGATAATCTCATCCGGCGGGGCCGGGGCAGCCAAGTAGTGCTCCCAGCTCAATCCAAGCTCTGGAAGCCGACCCTCACCAGGCAACGTGACAAACCCCGGGAAGTTTTGCCGGCAAAGAACTCCAAGGACGGAGTTGGGCCGGCGGACACTATGATGGTGGTCCCAACCCCTGCAGCATGACAAGGCCAACACATTAGTTATTTGAAGAAACGTAAATGCAGAAGGTACAAAAATATTAAATGCACTTACCTCTCCCCATCCGGGAAAATCAACCACCTCTGCTCGCGGGTCGCCGGCTCAGACGGGAGCCGTGTAGCTCCACGCTGGTAGAAGGTGCCCCCCTCCTCCTCAATATCAGTCGGCTCCCCGCCATCATCAGCATGGCCACTCGGCTCCTCGGGCTGATCCGGCCAGGTACACCATCCAGACGTGTGCTCCTCCGAGGTCTCGTGGGCCGAACTCTCGTGGGCCAAAGGCCCGTCGACCCGAGGCTCGTGGGCCCAAGACCCGTGGACCAGAGGCTCGTGGACCGGAGTCCGTGTAGCCTCCTCCTCGGACGAGTCCACCCTAGCAGTCACTTGCTCGGGTGAAATAGCTGGGGGTGGCGGCGAGGAAGGCCCCGTAGCAGTCACCCTACCTCCTCTCCCGCGACCACGTGCCCCACCTCCTCTCTTCTTACCTCGTCCCCTGCTGGGCATCGCGGTCGACGAAGAAGGGCCCGGCGGTGTCGCCATACTGTCCAGCAACGCTCGGCGGAGAGGTGCGTGTGGAATGGAAGACCTCACACCACGCGCCGACGAAGAAGGGGCCTTGGCGCGCTCCCGACCAGCGCCCACCATCTTTCAACACCTTCCATGACAAACAGTAAACGAAATTAGTACAACATAAAAAAAAGACCGACATGAATAATAATATGTGTATCACTTAAGTGTATCATCATCAAGTACAACATAAAAAAAATTAATACCTGACACTACTAATAATCTCGATCAGTATCATCAATAAATGCATAATCATCATCATCACTATAATCAATGACGGGCTCATAGGGTTCAGTGGCATCAACATGTGGAAGGCCACCTTGACGTAATCGATCAAGCAATGACAGGTCATCCGTAGCAGTAACCTCTTCTTGTTCCGGCTCTTCTTGTTCCTCCTCTGGGGTGATGTCAGATTCACTGTCGCTGTCTAATTCAATGTTTGGGGTGAAGTATAGCGGTTCTTGAAACGCTTCTTGGAAAGACGTGTCTCTTGGAAGAATTCTCCTTCATATGTGTCTGGGTTAATGTGAGGTTCATAATCCTCTTCCTTTGGGGGAGATAGTCTAGCACGTGGCGGCACTTCATAAATGACATCCCAACCTTTCAGATTTGGATTAGTTTGGCAGGCCCACGGTAGATAGAATACTTGGGTCGCCTGTTGAGCTGTAATATAGACATCAGGAACATCTAAATGGGTGCTTTGGTTGATTTCAACTAGCCCTATATGTTCATGAGTCCTTCTAGTCTCCTTCGTCTGAAACCAATAACATTTGAAGACTACGACATTCGGTGGGTTTTCACCATAGAATAGAAGTTCATAAATTGCTTCAACGCTCCCATAATACTCGGTACCTCCTTCGCCGATAGCAGATACACAACAATTTGTAGACTTTCGGTCGGCCATAGATAGCTCTTTGCCATAGGTACGAAAGCGATACCCGTTGATGTCGTATTTGTCAAATGAACGGACCTTCTAGTCAAAACCATTAGCGACTCATCTCAATTCGGCGTCCATAGACTCTGAATTAGCCTACAAGTTTAATATGAAAGGATTGTTGCATTACGCAAAAATTAGCGAATGAAATGAAATTGTCTAATAGAAATTACCGTTTGTTTGAACCAAGAGATAAAACCGAGATAGCCGCCTCCTTGCTTTGCGAGAAGGTCATACGCTTCGACAGAATCCTTTTGGATCACCGCTCCATATGAGAATAAGGTGACGTATCGACTGTATGAAATATCCAGGAATAAGAGCAGTTCAAAGGAAATAGAAGTTGCGAAACAATGTACCGAGAACTTACTCGATGTACGGCCGCACTTCTATCAGGTTGTTGAAGATATACAACGAAATGGTCCGCCATTCTTCGTTATCCAAAGATACTGGATTTGAAACACTGGCTGGTGCGAGATTCCCTTTGAATAGGCTGAGGTTGGATCCACCCTTTTTAGGGTTGTCAGCATTGTACCGAGGTTTCGGATTATGCAAATGACGATTTTTGGCATCATAGTGTGCTGTCACGAAGTTTGCCGCCTCCTCAGTGATAAATGCCTCAGCCATCGATGCTTCAATTCTACGTTTATTTTTACATTTTTGTCGAAGCGTCTTCTGCATCCTCTCAGTTGGGTAGCACCAACGATTTGGCACGCCCCCCCCCAATCTTGCCTCGGTCGGGAGATGCAAAATCAAATGCTGCATTGGATTAAAGAAGCCCGGTGGAAAGATCTTCTCTAACTTGCAGATCAACTCCGGCGCCAACTCTTCCATTTCTTCTAGCACGCCAGGCGATAGTTCTTTCGCACAAAGAACACGGAAGAAATAGCTGAGTTCTGCCAGTACTAGCCATTCATCCTCAGGGATGAAGCCACGCAACATCACCGGCATTACCCGCTCAATCCATATGTGCCAATCATGACTCTTGAGACCAAATATCTTCAATTTATAAAGATTGGCTCCCCTCTTTAGATTCGCTGCATACCCATCGGGGAACATCAACTGCATTTTCACCCACAAGATAATTTCCCTCATAGCTGGCCTTCCAAGATTGAACCATGCCTTTGGCTTCGTCCAATTCTGCTTTCCTTTCGGTTCTTTCATGTTTTGTAACGGCCTATCACATAGCGCCTCCAGATCGACTCTAGCCTTAGTATTATCCTTTGACTTCCCATCTATGCCGAACAATGTACCAAAAAGTGCCTCGGCGATATTCTTCTCAGTGTGCATCACGTTGATGTTGTGTGGGCAAAGGAGGTCTTTGAAGTAAGGCAGATCCCATAAGCATGTTTTGTGAGTCCAGGCGTGCTTAGAATTATACCCCTTGAAGTACCCTGGACGCTCTGGATCTGGCTCGAGAGCGTTTAACTGATCCAGGGTCTGTTGGCCTGTCAATGCAGGTGGTGCAGAGTTTTTGACAACTCTACCTCTGATGAAGTTCTTCTTGTCTTTCCTGAACTTATGGCGAGGATTCAGGAACTGTCTATGCATGTCGAAGCAAGAAAACTTGTGACCGGCCTGAAGCCAATGAAACTCAAGAGCTCCCTTGCATGTGGGGGCACGGGAACCTTCCATGCACACACCAGCCAACGAATAGCGCATACGCTGGCAAGTCATGCGTCGAGTACATGTACCAGACACGCATTATGAAGTTCCGTTTGCTATAGGCGTCGTATGTCTTGAACCCATTATCCCAGGCTTCTTGCAATTCGTCCTTAAGCGGCTGCATGTACACATTCATATTTTTCCCTGGATAGTTGGGTCCTGGAATTATCAACGTCAGGAAAATGTTCTTTCTTTGCATAATCTGTCCGGGGGGAGATTGAGTGGAAAGACAAATACGGGCCAACAACTGTATTGGGCCGCCGTCATACCAAACACACTGAACCCATCCGTGTTGATGCCGACTCGAGGATGCCTCGGATCTGCCACTTTGTCAGCATGTAATTCATCAAACTTTTTCCACGCAACACCATCCGATGTGTGTACGATCATCAGATTCCCATCTGTATCTAGTTCGGTTCTTTTGCCCGTTTTGTGCCATGTCATCTGTCTGGCCGTCTCTTCGACCATGAAAAGACGTTGAAGTCTTGGTACGATTGGCATATACCGAAGAACACTAACGGGGATTTTGGTCTCTGTCTTCTCACCCATACCGTTGTCTACCACAACATACCTGGAAGACTTGCAAATGGGACAATAGTTCAAGTCCGCATAGTCAAGCCTAAACAAGACACATCCTTTCTCACAGGCATGTATCTTCTCATAGGGCATCTTCAGTGCACGGAGGATTTTGTCCGACTGGTACAGGTTTGCAGGCATTACATGGCCTTTGGGTAGAAAGCGTCCAAATACTGTCATCATTGCATCGTAGCATTCTCTGCCCAAGTTGAACTGAGCCTTCAGAGCCATTAGTTGTGAGATGGCATCCAACTGACAAAGCTCAGTGTGCTCATGGAGCGGACGTTTTGAAGACTCCCACATTTCATTGAATGCCTTTGCAGATTCCTCCATCTCCTCCTCCGAATCCCGAGCATCATCGAAGTCTTGCACAATGTTTTCCATCCCAGTACCATGCTCGTCGGTGCGACGACGATCCACCTCAGCTCGGTCACGTTGGGCAGACTCACCATGAAATGTCCACACCGTATAATCGGGCGTAAAACCACTCTTCTGCAGGTGTTTGCCCATTTCAGCCTCTGTCCACTTTTCCCAATTGCCGCACCGTAAACAGGGGCACCAGGTTTTCCTCTGGCCATTTGCAAATGCGGCTTGGACAAACCCCTTGGTTTTTGTGAACCATTCAGTGCTCCATTTGTTCTGACCAGTGTGACCGGTGTACATCCACGCACGATCACTCATCTTGACTTTCAGAGCTACTAGACACACAACAAATATATATATATATATATAATTCACCATGTATATATTCATCAGTTGATCTACTTTGTCAATTTTATTACGTCCATGCAACCTACACTCTAATAGGTAATGATAGGTCCTAATCCCACCCGAGTATGTTGAGATTGGGTCCATTTTCCCATGCTATGCTCCGGATCCTACGCAAAATTTCGGCAACACCTCCCCGCTGTTCTCCTGATACACGTCTCTGCAATAAACAGAGAGGATGTGTACCCGGACAACAACAGGGGAGGCACTGACGAAACTTATGCGTCAGATCCGGAGCAAAGCATATGGGAAAACGAACCCAATCTAAACATACTCGGGCTGTCCATGGATAGCGTTGGACAATTCGAAAGAATCAAGGTTATAAATATGCAAATGCATGCATATTTATAACTACGACGCATTTGAACGGGAGACACATATTGGTTACGCATACTGATGATTCAAGACACATATATAGCTAGCTATCAAGTTTCATCGGCACGAACACCGGAACAGAGCAAATAATTAACGGGGGAGGAGGACATGTCATTTGTGCTCACCCACGAACGAAGGGGCAGAGCTCGTCAAACGCACGGCGAGGTCGTCGACCACCAAACCTCGCAGCGATGAAACAACTGCACATTTAAATCTACCCGATCAACACAATTATATATGATGTTTTCATAACAAAATCGAAAAATATATGACCTAACTAATAATTCACAAATATATGACCCCATCGGCCTCTACAAGGCCAAAGAACACCTTTTCGGGAGGTGTCGGGGGTCGGGGTGTCGTGTCGGTGTCGGGGTGCCGTGTCGGGGTCGGGGTGCTGTTTCGGGGTCGGGGGGTCGTGTCGGGGTCAGGGGTTAGGGGGTCGGGTGTCGGGGTGGAGTCGGGGTCGGGTGTCGGTGTGTGGTGTCGGGGTTGGGGGGTCAGGGGGTCGGGTGTCGGGGTCGGGGTGTCGGGGTGTGGTGTCGGAGTCGGGGTCAGGGGGTTAGGGGGTCGGGTGTCGGGGTGGAGTCGGGGTCGGGTGTCGGTGTGTGGTGTCGGGGTTGGGGGGTCAGGGGGTCGTGTCGGGGTCGGGATGTCGGGGTGTGGTGTCGGAGTCGGGGTGTCGGGGTCAGGGGGTCAGGGGGTCGGGGGGTCGGGTGTCGGGGTGTCGTGTCAGGGTCGGGGTGTCGGGGTGTGGTGTCGGAGTTGGGGTGTCGGGGTCAGGGGGTCAGGGGGTCGGGGTGTCGTGTCGGGGTCGGTGTTTGGTGTCGGGGTCGGGGTGTCGGGGTCAGGGGCCAGGGGGTCAGGGGGTCGGGGTGTCGGGGTCAAGGGGTCGGGGTGTTTCCTTCTATCCTTCTTCTTCTTTCTTTCTCTTCTTCTTCTTCTTCCTCTTTCCTTTCTTCTTCTTCTTCTTTCATCTTTTTTCTACTTTTTTACTTCTTTTAGTTTCTTCCTTTCTTCTTCTACTTCTTCTACATCTTTTCTTCTTCTTTTTACATCTTTTTTGTACTTCTTTTCTTTTCTTCCTTTCTTCTTCTTCTACTTCTGTTCTTCTTTTTCTTTTTTCATCTTTTTTCTACTTCTTCTCTTTTCTTCTTCTTCTACTTCTTCTACTACTTCTACTTCTTCTCATTCTTTTCTAACACTAACACTAACACAATCTAGCACTAACAATTAAACAGAAAAAAAAAGAAGTAGTCCCTCACCGGAGCAATGGGACGGTCGGCGGGGGGCGGTGGCGGGGGCGCGCCGGGCGGCGGGAGCGGTGCCGGGGGCGGCGCCGGGCACGGCGCCGGGCGGCGGGTGGCGGGGCGACGGGGCGTCGGGGGCGGTGCCGGGGGCGGCGCCGGGCACGGCGCCGGGCGGCGGGTGGCGGGGCGACGGGGCGTCGGGGGCGGTGCCGGGGGCGGTGCCGGGCGGCGGGGGCGGCGCCGGGCGGCGGGTGGCCGGGCGATGGGGCGTCGGCGGGTGGGGTGGGGGCGGAGGGGTGGTGGGGCGACGTGCCAAGCGGGTGCGGGGCCGAGAGCGGCGGCGGGCGGCGGCGGTGGACGTTGGATCTGGTGGCGGGGCGCGTCGGGGAGGAGAGAGGGAGAGAAGAGAGAGTAACGGGCGGGGGGGTGGGGCCGTTAGTTAGTCTGCTCTTTGCCATCCGCCAATCTTTGCCGTCCGCCTTTATCTAGCAGACGGCAAAGAGATGGGGCTTTAAGCTTTTCTAAACGGGCGGGGGGGTGGGGGCCACCTCTCTCTTTGCCGTCAGCCAGCGGACGGCAAAGATTCTTTGTCGTCAGCTGGCTGACGGCAAAGAGCCGGCAGATGGCAAAGGCCTGTTTTGTCGTCTGCCGTTTCTTTGCCGTCTGCTTTTGGGTAGCTGATGGCAAAGAGCTTCTTTGCCGCAGCTAGCAGACGGCAAAGAGCTGGCAGATGGCAAATTAGCTGATTCCAGTAGTGATTTGCACTTATGGCATAGATGACGAGATGATGGTCATTGGCTTTTGTTTTTCATGTGATGATATTGCCATGCTTCCTTTACATGATTCGCGCAATTCATCTACTATACCATGCCATGATCACATAGAACCAAATATGCTTTGTTTTGGATGTTGTCAATATTCTCCATGTGATGTTTCTACAAATGCTCATGAGGAGACACCCATAGTTTCCTCATACATATTAGGAGATTTTGAAGCATTCCATACTTTGCATGATTCTCATAATTGCGTGCACCATATGCATTACATGAATAACAATGCTCTACATATTTCTCGTGATGCATTACACAATTTGAGTCTCCATTATGCTATACATAACTACAAACCTATCATGATGGATGACATGTTTCTATATCACGCATCTCATTTATTTGAGCATTGGATATTTGGTGCTAACCAACACAAGCATGTATGCATCATAATGGATGATGTGTACATATACCACGCACACACAATTTTCCCCTTGTCTTTGTTTTGTGTAGGTACTCACGTATACTCGTCAACCTCTCAATCCCAAGAGTTGACGAAACGAGCTCTTGAGAGCAACGACGATTTGGGATCCCTTGGATTGTCCTTCCTACCATTCTCTTCGCGCAACGACTTCGCGCATTCCTTTTACTTGGCTCTCACAAGGCTATGGGCTATATATCACTTGTTACATTATGCCCATTCTACTATCGTGTTCACTTTGCATGTTATGCTTGCTTCTATGCCTGTGCCACGCAATTGTGACCCTTGCTTGCACTTACCCATGATTCACCATTATGCTACTTCTATGTGTATTTGCATGCTCGGTGGAGATCCTTGTTGCTATTGCCATGTTTATCATGTGCCTCATGCTATTGATGCTATTTTGCTCATATCTTGCCTTCATGCTTGTGATATGTCACGTGCAATATTCATGCCCACCATTTACACACATGACATGATTGCCATGACTCCTTCTAGGATGTTGCATCTTCACACTACTAGCTTGCTTGACTTGATTACTACGACTGCTTTCTTGGTTGCATCACCCATGTTCCTTTATTACTCGCTTTATTGGGTTGATGACATATATGTTCACGCCTCTCACTTGATTTGTCTTGATCATTGTCTCTTGTCTCCATTAGTTGCACTTCTCATATGCCATTCTAGTGAGTGCACCCATGCTATGTTTATTGATCTTGGAGACTTAGACATATTACTTGTGAAGCATGTTTGTTTGGTTGAGTTTATTATAGTTGGTTGTACTCACATCATATGCCTCCATGACATGTCACCCTACCTTGCCCTTCCTTATGACACACATGATAAATTCACTTGTTGGGCATTTCCCTTCCCGAATGATAGGCTTTGCGTTCGCGCTAACCTCATGGGTTTTTCCAAGTGCTTGTCATGTTCTTTCGTTTTGAAGGTCTTGCAAGGTGGTACCATCATGAGCTATCTTCATCATGGGAAGGCATACATGTTGCACGGCACCAACATATTAGAGCACCTCACCAAGCGACAAGGCATCAATTCCTACCGTGTACATGGCGATACGGTTTATGATCCGAGGTCGGATCTCTCCCAAGGGGGAGGGGATGATGTGGAGCATCCCATGGTCATCTCCATGTACACCGTCATAGCAGCTCGAGCTCCAAGTGGACCTACCGGAATTAAGGTGAACCCGCTCTTCTTCAAGAATATCATGAATATCCATTGGACTTGCTTGCTACCTCACCGAAGTGCTCTCTGTGTCCTTAGATACGAAGACCGACGACCACAAGCTGGTGAGGAACACCCCGAAGGAGTAGGAGAAGGACCCCAAGGCCACAAGGAGGAAGAAGGAGTGCAACAAGATCAACTCTGCACCTCCCAGGCGACCCCGTGCCCACGGGCCTCAAAGACCCCGTGCACACGGACTACTCAGAGAGCTGGCGCCGGAGCACCCTGTGCGCACGGGCTTGTACTGTGCCCACGGGACCCCCGTGCGCACGGGCCCAACTTACCCCGTGCGCACGGGCCCTACAGGATGGACGAATGTGATTGCTGTTTGGGCCTCCTCTTCATCCACTTCGTCCCCATGCCTATATATTCCGTACCTAGACCATATGTTAGGGTTAGCAAAGGATATGATAGACATATGTGAGCTTTGCTCCATGGATCCACTCCACTAGGAGATCAAGACCTCCTCTTGGGGTGATCAACCTCAAGACCCCCTCATGGGTGGCCCCCCTTCAAGACCTCACTCCTCATAGGATTGGGATGAACTAGTACCTTGTATCTTTCCTTTGTTGTCTTTGAATCATTGTATCTGTCTTTGTGTGATTGGATCTAGCATATGTGTGATTGGATCTAGTCAATTTGAGTGTTTTCCCTCTTGTGTTCATCTTATTCTTGGGGATTCCCACTCCAATTCGTGAAAGATCTCCACTTAGGGTTCCACCCTACAACAGATCTCTTGGTAGTAAGCATGAACAGTGTTGTTGCCTTGTTTAAATTATTCAAATTTGTGAAGCAATTCACAACGATGGTAAGGAGGGAAAATTTGTTGTCTCATTACATGTTTCAAATCTTTCCAAGTTGTGGGTTGGTTATCAATGGTTTTCTTACAATGCACACTCCACCAAACAGAAGCAAAACCAGTAAATGCTCTAGTGGCAGCTCATATTCGCTCAAGTTCAGAAAAGTCATGGTGACTGAAAACTTGTTCTACTTCAAGCTCCCAAGCTAGATAAATAGCAGGATTAAATCTACCCTCAAATGACGGTAAAGAGATAACCTGACCATGTGCTTGTGTGTGTTGTCCCAACTCTCCTGATGGTGATGATGTGTCCGTCGTCCAAGAACTTCTATCTCCGGAACCTGTCATGATTAGTAGAAACAAGAAAAAAATTCGAGAATAATGTTCCGATGAACTACTAGGATGTGGTTGTAAAGTGCTCACAGTAAAGCAAATATCAATATCTTACAAGTTCTTACCATGCGGCAGGTGGTGACAGGCAACCAGCGGTGTCAAATAACTCCAAAAATTGTGTAAAGCGATTGCCAGGAGAACGTACGTATACACGGTGTAGAAATATGTGGAGCTGGGTTGGCTATATATGGTAGCAAAATATTAGCAATAATCAATTCAAAGATGCAATGTTGAATAAACGCTCAACGACGGTACTGTGTTAGTCCTAGGCCAGACCGGAACTAGAGACGCGAGCCTAGAACACTAATAAGGTCACGTCATAGCACAACTAGCATCAATAAAGGATATGAAGTAGCTTTGGACAGCAAGATATAAGTGAAGATCACAATAGCAGTAAAAATAATGATGTGAAACCACAGCCAAGCAGGATATATCAACAACTTTCTCCTCAACTTTTCTCGGGAAAAGTTTGTGCTAATTTTCTAATAATTTTTCTCAAAATGGCACTGACTCAAGCTTTCAAACGCAAAAAGAATCACTCAATTCCGAGTTGATATGAGGAGTCCAAAAATTCTAAAACTGGCTTGAAAAACTGGAATAAGTTGTGTTTGCGAACTTCGGAGGGCAAAAAGACCTATTTAGAAGCCGATTTTGAGGTGCCAAATATTGAAGTAGCTTTTGCAACTATTTAGATGTGGCTCGTCGCTAGCTTTCATTTGAGTACTCGCGGAGCCAAAACGGACTTCGTATGAAGAAGTTATGCCTGTTTTACTGAACAATGCGCAAAACAGATTCCAATCCAAATTCAACTACGAGATTGAGTCTAGATAGATCTGAATTTTGTTTTTTTTTCTTCTCTTTTTTTTGACGCAGACGCGCAACTCGCTATCCTCGCCAGGATAAGGAGCCGCGCAAGGTGGTGGGCGGCGGTCGCCGTGCGTGGCTCTCGCCTCTTGAAGCTGCTCGGTTGCCTGGGTGACGAACTCCTGAGCACCTGGCGTCCCGTGCCTTGTGCCCTCGTGGCGGAAACACATGCTGAAGCATGCCTCCATGTGGTGCCAGAGCGCCTCCCTCTTGACATTGGCTAAGTCAGAGGCCCTCCAGAAGAGAGCCCTTGAGCCCAGCCTGAGGGGGGCGCCGGGCGCGCCTTCCTATACGAGGGAGGGAGGCGCCCCGTCCGTGGGCGCAGGTCTTGAGGTTGTTCCGCTGGACGCCCTGCTCCCCCTAGGTTCCTGGTGGAGGAGCTGCTTTTTCTTCTTGTGGACAGCCTCAGGAGGGTAGATGGCGCCTTCGTCGTCGGGGCTTTCGACTGCCGCAGCTTGGTAGGCGCGCTCGAGGGAGCACACTGCATCCTTTTCCTCGCAGGCGATTGTGATGATGTCGCGGTTCCCTGGCATCTTGAGGACGTTGTAACCATGATGAGTCACCACCATGAACATGGCCAGGGCCGGGTACCCAAGGATGGCATTGTATGGAAGACGGATGTGGGTGACATCAAAGTCGATGAGCTCTGTGCGGTAGTTGCCGCGCTGGCCGAAAGTGACAGGGAGGCGGTTCTACCCTATTGGGGTGGTGGAGCCGTCGGTTACTCCTGAGAAAGGCTTGGTGGGCTGCAGCTGGTCATAGGGCACTTGGAGGCGGTCGAACGTCTCGATGGAAAGAACGTTGAGCCCCGCACCACCATCGATGAGAGTCTTGGTGATGAGGACGTTGCTGATGATGGGAGAGCAGAGCATCGGGAGGGCACCGGCAGTTGCCACACACTTGAGCTGGTCGGTCGAGCCGAAGGTGATGGTGCACTTTGATGAGGACATGACTACCTTGGATACGACCAAAAATATTGCATACATGCATATTTGTCAGGTGATATCTAGTGCAAACTATTCAATAATCTATTTATGTTATCCAGAACAAAAATACTTCACACACTTTTGTGTTTTATCTAATTGCAGGTGTATGGGACATTTGTACAATCCACATATGAAGATAAGAGAAAAGGAGAAGTTTTTGTTCTGTTCAAAAAGTTCTCTCACGTCACTTTTGGGCCAAGAGAATATAGAGTCCAAGTCTCCCACGTTCTGGATTCAAATTCGGACTACACAGACATACCTGACTCAAAATGCCAATAACTTTTTCATAAGGACTCCGAATTGGGTGATTCTTTCTTTGTTGGAAAGTAGATTTCGTCCTCTTTCCAACCCAATTGGACTCACCTTTAAATTCGTCCGGAGCATTGAGATATGGACGAAGCAATCTGACACTACAGCAGAATCCGAGTCAAATAACAAGTCCAAAGGTGTTGCATCACCTCCACTTGGGACCATGAGCCTTGTACGACCAAGGGTTGGTTTTAGGCTGCCTTGGGACGTCCTCCCACCTCCTTGGCCGCCATCCCTTGCTCCTATATAAGTAGATCCATCTAGTAGCTTTTTCCTTGGGATTTGTTTAGTTAAAAGTTAGCCATTGCAACTTCGTGTATTTCGTTTGTGTCCAACGACCAGACCAAGACCGCTTATGGATCCACACCATTATCAATACTTCATATATATTCGCAATATTTAGATTGCTTTATCATATTCTTGCTTGTTCTTTGATTGCTTGCAGGAATAGACCTTCGTGGTCAGGTTAATCGTGCTCCGGCGTGGTCAATAACCTCTCGGAGTTGGTTTAGCGATTGCTAAGGCGCAACGTCGTGCATGTTTGTAGTCGGATCAAGTGGTATCAGTTTTCAGGTTGCTCGGTGAGAATTTCCAGTTATCCCTAGATTAGATTTATTTTCTTGCCTATTGTCCAAGAAAAAGCCACAAAAAAGTTAGCGACGAGTCACATCTAAATAGTTGCAGAAGATAGTTCAATATTTGACACCTCAAGATCGGCTTCTAAATAGGTGTTTTTGCCCTCCGAAGTTCGTGAACACAGCTTGTTCCAGTTTTTCAAGACAGTTTCAGAATTTTTTGACTCCTCATATCAACTCGGAATTGAGTGATTCTTTTTGCATTGGAAAGCTTGAGTTAGTAGCATTCTTTCAAAAAAGTTATCAGAAAATTGGCTCAAACTTTTCAAGAGGGAAGTTGGAGAGAGAGTTGTTGTATATCCTGCTTGGCAGTTGTTTTTCATCATTATCTTTACTGCCATTGTGATCGTCACTTATATCTTGTTGTCCAGAGCTACTTAGTATCCTTCACTGATGCTAGTTGTGCTACGCCGTGACCTGATTAGTGTTCTAGGCCCGCGTCTCTAGTCCGGTCTAGCCTAGGACCAGCACAGTACCGTCGTTGAGTGTTTATTCAACGTTGCATCTCTGAATTGATTATTGCTAATCTTTTGCTACCATATATTTAAGCCTTCCAAGCTCCACATATTTCTACACCGTGTATACGTACGTTCCCCTAGTAATCGCTTTACTCAATCTTCGGAGTTATTTGACACTGCTGGTTGCCTGTCACCACCTGCTGCTTGGTAAGAACTTGTAAGATATTGATATTTGCTTTACTGTGAGCACTTTACAACCACATCCTAGTAGTTCATCGGAACAGTATTCTCGAATTTTGTTTCTTGTTTTGACTAATCATGACAGGTTCCGGAGATAGAAGTTCTTGGACGACGGACACATCATCACCATCACGAGAGTTGGGACAACACACACAAGCACATGGTCAGGTTATCTCTTTACCGTCATATGAGGGTAGATTTAATCCTGCTATTTATCTAGCTTGGGAGCTTGAAGTAGAACAAGTTTTTAGTCACCATGACTTTTCTGAACTTGAGCGAGTACGAGCTGCCACTAGAGCATTTACTGGTTTTGCTTCTGTTTGGTGGAGTGTGCATTGTAATAAAAACATTGATAACCAACCCACAACTTGGAAAGATTTGAAAGATGTAATGAGACAACAATTTTCCCTTCTTACTATCGTCATGAATTGCATCACAAATTTGAACAATTTAAACAAGGCAACAACACTGTTCATGCTTACTACAAGAGTTCAAATCTTATATGCATCATTGTGACATAGAAGAATCTGAGGATGATACAATGAATAGATTTTTTGGTGGTTTGAACCATGATATTCAGGCAAGATTTCAGTATATTCCTCGTTGCATTACTGGTATGTATGTTCGTGCTTGTACCTTTGAGAGACAGTTACAGGAGGATGCATTGGGTGACTACAACAACTACTATTCCAATTCATGCTCACTACCATCGGTTTATTCCTCCATCGTTGCACCTACTAGAGCAGCCACACCTCAGATTATGAGTGCGACATCATCTCAAGTGTATGGTACATTGTCATTGTCCATACCTACATCAGTTATGTCTTTGCGATAAGGTAACAGTAAAGGTATTGATGATATAACTTCACATGAGAATGATGCATGCCTAATTCACTTAAATACATCATGTGTTGAGTTACCTGTTGATTTGAGCACGCCACCTATTTTAGAGAATCATGTTACTGTCATGAATGTGTCATGTGACCAAACAACTGAAATACCAACAATTTCGAGTGCGCGCATTGAATTAGCTGTTGATGTCAAAGAACCATGTGAATTAGGAAATACACCAGATTTGGATCAAATACATTTTAAAATAATTGTGCCAATGTTTAATCATTTTGATATGACCTCTCATCTTGGTGATCATTCTGTGTCAAATGACTTATTGCATGTTTTCTTATTAAAGCATGTTGTGGCATGTAAATTTGATGCACGTAAGGTTTATTCACCAATGTTAGGATGGTTTAATGATGAATATTGTCAATCTTTTGATATGACTAAGAGCTTCACTTATATGTGCAAACCGAGTTCTAATATTTTCATGCTTTCTAGTTATGATAATATTTTGGCTTTATATTTTATGATCTATGAAAGTTACTCATGTATACATGTGTCATATGTGCAAAAATCAAGGGAAGTAAACATGGATGACATATACATATACAACATGTACACCTTGTCTCTTTTGTTAGCCACATTTCAGATTAAGCAACGCCGAGGACGGCTTTGTTTTCAAGAAGGGGAGCATGATGAGGACATGACTACCTTGGATACGACCAAAAATATTGCATACATGCATATTTGTCAGGTGATTTCTAGTGGAAACTATTCAATAATCTATTTATGTTATCCAGAACAAAAATACTTCACACACTTTTGTGTTTTGTCTAATTGCAGGTGTATGGGACATTTGTACAATCCACATATGAAGATCAGGGAAAAGGAGTAGTTTATGTTCTGTTCAAAATGTTCTCTCACGTCACTTTTGGGCCAAGAGAATATAGAGTCCAAGTCTCCCACGTTCTGGATTCAGATTCGGACTGCACAGACATACCTGACTCAAAACGCCAACAACTTTTTCATACGGACTCCGAATTGGGTGATTCTTTTTTTGTTGAAAAGTATATTTCGTCCTCTTTCCAACCCAATTGAAGTCACCTTTAAATTCATCCGGAGCGTTGAGATATGGACGAAACAATCTGATGCTGCAGCAGAATCCGAGTCAAACAACAAGTCCAAAGGTGTTAGATCACCTCCACTTGGACCCATGAGCCTTGTACGACCTAGGGTTGGTTTTAGGCTGCCTTGGGACGTCCTCCCACCTCCTTGGCCGCCACCCCTTGCTCCTATATAAGTAGATCCATCTAGTAGCTTTTTCCTTGGGATTTGTTTAGTTAAAAGTTAGCCATCGCAACTTCGTGTATTTCGTTTGTGTCTAACGACCAGACCAAGACCGCTTATGGATCCCCACCATTATCAATACTTCATATATATTCTCAATATTCAGATTGTTTTTTCATATTCTTGTTTGTTCTTCGATTGCTTGCAGGAATAGACCTTCGTGGTCAGGTTGATCGTGCTCCGGCGTGGTCAGTAACCTCTCGGAGTTGGTTTAGCGATTGCTAAGGCGCAACGTCGTGCACGTTTGTAGTCGGATCGTCAAAGTCGTCTCCACCAAATCGATAGTTATCATCTCATCGAAAGATCAGGACACCCTCGCCTTTATCACACTTAGACCACCTGAGCGGTAGCGTGGCCTCGAGCCTGGGGAGGGCCGCGTTCACTTCGCGGGCAAACTGCTTGAAGATGCGATGAGAGGCTGGGCCCTGAGCACCGCCTAGGATGCAGACGGTGGCGCGAGGCTCCTGGAAGCCCCCAGCCCCCTCATCCTGGTGGTGGTCATCATTCCTTCTCGGTGGTGGTGGCAGTGGAGGGAGGCCAGCGTTGCCTTGTGGACGGTCCTCACGAGGCTGGTCCCTCCAGGGACCCTCGCGAGGCTGGCCCTGCCAGTGTTCCTCACGAGGTTGCTCGCGCCACTCCTGGCGTGGGCCGTGGTCGTCCCAGCATCCTCCATTTCGACCTCCTCCGCGGCCGTAGCCTCGATCGCTGCGCTCGGGGCAACGACCGATGCGCCCATCGCGGATGGCCCTGAGCTCCTGACAGTCATTGGTGTTGTGGTTGTGTACGTTGTGGAAGACGCAGAATGGACAGTTTCCCTTGGATGACTTCGGGTGGTCGCAACCGCGCTTCATTTCTGGTTCAGCCGCGAGCACGGCCACCCCCTTGCGCTTCACGTCCTTGTCCTTGGCCTTCTTGTCCTCTTGGTCGGTCTCTGGGAGCTCGAGGAGGGAGAGGTGTCCTTCCTCAGCTCTCGTGCACTTGGTTGCCATGTTGAACATCTCCAGATCCGTGCACAGGTCCTCATGTATGGCGAGCTCTTCCTTCATCTTGACGTCGTAGACACCGTCAGTGAATGCGGAGATGATGGCCTTGTCCGACACCTTGGGGATCTTGAGGCGAACATTGTTGAAGCGCTGGATGTACTTCTGCAAGGTCTCCCCTAGCTGCTTCTTGATGCGTCGTAGGTCACCTGCAGCAGGCGGGTGGTCGCGAGTGCCCTGGAAGTTGGCGACGAAGCGCTCGCATCTCACCCCAAGAGGAGATCGATTCCACGGGCAAGTTCAGGAGCCACGAGCGCATGCCATATTTGAGGGCCTTGGGAAACCAGTTCGCCATGACCTTCTAATCACTTTTGGCCGCCTCGATGCTCAGCTCGTAGAGCTGCAAGAACTCGGTAGGGTCGGGGTTGCCGTTGTAGCATGGAGGCAGGTCGGGCTTGAACTTCCCCGGCCAGACGATGCTGCGCAGCTCGGGAGTGAAGGCATGACAGCCCGCGGTAGTCATGGGAGCCCGACATGGAGGTGGAGCCTGATCTTGGCGCTCACACGCCACCACCGCAGGCGGCGCGCGTTCTTGACGTGGTGGTGCTGGGAGCGCAGGAGCATCTTCTTGCGGCCGCTGGACCTCCTGGCAACTTTCTTCTTCATGCGCGGGCGCCCGATGCGGCGGGTCGCGCCGCGGGCCCACGCGCCTTGGTCTGAGGGCTATGTCTTGACGGGAAGGTGGCGGTGGTACTCCATGGGCTACGCCGCCTGCGACTGGCGGTGGGCGAGGCAGCGAGAGAGATGGTGCAGGAGAGCCCCCAGCGGCGCTGACAAGCTCGGCGATGTGGTCCAGCCAGTCTTCGTAGAAGTCGTCGACAGGGCGGCAGCACAGGAGCTCGCGCGCCATGAGTAGCGCTGCCAGCGCGTCCGCCAGATCGCGACAAGCGTGAGATGACGAACCAGCCGGGGTCAGCGACGGGGTGGCCGTGTGATGAGGACATCACTAACAAAGTTACACCCACAGCCCCTGTTGATACATATACATGACCAATTACTAGAGCTCGCGCACGCCAATTAAATTACCAGGTACTTTCGTTTCTTGGTAATGATTCTAATGTGCATGAGAATATGTCGCTGCCTAAATTGGATACATTTGTCATGCTTACAAATGAAGGGCCTAGCTTGGACAAGAAGGATGATTATTGGAGCAAGGTCAAGCATGGAGATAATGGCATGCGCAACGGGAACAACAACGGAGTTACAAGTCATGATTTCAGGACTTTGAAGCCACCATAATGAGTGCGTGAAGTCTTGGATGAAATATACAAGATGCCACTTCATAAATTTCGTTCAGAGGCTATTATAGGTGCTGCGTCACCTTATTATTGGGCCAGGCCCATGTAATTTCGAAATATTTGAGTATAGGCTGTTTTTAGAGTCCGTATGTGTGGGGAAACAAGAGTTAGGGTTGCTTTCGGACCCATCCTCCAAGGGCCACGAAATTCGCCCCTCTTCCTCCATATATACAGCCCTTAGGGCGTCGTTTAGACTTCGGGTTTTGTTTAGACTAAAAGTTCGCCGTAGCTGCAACTTCGCGTAATTCGTTTGTGTTCAACGACCAGACAAAGGCGTCACAAAACCCCTCCTTCATTAATAAAGCTTTCCTATTATATTCGTAATATCCAGATTGCAATCTCAGTTTCTTGCTTGTTCTTCATTTGCTCGCAGGAAACAGACCCTCGTGATCAGGTTGACCGTGCTCCGGCATGCTCAAT
Organism: Aegilops tauschii subsp. strangulata; assembly: GCF_002575655.3. Taxonomy (NCBI): domain Eukaryota; kingdom Viridiplantae; phylum Streptophyta; class Magnoliopsida; order Poales; family Poaceae; genus Aegilops; species Aegilops tauschii. The sequence goes on along the minus strand of NC_053035.3, from coordinate 163,199,680 downwards.
AACCCGTCGGAAGTTGGTTTAGCGATTGCTAAGGCGCGACGTCTCGCACGTTCGTAGTCGGATCATCAAGGTCGACTCCCACAGAAAACGATAGTCATCATCTCATTGAAACATCAGGACACCTTTGCTTCTATCAAGTGGTATCAGATTTCCAGGTTGCTCGGTGAGATTTAACAGCTTTTTGTAGTTTAGATCGAGTCTGTTCTTCATACCTATAGTCCACGAAAAAGCCAAAAAAAATTTGGGGTTAGTTCCTCCTATCCGAACCAATCTGAGCCTTTGCATAATCTTTTCTGTATTTGCTTTGTTGAATTTGCGGTTGCATCATCGTGTCAAGTTGCTGGTCTTAGCGTCTAGTCCTTTAGAGTTTCGAGTTCTGTTCACAGGTTGTCACGTCGCCGCTGCCATATATCACCACCACATCATCATCATCGTTGCTGCCATATACCACCACCGCATCAACTTCATCACCGCTGCCATATACGACCACCATATATTCACCGCCAATCCGAGTCCATATACGCCACCACATATCCGCCGCCATTACGCCAATCCGAGTCCACCTGCAACATATTTCTGCCACCAATCCGAGTTCCACCAGATTCATCTCCGCCACCAGTCCGAGTTCCACCAGATTCATTTCCGCCACCAGTCCGAGTTCCACCAGATTCATCTCCGCCACCAGTCCTAGTCTGAGTCTAGTATTTTGTTACTCTGTTTTGGATTTCGAGATGACGCCATACTCTGAGTCGTGACAGAGAAGAACTCCCGAACTTTCGTGCTACCCGCAGAAGAAAAATAGTTCGAGTTTCAAAAAAAAATTCTGGCTAGGCAGTTTTTAGATCATTTGTAGACTTTTTCGAAAGAAATTTATTGCGGAGCAAAAAACAAGAAAAAAAATTCAGAGTGTGCTCCTCCTGTGTTTACGTGTAGCGCCGTGATTTTGTTAGTGTTCTAGGCTCGCGTCTCTAGCACGGTCTAGCCTAGGACCAGCACAGTACCGTCGGTGAGCGTTTACTCAACTTTGCATCTCTGAATTGATTATTGCTGACCCTTTTTGCTACCATATTATAAGCCTTCCTAGCTCCACATACATCTACCATATTATAAGCCTCCCTGGTAATCGCTCTATCCATGCTTTGAGAGTTTTGACTACAACGGTTGCCGATCACCGCCTGCTGCTGGGTAAGAACTGGTAAGAATTTGAGATTTGCTTGACGGATTTGTGACACCCACCACCACCACTTGTTAGTAGTCTATAGGATCATATTCTTGTGTGTTTCTGTTGCTGCTAACCATGCCAGGATCACAAGCCGACGAGACTGACTGGGAGAACTCGACGAACAAGGAGCTTCATGATAAGTTTCAGCAAATGATGGGTGGACAGGTGGAAGATGTGCTAAACAGATTTGAAGAGGCCATGGAGAAGATCGATGGCACTGAGAAGGTGTTTGAAACAAACCTCGATAACAAATTTAATGAATTGCTCGCGCGACTTCCACAACCACCAGCTGCTGCACCTGTCGCACCTCTACAACAACAACAACAACAACAACATCTCCTTCCAAATCAAGTGGGACGAGCAGTGCGCGTTCCCCTTGAGCCTGGTCAAAATTCTGGTGCCGCTGTACCTACTGTTGATGCTTCTGTAGCTCCTGCTGCTACTGCAGAGGTGGAGGACCAGTACGAGGATGAGGTTGATCAAAATTAGAACTACGTGCAACCACCAGCACCACCACCACCAGGTCGTCCTCATGCATATCATCGCAAGGGTAGGGCTGCACCACCACCCGAGGTACGAGATCATCATGACCATCTTCCTAAACTAAAGTTGAATATTCCACCGTTTGAGGGTAGTATGTTCCTGATATATATCTTACCTGGGAGTTAGAAACTGAACAACGTTTTACATGTTTACAATATCCTGAGGAGAGACGTGTTCCTGCTATTGTTTGTGCTTTCACTAGTTTTGCATGTGTTTGGTGGTCTGAACATTGTAGATTATATCCCATTCCTGCTATTTGGGCTGCTTTGAAAACTGCTATGCGTACTTGTTGGGTTCCACCTTATTATCAACGTGAATTACTTCAAAAATTGCAGCGCTTAAGACAAGGAAAAAATTCTGTAGAAGAATATTATCAGGAATTACAAACTGGCATGATTAGATGTGGTATTGTTGAGGAGAATGAAGCTATGCTTGCACGTTTTGTGGGTGGATTAAATAGAGAGATTTAGACCATTCTAGAGTATAAGGAGTATACTAATATCACTCGTTTATTCCATCTTGCTTGTAAAGCTGAACGTGAAGTGCAGGATCGACAGGCATTGGCGCGAACTAACTTTTCTGCAGGTCGACTTTCATCATGGACACCACGTGCATCCTCTACTTCCACTGCACTAGCGCCTCCATGAGGTGCCACCTCCAACCGTGATACAAGAAAACAGGCACAACCACCACTATCTTCCAAGAGCACATCTGTCGGGCCTGCACAGAGCTCTTCTTCTTCCATGGCATCAACAGGGCACACAAGTGATATTATTTGTCGTCGTTGTAAGGGAAGAGGACATTACGCGAGAGAATGCAAATCTCAGCGTGTGATGATTGCTACTAAGGATGGTGGGTATGAGTCCGCTAGTGACTATCATGAGGAGACTTTGGCTCTTATTACACGTGAAGAACATGTTGGAGATGATTCTGATCATGAGACGTAATACATGGCTCCTGAAGACGCTGACAGGTATAAATGTTTAGTTGCTCAACGTGTTGATGTAGGGTGGAACCCTATTGGCCAATCTTTCACGAAAGGAGCGGATCCCAATTAAGGACACGAAGAACACGGGGGGGGGGGGGGGAACGAGGGGAAACACAAGAGAATCACTCAACCAACAAGAATAGATCACACATGCGCTAGATCGATGAACACAAAGGTAAGATACAAGATCCAAAGTCCACAACGGTCGATACAAACGGTAACCGGTTCTTCTCCGTAAGGAGGTCTTGATGGGGGCCACCCAAGAGGGGGTCTTGAATCCAAGGTGATCTTCTTCGTAGAGGGGCCGCGGTCTCTCTCGTGGAGTAGCTCCGTAATGGATGAGCAATGCTCTATCTCACATTTGAGCTAAACCAATGCTCTCTAACTAGGAGGAAGGAGAGGTCTATTTATAGTCTAGGTGCAAAAGGGGGGCGAAGTGAAGGGGTACATGGGCCTCAGCCCGTAACTGGACACAGCCAGGGCCCGGACGTCCGGGAGACGTCGGTCCTCCGGAGGCTCGCGGGGGTCCAGACGTCCGCAGTTCTTCGGATGTCCGCAATTTAGCTTCTGTTGCCACGGTGCCGGACGTCCGTGGGCGTCCGGTCGTCCGGTCGCCGGTCGTCCGGTCTTCCTCGGATTTCCGTAGATTTGGTTCTGTTGGCATAGTGTCGGTCGTCCGGAAGGGCTCGGACGTCCGGAGCCTGGGAGTCGTTGGACGTCCGGTCTGGGTCGGTCGTCCGGCCGCTATAGCGTTGGTAGGCCTGGTTTCCTTGGGCTGTAGCGACCTCCAGGGGTCGGACGTCCGGGCTGGGCCGATCGTCCGGAGCCTATAGCTTCCGTGGCGGCTCTTCCTCTTGATTTTCGCGCTTGGTGTCCTCGCCGTCTTGTCCGTTGGATGTAGGAGGTCCATGGTTCTCCTCCAAGTACCTTATCTTCGATAGCCTTAGCTCGGGCTCTTGTCATTGGTCCAAGTGGTGTCGTGGGAGACGTATGTAGGTCCATGGGGATGACCTTGGGATGCTCCGCATCATCTCCCCTCCCTTGGGAAAGATGCGACCTCGGATCGAATTCTTCATCACCATGGTAGGGCGAAAGATCCTTAATGTTGAAGATGTCGCTCACGTTGTACTTGTCGTGTCGTAGGTCGATCTTGTATGCGTTGGTGTTGTAGCGTGCAAGCACCTCGAAGGGTCCATCCGCTCGGGGTAGTAGCTTGGACTTGTGTTCCTTGGGGAAGCAATCCTTGCAAAGGTGTAGCCACACAAGATCTCCAACATTGAACATCATGGGTTGCTTGTTGACGTTGAGCTTGGTCGCGAGTCATTGTACTTGTCGCTCGATGGTGTTCCTTGTATCTTCATGCATCTTCTTGAGGAAGTTGACTCGGGCGCTCGCGTCCATGTTTGTGCGCTCTTGTAGCGGTAGAGGTAGAATGTCCAAAGGTGACAATGGGTTGAAGCCATAGACGACCTCGAAAGGGGACTTGCCGGTAGTCGAATGTCTTGCACGATTGTAGGCGTACTCGGCGATAGGTAGGCACTCCTCCTACTCCTTGATGTTCTTCTTTATCAACATGCGTAATAGAGTGGAGAGCGTGCGGTTCGTCACCTCCGTTTGGCCGTCGGTTTGTGGATGGTAACTCAAGAACTTGATGTCGCGATCCGAGACAATCGTCTTTGGCACTCCATGAAGGTGCAATATTTCCCTACAAAACAAATTTGCAACATGTGAAGCATCGTCTATCTTGTTGCAAGGAATGAAATGAGCCATTTTGGAGAATCAGTCCACAACAACAAAAACAGAATCCTTGCCATTTCGGGTTCTAGGCAAACCGAGCACAAAGTCCATGCTAATATCTTCCCATGGTTGATATGGAACTGGAAGTGGCATATAGAGGCCATGAGATTGGGCTTTAGACTTAGCTTTGCGACATGTAGAGCATCGGTTGGTGAAGCAATTGACGTCGCGGAACATCTTGGGCCAAAAGTAGTTCTTGGAGAGCGTAGAAAATGTCTTGTCACGTCCAAAGTGTCCCATGAGTCCGCCTCCATGAGATTCCTGCAAAAGCAACAAGCGAAGAGAGGACTCGGGAATGCAAAGTTTGTTAGCTCTCATGGGATATCCATCTTTGATGTAGTATCGATCCCAAGAAGTATGCGTCAAACACTTGGCATAAGGAATAGCAAATGTAGGATCATGCTCATACAAGTCTTTTATATGCTCAAAGCCAATGACATTGAACTCAAGTTGAGTAACAAGCATGCATATACAGGAAAGTGCATCCGCCACAACATTTTCCTTACCTTTAATATACTTGATGACATAAGGAAAAGACTCAATAAACTCACTCCATTTAGCATGACGCATGTTCAACTTAGTTTGACCCTTCAGGTATTTAAGCGTTTCATGGTCGGTATGGATGATGAACTCATGAGGGTGTACGTAATGTTCCCATTCATGCAAAACTCGCACTAAAGCATATAGATCTTTGTCTTAGATGTGATAATTTAGTTGCGCTCTAGAAAGTTTCTCACTAAAATAAGCAATTGGGCGCTTCTCTTGTGTTAACACACCTCCTATGCCATTACCACTAGCATCGCAATGAATTTCGAAAGGTTTGTCAAAGTTGGGTAATGCAAGCACGGGAGCATGAGTAAGCAAATTCTTAAGCTCATTGAAAGCAATATCTTGGGATGTTCCCCAAACAAACGGTGCATTTTTCTTACTCAAAGCATGCAAAGATGAGGCAATGGTGCTAAAATCCATCACAAATCTACGGTAGAAACCGGCTAAACCAAGAAAACTACGCACTTGTTGCAAATTGGTTGGTTGGGGCCAAGTTTTAATAGCATTGAGCTTAGATTCATCAACATGAACACCCTTAGAAGATACTACGAAACCCAAGAAAACAAGCTTATCAACACCAAATAGGCATTTCCCATATTAGCATAAAGTTGCTCTTTTCGAAGAGTTTGTAGCACGGTGCGAAGGTGGGTGACATGTTCTTCGAGAGATTTGCTAAACACAAGGATATCATCAAAGTAGACAACAACGAATTCACAAATGTAAGGGCGAAATACGTAATGCATAAGATCCATGACAGTACCGGGTGCTTCCGATAAACCCATAGGCATGACTAACCACTCATATAGACCAAACTTTGTTTTGAAAGCGGTTTTCCATTCATCACCCTCTTGTATGCGGATTTGATAGTAACCACTTTTAGGATCAATTTTGGAAAAGATAGTGGCACCGCATAGTTCATCAAGCATATCATCAAGGCGTGGAATGGGGTACCTATAATGAACGGTGATAGTATTGATAGGTCTATAATCGGAACACATGCGAAAGCTACCGTCTCGTTTTGGCACAAGAATGACCGGTACGGCACAAGGACTCAAACTTTCACGCACATGACCATGGTCTATGAGATGCTTTACTTGCCTTTGTATTTCTTTGGTTTCTTCGGGGTTGACGCGGCAGGGAGCTTTGTTTGGAAGCGGCGCTCTGGGGATGAGATTGATTCGGTGCTCAATGCCTCGTAGTGGAGGTAGACCCGGAGGTAGCTCATCGGGGAAAACATCTTGGAATTCCTGCAATAAAGAAGATAACACCAAAGGTAGATCGTGAGAGTTGTTAGTTTTTGGTGCCTCGTACTTGCACAATAGGACATAGTGTAGGACACTTGATGGGTTCTCACACACTTCTCTCATCTCACGTTTGGTGGCAAATAGGACTGAGTTTTTCTTGTCGCTCATCGTGGAGGCACTCAATTTGGGCTTGTGGCGCTCGCTCTCTTTTTGGTGGTTCACTCTCTCAATATTCTCTCCACGATGGGTGTTTTGCTTGTCGGCGAGCACTTGGCTTGGATACATAGGACGTAGCACAAAATCTTTCCTTTTCATCTTGAAGCTATAGTTATTTGTACGCCCATTGTGAATGACACCTCGGTTAAATTGCCATGGCCGTCCAAGAAGGAGGTGGAAAACGGTCATCGGAAGGACATCACACTCCAAAGTGTCTTCATAGGCGCCGATCTTGAAAGAGACTTGTACTCTATGCTCGACTTGTATGGTGCCGGTGTCGCTTAGACATTGAACCTTGTAGGGGTGCGGGTGCTTCATCTTGACCAATTGGAGTTTGGAGCATAGTTCTTCACTTGCCAAGTTATGGCAACTCCATCCATCGATGATGACCTTGACGGACCGTCCATTGATGCCGGCCTTTGTGTGGAAGATATGGCATCTTTGATCTTGGTCTTGGTGATGTTGAAGAGTCAAGACCTTGGAGACAACAAGAGCGGGACTTGAGTCTTCGTCACAAAAGATGTGATCATCTTCTTCACTGTTCACTTGTCGGTGCATGGCCACTTGCTCAAGGGCTTCCATTTCTCCTTCACTCATTGAGTCATATCGGTTGGAGTAGATGATGATCATTGTGCGCTTTTTTGTGCACTCGAAGGACTTGTGACCTCGGCCTCCATATGTGAAACATTTGATGGAACTTGTCTTGATGGTCTCATCGGTTGGAGTAGATGATGACGAAGCTTTCTTGAAGTTGCTTGTAGTAGGAGGACGACTTGAGCTTGTCGAAGCTTTCTTGTAACTTGACTTGTCGCTGTTGCTTATAGATGGCTTGGTTGAGGTAGGAGGAGTCGTCGAAGCTTGATTGTTGGAGAGGCCATAGGACTTGGATGAGAACTTGGCATACTTGAAGTCGTCTTGTACTTGCCGTTCCGCTTTGGTAGCTTGATGCACTAGCTCGATGAGGTTCGAGTATGGTTGGAAGTCGGCAATCTTCTTGATAGGGTGATTGAGTCCATTCAAGAAACGTGCCATAGTTTGCTCATCATCTTCTTTGAAATTGGCTTGTATCATGGCTTCTCGAAGATGACGAAGATCGCTTGTAGGACTTGATGAGGGCTTTGATCCCCTCCATTTGAGCTTGCATCTTGGCGCCGTTGGAGTTGTTCGTGGCATCGAACTCGTCGTTGTTGTTGTAGACCGAAGGTGAAATGCCTTGCCTATCCATCACAAGACTCGAGTAGAGGTGAGTAGGAAATGAGATAAACAATACCAAGTTACCTTTTCCCAAAGTTGAGGATGTATCCCGTTTCACTCAATGTGAGATGAAAGAATAGTGGAATTGGTACCGGACTTGTTCACTCACACCTATCAAGTAAAGCTGATGGAGTAGCTTGGTGAGGATAGTGGCACAAAAATTTGACGCAAAATGTTAGCAAGAGTCAATAATGTTGGAAAAGATTCACAAATTTGTAAGAGAAACAAGTAGAACAATAGCAATATGTGGTACACGGAAACACACACACGGATATATAAATGGGGTAGAGCAACCAAGGAATGAGCACAAAATGTGGAATCCACAGAAAACGCTCGTGTTGCAAAACTCAAGAGAAACGCTAGCACGATTGCTCAATAGGCGGATACGACACTTGTGCACAACCTATAAGATGCAAAATGGATAAACTTCTATCCCAAGTATGCTATGTATGTATGGTTCCCGGTGTTTCTCAAGATGTCCAAGATGATCGGATATGACACTCTTATGTGATGTTTGTAGGATGCTATGGCTATTGCTTAGAAGCTCTTTGCTCTCTTTTCTTTTGCTTAAAAGCTTATTCTTTTTTTTTGATATGGCCACTATGCGAAATGCACAAATCAAGATAGCAATTGTGTATATGCGGGAACAATCTTGTGACACAAGGGATGATATGATGATACCAATATGATATGGTATGTATGTAATGGAAGTGTGGATCACTAATGTGCACAAGTAACGTGGCCCGGCAATACTCAAATGGCTAGTCTCGGTAGGCAAGTAACGCAAAATGGGCTAAGGGGTTAACAATGTAATGGCAAGAATGTATAATGATGGGATACCACGATACCAAGATGATGTAGAGGTTACCATTCTTGCTTATGGTTAGGGTGTCAAATTGGTGAAGTGGTTGATGTCGATGACGACCTCGTGGCGATGATGATTGGCGGTATTCCTGATGTAGATACCAAGATGATGTAGACCCGTCCCTAAGTAGCCGAAACACCTTAGGAAACGGTAAAAACCGCAAACTCAAAATCTCCAAAGGAAAATGTCAAATGGTGGTAGCGGAGATGGCGATGTGGAAGTGGTGGTGATGGATGAAGAAGAAGCAACCGTCCCTAAGTAGTGAAACACCTTAGGAGACTCAAGTCACCATTCAAACAACCACAATTGCTAAATGGAGCAAAATGGGTTAGGTTGCGGAAGGCTATGGTGGGTTTTGCGGATGATATGGTGGACGGCCTAGGCAAAGATGCCGAAATGTCAAACTTTAGATGGATTCAAATGGTGTTGGAACCTATCTAGGTGGATGGGGGATGTCCATAGCTACTCAGCGAGCTAAAGAACACGAAAATCGGACTCCGGATGTGGAAGTTATGGCCGAAACGGTGAAGTGCACACGGCTGCTGTAGGGGGGGGGGGGCGTGCGCACGGGGTCTAGGGCCCGTGGGCACGGGGTGCCGTGCGCACGGTACACACACCGAGGGCACGGGGTCACCTGGGACACGCGGGTTTGGCGGATTTCTTCCCGATCTGGGCTCCAAATGGATGGATCTCGTTGCTGGGGTTTAGCTGGGGGTATGGGGGTGGTATGGGAGGGTGGGAGGACGAAGGGACAGCGGCCGAAGCGCACTGGAAGGGTCGTGTGCACGTGGTCTGTCTGGCCCGTGTGCACGGGGTCCCGATGGCCCGTGTGCACGGGGTGCTCTGTGAGCGGACGAACTGCTCCGGATCCGTGGGTAATCTCGAAATTGCGGTCAAAATCGAAGGATGGAAGGTAGGGGAAGGTGCAGGAAAGCTAGATCCACTTGAAACCAAGCAAATCCATGGATCAAATCCAACAAAACCTCATCAAACCAACAAATCACAAAAAAATGGGGCTATTTTTGGTGGGGAATTTTCTAATTTGGGGAAGAACACAACAAAATTAGGCTAGAGAACAAGAAGGGGGGCTCCAGTTTCGTGAGAAACCATGGCTCATGATACCAAGATGTTGTAGGGTGGAACCCTAAGTGGAGATCTTTCACGAAATGGAGGGGGAATCCCCAAGAACAAGATGAACACAAAAGGGAAAACAAGAGTAACACTCAAGAACAAGTCCAATCACACATCCACTAGACAATCAAACACACAAGATCCACAAGGTACATGAACAACAAAAGGAAATAAGATACATGGTAGAGTTCATCCCAAATCCTATGAAGGAGATGAGGGCTTGATGATCTAGATAGATCCTTCCCTCAAGGGTGGCTTTTGTTGGAAATATGACCTAGAGGCAATAATAAATGGTTATTATTATATTTCTTTGTTCATGGTAATTGTCTATTGTTCATGCTATAATTGTGTTATCCGGAAATCGTAATGCATGTGTGAATACATAGACCACAACGTGTCCCTAGTAAGCCTCTAGTTGACTAGCTCGTTGATCAACAGATAGCCATGGTTTCCTGACTATGGACATTGGATGTCATTGATAACGGGATCACATCATTAGGAGAATGATGTGATGGACAAGACCCAATCCTAAGCATAGCTCAAAGATCGTGTAGTTCGTTTGCTAGAGCTTTTCCAATGTCAAGTGTCTTCTCCTCAGACCATGAGATCGTGCAACTCCCGGATACCGTAGGAGTACTTTGGGTGTGCCTCGTCACAACGTAACTGGGTGACTATAAAGGTATACTACGGGTATCTCCGAAAGTGTCTGTTGGGTTGGCACGGATCGAGACTGGGATTTGTCACTCCGTATGACGGAGAGGTATCTCTGGGCCCACTCGGTAATGCATCATCATAATGAGCTCAATGTGACTAAGGCGTTAGGCACGGGATCATGCATTGCGGTACGAGTAAAGAGACTTGCCGGTAACGAGATTTAACAAGGTATTGGGATACCGACGATCGAATCTCGGGCAAGTAACATACCGATTGACAAAGGGAATTGTATACGGGATTGATTGAATCCTCGACATCGTGGTTCGTCCGATGAGATCATCGTGGAGCATGTGGGACCCAACATGGGTATCCAGATCCCGCTGTTGGTTATTGACCGGAGAGGCGTCTCGGTCATGTCTGCATGTCTCCCGAACCCGTAGGGTCTACACACTTAAGGTTCGGTGACGCTAGGGTTGTAGAGATATGAGTATCCGGAAACCCGAAAGTTGTTCGGAGTCCCGGATGAGATCCCGGACGTCAAGAGGAGTTCCGGAATGGTCCGGAGGTGAAGAATTATATATAGGAAGTCAAGTTTCGGCCACCGGGAAAGTTTCGGGGGTCACCAGTATTGTACCGGGACCACCGGAAGGGTCCCGGGGGTCCACCGGGTGGGGCCACCTATCCCGGAGGGCCCCATGGGCTGAAGTGGGAAGGGAACCAGCCCTTAGTGGGCTGGGGCGCCCCCCATGGGCCTCCCCCTTGCGCCTAGGGTTGGAAACCCTAGGGTGGGGGGCGCCCCACTTGCCTTGGGGGGCAAGTCTCCCCCCTGGCCGCCGCCCCCCCATGTAGATGGGTTCCTGGCCGGCGCCCCCCCTCCCAGGGGGCCTATATAAAGGGGGGGAGGGAGGGCAGTAGTACCACAGCCTTGGGCGCCTCCCTCCTCCCCTGCAACACCTCTCCCTCTCGCAGAAGCTCGACGAAGCCCTGCCGAGATCCCGCTACATCCACCACCACGCCGTCGTGCTGCTGGATCTCCATCAACCTCTCCTTCCCCCTTGCTGGATCAAGAAGGAGGAGAACGTCGCTGCTCCGTACGTGTGTTGAACGCGGAGGTGCCGTCCGTTGGGCACTCGGTCATCGGTGATTTGGATCACGGCGAGTACGACTCCATCAACCTCGTTCATTGGAACTCTTCCGCTCGCGATCTACAAGGGTATGTAGATGCACTCCTTTCCCCTCGTTGCTAGTATACTCCATAGATGGATCTTGGTGAGCGTAGGAAAATTTTAAAATTCTGCTACGATTCCCAACAGCTTTATCCACTAGGGATCTTCTCCAATGGAGGCCTCGAACTCCAATGGAGTGTCTCTCTCTCAAGAGGAATCCCACAAGGGGAGATACATGAGCTAAGCTCTAGTGTTTAGTTCTATTCTTAGCCTAGTCTAAATGGAGGAGATGAAGGAGTATATATAGGTCCAAGGGATGAAGGGGTAAGTAGGGACGAGATGGGGATACAAGGGCCAAGCCCAATCAGCCACGCACAGGGGGCCCCGTGTGCACGGGGTAAGTGGAGCGCGTGCGTACGGGGTATCCAGAGACCCGACGCATGAACCCGTGCGCACGGGGTCCGTGAGGCCCGTGGACACGGGGGTCCCGTGGGCACGGTACATGCCCGTGCGCACGGGGTCACCTGGGAGCTGCTGCCTTCTCCTTGGCGCTTCCTTCTCTGCTTCCAGGCTTCCTTCTTGGATGGTGTAGATGTTCTCTTCTTCTTGGACTCCTTCTCGATGAATGTGTAGCTCCGCTCACACCTATGTAGGCACACGAGAGGGGGTCAAGTAGTATACCATCCTCGAGAGGTACAAGTGGACACGTGTAAAGGAGATGATTCACCTTTGTGTGTATGAAGTAGGTGTGGCACGTGTCACTTGCCAAATGGATTCTTGACATGGTGATGTCCATAGGATGCTCCGCATCACTTTGTGTTCATGGATCTAGCGCATGTGTGATCTATTCTTGTTGGTTGAGTGATTTCTCTCATGTTTCCCTCATGATTCCCTTGTGTTTTCCCCTCATGTTCTTCGTGTTCATTGCGGGATCCGCTCCTTTCGTGAAAGATCGGCCATCTAGGGTTCTATCCTACATCATCTTGGTATCATGAGCCACGTTGATCATGATTTCGGAGCCTCCCCTCTTTGTTTTCTAGCTTGATTTTGTTGTTTTTTGTCCTAATGCGAAAATCCCCACCAAAAATAGCCCCCAAATTGTTTTTTGTGATTTCTTGGTGTGATGAAATTTTGTTGCATTTGATCCATGGATTTGCTTTGCCGTGAGTGGATCTAGCTTTTCCCCATCATCTCCACCTTTTCCATCCACAAACTCGCCCGGATTTGACCAATTTCGCCACTTCCACCATGAACCCTAGTAGTTCTTCCCATGCGCGAAATCGCCCAGGCACCGGACATCCGACAGCCTCCGGACGTCCGACGACTGGACGACCGTAAAACCCTGGACGTCCGCAATACCCTGATGAAACTGAATTTTTCTTCCCCGAAATTTTTCAGCCACATCCACCACTTCCGCATACAACTTCCTATACCACCACCACTTCCGCATACCACCACCATAGCTTGTCCGCTACCCAACTCCGACGATTTTGACACGTTTTGGTCTTGGAGAATTTGAGTTGTGGTAACTGTGTCCTTTTGTGTTTCAGCTATCTAGGTACGGTTCGACATCGACATCACTACCGCTCATCTTCGCCAAGGACTACTACGAACGGCTAGATCATTTTGGTATCAACCTCATCTTGGTATCGTGATATCACCATACATTCTCGCAATTGCATTGATAACCCCATAGCCTTACTTTTGCGTCACTTACCCATCGAGACTAGCCTTTGAGTATTGCCGGCAATGTGACTTGTGCACATTAGTGATCATACTTCCCATAGCATACATACTATATCATCGTGGTGCATATCTTGGTATCATCTCTTGTGTCACAAAGTTTTCATCGCATACACAATTGCTATCTTGGTTCGTGAAGCATTGCATGAGAAAAGAGCTCAAACAACAAAGAGCCAAACAAGCTTTTATGCAAAAGGGAAAGATAAGCAAAGAGCTTATAAGCAAGAACCATAGCATCATACAACATTAAGATTGTCATAATCGATCATCTTAGATCATCGCATAGAAACATCATAGATATAGCATACTTGGGATAGAAGTCATTGCATTTTTGCCTAGTAGGCTGTGCACAAGTTCGTATCCACCTATTGTGCAATCGTGCTAGCGTCTCTCTAGTGTTGTGCAACAAGAGCATCTTTGTGGATTCCACATTTTGGCTCACCCTTGGTTGCACGACCCCACTTATCTATTTGCGTGTGTGTTTCCGTGTACCTTATTTTGCTATTGGTCTACTTGTTGCATTTGCAATTTGTGAATCTTTTCCAACATTATTGAGTCTCACTTACAATTGCATCAAATTTGGTGCCACCATCCTAACCAAGCTCCACCATAAGCTTTTACTTGTGTAGGTGTGAGAAACCTACAAGAATTGGTACCAATTGTGCTATTTCCTTGTTACACATTGGAGTGATCTTTGATCCATCTTCAACATCGGTCAAGGTACATTTGGTATTGGTTCTTCTCTTTCTCCAACTCACATATCTTTATTTGGAATGATGGATAGGCCAAGTACTTCTACCAACCCACTCTTCTTGGAGCAAGACGACGACATGTCATCCTACGTCACAAAGAACCACCTCTTTGGTGCACAACGAGCCTGGCATGAAGAGGAACTCGACAACCTCGCCACCGACCTGCGACTCTCCGAGCAACGTACAAGAGACTACTTTGACAACAAGCTCGATGAACACAAGCACGAGAATGACGCAAGAATGGACGAGATTCGTGCCTTGTTGGTCAACCGCTCTTCTACCACTTCGTCCTACTCAAGAAGGAGCCGCTCGAGTCGACACTCCGACGACACTATCTCCGGCTCAAGTACAACAACATCAAACACTCTTCATCGTGCCGCGCGTCAAGATCGTCAAGCAAACCGCAATCCTCTACATGACACCGACTCTCACGAGCATCGACAACGTCAAACCCAAGCTGCATTCGCGCAAGCACAAGAACGGCAACGCCAACGACAACAAGAACAAGAGGAGCGAGCGCGACAACATCAAGATGCACAAGATGCCGAGGCACAACTTCAAGAACAACAACTACGTGAAGCTCAAGCTCTTGAGGCGCAACGTGCCCTTCACGAATCAAGTCGAGCCGTAGTCAACCGAGGATGACAAGCTCGTGAACATCAAGAAGCACTTCGCGATGAAGTTCAAGAAAGGATTTTCCAAGCACGTGTGCATCGTCAGGCTCCTCGTCAAGCTCGACAAGCTCCTCCTCTAGCGAGACAAGAACATCAAATCCATTGAGAGCATGAAGACAATGGACCTCCTCCAAGACAAGAGCAACATGAGGTCGACAACCCTCCTCATCAAGAGCAGCATGAGGTCGACCACCATCCTCGCCAAGAGCAACATGAGATTGTCAGTGATCAACGACATGGGCGTCATCATCCTGATGAGGACATCAATACCATTGTTACACCCACAACTCCTGCTACTATACATACTGGACCGACTACTAGAGCTCGCGCACGCCAATTAAATTACTAGGTACTTTCGTTTCTTGGTAATGATTTTAATGTTCATGAGAATATGATGCTGCCTAAATTGGATATATTTGTTTTGCTTACAAATGAAGGGCCTAGCATGGAGAAGGATGAACATTGGAGCAAGAACAAGCATGGAGTTGATGGCATGCACAAGGGAGACAAGAACAGAGTTTCAAGAGATGATTTCAGGACATTGAAGCCACCATAATGAGTGCGTGAAGCCTTGGACGAAATATACAAGATGCCACTTCATAATTTTCGTCCAGAGGCTATTCTAGGTGCTGCGTCACCTTATTTTTGGGCCAGGCCCATGTAATTTCGGAATACTTCAATATAGGCTGTTTTTTAGAGTCCGTATGTGTGGGGAAACAAGAGTTAGGGTGGGTTTCGGAACCCACCTCCAAGGGCCACGAAATTCCCCCCCCCTCTTCCTGCATATATACAGCCCCTAGGGCATCGTTTAGACTTTGGGTTTTGTTTAGATTAAAAGTTCGCCATAGCTGCAACTTCGCGTACTTCGTTTGTGTTCAATGACCAGACAAAGGCGTCACAGAACCCCACCTTCATTAATAAAGCTTTCCTCTTTTATTCGCAATATCTAGATTGCAATCTCAGTTTCTTGCTTGTTCTTCGTTTGCTCGCAGGAAATAGACCCTCATGGTCAGGTTGATCGTGCTCCAGCGTGGTCAATAACCCCTCGGAAGTTGGTTTAGCGATTGCTAAGGCGCGACGTCTTCACACGTTCGTAGTCGGATCGTCAAAGTCAACTCCCATAGAAAACGATTGCTATCTCATCGAAACATCGGGACACCTTTGCCTCTATCACATCCCCGACCCCAACAAAATGACGAGCAACGATATGGCAAGCTAAAGTTCACCATGCCCAAGTTCACCGGAAGCAATGATCCCGAAAAGTACATCTCATGGGCATTGAAGGTCGACAAAATCTTCCGCTTGCACAACTACAAAGAAGAGAAGAAGATAGTGATGACGTCCCTTGAATTCCAAGACTACGTCCTCATTTGGTGGGAACAAGTCATTGAGCGCCGAGAGGTCATAGGTGAACCGCCAATCACCACTTGGGCGCAAATGAAGGATGTCATGAGAGCACGTTTCGTGCCAAACTACTACAACCGCGACCTCTTCAAGAAACTCCAACTCCTCAAGCAAGGAAGAAAGAGCGTTGAAGAGTACTACAAGGAAATGGAGATTGCCATGATAAGAGCCAATGTCACGGAAGATGATGAGCAAACTATGGCACGTTTCTTGAATGGACTCAATCACGCTATCAAGAAGATTGCCAACTTCCAACCATACTCGAACCTCATCGAGTTAGTGCATCAAGCTACCAAAGCGGAACGTCAAGTGCAAGATGACTTCAAGTATGCCAAGTTCTCATCCATCTCCAATACCCAAGCTTCAACGACTCCAACAACTTCTACTTCAACCAAGCCATCTACAAGCACCGGCGACAAGTCAAGTTACAAGAAAACTTCGACAGCGTCAAGTCGTCCTTCTACTAGAAGCACCTTCAAACCGAGAGCTTCATCATCATCTACCCCAAACGATGAGACCATCAAGACAAGTTCCTTCAATCTTCACATGCGGCGGCCGAGGCCACAAGTCCATTGAGTGCACAACCAAGCGCACCATGATCCTCAACAACGACAGAACCTACGACTCCATGAGCGAAGGAGAAATGGAAGACCTTGAGCAAGTGGCCATGAACCTACAAGTGAACAACGAAGATGAAGATGATCAAGTCTTTTGTGATGAAGATAAAAGTCCCGCTCTCATTGCTTCCAAGGTTTTGACTCTTCAACATCAACAAGAAGAAGACCAAAGATGCCATATCTTCCACACAAATGCCAACATCAATGGAAGGTCCATCAAGGTCATCATCGATGGAGGGAGTTGCCATAACTTAGCAAGTGAAGAACTATGCTCCAAACTCAACTTGGTCAAGATGAAGCACCCGCACCCTTACAAAGTTCAATGGCTAAGTGACAATGGCACCATCCAAGTCGACCATAGAGTACAAGTCTCTTTCAAGATCGGAGCTTACGAAGAGACTTTGGAATGTGATGTCCTTCTGATGACCGTCTGCCACCTCCTTCTTGGACGGCCATGGCAATTTGACCGAGGTGTCATCCACAACGGACGCACAAACCACTATAGCTTCAGGATGAAAGGGAAGGAGTATGTGCTACGACCTATGTCTCCAAGCCAAGTGATCGCCGACAAGCAAGCCACCCATCGTGGAGAAACTAGTGAGCGAGAGAACCACCAAAAAGAGAGTGAGCGCCACTAGCCCAAATTCAGTGCCTCCATGATGAGCGAGAAGACAAACTTAGTTCTATTTGCCACCAAAAGTGAGATGAGAGAAGTGTGTGAGAACCCATCATGATAGAGGCAAAGGTGTCCCGATGTTTCGATGAGATAGCAATCGTTTTCTGTGGGAGTCGACTTTGACGATCCGACGATGAACGTGCGAAGACATCGCGCCTTACCAATCGCTAAACCAACTTCCAAGGGGTTATTGACCACGCCGGAGCACGATCAACATGACCACGAGGGTTTATTTCCTGCGAGCAAACGAAGAACAAGCAAGAAACTAAGATTGCAATCTGGATATTGCGAATAAAAGAGGAAAGCTTTATTAATGAAGGTGGGGTTCTGTGACGCCTTTGTCTGGTCGTTGAATACAAACGAAGTACGCGAAGTTGCAGCTATGGCGAACTTTTAATCTAAGCAAAATCCAAAGTCTAAACGACGCACTAAGGCTGTATATACGGAGGAAGAGTGGGGAATTTCGTGGCCCTTGGAGGAGGGGTCCGAAACCAACCCTAACTCTTGTTTCCCCGCACATACGGACTCTAAAAACAGCCTATACTTAAGTATTTCGAAAATACATGGGCCTGGCCCAATAATAAGGTGACGTGATAGAGGCAAAGGTGTCCCGATGTTTCGATGCGATGGTGGCTATCGTTTTCTGTGTGAGTCCACCTTGACGATCTGACTACGAACGTGCAAGACGTCGCGCCTTAGCAATCGCTAAACCAACTTCCGAGGGTTATTGAACACGTCGGAGCACGATCAACCTGACCACGAGGGCATGTTTCCTCTGGACTTGTTGTTTGACTCGGATTCTGCTCCAGCATCAGATTGTTTCATCCATATCTCAACGCTTCGGACGAATTTAAAGTTGAATCCGATTGGGTTGGAAAGAGGACGAAATCTATTTTCCAACAAAAAAAGAATCACCCAATTCGGAGTCCGTATGAAAAAGTTATTAGCGTTTTGAATCAAATATGTCTGTGCAGTCTGAATCTGAATCCAGAACGTGGGAGACTTGGACTCTATCTTCTCTTGGCCCAAAAGTGACGTGAGAGAACTTTTTGAACAGAACATAAACTTCACTTTTTCCCTTATCTTCATATGTGGATTGTACAAATGTCCCATACACCTGCAATTAGACAAAACACAAAAGTGTGTGAAGTATTTTTGTTCTGGATAACATAAATAGATTATTGAATAGTTTGCACTAGAAATCACCTGACAAATATGCATGTATGCAATATTTTTGGTCGTATCCGAGGTAAGCGTGTTCTCATCATCCTCCCTTTCTTGAGAACAAAGCCGTCCGGCGTTGCTTAATCTGAAATGTGGCTAACAAAAGAGACAAGGTGTACATGTTGTATATGTATATGACATCCATTTTTACTTCCCTTGATTTTTGCACATATGACACATGTATACATGAGTAACTTCCATAGATCATAAAATATAAAGCCAAAATATTATCATAAGTAGAAAGCATGAAAATATTGCAACTCGGTTTGCACATATAAGTGAAGCTCTTAGTCATATCACAAGATTGACAATATTCATCATTAAACCATCCTAACATTGGTGAATAAACCTTACGTGCGTCAAATTTACATGCTACAACAGGCTTAAATAAGAAAACATGCAATAAGTCATTTGACACAGAATGATCACCAAGATTAGAGGTCATATCAAAATGATTAAACATTGGCACAATTATTTTAAAATGTATTTGATCCAAATCTGGTTTATTTCCTGATTCACATGGTTCTTTAACATCAACAGCTAATTCAATGGGCGCACTCGAAATTGTTGGTATTTCAGTTGTTTGATCACATGATGCATTCATGACAGTAACATGATTCTCTAAAATAGGTGGCGTGCTCAAATCAACAGGTAACTCAACACATGATGTATTTAAGTTAATTAGGCATGCATCATTCTCATGTGAAGTTATATCATCAATACCTTTACTGTTACCTTGTCGCAAAGACATAACTGATGTAGGTATGGACAATGACAATGTACCATACACTTGAGATGATGTCGCACTCATAATCTGAGGTGTGGCTGCTCTAGTAGGTGCAACGGTGGAGGAATCAACCGATGGTAGTGAGCATGAATTGGAATAGTAGTTGTTGTAGTCACCCAATGCATCCTCCTGTAACTGTCTCTCAAAGGTACAAGCACGAACATACATACCAGTAATGCAACGAGGAATATACCGAAATCTTGCCTGAATATCATGGTTCAAACCACCAAAAAATCTATTCATTGTATCATCCTCAGATTCTTCTATGTCACAATGATGCATATAAGATTTGAACTCTTGGTAGTAAGCATGAACATTGCCTTGTTTAAATTGTTCAAATTTGTGAAGCAATTCACGACGATAGTAAGAAGGGAAAAATTATTGTCTCAGTACATCTTTCAAATCTTTCCAAGTTGTGGGTTGGTTATCAATGTTTTTCTTACAATGCACACTCCACCAAACAAAAGCAAAACCAGTAAATGCTCTAGTGGCAGCTCGTACTCGCTCAAGTTCAGAAAAGTCATGGTGACTAAAAACATGTTCTACTTCAAGCTCCCAAGCTAGATAAATAGCAGGATTAAATCTGCCCTCAAATGACGGTAAATAGATAACCTGACCATGTGCTTGTGTGTGTTGTCCCAACTCTCGTGATGGTGATGATGTGTCCGTCGTCCAAGAACTTCTATCTCCGGAACCTGTCATGATTAGTAGAAACAAGAAACAAAATTCGAGAATATTGTTCCGATGAAACTACTAGGATGTGGTTGTAAAGTGCTCACAGTAAAGCAAATATGAATATATCTTACAAGTTCTTACCAAGCAGCAGGTGGTGACAGGCAACCAGCGGTGTCAAATAACTCCGAAGATTGAGTAAAGCGATTACTAGGGGAACGTACGTATACACGGTGTAGAAATATGTGGAGTTTGGAAGGCTTAAATATATGGTAGCAAAAGATTAGCAATAATCAATTCAGAGATGCAATGTTGAATTAATGCTCAACGACGGTACTGTGCTGGTCCTAGGCTAGACCGGACTAGAGACGCGAGCCTAGAACACTAATGAGGTCACGGCGTAGTACAACTAGCATCAATGAAGGATACTAAGTAGCTCTGGACAGCAAGATATAAGTGAAGATCACAATTGATGAGGACATGACTACCTTGGATACGACCAAAAATATTGCATACATGCATATTTGTCAGGTGATTTCTAGTGCAAATTATTCAATAATCTATTTATGTTATCCAGAACAAAAATACTTCACACACTTTTGTGTTTTGTCTAATTGCAGGTGTATGGGACATTTGTACAATCCACATATGAAGATAGGGGAAAAGGAGAAGTTTAGGTTCTGTTCAAAAGTCCTCTCACGTCACTTTTGGGCCAAGAGAAGATAGAGTCCAAGTCTCTCACGTTCTGGATTCAGATTCGGACTGCACAGACATACCTGACTCAAAATGCCAACAAAATTTTCATACGGACTCCGCATTGGGTGATTCTTTTTTTTGTTGGAAAGTAGATTTCATCCTCTTTCCAACCCAATTGGATTCACCTTTAAATTCGTCCGGAGCGTTGAGATATGGACAAAACAATCTGATGCTGCACCAGAATTCGAGTCAAACAACAAGTCCAAAGGTGTTGCATCACCTCCACTTGGGCCCATGAGCCTTGTACGACCTAGGGTTGGTTGTAGGCTGCCTTGGGACGTCCTCCCACCTCCTTGGCCGCCACCCCTTGCTCCTATATAAGTAGATCCATCTAGTAGCTTTTTCTTTGGGATTTGTTTAGTTAAAAGTTAGCCATTGCAACTTCGTGTACTTCGTTTGTGTCCAACGACCAGACCAAGACCGCTTACGGATCCCCACCATTATCAATACTTCATATATATTCAAAATATTCAGATTTCTTTATCATATTCTTGCTAGTTCTTCGATTGCTTGCAGGAATAGACCTTCGTGGTCAGGCTGATCGTGCTTTCGGCATCGTCAGTAACCTCAGGAGATTGGTTTAGCGATTGCTAAGGCGCAACGTCGTGCACGTTTGTAGTCGGATCATCAAGGTCGACTCCACCAAATCGATAGTTATCATTACATCGAAAGATCGGGACACCCTCGCCTCTATCAACAATGGCAGTAAAGATAATGATGCAAAACAACTGCCAAGCAGGATATACAACAACTTTCTCTCCAACTTTCCTCTTGAAAAGTTTGAGCCAATTTTCTGATAACTTTTTTTAAAGAATGTTACTAACTCAATCTTTCCAATGCAAAAAGAATCACTCAATTCCGAGTTGATATGAGGAGTCAAAAAATTCTGAAACTGGCTTGAAAAACTGAACAAGCTGTGTTCATGAACTTCGGAGGGCAAAAACACCTATTTAGAAGCCGATTTTGAGGTGTCAAATATTGAACAAGCTTCTGCAACTATTTAGATGCGGCTCGTCGCTAGTTTTCATTTGAGTGCTCATGGAGCCGAAACGGACTTCGTGTGAGGAAGTTACGCCTATTTTACTGATCAGTGCACAAAACAGAGTCCAATCCGAATTCAACTATGAGATTGAGTCGAGAGAGATCCGAATTTTGTTTTTTTTTTCTTCTCTTTTTTTTTCTGCTCACACTTTTTTTCTTTTTCTTTCTCTCCTTTTTTTGACTTTTTTCATCTCTTTTTTTTCTCTGACTCTTTTTTTTTTACTTTTTTTCTCTTTTTTTCGAAAACAAACTAGATAAGATGCAGATTGGATCAAGCAAAGATATGAACGATCTGAACTATGATTATGACAATGAACGATGGATAGCACGTGGTGGAAATTGATGGATGGGTGGTGGACAGCGGAAGGGATAACGATGCAGCGGTGACGTGACTAATGTGAACAGAACTCGAAACTCTAAACGGACTAGACACTAAGACCAGCAAGTCGACACGACGATGCAACTGATAATTCAATAATGCAAACAATGAAAAGCAAATTGCAAAGGCTCAGATTGGCTTGGACAAAGGATGAATAGATCTAACTTTTTTTTGGTTTTTTCTTGGACAATAGATAAGAAAATAAATCTAATCTAGGATAACTGGAAATCACCGAGCAACATGAAAACTGATACCACTTGATAGGGGCAAAGGTGTCCCGATGTTTCGATGAGATAGCAATCGTTTTCTGTGGGAGTCGACTTTGACGATCCGACTACGAACGTGCGAAGGCGTCGCGCCTTGGCAATCGCTAAACCAACTTCCGAGGGATTATTGACCACGCCGGAGCACGATCAACCTGACCACGAGGGTCTATTTCCTGCGAGCAAATGAAGAACAAGCAAGAAACTAAGATTGCAATCTGGATATTGCGAATAAAAGAGGAAAGCTTTATTAATGAAGGTGGGGTTCTGTGACGCCTTTGTCTGGTCATTGAACACAAACGAAGTACGCGAAGTTGCAGCTATGGCGAACTTTTAATCTAAACAAAACCCAAAGTCTAAACGACGCCCTAAGGCTGTATATATGGAGGAAGAGGGGGGAATTTCATGGCCCTTGGAAGAGGGGTCCGAAACCAACCGTTACTCTTGTTTCCCCGCACATACGGACTCTAAAAACAGCCTATACTTAAGTATTTCGAAAATACATGGGCCTGGCACAATAATAAGGTGACGTGATAGAGGCAAAGGTGTCCCGATGTTTTGATGAGATGGTGGCTATCGTTTTCTGCGGGAGTCGACCTTGACGATCCGACTACAAACGTGCGAGACGTCGCGCCTTAGCAATCGCTAAACCAAATTCCGAGGGTTATTGACCACGCCGGAGCACGATCAACCTGACCACGAGGGCCTGTTTCCTTTGGACTTGTTGTTTGACTCGGATTCTGCTGCAGCATCAGATTGTTTCGTCCATATCTCAACGCTTCGGATGAACTTAAAGTTGAATCCAATTGGGTTGGAAAGAGGATGAAATCTATTTCCAACAAAAAAGAATCACCCAATTCGGAGTCCGTATGAAAAAGTTATTGGCGTTTTGAGTCAAATATGTCTGTGCAGTCCGAATCTGAATCCAGAACGTGGGAGACTTGGACTCTATCTTCTCTTGGCCCAAAAGTGACGTGAGAGAACTTTTTGAACAGAACATAAACTTCTCCTTTTCCCTTATCTTCATATGTGTATTGTACAAATGTCCCATACACCTACAATTAGACAAAACACAAAAGTGTGTGAAGTATTTTTGTTCTGGATAACATAAATAGATTATTAAATAGTTCGCACTAGAAATCACCTGACAAATATGCATGTATGCAATATTTTTGGTTGTATCCAAGGTAGTCATGTCCTCATCACTTCAAGTGTCCTACACTATGTCCTTTTGTGCAAAGATGAGGCACCAAAAGCTAACACCTCCCACAATCTTCCTCTAGTGTTATCTTCTATTTTGCAGGAACTCCAAGACGTTTTCCCCGACGAGCTACCTTCGGGTCTACCTCCTCTACGAGGCATCGAGCACCGCATCGACCTCATCCCCGGAGCGCCACTTCCAAACAAGGCTCCCTACCGAGTCAACCCCGAAGAAACCAAAGAAATACAAAGGCAATAAAGCATCTCATAGACCATGGACATGTGCGAGAAAGTTTGAGTCCTTGTGCCGTACCGGTCATTCTTGTACCAAAAAGAGATGGTAGCTTTCGCATGTGTTCCGATTGTAGACCCATCAATGTTGTCACCGATAGATATAGGTACCCCATTCCACGCCTTGATGATATGCTTGATGATCTTAGCAATGCCACTATTTTTTCCAAAATTGATCTTAAAAGTGGTTACTATCAAATCCGCATACAAGAGGGTGATGAATGGAAAACCGCTTTCAAAACAAAGTTTGGTTTGTATGAGTGGTTAGTCATGCCTATGGGTTTTTCGGAAGCACCCGGTACTTTCATGCGTCTTATGCATTATGTGTTTCGCCCTTATATTGGTGAATTTGTTGTTGTCTACTTTGACGATATCCTTGTGTTTAGCAAATCTCTCAAAGAGCATGTCAACCACCTTCGAACCGTGCTACAAACTCTTCGAAAAGAGCGTCTCTATGCTAATATGGAAAAATGCCTCTTTGGTGTTGATAAGCTTGTTTTCTTGGGTTTTGTAGTATCTTCTAAGGGTGTTCATGTTGATGAATCTAAGATCAATGCTATAAAAACTTGGCCCCAACCAACCAATTTGCAACAAGTGCGTAGTTTTCTTGGTTTAGCCGGTTTCTACCATAGATTTGTGAAGGATTTTAGCACCATTGCATCACCTTTGCATGCTTTGAGTAAGAAAAATGCACCGTTTGTTTGGGGAACATCCCAAGATATCGCTTTCAATGAGCTTAAGAATTTGCTTACTCATGCTCCCGTGCTTGCATTACCCAACTTTGACAAACCTTTTGAAATTCATTGCGATGCTAGTGGTAATGGCATAGGAGGTGTGTTAACGCAAGAGAAGCGCCCCATAGCATATTTTAGTGAGAAACTTTCCGCAGAGCAACTAAATTATCCCATCTATGACAAAGAGCTATATGCTTTAGTGCGAGTTTTGCATGAATGGGAACATTACCTACGCCCTCATGAGGTCATCATCCATACCGACCATGAAACGCTTAAATACCTGAAGGGTCAAACTAAGTTGAACAAGCGTCATGCTAAATGGAGTGAGTTTATTGAGTCTTTTCCTTATGTCATCAAGTATATTAAAGGCAAGGAAAATGTTGTGGCGGATGCGCTTTCCCGCATATGCATGCTTGTTACTCAACTTGAATTGAATGTCATTGGTTTTGAGCACATAAAAGACTTGTATGCGCATGACCCTACTTTTGCTATTCCTTATGCAAAGTGCTTGACGCATCCATCTTGGGAACTCTATTACATCAAAGATGGTTATCTTATGAGAGCTAACAAACTTTGCATCCACGAGTCTTCTCTTCGTTTCTTGCTTTTGCAAGAATCTCAAGGAGGAGGACTAATGGGACACTTTGGACGTGACAAGACACTTGCTACACTCTCCAAGAACTATTTTTGGCCAAAGATGTTTCGCGACATCAACCGCTTCACCAACCGATGCTCACATGTCGCAAAGTTAAGTCTAAAGCTCAATCTCACGGCCTTTACATGCCACTTCCAATTCCATATCAACCATGGGAAGATATTTGCATGGATTTTGTGTTTGGTTTGCCTAGGACTAGAAATGGCAAGGATTCCGTGTTTGTTGTTGTGGAAAGGTTCTCTAAAATGGCACATTTCATTCCTTGCAACAAGATAAATGATGCTTCACATGTTGCCAATCTCTTTTGTAGGGAAATCTTGCGACTTCGTGGAGTGCCAAAGATGATTGTCGCGGACCGCGACGTCAAGTTCTTGAGTTACTTTTGGAAGACTTTATGCGCCAAGCTCGGAATCAAGCTCCTATTCTCCACGGCATACCATCCACAAACCGACGGCCAAATGGAGGCGACGAACCGCACACTCTCCACGCTACTACGCGTGTTGATAAAGAAGAACATCAAGGAGTGGGAGGAGTGCTTACCTATCGCCGAGTACGCCTACAACTGCGCAAGACATTCGACTACCGACAAGTCCCCTTTCGAAGTCGTCTACGGTTTCAACCCGTTGTCCCCATTGGACATTCTTCCTCTACCACTACAAGAGCGCATCAACATGGACGCGAGTGCCTGAGTCAACTACCTCAAGAAGATGCATGAAGATACAAGGCACACCATCGAGCGCCAAGTACAACGACTCGCGACCAAGCTCAACGTCAACAAGCAACCCATGATTTTCAACATTGGAGATCTTATGTGGCTACACCTTGGCAAGGACCGCTTCCCCAACAAACACAAGTCCAAACTTCTACCATGAGCTGATGGACCCTACAAGGTGCTAGCACGCTACAACAACAACGCTTACAAGATCTACCTCCCACGCGACAAGTACAATGTGAGCGATGTCTTCAACATCAAGGATCTTTCGCCCTACCATGGTGATGAAGATTTCTATCCGAGGTCGGATCTTTCCCAAGGGAGGGGAGATGATGCGGAGCATCCCACAATCATCCCCATGGACGCATCTACATCTCCTACGACTCCACTTGGACCAATGACAAGAGCCCGAGCAAAGGCTATCGAAGATAAGGTGAACTCGCCCCTTTCCGAACTACCACTTTCTATGCATGAGACATGGCTGCTACCTCAAGCTGAAGCACTATGTGTGATCAGGTACTCGGAGGAAAGCCACGGAACATCTACTTCCAATGGACAAGACGGCGAGGACACCAAGTGCGAGGGACAAGAAGAAGAGCCGTCACGGAAGCTACAGGCTCCGGACGACCGGCCCAGCCCGGACGTCCGAACCCTGGAGGTCACAACAGCCCAAGGAAAACGCTACAGCGACCGGACGTCCAGCCCAGCCCGGACGTCCGATCCCTGGAGGTCACAACAACCCAAGGAAAACTCTACAGCGACCGGACGACTGGCCAGGACCGGACGTCCGACGACCCCCAGGCTCTGGTCGACCGAGCCCCTCCGGACGACCGGCGCTACGCCAACAGAACTGAATCTACGAAAATTCGAGGAAGACCGAGCGATCAGCGACCGGACTCCGGACACCTACGGACATTTGACGCCGTGGCAGCAGAACATAATTTGCGGACATCTGGAGATCTACGGATGTCTGGACCCCCGCTAGCCTCCGGACGACCGGCACCTCACGGACGTCCGAACCCTGGCTGCGTCTAGTTTCGGGCCGAAGCCCATGTACCCCTTCACTTCACCCCCTTTTGCACTAAGACTATAAATAGACCTCTCCCTCCTCCGAGTTAGGGTTAGCAAAGGATTAGCTCATGTTTGTGTGAGAGCTTTGCTCATCCACTTGGTTACCTTCTCCTCGGAGATCGCGCCTCCTCGGAGAAGATCCTTCCAAGCGGATTCAAGACCCCCTCTTGGGTGGCCCCATCAAGACCTCCTCACGGAAAAGAATGGATTGCCTATGTATCGTCCCTTGTTGACTTTGGATTGTGTATCCCCCTTTGTGTTCATGGATCTAGCACATGTGTGATCTATTCTTGTTGGTTGAGTCATTTCTCTCATGTTTCCCTCGTGATTCCCTTGTGTTTTCCCCTCGTGTTCTTCGTGTTCATCGCGTGATCCGCTCCTTTCATGAACGATCGGCCATCTAGGGTTCCACCCTACATCACCGTGGATGAACAGTGGCTGGTGGGGGCTGAAGGAAGTCGACGGTAGATGAACAGTAGCCTGTGGGTCCCATTTTGCGGTATGCCACACACCCCTCCGAGGAACAGGACCTCGCTTCGACCGTAGGCGGTTGGAGAGAAGTTCGTTTCCTCTGTTTTGCGGTACGTCAGACCCCTCCCGATGAACAGGACCCCATTTCTGCCGTAGACGGTTGGAGAAAAGTCTGTTTCCTCCGTTTTCTGGTACGCCAGACCGCTCCCGATGAACAGGACCCCGTTTCAACCGCAGGCGGTCGAAGAGAACTCCGTTTCCTCCATTTTGCGGGATGCGAGATCCCAAGTCAATGAGCAGGACCCGATTTGGGCTGTTCCATCCAAGTCAGTTAGCTCCCGATTAACATGACGCATTCCGACCCAGTCGCTTGCCTTCGGATGAACACGACGCAGTTTCCTGTGTTTCGACCCAGCCGGTTGGTTGCCGATGAATAGGATGCCGTCGCTGTACGTGTTTGAGACCCCACCCATATGTACGTATGTAGCCGTATTTACTTTCTTGCAGCATGGATGTACGCACGTGTACACGATTTAGACAGGACTATCTCAACTGTTATGTCACACGTGCCGCTCCTTGATCGGCCATGGTCCATCCTTGCAGAGAGATCGATTGACCAGTATGTACATACACATTCGCGACCAGAGAGACAACCCTACATACGGTTCGACCGGGTGGGTCCCAGCTGTCTGGCAGGATAAGGAGGCACTTCCTTGCATGCGAAGATATAGCTAATGGGTCCCAGCTTTCAGGGGGAGCAATCAATTTTTTTGCCTGTAATAAGGACACATTTTCTTGCGTGCAATCATGTAGCTAGTGGGTCCCAGCTGTCAGGGTGAGAAAACATTATTTTTCAGCGTAAAAAAGGATTCAGTTGCATGCATGCGTCCATGGGCGTGGTGCGTCCCCACTGTCAGCCTCTCCACGTACAGTCATCTTCCGACGACTCTCATTTTTTGACCACATTGACCGCACTTTGCCGAGCGCACCAAGGGCGGTGGACGATGGTGAGGCCCCAGAGTTGAATGCCCCGGAGATTGGGAAGACGCGACAGTGGAGTCGCAGACTGAGAGGAGTGGGAAACTTGGCTGGTTCGGGTGCGGGGTGGGCCTACATTCGACAAAGAATAACAGGAGGTGCAGAGGAGTGGAGGAATGACCTGGCCGTCGGTGGGGTAGCATCTCACTGCGAGGCGCGTGAAAAGCGCCGCTAGATGCCAAAGGCTAGGCGGTCCATGCAGCGCTGGAGGAAGAAGACGAGAGATTGAAGAAGGATTGATGCGGAGCATCCTACGGTCATCCCCATGTACACTCGAGCATATGTGATGCGGAGCATCCTATGGACATCACCATGTCAAGAGTCCATTTGGCAAGTGACACGTGCGACATCTACTTCACACACATAAAGGTGAATCATCTCCTTTACACGTGTTCACCTGACCCCTTCGAGGATGGTATACGACTTGACACCCCTCTCGAGTGCATGCATAGGTATTGTCGGAACGCTACGGCCGTCGAGGAGGAGTGCAAGCGCCAAGGAACACCTACACCATCCGCGAGGGAAGCATGGAAGAGAAGACGGAAGAAGCGGATCAGCCAAGTCCGGGATGAGCGGTACTACCGCCCACACCAAGCGGTACTACCGCCCGATGTCCAGTACTACCACCCCGCCTGTGTGCGCAGCCGCGGGCCTTTGGCCATGTATCCCTTTCCCACTTACCCCTTCGTGGCTTAGATTATAAATAGACCACCTCCACCTCCTTTCTAGGGGAGCTAAGAATAGACACAAATCATAGAGCTTAGCTCATGTACCTCCCCTTGTGGGATTCCTCTTGAGAGAGAAGACTCCATTGGAGTACAAGACCTCCATTGGAGAAGATCCCTAGGGATTCAAAACCCCCTTGAGGGAAGGATCTACCTAGATCATCAAGCCCTCATCTCCTTCATAGGATTTGGGATGAACTCTACCATGTATCTTGTTTCCCTTTGATTGTTCATGTACCTTGTGGATCTTGTGTGTTTGTTGGTCTAGTGGATGTGTGATTGGACTTGTTCTTGAGTGTTCCTCTTGTTTTCTCTCTTGTGTTCATCTTGTTCTTGGGGATTCCCCCTCCAATTCATGAAAGATCTTAACTTAGGGTTCCACCCTACAACATCTTGGTATCCTGAGCCACGTTGATCACGAATTTGGAGCCTCCCCCACCATTTTCTAGCCTTCTTTTGCTTGATTACGTCCTAAAATTCGAAAATCCCCACCAAAAATAGCCCCCAAATTTTTTTGTGATTTGTTGGTTAGATGATGTTTTGTTGATTTTGATCCATGGATTTGCTTGGTTTCGAGTGGATCTAGCATCTCCCCAAGTTTCCCCACTTTCCATCCATGAAATCCTTCAAATTTTGACCCCGAAATCATCCTTTTCCGCCCCAACATCGCGCCCCGATACAGATTTGCGAATCTTCCCGACACCAGCGGTACTACCGCCCCCCTGGCGGTACTACCGCTTAGCACCTCCAAGCGGTACTACCGCCCTTCCAAGCGGCACTACCGCCCCTCCCAGAGCCAGATTTTGCGAAAAAAACCGACACGAGCGGTACTACGGCCCATTCCAAGCGGTACTTCCGCCCCTCCCAGTTTCAGCGTTCCGAGTTTCACCATTTCGGCCATAACTTTCGCTCCCGGAGTCTGATTTTGACGTTCTTTAGCTCGTTCAGTAGCTATTGACACCCCCATCCATCTAGATAGGTTCCATCACCGTTGGACTCCATCAAAAATTTGGCATTTTGGCATCTTTGCATAGGCCATCCACCATATCATCCGCCAAACCACCATAGCTTTCCGCAACCTAACCGAATTTTTGCTCCTTATAGCATTTGTGGTTGCTTGAGTGGTGACTTGAGTCTCCTAAGGTGTTTCGGCTACATAGGGACGGTCACTTCGTCATCACCCACCACCACCACTTCCGCATTGCCAACTCTGGAGCTACCAACGCATGCCGCAACCACCATTTGACATTTGCCTTTGGTGATTTTGAGTTTGCGGTTTTTACCATTTCCTAAGGTGTTTCGGCTACTTAGGGACGGGTCTACATCATCTTGGTATCTACATCAAGAACACCGCCACTCATCATCGCCATGAGGTCGTCTTCGACATCGACCACTTCGCCATTTTGACACCCTAACCGCAAGTAAGAACGGTAACCTCTATATCATCTTGGTATCGTGGTATCCCATATTTGTACATTCATGCCATTATATTTTTAACCCCTTAGCCCATTTTGCGTCACTTGCCTATCGAGACTAGCCATTTGAGTATTGCCGGCAACGTTACTTGTGCACATTAGTGATCCGTACCTTCCATTGCATACATACCATATCATATTGGTATCATCATATCATCCCTTGTGCCACAAGATTGTTCCCGCATATACAAAATTGCTATCTTGGTTTGTGCATTTCGCATAGTGGCCATATAAAAAAAGCTTTTAAGCAAAAAGAGAGCAAAGAAGCTTGTAAGCAAGAGCCATAGCATCATACCTCATTGCACATAAGATTATCATATACGATCATCTTGAGAGAAACACTGGGAACCATACATAATAGCATACTTGGGATAGAAAGTTTATCCATTTTGCATCTTATAGGTTGTGTACAAGTGTCGTATTCGCCTGTTGAGCAATCGTGCTAGTGTCTCTCTTGAGTTGTGCAACACGAGCGTTTTCCGTGGATTCCACATTTTGTGCTCATTCCTTGGTTGCACGACCCCATTTATCTATCCGTGTGTGTGTTTCCGTGTGCCACATATTGCTATTGATCCACTTGTTTCACTTGCGAATTTGTGAATCTTTTTCAACATTATTGACTCTTGCTAACATTTTGCATCAAATTTTTGTGCCACTATCCTCACCGAGCTACTCCATAAGCTTTAGTTTGTAGGTGTGAGTGAACAAGTCCGGTACCAATTCCACTATTCTTTCATCTCACATTGAGTGAAACGAGATACATCCTCAACTTTGGGAAAAGGTAACTTGGTATTGTTTATCTCATTTTCTACTCACCTCTACTCGAGTCTTGTGATGGATAGGCAAGGCATTTCACCTTCGGTCTACAACAACAACGACGAGTTCGATGCCAAGAACAACAACTTCGACGCCAAGATGCAAGCTCAAATGGAGGAGATCAAAGCCCTCATCAAGTCCTACAAGCGATCTTCCTCATCTTCGAGCAGACACTCAAGAGCACATGCTTCCGAGCTACCATCTCCGGCAAGATCACATCGGCATCGACACCATCACCAACAAGAACGTGAAGGTCAAGAGCTCAACACCAACAACCGCTCAAGGACTTCACCATTTCCCTTGGCATCTCCGCCAAGCGACTTCAAGGCATCTTCGCCTACGGACATATGGCATCTTCGCCAACAAGAACCTCAAAGCTACGCTCAAGAGAAGCTCCCCAAGCTCAACTCCGTGACTTCTCCGAGCTACTGCGACCTCGACATCGACCATGCGATTCCTTTCTACGGGACTCAAGAACCCGAGGAGTATCTCGAGTGGGAGCGCCTAATGGACGACTACCTCAAGCTACATCAAGTTCCTCCCGAAGATCAAGTGAAGGGCGCCACAAGAAACTTCCACGACTATGCTTCGACATGGTGGCTTCACACACCTTCGGCGAGGCACGACATGAGCTGGCCCAAGATGAAGAGAGCTTTGAGGCGAGAGTTCGTGCCTCCAACCTACACGGAACAACTTCGAAGCCAATTGGAGAACACCATCCAAGGATCCAAGTCCATCGACAAGTACTTCAAGGAGATGAAGAATGCCTTGCGACGAGCCGGCGTGGACGACCCCATTTCGATGAAGTTCCACTTCATGATGGGATTGAACAACGACATCTCCAAGACTATCTTCCTCGAGAACTACAAGTCCCTCGACGACAACTACATTGGTGCTCTCAAGGCAGAACAAGAACTCATGAAGGCAAAGGCTTCTCGAGCCCAAGCACACTTCTCGAAGACCAAGCTCCCACACGACGAGCATGAAGCTAGTACCACCACGATGTCCAAGCCCGATGAGCTCCAAGACAATGCTCCCAAGTTTGACTTCGCCGCCATCCCTCTTTGTGGCATTGATGATGCCGAGTCTACTTCGACTCTTTTTCAAGATGGTGCAGCAACGAGTACGAATACGGAGAACCTCAAGGACCAAGTTGTGGAGGCGAACGACAAGGTGGCGAGCAAGGATGATGCTTCCATCTTTGGAGGCAAGAGTGATGATGTGCCATCTACGGCCTTCATCCAGGTCGACGATGACGAGATGATCGAGCATGGGATTTTCCCTTTGGTCATGGAGGAGAGCGATGATGTGCCATCTTCGGCCTTCATCCACGACGACGACTATGAGATGGTTGAGCATGGGATTTTCCCTTCGACCACAGCGACGTATGATGACTTGAGTGTTTTTAGCCACCATATTGAGAGTGAGAGTGACTTCACCACTAGACCCATATATGATGAGTTGCCCCAATTCCCATGTGAGGAGAGCCACAACCCCCACCACTTGAGTGAGATGAGTGACTCCACCATACGTGAGATTGAGTGCACCTATTTTGAGGGAGTGCGTGAACCACCAGATAGAGAGAGTGAGATAGTTGATTGGGCATGTGAGGCTATTTGCATTTCTAACAACTTGACCTCTACCTCTATTGTGTCTTCTCATTTGGTGCTAGGTCCCATATATGATGACGCGCTGATTCGCGATGACTTCGTCCTCCCTTTGGACAAGACGATGGCCACGGTGGAATATGATGCACCCCCCACATGGTTCCATCAAGATGAAGATGACCACCATTTGGTCTTTCCCACCTCACCTACAACACTTGAGTGGAATGAACAAGGATACATGGAATTTGTGTCGACTTCCATGTCACATGAGTTCACCATTCGAGCTCTTGAGAGTGAGCCTCATACATTCTACCACGACGCGCTTCTACACCGCTTTTGCTTGTGTTTCGGCATTGTGAAGGACGCACAAGGACGTGATTTCAAGGTGATATCATTCTCTTTTGAGAACCCCCAAACCATGAGCATGGATATTGTGGATCATACTACTTGTGTCGCTTGCACCATGAGACTTATTGTTCATCTTGGACCACTTGATTGCACACTTGTTAGAGATCTTGCTTCGACTTGTCATTTTCGCCGTTCCATGCATCATGATATATATGCGTTGTGTGCTGCATCCAATCCTTAGATTACTTGTTCCTCTCACATGTTTGGTTGCAACAATGTCATCACTTCACACATGCCATGTCCCATTGATTGCTACATGCTTGACTTGATTGCCTCACACATGATGAACAATTGCTCTTTCTATTGTGTTGAGTGCCATGACCTTGACTATGCTCAATTTATGTGCTTACATGCCATGACACAATCCCTTGTCACACCTTATGCTTTGCATGATGACGACACTTGTTTGGTGAATCACCTCTTGAATGCTTGGTTTTGCACTAATGCTAACCACATTTGTTTTTCCAAGTGTTTGTTGACTTTGCTTCTTTTGAAGGAATCACATGACGGTGCGACATTGGAGAGTGCCCATTTCGAGCTTCAAGATGACAAGCTCTTGGTGAGCGTCAACTACTACACGGTGACGCCATCTCTTTCCCATGGTGATTTGGTTTTCGATCCGAGGTCGGATCTTTCCCAAGGGGGAGGGGATGATGCGGAGCATCCTACGGACATCACCATGTCAAGAGTCCATTTGGCAAGTGACACGTGCAACATCTACTTCACACACATAAAGGTGAATCATCTCCTTTACACGTGTTCACTTGACCCCTTCGAGGATGGTATACTACTTGACACCCCTCTCGTGTGCATGCATAGGTATTGTCGGAACGCTACGGACGTCGAGGAGGAGTGCAAGCGCCAAGGAACACCTACACCATCCGCGAGGGAAGCATGGAAGAGAAGACGGAAGAAGCGGATCAGCCAAGTCCGGGATGAGCGGTACTACCGCCCACACCAAGCGGTACTACCGCCCGATGTCCGGTACTACCGCCTACAAGCGGTACTACCGCCCGATGTCCGGTACTACCGCCCCGCCTGTATGCACTGCCGTGGGCCTTTGGCCATGTATCCCTTTCCCACTTACCCCTTCGTGGCTTAGACTATAAATAGACCACCTCCACCTCCTTTCTAGGGGAGCTAAGAATAGACACAAATCATAGAGCTTAGCTCATGTACCTCCCCTTGTGGGATTCCTCTTGAGAGAGA
This sequence comes from Aegilops tauschii subsp. strangulata, assembly GCF_002575655.3. Lineage (NCBI taxonomy): Eukaryota > Viridiplantae > Streptophyta > Magnoliopsida > Poales > Poaceae > Aegilops > Aegilops tauschii. Next base: position 163,164,651 of record NC_053035.3, on the reverse strand, counting down.
AGAATCCATTAGAGTACAAGACCTCCATTGGAGAAGATCCCTAGGGATTCAAAACCCCCTTGATGGAAGGATCTACCTAGATCATCAAGCCCTCATCTCCTTCATAGGATTTGGGATGAACTCTACCATGTATCTTGTTTCCCTTTGATTGTTCATGTACCTTGTGGATCTTGTGTGTTTGTTGGTCTAGTGGATGTGTGATTGGACTTGTTCTTGAGTGTTCCTCTTGTTTTCTCTCTTGTGTTCATCTTGTTCTTGGGGATTCCCCCTCCAATTCGTGAAAGATCTTCACTTAGGGTTCCACCCTACAACAATATGCCATTGGCCCTATGGTGAACTCGCTCCTTTACGAATCTTCCCTTTCCGCATGTAAGACATGGATGCTACTTCAAGCGTGGACCTTGTGCATACTCAGGTACACCCGAGTAGACCATGGAGAGCCCAAGGACCAAGGCCAAGTGTGCGCAGGAGCGAAGGAAGGAGAAGGAAGAAGAGCCAGCTGCTACAGCGCCTGGACATCCGGCCCAGCCCGGACATCCGGCCCGACCCCCGGAAATCCAGCCCCTTCCTATCTAGAGAGCTCCGGAAGCGACCCCGACAACCCGGACATCCGGCCCCATGCCCCGGACATCCGGCTCCTCCCGAAGCCTCGGACATCCGGCCCCTTCACTCGGAAATCCGACCCTCATCACAGAATGCAACCAAAGCCGGCCATGTCTAGCCCCGACATCTGGCCAGAGGCCTAGACATCCGGCTCCTCGTGAGCCGCCGGACATCCGGCCCCTGCCTGCGCGCAGAGAACGGGCCAAGGGCCCATGTATCCCCCTCTTCGTGGGCTAACACTATATATAGACCCCCTCTTCCTCCTAGTTAGGGTTAGCGTTGTGATAGCTCATATGTGAGATAGAGCTTCGCTCATCCATCCAGATCTACTCCACCGCGAGGGACCGACACCTCTTCGGAGAAGATCCACCTTGGATTCAAGACCCCTTCATGGGAAGACTCATCAAGACCTTCTCATGGAGAAGAACCGGTTACCTTTGTATCATCCTTTGTTGATCGTGGATCTTGTATCTCCTCTCGTATTTCGAGCATCTAGCATATGTGTGACCGAATCTTGTTTTGTCACTTGGCTCTCACACGACTTTGGGCTATATATCACTTGTTACGTTATGCCCATTTTCTCGTGTTCACTTTGCATGCTATGCCTCTTTCCATGCCTTTGCTATGCAATTGTGACCCTTGCTTGCACTTACATGTAATTCACCATTATACTACTCCTATGTGTATTTGCATGCTTGGTGGAGATACTTGTTGCTATTGCCATGTTCTACACATGCTATATGCTATGGTTGATTCTTGTGTTGGGAGAGTCATGATGTTCCATTTCTATTTTCATAGAACTTCTCGCCAAAACATTGATGATATTTTGCTCATATCTTGCTTTCATGCTTGCCATGATTCCTTCTAGTACATAGAAATGACCACTATTTGCACACATGACCACTATTTCATTGCTATTCATGACCACTATTTGCACACATGACATGCTTGCCATGATTCCTTCTAGTACGTTGCATCTTCGCACTACTAGCTTGCTTGACTTGATCACTATGATTTCTTGCTTTGTCGCATCACCCATGTTCCATTCTTACTCGCTTTCTTGGGTTGATGACATATATGTTCATGCCTCTCACATGATATATCTTGATCATTGTATCTTGTGCCCATTAGTTGCCTCTCTCATATCCACTTGTAGTGAGTGCAACCATACTATGCTTATTGATCTTGAAAACTTTGACACCTTACTTGTGACACATGCTTGTTTGATTGATCCTATTGTATTTGGTTGTTCTCGCATCATAAGCCTCCATACTATGAAATACTCCCTTGTCCTTTCTTATGATGAGCATGATGCATACACTTGTTGGGTATTTCACCACACGAATTTTTGGTTTTGCATTTTCGCTAACCTCATTTTTTTCCGAGTGTTTTTCATGTTCTTTCATTTTGAAGGATTCACAAGGTGGCACCGTCATGAAACAACTTGGTCATGTGAAGGCGTACATGATGTGCAATACCAACATTTTCGACATCCTCATAAAGGTGAACTCATTCCCTTTTAGCCATTCTAAAATATGCATATTGGATGGGTCATTCTTTCATTGTTTCCTCTTTCTTGTTGTCTACATGATACATCTATTGGATGGAGGACCGACATTGGATATGGACCCTATGGAGTGCTCGGACTTAGTGGATTCACCACCGGACCATCACTTCTACCACAACATTGAGCTATGGTACAACACCACCCATAACAAATTTGCATCTTATGCATGGATTGACTCACAATATGATTGCCTTGTTGCATCTTGTATTACCTTGTCTTCCATGATATATGAGCTTGTGCACTTCATTGGAAAATTTGTTGTGATCTTCCTTGATGGCATATTCATACATCATGATCGCATTGCCTACCATCAATTGCATGATCACATACTCACATTGAGCACCAATTGCCATATTCATGCTATTGATAAACCGTCTCACTATGACATCATTTTGCACCGTGGTTGCATTGATCACATTCACAATACATTTGTGTGCACAATGAATGCTTTTGCTCCCATGAATGCTTTGCATATCATTCTATATCATCTTACTAAGCTTCATGCGCTTTGTCACAAACAATCTTGCCGAACAGACTCATGTTTACTTGATGGACACCTTGTGTACGCTAACCATTGTATTTCCAAGTGTTGTTTGTGTTTGCTATTTTTGCATGTCTACCACTACGGAGACACCTTGGAGTACTTGGATTGAGCCATGTCTTCTACTTCATCCAACTACAAGTCCGTCCATGACAACCGTTTCCATGGTGATGAGGTTTTCGATCCGAGGTCGGATCTTTCCCAAGGGAGGGGAGATGATGCGGAGCATCCTACGATCATCCCCATGTACACTCGAGCACACGCCATTGGACCTAAGGTGAACTCGCTCCTTTTCGAATCATCCCTTTTCACATGTAAGACATGGATGCTAATTCAAGCACGGACCTTGTGCATACTCAGGTACACCCACGTAGACCATGGATAGCCCAAGGACCAAGGCCAAGTGCACACGGGGAGCGAAGGAAGGATAAGGAAGAAGAGCCAGCTGCTACAGTGCCCGGACATCTGGCCCGACCCCCTGAAATCCAGCCCCTTCCTATCCAGAGAGCTCCGGAAGCGACCCCGACAACCCGGACGTCCGGCCCCATGCCCCAGACATCCGGCTCCTCCCGAAGCCTCGGACATCCGGCCCCTTCTCCCGGAAATCCGACCATCATCACAGAATGCAACCGAAGCCGGCCAAGTCCAGCCCGGACATCCGGCCAGAGGCCTGGACATCCGGCTCGTCGTGAGCCGCCAGACATCCGGCCCCCAGCCCGGACATCCAGCCCCTGCCTGCATGAAGAGAACGGGCCAAGGGCCCATGTATCCCCCCTCTTACTGACCCCTTCGTGGGCTAACACTATATATAGACCCCCTCCTCCTCCTTGTTAGGGTTAGCGTTGTGATAACTCATATGTGAGATAGAGCTTCGCTCATCCATCCGGATCTACTCCACCGCGAGGGACCGATACCTCTTCGGAGGAGATCCACCTTGGATTCAAGACCCCTTCATGGGAAGACCCATCAAGACCTCCTCACGGAGAAGAATCGGTTACCTTTGTATCGTCCTTTGTTGATCGTGGATCTTGCATCTCCTCTCGTGTTTCGAGGATCTAGCATATGTGTGACCGAATCTTGTTGCTTTGAGTGATTCTCTTGTGTTTACCCTCGTGTTTCCCCTCATGTTCTTAGTTGGGATCCGCTCCTTTCGTGAAAGATTGACCGTATAGGGTTCCACCCTACATCAAGAATGCCGACCATTGGATGTAAATCCAACGCCTTGCTTAGGCTTCGACCTTTGTATTTTTTTGCGAAAGTGCTTAGGCTTCGACCTACTAGCCCATATGTCAGCTAGTCCATTTGGGTGAAACAATGATGTAGGTCTATGCAGCCCGTTTATATATTATGTTAGAATTTAAAGCCCATTCGCATTATTCTCGAAGTCCACGGACTTGCTGGGCTGGGTGAAAATATCATGTTGGGCTGGACAGAGAAATGTTACCAAAACATAAACACATGAGTGCACACCTATTACTGCATTGGTTAGTAAAATCTTTGCAAGGTTATGCATGCAATCACTTGGAGTTAAGTTGCCAAGTTATATATAAACAATTATTATTATTATTATTTTGTAAGAACTTTCGATTTAAGAAATAAAATATCATTTTAATTTGATGAGTTAATAGGACATGAGGTATTATTATTTTTTAGGCTAGACGTGGGACAGTTGAGTTTGTTCTAGGGAAAAGTACTGGAGAAAACTCATATTACATCGAAAAATAAAGTGGGAGAAAATTCAGATATATGACTAATAAAAACGAAAAATAAAGGAAGTGGGAAGGTCTATACAATGGTTGGACGAACGACAGGTTTAACGGAACCTTATGTTGTTTCTATTATATATATGTAGTAAAATAAGATATAAATATAAATATATATACTCTTAGAGAAGGGAAAACATAGGTTCAGTTTTGCATTCTTATAGAAAAATAGAGCTCAGCTGTGCGTTATCTTGAAGAAACAAACATAACTTGACTGCTAATGTTATAGACAAGCTAGGCTGGGAGGCCAGGAGACCGCTTGAAACCTGCTGGACCCCCCAAAAAAGTTGAAACCAGTCGGATCAACTGTGTCTGCATGTCATGGGCTACGCATGTTAAATAACAAAACCTAGGCCATGGAACTGGTGGGCCCGGACTGTCAGCCTCTCGACGATAGTCGTCTCCAGATTGCTCCTGTTTTGTTGATCATGTTGGGAACGATAGACAGCGGCGCCACGGTGAGAGCACCAAGGCGGAGGACGACGTCGAGACCTCGGACCGGAATGAACCGGAGTCGGGGAAGACGTAGGTGGAGGGGAGTACGAGGGTTGACTTGTTCGGGTGCAGGGTGGGCCGGTGGAGCTGCCATCGCCGAAGAATGTGTGGGAGCAGAGGGATGGCCTGGCCAACACCATAGCCTAGGATGGGTCACCGAGGCGTGCGCGGGAGCGCCGCCAGCCGCTGTAGGAAGAGGACGAAAGATTGAACAAAAGAAAGAAATACAAATGGATATGTGGTTGGTCCCAGATGTCTGTGTATGAGACCTACTAGGTCCACCTGAGAAGGGGAATATGTTGGGAGGAAGGAGATTCAAAGCATATCAACCCAGTGAACTAGTTACATACATAAGCAAATACCACTAAAAAAGCAAACAGGTTAATGGGTTCTTAGACGAAATATTTTGGACAAAACAGATAATTACAACACATAGGCTAATGCATGAAACACTCAGATGATAAAGTTGCTTAAACAGATAAAGCACATCATCTATACCTTCCTAGCATGCTTATCATGTCGCTGCGGCTGTCCATGTACTCGTCAGTTACGGGAAGCAGACACACCCTCATGTCCAAGATCCTCCTATACATGTCGTAGCATTCGTATGTGTCCTTGGCCGCGTAGGTTATGTAGGCTAGATTCAGAGGTACCTCCCACGTGTTCAGGTCCTTGGTATCGACCGTCTTCTTTCATGTTGGCATAGCAGGGGTCGATGATGGTCACGGGGAGGTCAACCACGGAGTCCTTCTCCTGCCCGTTGCCGATGATCTTGTGTTGCTTCTGGATGCCGACAAGCCTGTTGCACCAGATGCCTGAATCGTAAAGCACATTCGTGTTCTTCCTGCTCTCCACCGTAGCGAAGGTGCAGTCGGCGGTGCCGATGAAACGGGCGAATGCTCCAGAACCTCTGATGGCCCTACAGCAGTGGTAGACGAGAACCTCGTCCCACACGCATACCTGGGCGACGATGATCCGCTAGTCCCTGTCAGGAAACGAATGGATGGGCACAAGGTCTAGTCCTGCGACCTTGTGCTTTCTTGATGCGGAGCATCCTATGGTCATCCCCATGGACCTACCATCGCCTCACCACGAGCCAAGAGGACCCATGACACGAGCACGAGCTAGAGCTCTCGAGAACGAGGTGACTTCCTTCCTTAGTGACATCACGTATGTCCCACTTGAGAAATGGCTACTACCTCAAGCGGATATGCTTTGTGTGCTTAGGTACCAAGGAACCAGCCTAGAAGAAGCTAAGGTGCAAGATGGATATCAAGAGCATGAAGAGGATCCTGCCGCTCCAGAACGGGCGGTACTACCGCCCTCCCTAAGCGGTACTACCGCCGAAAGGCGGTACTACCGCTCCTCACTGCCGCTCGCCACTACCGCTCAACCCAACAAATGCCAGTGTTCGCACGACCCGGATCCGGTCAATTCAAGCGGCACTACCGCCCATTAGCAGTACTACCGCCCGTTGGCCGGTACTACCGCCCTGCCTGCGCGCAGAGAACGGCCCTAGAGCCCATGTATCACCCTCTCACTTACCCCTTCATGGAGATAGACTATATATACTCCCCCACCTCATCCTATCTAGGGTTGGCAAAGGATTAGCTCATGTTTGTGTGAGAGCTTTGCTCATCCACTTGGTTACCTTCTCCTCGGAGACGTGCCTCCATAGGAGAAGATCCTTCCAAGCAGATTCAAGACCCCCTCTTGGGTGGCCCCATCAAGACCTGCTCACGGAGAAGAACCGGTTACCTTTGTATCGTCCTTTGTTGGTTTTGGATCTTGTATCTCACCTTTGTGTTCATCGATCTAGTGCATGTGTGATCTATTCTTGTTGGTTGAGTGATTCTCTTGTGTTTCCTCTTGTTTTTCCTTGTTTTCCCGTCGTGTGCTTCGTGACCTTATGATGCGGAGCATCCTACGATCATCCCCATGGACCTACCATCGTCTCATCAAGAGCCAAGAGGACCCATGACACAAGCACAAGCTAGAGCTCTCGAGAACGAGGTGACTTCCTTCCTTAGTGATATCACATATGATCCACCCGAGACATGGCTACTACCTAAGTCTGATATGCTATGCATGATCAGGTGTCAAGAGGGCCCTCTCAAAGATGCACGTGAAGACGGCCAAGCCGCCAAGTCCATGGATGAAGAGAACCAACGGAAACGGGCAAGTTCACCTTCCAGGCCCCGGACATCCGGCCAAGGCCCCGGACATCCGGCCGCTGAAGATGCCAACAACAGCAGCAGCCCAGCCGACGAAGTGCTACAGGGCCCGGACATCCGGCCCCATGCGCCAGACATCCAGCTCCTCCCGAAAGCCCTGAAAGCCGGCCCCTTCGCCAGACATCCGACCCCGCCTATCCAGAGACTACAGAAGTTTTGCACCGCCAGCCCGGACATCCGGCCCCTCCTGAAGCCCCGGACATCCAGCCCGACGCCCGGACATCCGGCTCCGCCTGTCTGCGCACAGGAAAGGGCCGAATCCCATGTACCTCTTCGCCCCCCTAGACTATATATACTCCATCCCCTTCCTCTTTCTAGGGTTAGCATTGGTTTAGCTCATATGTGAGATAGAGCATTGCTCATCCATTACGGATCTACTCCACGAGAGAGACCGCGGCCCCTCTACAGAGAAGATCACCTTGGATTCAAGACCCCCTCTTGGGTGGCCCCCATCAAGACCTCCTTATAGAGAAGAACCGGTTACCTCTTGTATCGTCCTTTGTTGGATTTGGATCTTGTATCTCACCTTTGTGCTCATCGATCTAGCGCATGTGTGATCTATTCTTGTTGGTTGAGTGATTCTCTCGTGTTCCCTCTTGTGTTTTCCCTCGTTTTCCCCTAGTGTTCTTCGTGTTCCTCGTTGGGATCTGCTCCTTTCATGAAAGATCGGCCATCTAGGGTTCCACCATACATCATCTTGGTATCATGAGCCATGTTGATCACGATTTTAGAGCCCCCTCTCTTTGTTTTCTAGCTTGATTTTGTTGTTTTTTGTCCTAATCCGAGAATTGCCCCACAAAAATAGCTCCAAATTTTTTTTGTGATTTGTTGGTGTGATGAAGTTTTGTTGGATTTGATCTGCGGATTTCGTGTGTTGCAGGTAGATCTAGCTTTTCCCCCATCTTTTTCCCAAATTCCATCCACAAAATCATCCGAATTTTCCCCCGGATTTGATCTCTCCACGCGGTGTTCTTCGAGTTCGTCCACGGATCCCGAGCCCGGACATCCGGCCCGACACCCCGGACATCCGGCCCCTGACAGCAAAATTTCCATCCTCCACTCCGTTTACCGCCTAACCCTCGCCAAATTTTGTCCCGGTGCCCACATACACTTCCGCATACCACCACCACTTCCGCATACCACCACCATAGCCTTTCCCGCTACCAACCCGACTATTTTGACCCGTTTTGCTTTGAGAATTTGAGTTGTGGCTTCCGTGTCCTATTGTGTTTCGGCTATCTAGGTACGGTTCGGCATCAACATCACCACCGCTCATCTTCGCCGGACTACTACGAACGGCTACATCACTTTGGTATCACTTCCACTTGCTATCATCTTGGTATCGTGATATCATCATACTCTCTTGCATTTGCATTGATAACCCCATGGCCTTACTTTTGCGTGGCTTACCCATCGAGACTAGCCTTTGAGTATTGCCGGCAACGTGACTTGTGCACATTAGTGATCCTACTTCCCATAGCATACATACCATCATCGTGTTGCACATCTTGGTATCATCTCTTGTGTCACAAAGTTGTCTTCGCATACACAATTGCTATCTTGGTTCGTGAAGCATTGCATGAGAAAAGAGCTCAAACAACAAAGAGCCAAACAAGCTTTTAAGCAAAAGGGAAAGATAAGCAAAGAGCTTATAAGTAAGAACCATGGCATCATACAACATTAAGATTGTCATACTCGATCATCTTGGATCAAAAGCATACAAACATCATACATATAGCATACTTGGGATAGAGGTCGTTGCATTTTTGCTTAGTAGGTTGTGCACAAGTTCGTATCCGCCTATTGTGCAATCGTGCTAGCGTCTCTCTAGTGTTGTGCAACAAGAGCATCTTGGTGGATTCCACATTTTGGCTCATCCTCGGTTGCCCAACCCCACTTATCTATTTGCGTGTGTGTTTCCGTGTACCATATCGAGCTATTGGTCTACTTGTTGCATTTACAAGTCGCGAATCTTTTCCAACATTATTGCATCTCACTTACAATTGCATCAAAGTTTTGTGCCACCATCCTAACTAAGCCCCACCATAAGCTTTTACTTGTGTAGGTGTGAGAACCGACAAGAATTGGTACCAATTGTGCTATTTCTTTGCTACACATTGGAGTGATCTTTGATCCATTTTCAACATCGGTCAAGGTACATTTGGTATTGGTTCTTCTCTTTCTCCCACTCACATATCTTTGTTTGGAATGATGGATAGGCCAAGTACTTCTACCAACCCACTCTTCTTGGAGCAAGACGACGACATGTCATCCTACGTCACCAAGACTCAACTATTTGGTGCACATCGGGCTTTGCATCAAGAACAACTTGCTTTGGCCGACCGCATCGACAATCTCGCCACCGACCTACGACAATCCGAGCAACGTACTAGAGACTACTTCGACACATCCATGAGTTCCTTCAAAGAAGATATCCGCCATGATGGTCCGCTATTCTACAACTTCGTCCTCTTCAAGACGGAGCCGCTCAAGTCGACACTCCGACGACACCCTCTCCGGTTCAACTACACCGACATCGAACACTCTTCGTCGTGCCGCGCGTCAAGACCGTCAAGCTAACCACAATCCTCTACACGACACCGACTCTCAAGAGCATCGACATCGTCAAAACCAAGCTGCTTTCACACAAGCACAAGAACGGCAACACCAACGACAACAAGAACAAGAGGAGCGAGCGCGACAACATCAAGATGCACAAGACGCCGAGGCGCAACGTCAAGAACAACAAATACGTGAAGCTCAAGCACTTGAGGCGCAACGTGCCCTTCAAGATTCAAGTTGTGCCGTAGCCAATCGAGGCCGACAAGCTCGACTACATCAAGAAGCACTTCGCGACGAAGCTCAAGAAAGGATTTACCAAGCACGTGTGCATCGACAAGCTCCTCGTCAAGATGGACAAGCTCCTACTCAAGCGAGACAAGAACGTCAAGCCCATCGAGAGCAAGAAAACAATGGACCCCCTCCTCGCCAAGAGCAACATGAGGTCGACAACCCTCCTCGCCAAGAGCAACATGAGGAAGACAAACCTCCTCGCCAAGAGCAACATGAGATTGTCAATCCTCAACGAAATGGGCGTCACCTTCCTAGACCCCAACACAATGAAGAGCAACGATACGCAAGCTAAAGTTTACCATGCCCAAGTTCACTGAAAGCAATGACCCCGATGAGTACATATCATGGGCATTGAAGGTTGACAAAATCTTCCGCTTGCACAACTACGAAGAAGAGAAGAAGATCGCAATGGCATCCCTCGAATTCCAAGACTACGTCCTCATTTGGTGGGAACAAGTGATTGAGCGCCGAGAGGCACGACGTGAACCACCCATCACTACTTGGGTGCAAATGAAGGATGTCATGAGAGCACGATTCCTGCCAAACTACTACAACCGCAACCTCTTCAAGAAACTCCAACTACTCAAGCAAGGAACCAAGAGCGTTGAAGAGTACTACAAGGAAATGGAGATTGACATGATATGATCCAATGTCACGGAAGATGATGAGCAACTATGGCACGTTTCTTGAATGGACTCAATCATCCTATCAAGAAGATCGCAGACTTCCAACCATACTCAAACCTCATCAAGCTAGTGCATCAAGCTACGAAAGCAGAACGGCAAGTCCAAGACGACTTCAAATATGCCAAGTTCTCATCCAAGTCCTACGCCTCTCCAAGAATCAAGCTTCGACGACTCCTACTACAAGCAACTTCAAGCCGAAAGCTTCATCATCATCTACTCCAACCGAAGAGACCATAAAGACAAGTTCCATCAAATGTTTCACATGCGGAGGCCGAGGCCACAAGTCCTTCGAGTGCACAAACAAGCGCACCATGATCCTCAACGACGACGGAACCTATGACTCCATGAGTGAAGGAGAAATGGAAGCCCTTGAGCAAGTGGCCATGCACCGACAAGTGAACAATGAAGAAGAAGATGATCACATGTTTTGTGACGAAGACTCAAGTCCCGCTCTTGTTGTCTCCAAGGTCTTGACTCTTCAACATCTACAAGACGAAGATCAAAGATGCCATATCTTCCACACAAAGGACGGCATCAATGGACGGTCCGTCAAGGTCATCATCGATGGAGGTAGTTGCCATAACTTAGCAAGTGAAGAACTATGCTCCAAAATTCAATTGGTCAAGATGAAGCACCCTCACCCCTACAAGGTTCAATGGCTAAGTGACACCGGCACCATCCAATTCGAGCATAGAGTACAAATCTCTTTCAAGATCGGCGCCTATGAAGACACTTTGGAGTGTGATGTCCTTCCGATGACCGTGTGCCACCTCCTTCTTGGACGGCCATGGCAATTTGACCGACGTGTCATTCACAATGGGCGTACAAATCACTATAGCTTCAAGATGAAAGGGAAAGAGTTTGTGCTACGTCCTATGTCTCCAAGCCAAGTACTCGCCGACAAGCAAAACACCCATCGTGGAGAGAATAGTGAGAGAGCGAACCACCAAAAAGAGAGTGAGCGCCACATGCCCAAATTGAGTGCCTCCACGATGAGCGACAAGAAAGCCTTAGTTCTCTTTGCCACCAAACGTGAGATGAGAGAAGTGTGTGAGAACCCATCAAGTGTCCTACACTATGTCCTATTGTGCAAGGACGAGGCACCAAAAACTAACAACTCTCACAATCTTCCTATAGTGTTATCTTCTTTATTACAGGAATTCCAAGATGTTTTCCCTTATGAGCTACCTCCGGGTCTACCTCCGCTATGAGGCATTGAGCACCGAATCGATCTCATCCCCGGAGCGCTGCTTCCAAACAAAGCTCCCTACCGCGTCAACCCCGAAGAAACCAAAGAAACCAAGTAAAGCATCTCATAGACCATGGTCATGTGCATGAAAGTTTGAGTCCTTGTGCCGTAGCGGTCATTCTTGTGCCAAAACGAGACGGTAGCCTTCGCATGTGTTCCGATTGTAGACCTATCAATGCTATCACCGTTCGTTATAGGTACCCCATTCCACGCCTTGATGATATGCTTGATGAACTTTGCGGTGCCACTATCTTTTCCAAAATTGATCTTAAAAGTGGTTACTATCAAATCCGCATAAAAGAGGGTGATGAATGGAAAACCGCTTTCAAAACAAAGTTTGGTCTATATGAGTGGTTAGTCATGCCTATGGGTTTATCGGAAGCACCCGGTACCTTCATGCGTCTTATGCATTATGTGTTTCGCCCTTACATTGGTGAATTTTTTGTTGTCTACTTTGATGACATCCTCGTTTTTAGCAAATCTCTCAAAGAGCATGTCACCCACCTTCGCACCATGCTACAATCTCTTCGAAAAGAGCACCTTTAAGCTAATATGGAAAAATGCCTTTTTGGTGTTGATAAGCTTGTTTTCTTGGGTTTCGTAGTATCTTCTAAGGGTGTTCATGTTGATGAATCTAAGATCAATGCTATTAAAACTTGGCCCGAACCAACCAATTTGCAACAAGTGCGTGGTTTTCTTGGTTTAGCCGGTTTCTACCGTAGATTAGTGAAGGATTTTAGCACCATTCCTTCACCTTTGCATGCTTTGAGTAAGAAAAATGCACCATTTGTTTGGGGAACATCCCATGACATAGCTTTCAATGAGCTTAAGAATTTGCTTACTCATGCTCCCGTGCTTGCATTACCCAATTTTGACAAAACTTTTGAAATTCATTGCGATGCTAGTGGTAATGGCATAGGAGGTGTGTTAACGCAAGAGAAGCGCCCCATTGCATACTTTAGTGGGAAACTCTCTGGAGCGCAACTCAACTACCCCATCTATGACAAAGAGCTATATGCTTTAGTGCGAGTTTTGCATGAATGGGAACATTACCTTCGCCCTCATGAGTTCATCATCCATATCGACCATGGAACGCTTAAATACCTTAAGGGTCAAACTAAGTTGAACAAGCGTCATGCTAAATGGAGTGAGTTTATTGAGTCATTTCCTTATGTCATCAAGTATATTAAAGGTAAGGAAAATGTTGTGGCGGATGCACTTTCCCGTATATGCATGCTTGTCACTCAACTTGAGTTAAATGTCATTGGTTTTGAGCACATAAAAGACTTGTATGAGCATGATCCTACATTTGCTCTTCCTTATACCAAGTGTTTGACACATACTTATTGGGATCGATACTACATCAAAGATGGATATCTTATGAGAGCTAACAAACTTTGCATTCCCGAGTCCTCTCTTCGCTTGTTGCTTTTGCAGGAATCTGATGGAGGCGGACTCATGGGACATTTTGGACGCGACAAGACATTTGCTATGCTCTCCAAGAACTACTTTTGGCCCAAGATGTTTCGCGACGTCAATCGCTTCACCAACCGATGCTCTACATGTCGCAAAGCTAAGTCTAAAGCCCACTCTCATGGCCTCTATATGCCACTTCCAATTCCATATCAACCATGGGAAGATATTAGCATGGACTTTGTGCTTGGTTTGCCTAGAACTAGAAATGGCAAGGATTCCGTTTTTGTTGTTGTGGACCGATTCTCCAAAATGGCTCATTTCATTCCTTTCAACAAGATAGACGATGCTTCACATGTTGCAAATTTTTTTTGTAGGGAAATCTTGCGACTTCATGGAGTGCCAAAGACGATTGTCTTGGACCGCGACGTCAAGTTCTTGAGTTACTTTTGGAAGACCTTGTGTGCCAAGCTCGGAATCAAGCTTTTGTTCTCTTCAGCATACCATCCACAAACCAATGGCCAAACGGAGGTGACGAACCGCACGCTCTCCACTCTACTATGCGTGTTGATAAAGAAGAACATCAAGGAGTGGGAGGAGTGCCTACCTATCGCCGAGTACGCCTACAACCGTGCAAGACATTCGACTACCGGCAAGTCCCCCTTCGAGGTCGTCTATGGCTTCAACCCATTGTCACCATTGGACATTCTACCTCTACCGCTACAAGAGCGCACAAACATGGACGCGAGCGCCCAAGTCAACTTCCTCAAGAAGATGCATGAAGATACAAGGAACACCATCGAGTGCCAAGTACAACGACTCGCGACCAAGCTCAACGTCAACAAGCGTCCTATGATGTTCAATGTTGGAGATCTTGTGTGGCCACACCTTCGCAAGGATTGCTTCCCCAATGAACGCAAGTCCAAGCTACTACCCCGAGTTGATGGACCCTTCAAGGTGCTTGCACGCTACAACAACAATGCATACAAGATCGACATCCCACGCGACAAGTACTCCGTGAGCGACATCTTCAACATCAAAGATCTCTCCCCGTACCATGGAGATGATGCGGAGCATCCTACGATCATCCCCATGTACACTCGAGCACACGCCATTGGACCTAAGGTGAACTCACTCCTTTTCGAATCATCCCTTTTCGCATGTAAGACATGGATGCTAATTCAAGCACGGACCTTGTGCATACTCAGGTACACCCACGTAGACCATGGATAGCCCAAGGACCAAGGCCAAGTGCACACGGGGAGCGAAGGAAGGATAAGGAAGAAGAGCCAGCTGCTACAGCGCCCGGACATCCGGCCCGACCCCCTGAAATCCAGCCCCTTCCTATCCAGAGAGCTCCGGAAGCGACCCCGACAACCCGGACGTCCGGCCCCATGCCCCGGACATCCGGCTCCTCCCGAAGCCTCGGACATCCGGCCCCTTCGCCCGGAAATCCGACCATCATCACAGAATGCAACCGAAGCCGGCCAAGTCCAGCCCGGACATCCGGCCAGAGGCCTGGACATCCGGCTCGTCGTGAGCCGCCAGACATCCGGCCCCCAGCCCGGACATCCAGCCCCTGCCTGCATGAAGAGAACGGGCCAAGGGCCCATGTATCCCCCCTCTTACTGACCCCTTCGTGGGCTAACACTATATATAGACCCCCTCCTCCTCCTTGTTAGGGTTAGCGTTGTGATAACTCATATGTGAGATAAAGCTTCGCTCATCCATCCGGATCTACTCCACCGCGAGGGACCGATACCTCTTCGGAGAAGATCCACCTTGGATTCAAGACCCCTTCATGGGAAGACCCATCAAGACCTCCTCACGGAGAAGAATCGGTTACCCTTGTATCGTCCTTTGTTGATCGTGGATCTTGCATCTCCTCTCGTGTTTCGAGGATCTAGCATATGTGTGACCGAATCTTGTTGCTTTGAGTGATTCTCTTGTGTTTACCCTCGTGTTTCCCCTCATGTTCTTAGTTGGGATCCGCTCCTTTCGTGAAAGATCGGCCGTATAGGGTTCCACCCTACATCAAGAATGCCGGCCATTGGATGTAAATCCAACGCCTTGCTTAGGCTTCGACCTTTGTATTTTTTTGCGAAGTGCTTAGGCTTCGACCTACTAGCCCATATGTCAGCTAGTCCATTTGGGTGAAACAATGATGTAGCGTCTATGCAGCCCGTTTATATATTATGTTAGAATTTAAAGCCCATTCGCATTATTCTCGAAGTCCACGGACTTGCTGGGCTGGGTGAAAATATCATGTTCGGCTGGACGGAGAAATGTTACCAAAACATAAACACATGAGTGCACACCTATTACTGCATTGGTTAGTAAAATCTTTGCAAGGTTATGCATGCAATCACTTGGAGTTAAGTTGCCAAGTTATATATAAACAATTATTATTATTATTATTTTGTAAGAACTTTCGATTTAAGAAATAAAATATCATTTTAATTTGATGAGTTAATAGGACATGAGGTATTATTATTTTTTAGGCTAGACGTGGGACAGTTGAGTTTGTTCTAGGGAAAAGTACTAGGAGAAAACTCATATTACATCGAAAAATAAAGTGGGAGAAAATTCAGATATATGACTAATAAAAACGAAAAATAAAGGAAGTGGGAAGGTCTATACAATGGTTGGACGAACGACAGGTTTAACGGAACCTTATGTTGTTTCTATTATATATATGTAGTAAAATAAGATATAAATATAAATATATATACTATTATAGAAGGGAAAACATAGGTTCAGTTTTGCATTCTTATATAGAGCTCAGCTGTGCGTTATCTTGAAGAAACAAACATAACTTGACTGCTAATGTTATAGACAAGCTAGGCTGGGAGGCCAAGAGACCGCTTGAAACCTGCTGGACCCCCCAAAAAAGTTGAAACCAGTCGGATCAACTATGTCTGCATGTCATGGGCTACACATGTTAAATAACAAAACCTAGGCCATGGAACTGGTGGGCCCGGACTGTCAGCCTCTCGACGATAGTCGTCTCCAGATTGCTCCTGTTTTGTTGATCATGTTGGGAACGATAGACAGCGGCGCCACGGTGAGAGCACCAAGGCGGAGGACGACGTCGAGACCTCGGACCGGAATGAACCGGAGTCGGGGAAGACGTAGGTGGAGGGGAGTACGAGGGTTGACTTGTTCGGGTGCAGGGTGGGCCGGTGGAGCTCCCATCGCCGAAGAATGTGTGGGAGCAGAGGGATGGCCTGGCCAACACCATAGCCTAGGATTGGTCACCGAGGCGTGCGCGGGAGCGCCGCCAGCCGCTGTAGGAAGAGGACGAAAGATTGAACAAAAGAAAGAAATACAAATGGATATGTGGTTGGTCCCAGATGTCTGTGTATGAGACCTGCTAGGTCCACCTGAGAAGGGGAATATGTTGGGAGGAAGGAGATTCAAAGCATATCAACCCAGTGAACTAGTTACATACATAAGCAAATACCACTAAAAAAGCAAACAGGTTAATGGGTTCTTAGACGAAATATTTTGGACAAAACAGATAATTACAACACATAGGCTAATGCATGAAACACTCAGATGATAAAGTTGCTTAAACAGATAAAGCACATCATCTATACCTTCCTAGCATGCTTATCATGTCGCTGCGGCTGTCCATGTACTCGTCAGTTACGGGAAGCAGACACACCCTCATGTCCAAGATCCTCCTATACATGTCGTAGCATTCGTATGTGTCCTTGGCCGCGTAGGTTATGTAGGCTAGATTCAGAGGTACCTCCCACGTGTTCAGGTCCTTGGTATCGATCGTCTTCTTTCATGTTGGCATAGCAGGGGTCGATGATGGTCACGGGGAGGTCAACCACGGAGTCCTTCTCCTGCCCGTTGCCGATGATCTTGTGTTGCTTCTGGATGCCGACAAGCCTGTTGCACCAGATGCCTGAATCGTAAAGCACATTCGTGTTCTTCCTGCTCTCCACCGTAGCGAAGGTGCAGTCGGCGGTGCCGATGAAACGGGCGAATGCTCCAGAACCTCTGATGGCCCTACAGCAGTGGTAGACGAGAACCTCGTCCCACACGCATACCTGGGCGACGATGATCCGCTGGTCCCTGTCAGGAAACGAATGGATGGGCACAAGGTCTAGTCCTGCGACCTTGTGCTTTCTCGATGCGGAGCATCCTATGGTCATCCCCATGGACCTACCATCGCCTCACCAAGAGCCAAGAGGACCCATGACACGAGCACGAGCTAGAGCTCTCGAGAACGAGGTGACTTCCTTCCTTAGTGACATCACGTATGTCCCACTTGAGAAATGGCTACTACCTCAAGCGGATATGCTTTGTGTGCTTAGGTACCAAGGAACCAGCCTAGAAGAAGCTAAGGTGCAAGATGGATATCAAGAGCATGAAGAGGATCCTGCCGCTCCAGAACAGGCGGTACTACCGCCCTCCCTAAGCGGTACTACCACCGACAGGCGGTACTACCGCTCCCCACTGCCGCTCGCCACTACCGCTCAACCCGACAAATGCCAGTGTTCGCACAACCCGGATCCGGTACTACCGCTCAATTCAAGCGGCACTACCGCCCATAAGCAGTACTACCGCCCTGCCTGCGCGCAGAGAACGGCCCTAGAGCCCATGTATCACCCTCTCACTTACCCCTTCATGGAGATAGACTATATATACTCCCCCACCTCATCCTATCTAGGGTTGGCAAAGGATTAGCTCATGTTTGTGTGAGAGCTTTGCTCATCCACTTGGTTACCTTCTCCTCGGAGACGCGCCTCCATAGGAGAAGATCCTTCCAAGCAGATTCAAGACCCCCTCTTGGGTGGCCCCATCAAGACCTGCTCACGGAGAAGAACCGGTTACCTTTGTATCGTCCTTTGTTGGTTTTGGATCTTGTATCTCACCTTTGTGCTCATCGATCTAGCGCATGTGTGATCTATTCTTGTTGGTTGAGTGATTCTCTTGTGTTTCCTCTTGTTTTTCCTTGTTTTCCCGTCGTGTGCTTCGTGACCTTATGATGCGGAGCATCCTACGATCATCCCCATGGACCTACCATCGTCTCATCAAGAGCCAAGAGGACCCATGACACAAGCACGAGCTAGAGCTCTCGAGAACGAGGTGACTTCCTTCCTTAGTGATATCACATATGATCCACCCGAGACATGGCTACTACCTAAGTCTGATATGCTATGCATGATCAGGTGTCAAGAGGGCCCTCTCGAAGATGCATGTGAAGACGGCCAAGCCGCCAAGTCCATGGATGAAGAGAACCAACGGAAACGGGCAAGTTCACCTTCCAGGCCCCGGACATCCGGCCAAGGCCCCGGACATCCGGCCGCTGAAGATGTCAACAACAGCAGCAGCCCAGCCGACGAAGTGCTACAGGGCCCGGACATCCGGCCCCATGCGCCGGACATCCAGCTCCTCCCGAAAGCCCTGAAAGCCGGCCCCTTCGCCAGACATCCGACCCCGCCTATCCAGAGACTACAGAAGTTTTGCACCGCCAGCCCGGACATCCGGCCCCTCCTGAAGCCCCGGACATCCGGCCCGACGC
Source organism: Aegilops tauschii subsp. strangulata (assembly GCF_002575655.3). NCBI lineage: Eukaryota > Viridiplantae > Streptophyta > Magnoliopsida > Poales > Poaceae > Aegilops > Aegilops tauschii. The sequence continues at coordinate 163,145,708 of NC_053035.3, read as the reverse complement.
CCGGACATCCGGCTCCGCCTGTCTGCGCACAGGAAAGGGCCGAATCCCATGTACCTCTTCGCCCCCCTAGACTATATATACTCCATCCCCTTCCTCTTTCTAGGGTTAGCATTGGTTTAGCTCATATGTGAGATAGAGCATTGCTCATCCATTATGGATCTACTCCACGAGAGAGACCGTGGCCCCTCTACGGAGAAGATCACCTTGGATTCAAGACCCCCTCTTTGGTGGCCCCCATCAAGACCTCCTTATGGAGAAGAACCGGTTACCTCTTGTATCGTCCTTTGTTGGATTTGGATCTTGTATCTCACCTTTGTGCTCATCGATCTAGCGCATGTGTGATCTATTCTTGTTGGTTGAGTGATTCTCTCGTGTTCCCTCTTGTGTTTTCCCTCGTTTTCCCCTAGTGTTCTTCGTGTTCCTCGTTGGGATCCGCTCCTTTCATGAAAGATCGGCCATCTAGGGTTCCACCCTACATCATCTTGGTATCATGAGCCATGTTGATCACGATTTTAGAGCCCCCTCTCTTTGTTTTCTAGCTTGATTTTGTTGTTTTTTGTCCTAATCCGAGAATTGCCCCACAAAAATAGCCCCAATTTTTTTTTGTGATTTGTTGGTGTGATGAAGTTTTGTTGGATTTGATCTGCGGATTTCGTGTGTTGCAGGTAGCTCTAGCTTTTCCCCCATCTTTTTCCCAAATTCCATCCACAAAATCTTCCGAATTTTTCCCCGGATTTGATCTCTCCACGCGGTGTTCTTCGAGTTCGTCCACGGATCCCGAGCCCGGACATCCGGCCCGACACCCCGGACATCCGGCCCCTGACAGCAAAATTTCCATCCTCCACTCCGTTTACCGCCTAACCCTCGCCAAATTTTGTCCCGGTGCCCACATACACTTCCGCATACCACCACCACTTCCGCATACCACCACCATAGCCTTTCCCGCTACCAACCCGACTATTTTGACCCGTTTTGCTTTGAGAATTTGAGTTGTGGTTTCCGTGTCCTATTGTGTTTCGGCTATCTAGGTACGGTTCGGCATCAACATCACCACCGCTCATCTTCGCCGGACTACTACGAACGGCTACATCACTTTGGTATCACTTCCACTTGCTATCATCTTGGTATCGTGATATCATCATACTCTCTTGCATTTGCATTGATAACCCCATGGCCTTACTTTTGCGTGGCTTACCCATCGAGACTAGCCTTTGAGTATTGCCGGCAACGTGACTTGTGCACATTAGTGATCCTACTTCCCATAGCATACATACCATCATCGTGTTGCATATCTTGGTATCATCTCTTGTGTCACAAAGTTGTCTTCGCATACACAATTGCTATCTTGGTTCATGAAGCATTGCATGAGAAAAGAGCTCAAACAACAAAGAGCCAAACAAGCTTTTAAGCAAAAGGGAAAGATAAGCAAAGAGCTTATAAGCAAGAACCATAGCATCATACAACATTAAGATTGTCATACTCGATCATCTTGGATCAAAAGCATACAAACATCATACATATAGCATACTTGGGATAGAGGTCGTTGCATTTTTGCTTAGTAGGTTGTGCACAAGTTCGTATCCGCCTATTGTGCAATCGTGCTAGCGTCTCTCTAGTGTTGTGCAACAAGAGCATCTTGGTGGATTCCACATTTTGGCTCATCCTCGGATGCCCAACCCCACTTATCTATTTGCGTGTGTGTTTCCGTGTACCATATCTAGCTATTGGTCTACTTGTTGCATTTACAAGTCGCGAATCTTTTCCAACATTATTGCATCTCACTTACAATTGCATCAAAGTTTTGTGCCACCATCCTAACTAAGCCCCACCATAAGCTTTTACTTGTGTAGGTGTGAGAACCGACAAGAATTGGTACCAATTGTGCTATTTCTTTGCTACACATTGGAGTGATCTTTGATCCATTTTCAACATCGGTCAAGGTACATTTGGTATTGGTTCTTCTCTTTCTCCCACTCACATATCTTTGTTTGGAATGATGGATAGGCCAAGTACTTCTACCAACCCACTCTTCTTGGAGCAAGACGACGACATGTCATCCTACGTCACCAAGACTCAACTATTTGGTGCACATCGGGCTTTGCATCAAGAACAACTTGCTTTGGCCGACCGCATCGACAATCTCGCCACCGACCTACGACAATCCGAGCAACGTACTAGAGACTACTTCGACACATCCATGAGTTCCTTCAAAGAAGATATCCGAACCATGATGGTCCGCTATTCTACAACTTCGTCCTCTTCAAGACGGAGCCGCTCAAGTCGACACTCCGACGACACCCTCTCCGGTTCAACTACACCGACATCAAACACTCTTCGTCGTGCCGCGCGTCAAGACCGTCAAGCTAACCACAATCCTCTACACGACACCGACTCTCAAGAGCATCGACATCGTCAAAACCAAGCTGCTTTCGCACAAGCACAAGAACGGCAACACCAACGACAACAAGAACAAGAGGAGCGAGCGCGACAACATCAAGATGCACAAGACGCCGAGGCGCAACGTCAAGAACAACAAATACGTGAAGCTCAAGCACTTGAGGCGCAATGTGCCCTTCAAGATTCAAGTTGTGCCGTAGCCAATCGAGGCCGACAAGCTCGACTACATCAAGAAGCACTTCGCGACGAAGCTCAAGAAAGGATTTACCAAGCACGTGTGCATCGACAAGCTCCTCGTCAAGATGGACAAGCTCCTACTCAAGCGAGACAAGAACGTCAAGCCCATCGAGAGCAAGAAAACAATGGACCCCCTCCTCGCCAAGAGCAACATGAGGTCGACAACCCTCCTCGCCAAGAGCAACATGAGGAAGACAAACCTCCTCGCCAAGAGCAACATGAGATTGTCAATCCTCAACGAAATGGGCGTCACCTTCCTAGACCCCAACACAATGAAGAGCAACGATACGGCAAGCTAAAGTTTACCATACCCAAGTTCACTGAAAGCAATGACCCCGATGAGTACATATCATGGGCATTGAAGGTTGACAAAATCTTCCGCTTGCACAACTACGAAGAAGAGAAGAAGATCGCAATGGCATCCCTCGAATTCCAAGACTACGTCCTCATTTGGTGGGAACAAGTGATTGAGCGCCGAGAGGCACGACGTGAACCACCCATCACTACTTGGGCGCAAATGAAGGATGTCATGAGAGCACGATTCCTGCCAAACTACTACAACCGCAACCTCTTCAAGAAACTCCAACTACTCAAGCAAGGAACCAAGAGCGTTGAAGAGTACTACAAGGAAATGGAGATTGACATGATATGATCCAATGTCACGGAAGATGATGAGCAACTATGGCACGTTTCTTGAATGGACTCAATCATCCTATCAAGAAGATCGCCGACTTCCAACCATACTCAAACCTCATCGAGCTAGTGCATCAAGCTACGAAAGCAGAACGGCAAGTCCAAGACGACTTCAAATATGCCAAGTTCTCATCCAAGTCCTATGGCCTCTCCAAGAATCAAGCTTCGACGACTCCTACTACAAGCAACTTCAAGCCGAAAGCTTCATCATCATCTACTCCAACCGAAGAGACCATAAAGACAAGTTCCATCAAATGTTTCACATGCGGAGGCCGAGGCCACAAGTCCTTCGAGTGCACAAACAAGCGCACCATGATCCTCAACGACGACGGAACCTATGACTCCATGAGTGAAGGAGAAATGGAAGCCCTTGAGCAAGTGGCCATGCACCGACAAGTGAACAATGAAGAAGAAGATGATCACATGTTTTGTGACGAAGACTCAAGTCCCGCTCTTGTTGTCTCCAAGGTCTTGACTCTTCAACATCTACAAGACGAAGATCAAAGATGCCATATCTTCCACACAAAGGACGGCATCAATGGACGGTCCGTCAAGGTCATCATCGATGGAGGTAGTTGCCATAACTTAGCAAGTGAAGAACTATGCTCCAAACTTCAATTGGTCAAGATGAAGCACCCTCACCCCTACAAGGTTCAATGGCTAAGTGACACCGGCACCATCCAAGTCGAGCATAGAGTACAAATCTCTTTCAAGATCGGCGCCTATGAAGACACATTGGAGTGTGATGTCCTTCCGATGACCGTGTGCCACCTCCTTCTTGGACGGCCATGGCAATTTGACCGACGTGTCATTCACAATGGGCGTACAAATCACTATAGCTTCAAGATGAAAGGGAAAGAGTTTGTGCTACGTCCTATGTCTCCAAGCCAAGTACTCGCCGACAAGCAAAACACCCATCGTGGAGAGAATAGTGAGAGAGCGAACCACCAAAAAGAGAGTGAGCGCCACATGCCCAAATTGAGTGCCTCCACGATGAGCGACAAGAAAGCCTTAGTTCTCTTTGCCACCAAACGTGAGATGAGAGAAGTGTGTGAGAACCCATCAAGTGTCCTACACTATGTCCTATTGTGCAAGGACGAGGCACCAAAAACTAACAACTCTCACAATCTTCCTATAGTGTTATCTTCTTTATTGAAGGAATTCCAAGATGTTTTCCCTGATGAGCTACCTCCGGGTCTACCTCCGCTATGAGGCATTGAGCACCGAATCGATCTCATCCCCGGAGCGTTGCTTCCAAACAAAGCTCCCTACCGCGTCAACCCCGAAGAAACCAAAGAAACCAAGTAAAGCATCTCATAGACCATGGTCATGTGCATGAAAGTTTGAGTCCTTGTGCCGTAGCGGTCATTCTTGTGCCAAAACGAGACGGTAGCCTTCGCATGTGTTCCGATTGTAGACCTATCAATGCTATCACCGTTCGTTATAGGTACCCCATTCCACGCCTTGATGATATGCTTGATGAACTTTGCGGTGCCACTATCTTTTCCAAAATTGATCTTAAAAGTGGTTACTATCAAATCCGCATACAAGAGGGTGATGAATGGAAAACCGCTTTCAAAACAAAGTTTGGTCTATATGAGTGGTTAGTCATGCCTATGGGTTTATCGGAAGCACCCGGTACCTTCATGCGTCTTATGCATTATGTGTTTCGCCCTTACATTGGTGAATTTTTTGTTGTCTACTTTGATGACATCCTCGTTTTTAGCAAATCTCTCAAAGAGCATGTCACCCACCTTCGCACCATGCTACAATCTCTTCGAAAAGAGCACCTTAAAGCTAATGTGGGAAAATGCCTTTTTGGTGTTGATAAGCTTGTTTTCTTGGGTTTCGTAGTATCTTCAAAGGGTGTTCATGTTGATGAATCTAAGATCAATGCTATTAAAACTTGGCCCGAACCAACCAATTTGCAACAAGTGCGTGGTTTTCTTGGTTTAGCCGGTTTCTACCGTAGATTAGTGAAGGATTTTAGCACCATTCCTTCACCTTTGCATGCTTTGAGTAAGAAAAATGCACCATTTGTTTGGGGAACATCCCATGACATAGCTTTCAATGAGCTTATGAATTTGCTTACTCATGCTCCCGTGCTTGCATTACCCAATTTTGACAAAACTTTTGAAATTCATTGCGATGCTAGTGGTAATGGCATAGGAGGTGTGTTAACGCAAGAGAAGCGCCCCATTGCATACTTTAGTGGGAAACTCTCTGGAGCGCAACTCAACTACCCCATCTATGACAAAGAGCTATATGCTTTAGTGCGAGTTTTGCATGAATGGGAACATTACCTTCGCCCTCATGAGTTCATCATCCATATCGACCATGGAACGCTTAAATACCTTAAGGGTCAAACTAAGTTGAACAAGCGTCATGCTAAATGGAGTGAGTTTATTGAGTCATTTCCTTATGTCATCAAGTATATTAAAGGTAAGGAAAATGTTGTGGCGGATGCACTTTCCCGTATATGCATGCTTGTCACTCAACTTGAGTTAAATGTCATTGGTTTTGAGCACATAAAAGACTTGTATGAGCATGATCCTACATTTGCTCTTCCTTATACCAAGTGTTTGACGCATACTTATTGGGATCGATACTACATCAAAGATGGATATCTTATGAGAGCTAACAAACTTTGCATTCCCGAGTCCTCTCTTCGCTTGTTGCTTTTGCAGGAATCTGATGGAGGCGGACTCATGGGACATTTTGGACGCGACAAGACATTTGCTATGCTCTCCAAGAACTACTTTTGGCCCAAGATGTTTCGCGACGTCAATCGCTTCACCAACCGATGCTCTACATGTCGCAAAGCTAAGTCTAAAGCCCACTCTCATGGCCTCTATATGCCACTTCCAATTCCATATCAACCATGGGAAGATATTAGCATGGACTTTGTGCTTGGTTTGCCTAGAACTAGAAATGGCAAGGATTCCGTTTTTGTTGTTGTGGACCGATTCTCCAAAATGGCTCATTTCATTCCTTTCAACAAGATAGACGATGCTTCACATGTTGCAAATTTTTTTTGTAGGGAAATCTTGCGACTTCATGGAGTGCCAAAGACGATTGTCTTGGACCGCGACGTCAAGTTCTTGAGTTACTTTTGGAAGACCTTGTGTGCCAAGCTCGGAATCAAGCTTTTGTTCTCTTCAGCATACCATCCACAAACCAACGGCCAAACGGAGGTGACGAACCGCACGCTCTCCACTCTACTATGCGTGTTGATAAAGAAGAACATCAAGGAGTGGGAGGAGTGCCTACCTATCGCCGAGTACGCCTACAACCGTGCAAGACATTCGACTACCGGCAAGTCCCCCTTCGAGGTCGTCTATGGCTTCAACCCATTGTCACCATTGGACATTCTACCTCTACCGCTACAAGAGCGCACAAACATGGACGCGAGCGCCCAAGTCAACTTCCTCAAGAAGATGCATGAAGATACAAGGAACACCATCGAGTGCCAAGTACAACGACTCGCGACCAAGCTCAACGTCAACAAGCGTCCTATGATGTTCAATGTTGGAGATCTTGTGTGGCCACACCTTCGCAAGGATTGCTTCCCCAATGAACGCAAGTCCAAGCTACTACCCCAAGTTGATGGACCCTTCAAGGTGCTTGCACGCTACAACAACAACGCATACAAGATCGACATCCCACGCGACAAGTACTCCGTGAGCGACATCTTCAACATCAAAGATCTCTCCCCGTCTTTCGATGAGATGGTGGCTATCGTTTTGGAGGAAGTCAACTTTGACGATCCGACTACGGACGTGCGAGGACGTCGCGCCTTAGCAATCGCTAAACCAACTCCGAGAGGTTATTGACCACGCCGGAGCACGATCAACCTCACCACGAAGGTCTGTTTCCTGCAGGCAAACGAAGAACAAGCAAGAAACTAAGATTGCAATCTGGATATTGCGAATATAAGAGGAAAGCTTTATTGATCAAGGTGGGGTTCTGTGACGCCTTTGTCTGGTCGTTGAACACAAACGAAGTACGCGAAGTTGCGGCTCTGGCGAACTTTTAATCTAAACAAAACCCAAAGTCTAAACGATGCCCTAGGAGTTGTATATATGGAGGAAGAGGGGGTGGGAATTTCGTGGCCCTTGGAGGAGGGGTCCGAAACTCACCCTAACTCTTGTTTCCCCACACATACGGACTCTAAAAATAGCCTATATTGAAGTATTTCGAAATTAGATGGGCCTGGCCCAAAATAGGGTGACGCAGCACCTAGAATAGCCTCTGGACGAAAATTATGAAGTGGCATCTTGTATATTTTGTCCAAGGCTTCATGCACTCATTATGGTGGCTTCAAAGTCCTGAAATCATCACTTGAAACTCTGTTCTTGTCTCCCTTGCGCATGCCATCACCTCCATGCTTGTTCTTGCTCCAATGTTCATCCATCTCCAAGCTAGGCCCTTCATTTGTAAGCAAAATAAATGTATCCAATTTAGGCAGCATCATATTCTCATGAACATTAGAATCATTACCAAGAAACAAAAGTACCTGGTAATTTAATTGGCGTGCGCGAGCTCTAGTAATCGGTCCAGTATGTATAGTAGTAGGGGTTGTGGGTGTAACAATGGTATTGATGTCCTCATCATCTTCCCCTTCTTGAAATGAAGTCGTCCTCGACGAAAGCTCATCTTCCTCACCCAAATAAGGCTTCAAATCTGCAATGTTAAAAGTGGGACTAACCACAAAATCTGCAGGCAGCTCAAGTTTATATGCATTATCATTTATTTTATCTAACACCTTAAAAGGACCATCAGCACGTGGCATTAGCTTTGATTTGCGCAAATTAGGAAACCTGTCCTTACGCAAATGTAACCAAACAAGATCTCCAGGTGCAAAGACAACATGTTTTCTACCCTTATCTCAAGCAAGTTTATATTTAGCATTCATACGCTCAATGTTTTCCTTAGTTAACTCATGCATTTTTAAGATCAATTCAACACGTTGTTTAGCATCAAAATTAACCTTCTCCGAAGATGGAAGAGGCAACAAATCAATGGGTGCACGAGGTAGGAAACCATACACAATTTCAAAAGGGCACATCTTAGTAGTAGAATGCAACGAACGATTATAAGCAAATTCAATATGAGGCAAGCATTCTTCCCATATTTTCTTATTACTCTTCAAAACAGCCCTAACCATAGTAGACAATGTTCTATTGACTACTTCATTTTGACCATCAGTTTGGGGGTGACAAGTAGTACTAAAAAGCAGTTTAGTCCCCAACTTAGCCCATAAACATCTAAAAAGTGACTAAGAAATTTAGTATCACGAACTGAAACAATAGTATTTGGCACACCATGCAAGCGAATAATTTCACAAAAGAACAAATCAGCAACATTAACAACATCATCGCTTTTATGACATGTTATAAAGTGTGCCATTTTCGAGAACCTATCCACGACAACAAATTTGCTATCCCTCCCCTTCTTTGTTCGAGGTAAACCTAAAACAAAGTCCATAGATATATCCTCCCAAGGAACACTAGGTATAGGCAAAGGCATATATAAACCATGAGGATTGAGTCGTGACTTAGCTTTTTGACATGTAGTGCAGCGAGCAACAAAACGCTCAACATCCCGTCTCATCTTTGGCCAAAAGAAATGTGTAGCAAGTATATCCTCCGTCTTCTTCACGCCAAAGTGTCCCATTAGTCCTCCTCCATGCGCCTCCTGCAACAACAAAAGGCGAACGGAGCTAGCTGGAATGCATAGCTTGTTAGCACGAAACACAAATCCATCGTTAACGACGAACTTGTTCCATGTTCTACCTTCTTTACAATTCTGCAATACATCTTTAAATTCAGCATCATGCACATATTGATCTTTGATGGTCTCCAAACCAAATATTTTAAAGTCAAGTTGTGAAAGCATAGTATAACGACGAGACAATGCATCAGCAATAACATTTTCTTTACCCTTCTTGTGTTTAATGACATAAGGGAAAGTCTCAATGAATTCAACCCATTTAGCATGTCTACGGTACAGTTTTGCTTGACTTTTAATGTGTTTCAAAGATTCATGATCAGAATGTATAACAAATTCTTTGGGCCATAAATAATGTTGCCATGTTTCTAAAGTCCGAACAAGAGCATATAATTCTTTATCATAAGTAGAATAGTTCAGACTAGGCCCACTCAATTTTCAGAAAAGTATGCAACAGGTTTGCCATCTTGTAATAACACACCTCCTAAACCAATTCCACTAGCATCACATTCAAGCTCAAAAGTCTTATTAAAATCAGGAAGTTGGAGTAAAGGAGCATGTGTCAACTTATCTTTCAATACCGTGAAGGCTTCTACCTGTGCGGTACCCCAAACAAAAGGCACATCCTTCTTTGTAAGCTCGTTGAGAGGTGCAGCAATGGTGCTAAAATCTCTCACAAAACGCCTATAGAAACCAGTGAGTCCAAGAAAACTCCGCACTTGTGTGACCGTTTTGAGCTGCGGCCAACTCTCAATAGCTTCAATCTTGGCTTTATCAACTTCAATTCCCTGTGGAGTAACAACATAGCCAAGAAAAGATACTCGGTCGGTGCAAAAGCTGCACTTCCCAAGGTTACCAAACAAACGTGCATCACGTAGAGCAATAAAAACAGCACGTAAATGTTCCAAATGTTCTTCCAAAGATTTGCTATAAATCAGTATATCATCAAAATAGACTACCACAAATCGTCCAATGAAAGCACGTAAAACTTCGTTCATTAGTCTCATGAAAGTACTAGGTGCATTAGTTAACCCAAAAGGTATGACTAACCACTCATATAAACCAAACTTAGTTTGAAATGCTATTTTCCATTCATCTCCCAATTTCATATGAATTTGATGGTATCCACTACGCAAATCAACTTTGGAGAATATTGTAGAGCCACTCAATTCATCAAGCATATCATCTAGCCTAGGAATAGGATGACGATAACGAATAGCAATATTATTAATGCCTCTACAATCAACACACATACGCGACGTACCATCCTTTTTAGGCACTAGTATAATAGGAACAACACAAGGACTAAGAGATTCACGTATATAACCTTTGTCGAGCAGCTCCTGTACTTGACGCATAATCTCCTTCGTCTCCTCTGGATTGGTACGGTATGGTGCACGGTTGGGTAGCGATGCACCGGGAATTAAGTCAATTTGATGCTCAATCCCTCGAATAGGTGGTAATCCCGGTGGCACGTCTTGTGGGAAGACGTCAGCGAACTCCTGCAAAATGTTAGTGACTGCAGGGGGCAAAGAGGAAGGCACGTCCTCGAATGAAAATAATGCCTCTTTGCACACAAAAGCATAGCAAACAGATTTGCTAAAAACTAGCTCATCAATATCAGATTTGGTGGCAAGTAAAGATGCACTTTTCAATTTCATTTCAGAAGCAACACTAGATGGTTTATTATTAGGCTTCATTTGTTGCTCAAATTCTTTTGCCACAATCTGATTTTCACTCTTATTTCTCTCCTGTTTTGCTTTATTAGCTCTATGAATATCATCTTTCAAAATGGAATCAGGAGTCATAGGAAGCAAAGTAATATTTGTATCCTTATGAACAAGAGTATACTGATTGTTTCTACCATGGTGTATAGAATTTTTATCAAATTGCCATGGTCTACCAAGTATTAAGGAACATGCTTGCATAGGTACCACATCACAATCAACATAATCAGCATATGTAGAGATACTAAAATGCACCCAAACAGTACGTGTTACCTTAACCTTGCCGCTGTTGTTGAACCATTGGATGTAGTAAGGATGTGGATGTGGTCCTGTGGTGAGAGATAGCTTCTCCACCATCTCCATGCTAGCCAAGTTGTTGCAGCTCCCTCCATCTATGATGACACGAATAGAACATTCCTTCACAACTCCCTTTGTATGGAACAAATTATGCCTCTGATTTTGCTCAGCTTGTGTAACCTGCACACTCAAAACACGTTGAGCAACTAAACATTCATACCTGTCAGCATCTTCAGCAGCCATGTATTGCGTCTCATGATCAGAATCATCTCCACCGTGTTCTTCATGTGTAATAAGAGCCAAAGTCTCCTCATCATAGCGGACTCATACCCACCATCTTCAGTAGCAATCATCACACGCTGAGATTTGCATTCTCTCGCAAAATGTCCTCTTCCCTTACAACGATGACAAATAATATCACTTGTGTGCCATGTTGACGCCATGGAAGAAGAAGAGCTCTGTGCAGGGCCGGCAGGTGTGCACTTGGCAGATAGTGGTGGTTGTGCCTGCTTTCTTGTATCATGGTTGGAGGTGGCACCTGAAGGAGGTGATGGTGCAGTGGAAGTAGATGATGCACGTGGTGTCCATGATGAAGGTCGACCTGCAGAAAAGTTAGTTCGCGCCAATGCCTGTCGATCCTGCACTTCACGTTCAGCTTTACAAGCAAGATGGAATAAACGAGTGATATTATTATAATCCTTATACTCTAGAATGGTCTGAATATCTCTATTTAATCCACCCATAAAACGTGCAAGCATAGCTTCATTCTCCTCAACAATACCACTTCTAATCAAGCGAGTTTGTAATTCCTGATAATATTCTTCTACAGATTTTTTTCCTTGTCTTAAGCGCTGCAATTTTTGAAGTAATTCACGTTGATAACATGGTGGAACCCAACGAGTACGCATAGCAGTTTTCAAAGCAGCCCAAGTAGCTGGAACATGATATAATCTACAATGTTCGGACCACCAAACACATGCAAAGCTAGTGAAAGCACAAATAGCAGCAGGAACACATCTCTCCTTAGGATATTGTAAACATGTAAATTGTTGTTCAGTTTCTAACTCCCAAGTAAGATATATATCAGGAACATATCTACCCTCAAATGGTGGAATATTCAATTTCAGTTTAGGGAGATGGTCATGATCTCGTACCTGAGGGGGAGCCCTAACATTGCCATTATTTGCATGTGGACGACTTGGTGGTTGCATGTAGTTCTGATGTTGATCAACCTCATCCTCGTAATCTCTCGCATAATTATCCTCCTGCACATCAGCAGCAGGAGCCACAAAAGTATCAACAGCAGCACCAGCAGTTTGGCTAGGCTGAAGAGGGACACGACTCGCTCGGCGGAGGGCTGTTTCCCGACGTGGAGGTAGTCGTTGTTGTTGTTGTTGTTGTTGTTGCAGAGGTGCGGCAGGTGCAGCCGGTGGTGGAAGACGCGTAAGCAGTTCATTAAATCTGTTATCGAGCTTTGTTTCGAACGTCTTCTCAAGGCTAGTGATCTTCTCCATGGCCTCTTCAAAATTGTTCAGCACATCTTGCACCTGTTGAGTCATCATTTGCAGAAACTTATCATGAAGCTCCTTGTTCGTTAAGTTCTTCCAGTCAATCTCATCGGCTTGTGATCCTGGCATGGTTAGCAGCAATAGAAACACACAAAAATATGATCCTATAGACTAGTAACAAGTGGTGGTGGTGATGGGTGTCACAAATCTGTCAAGCAAATCTCAAATTCTTACCAGTTCTTACCCAGCAGCAGGCGGTGATCGGCAATCGATGTAGTCAAAACTCTCAAAGCTTGGATAGAGCGATTACCAGGGAGAGTCAAACGCACGATGTAGATGTATGTGGAGCTGGGAAGGCTTATAATATGGTAGCAAAAAGGGTCAGCAATAATCAATTCAGAGATGCAAAGTTGAATAAACGCTGAACGACGGTACTGTGCTGGTCCTAGGCTAGACCGTACTAGAGACGCAAGCCTAGAACACTAACAAAATCACGGCGATGCACGTAAACAAGGGAGGAGCACACTCTGATTTTTTTCACTTTTTTTTCCTCTTTTTTTTTGCTCCGCAACAATTTTTTTTCGAAAAAGTCTACAAATGTCCTAAAAACTGCCTAGCCAGAATTTTCTAGACTTAGTTTTTTTTTAAACTGGAACTATTTTTCTTCTGCGGATGGCTCGGAAGTTGGGGAGTCCTACTCTGTCACGATTCGGAGTATCGCGTGATCTAGCAATCGAGAGCAAAGCAATAATTACTGGACTCGGACTAGGACTGGTGGCGGAGATGAATCTGGTGGAAACTCGGACTGGTGGCGGATATTTGCAGGGCAATGGAACACGGACTGGTGGCGAATCTGTGATGGAGGTGGACTCGGATTAGCGTGATGGCGGTGGATATGTGGTATATGGGAGCGGCGATGACGATGGTGGTATATGGCAGCGGTGATGACGATGGTGGTATATGGCAGCGGTGATGATGATGGTGCGGCGGCGGCGTGACAACTTGTGAACAGAACTGGAAACTCTAAAGTACTAGATGCTAGGACCAGCAACTTGACACGATGATGTAACCACAAATTCAACAAAGAAAATACAGAAAAGATTATGCAAAGGCTCAGATTGGTTCGGATAAGATGAACTAACCCTAATATTTTTTTGGCTTTTTCGTGGACTATAGGTATGAAGAACAGACTCGATCTAAACTACGAAAAATTGTAAAATCTCACCGAGCAACCTGGAAATCTGATACCACTTGATAGAGGCAAAGGTGTCCCATCTTTCGATGAGATGGTGGCTATCGTTTTGGAGGAAGTCGACTTTGACGATCAGACTACGAACGTGCGAGGACGTCGCGCCTTAGCAATCGCTAAACCAACTCCGAGAGGTTATTGACCACGCCGGAGCACGATCAACCTGACCACGAAGGTCTGTTTCCTGCAGGCAAACGAAGAACAAGCAAGAAACTAAGATTGCAATCTGGATATTGTGAATATAAGCGGAAAGCTTTATTGATCAAGGTGGGGTTCTGTGACGCCTTTGTCTGGTCGTTGAACACAAACGAAGTACGCGAAGTTGCGGCTATGGCGAACTTTTAATCTAAAAAAACCCAAAGTCTAAACGATGCCCTAGGGGCTGTATATATGGAGGAAGAGGGGGGGATTTTGTGGCCCTTGGAGGAGGGGTCCGAAACCCACCCTAACTCTTGTTTCCCCACACGTACGGACTCTAAAAACAGCCTATATTGAAGTATTTCGAAATTACATGGGCCTGGCCCAAAATAAGGTGACGCAGCACTTGGAATAGCCTCTGGACAAAAATTATGAAGTGGCATCTTGTATATTTCGTCCAAGGCTTCTTGCACTCATTATGGTGGATTCAAAGTCCTGAAATCATCACTTGAAACTCTGTTCTTGTCTCCCTTGCGCATGCCATCAACTCCATGCTTGTTCTTGCTCCAATGTTCATTCTTCTCCAAGCTAGGCCCTTCATTTGTAAGCAAAACCAATGTATCCAATTTAGGCAGCATCATATTCTCATGAACATTAGAATCATTACCAAGAAACGAAAGTACCTGGTAATTTAATTGGCGTGCGCGAGCTCTAGTAATCGGTCCAGTATGTATAGTAGCAGGGGTTGTGGGTCTAACAATGGTATTGATGTCCTCATCATATATACTCCATCCCCTTCCTCTTTCTAGGGTTAGCAATTGTTTAGCTCATATGTGAGATAGAGCATTGCTCATCCATTATGGATCTACTCCACGAGAGAGACCGCGGCCCCTCTACGGAGAAGATCACCTTGGATTCAAGACCCCCTCTTGGGTGGCCCCCATCAAGACCTTCTTACGGAGAAGAACCGGTTACCTCTTGTATCGTCCTTTGTTGGATTTGGATCTTGTATCTCACCTTTGTGTTCATCGATCTAGCGGATGCGTGATCTATTCTTGTTGGTTGAGAACACAAGAGAAATCACTCAACCAACAAGAATAGATCACACATGCGCTAGATCGATGAACACAAAGGTGAGATACAAGATCCAAATCCAACAATGGACGATACAAAGGTAACCGGTTCTTCTCCGTGAGGAGGTCTTGATGGGGGCCACCCAAGAGGGGGTCTTGAATCCAAGGTGATCTTCTCCGAAGAGGGGCCGCAGTCTCTCTCGAGGAGGAGATCCGTAATGGATGAGCAAAGCTCTATCTCAACTATGAGCTAAACCAATGCTAACCCTAACTAGGAGGAGGTGGGGGAGTATATATAGTCTAAGGGACGAAGGGGTACATGGGCCTCGGCCCAGATGCGCTGCACGCAGGCAGAGGGGGCCGGATGTCCGGGCGACGGGCCGGAGGTCCGGGCCTTCCCGAGACGCCGGATGTCCGGGCACTGGGGCCGGATGTCCGGGTTGGCAGTGATGAGGACATCAATACCATTGTTACACCCACAGCCCCTACTGTTACATATAATGGACCAATTACTAGAGCTTGCGCACGCCAATTAAATTACCATGTACTTTCGTTTCTTGGTAATGATTCTAATGTTCATGAGAATATGATGCTGCCTAAATTAGATACTTTTGTTTTGCTTACAAATAAAGGGCCTTGCTTGGAGAAGGATGAACATTGGAGCAAGAACAAGCATGGAGTTGATGGCATGCGCAAGGGGAACAAGAACGGAGTTACAAGTGATGATTTCAGGACTTTGAAGCCACCATAAGGAGTGAATGAAGCCATGGACAAAATATACAAGATGCCACTTCATTAATTTCGTCCAGAGGCTATTCTAGGTGCTGCGTCACCTTATTATTGGGCCAGGCCCATGTAATTTCGAAATACATAAGTATAGGCTGTTTTTAGAGTCCGTATGTGTGGGGAAACAAGAGATAGGGTTGGTTTCGGACCCCTTCTCCAAGGACCACGAAATTCCCCCCCCCCCCCTCTTCCTCCATATATACAGCCCTTAGGGCACCGTTTAGACTTTGGGTTTTGTTTAGATTAAAAGTTTGCCATAGCTGCAACTTCACGTACTTCGTTTGTGTTCAACGACCAGACAAAGGCGTCACAGAACCCCACCTTGATCAATAAAGCTTTCCTCTTATGTTCGCAATATCCAGATTGCAATCTTAATTTCTTGCTTGTTCTTCGTGTGCCTGCAGGAAACAGAGCTTCGTGGTCAGATTGATCGCGCTCCGGCGTGGTCAATAACCTCTCGGAGTTGGCTTAGCGATTGCTAAGGCGCGACGTCCTCGCACGTTCGTAGTCGGATCGTCAAAGTCGACTTCCTCCAAAACGATAGCCACCATCTCATTGAAAGACGGGACACCTTTGCCTCTAGCAAGTGGTATCAGATTTCCAGGTTGCTCGGTGAGATTTTACAGTTTTTCGTAGTTTAGATCGAGTCTGTTCTTCATACCTATAGTCCACGAAAAAGCCAAAAAAATATTAGGGTCAGTTCATCTTATCCGAACCAATCTGAGCCTTTGCATAATCTTTTCTGTATTTGCTTTGTTGAATTTGCGGTTGCATCATCGTGTCAAGTTGCTGGTCCTAGCGTCCAGTAGTTCACAAGTTGTCACGCCGCCGCCGCACCATCGTCATCACCGCTGCCATATACCACCATCGTAATCGCCGCTACCATATACCACATATCCACCGCCATCACGCTAATCCGAGTCCACCTCCATCACAGATTCGCCACCAGTCCCTGTTCCATCGCCCTGCAAATATCCGCCACCAGTCCGAGTTTCCACCACATTCATCTCCGCCACCAGTCCTAGTCCGAGTCCAGTAATTATTGCTTTGTTCTCGATTTCCAGATCACGCGATACTCCGAGTCATGAAAGAATAGGACTCCCCAACTTCCGAGCCATCCGCAGAAGGAAAATAGTTCCAGTTTCAAAAAAAAACTAAGTCTGGAAAATTCTGGCTAGGCAGTTTTTAGGGCGTTTGTAGACTTTTTCAAAAAAAATTGTTGCGGCGCAAAAAAAAGAGGAAAAAACGTGCAAAAAAAGTGAAAAAGGAAAAAAAACTCAGAGTGTGCTCCTCCCTTGTTTACGTGCAGCGCCGTGATTTTGTTAGTGTTGTAGGCTCGCGTCTCTAGTACGGTCTAGCCTAGGACCAGCACAGTACCGTCGTTGAGCATTTATTCAACTTTGCATCTCTGAATTGATTATTGCTGACCCTTTTTGCTACCATATTATAAGCCTTCCCAGCTCCACATACATCTACATCATGCGTTTGGCTCTCCCTGGTAATCGCTCTATTCAAGCTTTGAGAGTTTTGACTACATCGGTTGCCGATCACCGCCTGCTACTGGGTAAGAACTGGTAAGAATTTGAGATTTGCTTGACGGATTTGTGACACCCAACACCACCACCACTTGTTAGTAGTCTATAGGATCATATACTTATGTGGCTCCTGCTGCTGATGTGGAGGAGGATGATTATGCGAGAGATTACGAGGATGAGGTTGATCAAAATCAGAACTACGTGCAACCACCAGCACCACAACCACCTGGTCGTCCACATGCAAATAATGGCAATGTTAGGGCTACCCCTCAGGTATGAGATCATGACCATCTCCCTAAACTGAAATTGAATATTCCACCATTTGAGGGTAGATATGTTCCTGATTTATATCTTACTTGGGAGTTAGAAATTGAACAACGATTTACATGTTTACAATATCCTGAGGAGAGACGTGTTCCTGCTGCTGTTTGTGCTTTCACTAGCTTTGCATGTGTTTGGTGGTCCGAACATTGTAGATTATATCCTGTTCCAGCTACTTGGGCTGCTTTGAAAACTCCTATGCGTACTCGTTGGGTTCCACCATATTATCAACGTGAATTACTTCAAAAATTGCAACGCATAAGACAAGGAAATTTTTTTGTAGAAGAATATTATCAGGAATTACAAACTGGCTTGATTAGATGTGGTATTGTTGAGGAGAATGAAGCTATGCTTGCACGTTTTATCGGTGGATTAAAGAGAGAGATTCAGACCATTCTAGAGTATAAGGATTATAATAATATCACTCGTTTATTTCATCTTGCTTGTAAAGCTGAACGTGAAGTGCAGGATCGACAGGCATTGGCGCGAACTAACTTTTCAGCAGGTCGACCTTCATCATGGACACCACGTGCATCATCTACTTCCACTGCACCATCACCTCCTTCAGGTGCCACCTCCAACCGTGATACAAGAAAGCAGGCACAACCACCACTATCTGCCAAGAGCACACCTGTCGGGCTTGCACAGAGCTCTTCTTCTTCCATGGCGTCAACAGGGCACACAAGTGATATTATTTGTCGTCGTTGTATGGGAAGAGGACATTTTGCGAGAGAATGCAAATCTCAGCGTGTGATGATTGCTACTGAGGATGGTGGGTATGAGTCCGCTAATGACTATGATGAGGAGACTTTGGCTCTTATTACACGTGAAGAACACGGTGGAGATGATTCTGATCATGAGACGCAATACATGGCTGCTGAAGATGCTGACAGGTATGAATGTTTAGTTGCTCAACATGTTTCGAGTGTGCAGGTTACACAAGCTGAGCAAAATCAGAGGCATAATTTGTTCCATACAAAGGGAGTTGTGAAGGAACGTTCTATTCGCGTCATCATAGATGGAGGGAGTTGCAACAACTTGGCTAGCATGGAGATGGTGGAGAAGCTATCTCTCACCACAAGACCACATCCACATCCTTACTACATCCAATGGTTCAACAACAGTGGCAAGGTTAAGGTAACACGTACTGTTCGGGTGCATTTTAGTATCTCTACATATGCTGATTATGTTGATTGTGATGTGGTACCTATGCATGCATGTTCCTTATTACTTGGTAGACCATGGCAATTTGATAAAAAAAATACACCATGGTAGAAACAATCAATATACTCTTGTTCATAAGGATACAAATATTACTTTGCTTCCTATGACTCCGGATTCCATTTTGAAAGATGATATTCACAGAGCTAATAAAGCAAAACAAGAGAAAAATAAGAGCGAAAATCAGATTGTGGCAAAAGAATTTGAGCAAGAAATGAAGCCTAATAATAAACCATCTAGTGTTGCTTCTGAAATTAAATTGAAAAGTGCATGTTTACTTGCCACCAAATCTGATATTGATGAGCTAGTTTTTAGCAAATATGTTTGCTATGCTTTTGTGTGCAAAGAGGCATTATTTTCATTCGAGGACGTGCCTTCCTCTTTGCCCCCTGCAGTCACTAACATTTTGCAGGAGTTCGCTGACGTCTTTCCACAAGACGTGCCACCGTGATTACCACCTATTCGAGGGATTGAGCATCAAATTGACTTAATTCCCAGTGCATCGCTACCCAACCATGCACCATACCGTACCAATCCAGAGGAGACGAAGGAGATTATGCGTCAAGTACAGGAGCTGCTCGACAAAGGTTATATACGTGAATCTCTTAGTCCTTGTGCTGTTCCTATTATACTAGTGCCTAAAAAGGTTGGTACATCGCGTATGTGTGTTGATTGTAGAGGCATTAATAATATTACTATTTGTTATCGTCATCCTATTCCTAGGCTAGATGATATGCTTGATGAATTGAGTGGATCCACAATATTCTCCAAAGTTGATTTGCATAGTGGATACCATCAAATTCGTATGAAATTGGGAGATGAATGGAAAACAGCTTTTAAAACTAAGTTTGGTTTATATGAGTGGTTAGTCATGCCTTTTGGGTTAACTAATGCACCTGGTACTTTCATGAGACTAATGAACGAAGTTTTACGTGCTTTCATTGGACGATTTGTGGTAGTCAATTTTGATGATACACTGATTTATAGCAAATCTTTGGAAGGACATTTGGAACATTTACATGTTGTTTTTATTGCTCTACGTGATGCAAGTTTGTTTGGTAACCTTGGGAAGTGCACCTTTTGCACCGACCGAGTATCTTTTCTTGGCTATGTTGTTACTCCACAGGGAATTGAAGTTGATAAAGCCAAGATTGAAGCTATTGAGAGTTGGCCGCAGCCCAAAACAGTCACACAAGTGAGGAGTTTTCTTGGACTCGCTGGTTTCTATAGGTGTTTTGTGAGAGATTTTAGCACCATTACTGCACCTCTCAACGAGCTTACAAAGAAGGATGTGCCTTTTGTATGGGGTACCGCACAGGAAGAAGCCTTCACGGCATTGAAAGATAAGTTGACACATGCTCCTTTACTCCAACTTCCTGATTTTAATAAGACTTTTGAGCTTGAATGGGATGTTAGTAGAATTGGATTAGGCGGTGTGTTATTACAAGATGGCAAACCTGTTGCATACTTTTCTGAAAAATTGAGTGGCCTAGTCTGAACTATTCTACTTATGATAAAGAATTATATCCTCTTATTCGGACTTTAGAAACATGGCAACATTATTTATGGCCCGAAGAATTTGTTATACATTCTGATCATGAATCTTTGAAACACATTAAAAGTCAAGCAAAACTGAACCGTAGACATGCTAAATGGGTTGAATTTATTGAGACTTTCCCTTATGTCATTAAACACAAGAAGGGTAAAGAAAATGATATTGTTGATGCATTCTCTCGTCGTTATACTATGCTTTCACAACTTGACTTTAAAATATTTGGTTTGGAGACCATCAAAGATCAATATGTGCATGATGCTGAATTTAAAGATGTATTGCAGAATTGTAAAGAAGGTAGAACATGGAACAAGTTCGTCGTTAATGATGGATTTGTGTTTCGTGCTAACAAGCTATGCATTCCAGCGAGCTCCGTTAGTCTTTTGTTATTGCAGGAGCGCATGGAGGAGGACTAATGGGACACTTTGGCGTGAAGAAGATGGAGGATATACTTGCTACACATTTCTTTTGGCCAAAGATGAGACAGAATGTTGAGCGTTTTGTTGCTCGCTGCACTACATGTCAAAAAGCTAATTCACGACTCAATCCTCATGGTTTATATATGCCTTTGCGTGTACCTAGTGTTCCATGGGAGGATATATCTATGGAATTTGTTTTAGGTCTACCTCGAACAAAGAAGGGGAGGGATAGCATATTTGTTGTCGTGGATAGATTCTTGAAAATGGCACATTTTATACCATGTCATAAAAGCGATGATGCTGTTAATGTTGCTGATTTGTTCTTTCGTGAAATTATTCGCTTGCATGGTGTGCCACATACTATAGTTTCAGATCATGATACTAAATTTCTTAGCCACTTTTGGAGATGTTTATGGGCTAAGTTGGGGACTAAACTACTTTTTAGTACTACATGTCACCCCCAAACTGATGGACAAATATGACATCCTTCATTTGCGCCCAAGTAGTGATTGGCAGTTCACCTTTGGCCTCTCGGCGCTCAATGACTTGTTCCCACCAAATGAGGACGTAGTCTTGGAATTCAAGGGATGCCATCGCGATCTTCTTCTCTTCTTCGTAGTTGTGCAAGTGGAAGATTTTGTTGACCTTCAATGCCCATGATATGTACTCTTCGGGGTCATTGCTTCTGGTGATCTTGGGCATGGTGAACTTTAGCTTGCCATATCGTTGTTCTTCATTGTGTTGGGGTCGGGGATGATGACGCCCATGTCGGTGAGGATTGACAATCTCATGTTGCTCTTGGCGAGGAGGGTTGTCGACCTCATGTTGCTCTTGGCGATGAGGGTTGTCGACCTCATGTTGCTCTTGTCTTGGAGGCGGTCCATTGTCTTCATGCTCTCGATGGACTTGATGTTCTTGTCTCGCTAGAGGAGGCACTTGTCGATCTTGACGAGGAACTTGTGGAGGTTGTCGATGCACACGTGATTGATAAATCCTATCTTGAACTTCATCGCGAAGTGCTTCTTCTTGTTCATGAGCTTGCCAGTTGCGCGTGGCTACGGCTCTACTTGAATCTCGTAGGGCTTGTTGAATCTCAAGTGCTTGAGCTTCACGTAGTTCTTGGGCTTGACGTTGTGCCTCGGCGTCTTGTGCATCTTGATGTTGTCGCGCATGCTCCTCTTGTTCTTGTTGTCGTTGTCGTTGTCCTTCATGTGCTTGCGCGAATGCAGCTTGGGCTTGACGGTGTCGATGCTCTTGAGAGTCGGTGTCGTGTAGAGGATTGCGGTTTGCTTGACGATCTTAACGCGCGGCACGGCGAAGAGTGTTGGATGTCGGGGTACTTGAGCCGGAGATAGTGTCGTCAGAGTGTTGGCTCGAGCGGTTGACCAAAAAGGCACGAATCTCGTCCAATCTTGCGTCATTCTCATGCTTGTGTTCATCGAGCTTGTTGTCGAAGTAGTCTCTTGTATGTTGCTCGGAGAGTCGCAAGTCGGTGGCGAGGTTGTCGACGCGGTCGCTCATTGCTTGTTGTTCTTGATGCAAAGCTCGTTGTGCACCAAAGAGGTGGCTCTTGGTGACGTAGGATGACATGTCGTCGTCTTGCTCCAACAAGAGTGGGTTGGTAGAAGTACTAGGCCTATCCATCATTCCAAACAAAGATATGTGAGTGCGAGAAAAAGAAGAACCAATACCAAATGTACCTTGACCGATGTTGAAGATGGATCAAAGATCACTCCAATGTGTAACAAGGAAATAGCACAATTGGTACCAATTCTTGTCGGTTTCTCACACCTACACAAGTAAAAGCTTATGGTGGAGCTTGGTTAGGATGGTGGCACAAAATTTGAAGCAATTGTTAGTGAGCTTCAATAATGTTGGAAAAGATTCGCAAATTTGCAAATGCAACAAGTAGACCAAGCAAGATAAGGTACACGGAAACACACACGCAAATAGATAAGTGGGGTCATGCAACCAAGGGTGAGCCATAATGCGGAATCCAGAAAAAATGCTCGAGTTGCACAACACTAGAGAGACGCTAGCACGATTGCACAATAGGCGGATACGAACTTGTGCACAACCTACTAAGCAAAAATGGAACGACTTCTATCCCAAGTATGCTATATGTATGGTATTCCGATGGTATGATCCAAGATGATCGAATATGACAATCTTAATGATGTATGATACTATGGTTCTTGCTTATAAGCTCTTTGCTTATCTTTCCTCTTTTGCTTAAAAGCTTGTTTGGCTCTTTCTCTTTTGAGCTCTCTTCTCATGCAAAACTTCACGAACCAAGTTAGCAATTGAGTATATGCGATGACAACTTTGTGACACAAGAGATGATACCAAGATATGCAACACGATGATATGGTATGGATGCTATGGGAAGTATGAGCACTAATGTGCACAAGTCACGTTGCCGACAATACTCAAAGGCTAGTCTCGATGGTTAAGCTACGCAAAAGTAAGGCTATGGGGTTATCAATGCAAATGCAAGAAAGTATGATGATATCACGATACCAAGATGATATCAAGGTGAAGTTGATACCAAAGTGATGTAGCCGTTCGTAGTAGTCCTTGGCGAAGATTTGCGGTGGTGATGTTGATGTCGAACCATACCTAGATAGCCGAAACACAATAGGACACGGAAACCGCAACTCAAATTCTCAAAGCAAAGCGGGTCAAAATTGTTGGAGTTGGTAGCGGGAGTTCTATGGTGGTGCTAGGCGGAAGTGTATGTGAGCACCGGAACAAAATTGGGCGAAAGTTAGGAGGAAAGGAAGCGGTGGATGGAAGTGTTGCTGTCAGGGGTCGGATGTCCGGGCTGATGGCCGGATGACCGGGTCGGGCAGGATGTGCGGGTCAGGACAGATGTCCGGGCTGTCGGGCCGGATGTCCAGGCTCTGGATCCGTGGACGAACTCGAAGAACACCGCGTGGAGAGGTCAAATCCGGGGCAAAATTCGGAAGATTTTGTGCATATGAAATGGGGAAAAGATGGGGAAAAGCTAGATCTACCTGCAACACACGAAATCTGCGGATCAAATCCAACAAAACTTCATCACACCAACAAATAAAAAAAATTGGGGCTATTTTTGTGGGGCAATTTTCGAATTAGGGACAAAAACAACAAAATCAGGCTAGAAAACACAATGGGGAGGCTCCGAAATCATGATCAACGTGGCTCATGATTCCAAGATGATGTAGGGTGGAACCCTAGATGGCCGATCTTTCACGAAAGGAGCGGCTCCCAAAGAGGAACACAAAGAACACGAGGGGAAACACGAGGGAAAACACGAGAGAACCACTCAAACCAACAAGATATAGTCACACATGTGCTAGATCCTCGAAACACGAGAGGAGATACAAGATCCACGATCAACAAAGGATGATATAAGGGGTAACCGGTTCTTCTCCGTGAGGAGGTCTTGATGGGGGTCTTCTCCATGAGGAGGTCTTGAATCCAAGGGGATCTTCTCCGAAGAGGGGTCGCAGTCTCTCTCGTGGAGTAGATCCGTAATGGATGAGCAATGCTCTATCTCACATATGAGCTAAACCAAAGCTAACCCTAGAAAGAGGGAGATGGGAGAGTATATATAGTCTAGGGGGCGAAAGGGTACATGGGCTTCGGCCCTTTACCGTGCGCAGACAGACGGAGCCGGATGTCCGGGCCTTCCCGAAGGGCCGGATGTCTGGGCTAGGAGGCCGGATGTCCGGGCTGGTGGAGTCAGCTTCCGTAGGTTCTGGTGCGTGGTGCCGGATGTCCGGGCTTCTGGCCGGATTTCCGGGCTAGGGCCAGATGTCCGGGGCCTGTAGATGTTGGGCGGCTGGGATGCTGCTATAGTGGATGTCTCCAGTGGCCGGATGTCCGGGGCTGGGGCCGGATGTCCGGGCCCTGGAGCTGTCTTCTTCTCCCTCCGACGGTTCTCTTCATCCGTGAACTTGGCGACTCGTCCGTCTTCACGTGCATCCTTGGGAGGGTCCTCTTGACACCTAATCATGCATAGCATATCGGACATAGGTAGTAGCCATGTCTCGAGTGGATCATATGTGATATCACTAAGGAAGGAAGTCACCTCTTTCTCGAGAGCTCTAGCTCATGCTCGTGTCATGGGTCCTCTTGGCTCTTGATGAGACGATGGTAGGTCCATGGGGATGACCGTAGGATGCTCCGCATCACCTTCCATATATTTCATTATCGCCGCATTAATTATTTGGTTTGTTGCATTTAATCATGGCATCATGCGCATTGCATCCGCATGTTTTCATAGAACTTGCATCCGCTCTTAGTTGTCGTTTCTCCATGTAGTTGTCATTATCCATTTCGAGACCGACCACACACTCTCACGTGATCATCTTGTCTCTCAGCATGGCCCCCTCGCGTGTCCGAAAACTGGCCCGGACCCGAACCGGGCAGTCGTGACCGGTGGAAGCAGATCAACCCCAAACATCTTCGGTTTCTTCATTGGACTCCCCTAGCCTATTTATTCCCGACCGTTCGATCTAAATTGGATGATCCAAAAACATCCCCTTTCCCCATATATAGGCCAACCTCATACCTAATCTAGACTACCCCTAAAACATAGGGACAATGTCCCATCCCTCCGCCGCCACCAGCCCACTGTTTTCTCCTCCTCGGGATCTCCTCCTGATCCATCCATTCCACCAACCAGCATCCTCCTCGGGTTCTTTCCTGTCCAATTCATCCATCCATCTAGCCATCTCGCAACCACCTCCCCCGCAGCCTCTCCTCTATGTATGATTGCATGATGTATTGCTCCTCGTGCATAGGCACATATATATGATGTACAAAGGTGGGCCACGGACCTCTGCTATACAAGGAACTAGGAGGCGGGCCCAATACATAATATGCACATAACACATATACTCAACACCCCCTCGCGGTCAAAGCGGCACCGCGGCTGACGCAAAGACTGGAGTGGAACTCCTCAAATGATGCCGTAGGCAAGCCCTTGGTGATGATATCTGCAAACTGTTGGGAAGTAGGGACGTGTAAAACACGAATATGGCCAAGGGCCACCTGTTCCCGAAAAAATTAATATCCAACTCAATATGCTTGGTCCGTCGATGATGCACCGGGTTAGCGGAGAGGTAGACCGCCGAGACATTGTCGCAGTAGACTACCGTGGCACGGTCAACGGGGCAAGATAGCTCCTGAAGCAGCTGGCGAAGCCACGAACACTCGGCGACGGCGTTGCCACCGCACGATACTCAGCCTCAGCACTGGAACGAGAAACCGTAGGCTGCCGCTTGGACGACCAAGAGATAAGTGAGGGTCCAAGGTAGACACAATAGCTCGAAGTGGAGCGACGAGTGTCGGGGTAGCCCGCCCAGTCTGCATCAGAGTAGGCAGTGAAGGCGATGTCGGCGGAGGCGTGAAGCGTGACGCCAAGATCCATAGCGCCACAGATATAGCGGAGAATCTGCTGGACGGCAGCCCAGTGAACGTTTCGAGGAGCATGCATATGAAGACACACCTGTTGCATGGCATACTGGATCCCCGGTCAAGTCAGAGTGAGGTACTGGAGAGCACCAACGATAGACCGATAGAAAGCAGCATCTGAAGCAGGAGAACCATCCATGGCAGAAAGCTTGGCCTTCGTATCAATAGGCGTAGCGGCGAGCTTGCAGTTAAGCATGTCGGTGCGCTCCAGGAGCTCGTGAGCGTACTTCCGCTGCTGAAGGAAGAAGCCATCCGGACGGCGCACCACCTCGACACAGAGGAAGTAGTGCAAAGGACCCAAGTCCTTCATGGCGAACTCAGCGCGAAGACGAGCCGTGAGCTGACCGAGGAGACAAGCCGTACGTGCCATCAGGATGATGTCGTCGACATAGAGCAGCAAGTAGGCCGTGCTAGAGCCCTGATGATAGACGAAGAGCGAGGCGTCCGAGCGGGTAGAGCGGAACCCAAGCTGGTGGAGAAACGCCGCGATGCGCTGGTACCAAGCGCGTGGAGCCTGCTGGAGTCCGTATAAGGACCGCGAAAGTAGGCACACGTGTTCGGGAAGCGCCTGGTCAACAAACCCGGCAGGCTGCTGGCAGAAGACCTGCTCCTCGAGGTGACCATGGAGGAAGGCGTTGGAGACGTCTATCTGGTGCACCAGCCAAGCACGGGAGACCGCAAGGTGGAGAACCGTGCGTATCATGCCGGGCTTGACGACCGGAGCGAAGGTGTCGGTGAAGTTGATGCCAGCACACTGTCGTAAGCCGCGAACACTACAAGAAATATGTCAACTTGTGACCCTCACTATTGGTCTCTGAAAGGTCATTGTTTTTCATTTGCGACCTTTTTTTTGACCAAAAACAGATGGTCAAAAGCTGGCAGTCGTAAACTGAAATTAACGACCTTCTCTGTGAGAAGGACGCAGACGTTTACGACCAAAACAGAAGGTCGTTGAACCCATGACCTTTTGTTTTGGTCACTGGCTATCTGCCCAGGCCACGTTGGATCCTACGTGGCAACCTGACATGGCAAATTTGCGACCAATTGAAAAGGTCGTTGGTAAGATTCAGCCCGGTCCAATTTGGTGTTTTAGATGGGCCGAGCCCAACAATTCGGCCTTTTTTATATTTTTTCCATCAATTTTTGGTCGGGATCATGGGCCAAGCCCAATATGGCAGCCTTTTTTAATGTTGGGCCGCAGCCATTTTGGCTAAACAATTTCTTTTCTTTTTTTATTAAATGGGTCCACTAGTTAGATGGGTCCCAATTGTTAGGTTCTGGTAACAGGTTTCCATTTGTCAGGTAAGTGGGTCCCATCTATCAGACTCATATTCTTCATATTTCAAGCAGTATTTAGATTGGCAGAGATAAAAAACACACATAATACTTAAACAAGAGCAACCAGATCACATAATACAAGCTCTATCCGTGCCATTACAAGGGCCATGTATAATACAATACTTTACAAGCTCTACAAGTGTAATATAGTACTACTTCACAAGCTCCTGTCATGAACAACACACTGGACTCTCTCATATTTCTATGCAACTTCAACAGGACAAAAACTTCGGTAGTCAGGGCTGGAACCATAGTCAGATGAACAACACGCCGGACTCGCTTGACGACGATAGTCAGGGCTGAGACTGTCACGACCGGAATTTCGGGATATAAATCTCCCAGAAAGCGGCCTTTGTGCTCACCAGCCCCAGGATTACTGTTAGCTGATGAGGCACCAACTTGATACAAGAATTCCAAGCAAAGTACAAAATATGTAGTACAAGACGATTGTGGCCTAGGAGTACAACAGTTGGTTTCTAGTGGTTGATGGCGGAAGCGGTTTGTGGTTCATCTGCGTCTATGGGACTCCATTTCCCACAAGAACAGCTGACCAGGATAACTCCTATCTTCGCGAGGCTGCTATCATCATTGCGTAGGTTCCGGGGCTGTCATCGCAATGCTATCTCCATGCGCGAAATCTGGCCAAGACAATAGCCAGGGACAAGCCAGTGAGTACGTTTGAATGTACTCGCAAACATTAAGAACATGGGTATAATATAATAAAAGATAATCATGCTCCGAAATATTCATGATCATAACGTCTGCCACGAAAATCTGTGATGCACGCATGCAGAGAAAAAAATGAACATACAATACGGGAGTGAAAATAGAATGCACTGACCGAGTGTCTGAAATGACTCCTCGAAAGGTTGCAAATAAATTAACAATGCCGCAGTCGGGCGTCTGAGCGAAACCACATAAAGGGCTTATAAAGAAAAAATCAAATAACAAACATGCCGCAGTCGGGCGTCTGAGCGACACCACATAAAGGGCTTATAAAGAAAATTTATATAACAAACATGCCGCAGTCGGGCGTCTGAGCGACACCACATAAAGGGCTTATAAAAGAATAATCACAGTGAATATCCAGGAGGTAGAACCGTCCCAGGGATACTCAATAATTCAAATAATGTAAATGGTTAGTCCATGGTAATAATAAACATAATCCTCATATGTCACAGGTCATAAACAATATCTAGTCTAGCCGTTTCTCCATCCGAAGACGTCACTAGATTCTAATTAAGCCGTTATCCATCCGAATACCGTTACTATGATCCAGTTTAACCGTTTCTCCAACCGAAAACCGTCACTAGACCCATCTCAGGCTGTAGTCCTTACCCATGAACATGGCTATCCGAATGGATATATCCTCTGCAGAGGGTGTACTATTTACCCACGAGTAACGGATTTATTTAGCCCATCGGGACTGATTCCGCCTACGGCCTTTTAATTGAAAACACGCTTGACCTGCACACACCAGCTTCACTTACCGGTGTCTGGAATCACCCACGACACCTGTCAAGCAAAACTCTAAGTGGGGAGGCTACAACCTCGACGTAGCATGGGAGCAAATTTATATCGTGCGCTCTAAGGGGTGCCCCCCTCTCGGTCCCAACCGGAAACACCCATGCCCCCGGACCAGGTGGCATGCCTATCGGATGCATCCGGTATCTTCCACCATGGCCTCTCTGTACGGTGTGTGCCTTGGTAAGGGGTTGACAACTTACTGAACCGTACGCCACCCGCGGCAGGGACAAGTGGTAGTACAAAACAAGTAGTGGAAGTAACTAATCAAGACTCGACCTACGGCCAACTCAGGAGGTCCAAGTGTTCTCCGAATGATTGGCATAACCAATATATTTCCATTAACAGACAGAATCACCGTTCATCAAACCTCATCATGCCATACCGGACACACTCGTCCCAACGAGGAACTAGGGACAAGTTCGTGTCTACCCAAGACCACGACATTCCCGGCTTCCTTCCGGTATGCACGAGAAGCTCACGAGGATGATCACTAACTCCAACCTATCCATTACTAATAGCAAAGCATCTCCAATATGCACTCATGCGTGTGACTTTATTGTTACATAGAAATAACGTATACTCCAAGTCAAAGTGGTGTTGTAATCGTATCAAAACACCTCACGAAAATACTATGCCAGAGTTCAGAATGCTTGCCTTCAAGAGTATGCAAAGGGTGCACTTTTTAAAAGCTTTTTTCTCTCTCCATTTCCTATTTTGAAAAATATTCAAATAACAAATATTGTCGGAAAAAGTTGTCTCAAATATATTTGAAATAAATCTTAAAATAAACTAGATGAAATTTGGAGAGGTCGGAAAAAGAATCAACTCATTTGGAGTTTTATTTTAAAAGCTATAGCCGGTCAAAGTTTGGTCAAATCTCTGTTTTTAATAAAAACCAGAAAAAGAAAACGTTTCGGGGAAGAATATGCTTTCGAAGCAGAGGAAACGTACTCAGGCGTTTACGCGACCACTTATGCCAGCGTGGGTCGCGCGGGGGTCACTGACAGTGGGTCCAGAGGGCCCACTGGTCAGGTTTGACCATTCTTCCCTCTCCCTCCTCTTCTCTGCCCAAACGGGAGCGGGACTCCGGCGATCGCCGGTGACGAACGGCGGCTCCTCGAGGGCACCTGAGGGCAGGGATGGACCCGCCAGACCGGGGTGGTCCTCTCAGTGGTCGTCGGGTCGACGGTGGTGGGAGGAGTCGCCGGCGGCGAGCTCCGCGGCGGAGGGGGCTACGGGAGTGAAGTGGGTTTTGGGCTCCGGTGGTTTCCGATCGAGGCTGATGCGCTGGGTAGCTCCGCAAGGACAAGAGGAAGCGAGTGGTGGCGCTGGATGGGCGGGGGAGTGGCTGGTTGCGACGAATGGCACCGGAAGGCAGCAGCGGCTGAACCGGCCGGAGTTGGGGAAGATGGCCTCTCCCGGCGAATCCCCGGCTAGGGGAGCACTAGGGGGAAAGCCTGAGGTCGCCTGAGGTCTTGAACGAGTTCGGGGATCCCTTAAATAGGCACTCGAGGTCGGTCCCGCGGCGGCCGAGGATAAGAACGCCGGCGACCGCGGTGCTGTAGCTGCAGGGCGACGTGGCGGCGACGAGCACGTGCCGACGGGCTTCGGGATAAGCTCGAGCTGTTCACAGGGGCAGCTGGCGCGCGCGGGTGGCTTGGGCGGCGCCGTCCATGGCAGAGGCTCACTGCCGACGCCGGCGTGCCGCCAAAAGCCCTGACGGCGGCGCTGTAGGGCGCCAGAGGTGGCGTGGAGAGTGGGCGAGGTTAGTGCGCGTCTCTGCAGGCGAGCAAGGGCCAGGGGCGGAACACGGCGAGTGCGGCAGTGCGACGCGGCGGCTCGGTGCGCGCGCGTGCAAAACGTGCGCTCTGGGCGCGCCCAGAGCACGCACGGGACATGCTCGACGAAATGCCAGGGCAGCCTAGAGTGCGAGAGTGAGGCTGGCAATAAACAGGACTAGGATAGAGATAGTTAGGAGCTTAGTGGACAAGGTTGCTGGGTCATTGGAGCAAGATCATAGTGCAAACTAGGAAGCATGCCCAAAACTGACTGTGCACACCAAGTGTTCGACAGAATGCCAAGTGCATTTAGGCAACTCTTGGAGTGGCCAAAATCTCCAGATCAGGGTCTCCCTGGATGTAGGTGATGTTGGCAAGGTCATTTGGGCAAAACCAGAAACTTGCTAGTGCAAGTTTTGCAAAACTTCAGTTTTGGACAGAAAGAACAAGGGCTCATTGCATGCACTTAAAATCCTCCAATGGGACCACTCTCCTGGACTTAAGGATTTTGCAGGGAGGGCTACAAGCAGGAAAAAGCTCAGGGGCACTAGAGCAAAATAAACTAGGGTTGCAGTACAAATCACCAAACTGGACCAGAATGAAAAGGAGGTTGATTCACTCAAATGTTTCAAAGAACAACACTGGGTTTTTGCATGAAGTAGAATTAGATGCATCTACTGACATCTCCAAACACTTGGAAGAATTTTTAAAGGAATATTTAAATAGGTTGTAGTGCAAAAATGCCTATTGGACCAGATTTGAAAAGTTGATGAAGAGCTCAAAATCTCCAATAACCAAAAGATATCTTTGCATAAAAGTGATGTGGAAACATCACATGACAACCCCAAATTTTGGTGGAAATTTTAAAGGCATTTGCCAAATGGTTGCAGTGCAAAACAGGCTCCCAATTTCATGAAAGATCATTTTTAAAAGAGTAAAGCTCAAGAAAAAGCAAACCTTGCAATTAAATCCACTGAATAAGAATTGTTTCTTATAGAGAGTATATAAGTCCAACAATACCTTTTGAAAGTTCTCACTTGAGGTAAAAACCCATAATATCAAAAAGGGCAAAACTAGACAAATGGAAAAGTTTTGTTTCCTGGCAAAATTTTAATTAATAAA
The DNA here is from genome assembly GCF_002575655.3 of Aegilops tauschii subsp. strangulata. Classification (NCBI taxonomy): domain Eukaryota; kingdom Viridiplantae; phylum Streptophyta; class Magnoliopsida; order Poales; family Poaceae; genus Aegilops; species Aegilops tauschii. The sequence goes on along the minus strand of NC_053035.3, from coordinate 163,113,597 downwards.
ACAAGGTCCAAATTTTGGGGTGTCACAGAGACCAAACAAAACAGCAACATGGCTTCCTCTGTCATCTTGTTACATGAATCAGAGAAGAATGAGAAAAACGGGAGCAAATATATTATGAACAAACCATTCAAGAAAAGGACATGTATTTAGAATGATAACACAAATTCAGCTAGTACCATGCTTTTTGTTGTCGACCTAGTTAAAATGAGATAGTAGTTCATATAAGAAACAGAGACACAATATGAATATGCATGGCACATATGCAGGTTGTGCAAAAAACTGCACTACAACACATTGCGCCTAAAACAAAATACCATTCTACTATCATGACCATACATTCAACTGGCAAGATCTAACAATACTCGTTAGCACACGCATACTAACATCACAAAGGCAGGAGAGAATAAAGGGAACCAAGGAAGATACCTGTGGATGATAGTGTCGACGATGATCTGGATTGAGTTAGCATTGATGAGGCAGTGGATGGTGTCCATGGTGTGCTTTAGATGCACACAACCATGAGCTTCTTGCCGCTGTTACATCCGTTCGCTCGATGATGGGTACCAATGCATCCAAGTAGAACAAAACCACCAACATTAACCCACAGCTTCAAGTACAAGCAAGTATATATCAAGTGACAGTGAAAACAAGTTGAGAAAACACTGTAAATATCTATTTCATGTCATGCATAATTCAAACCGAATAAACCTATGCATACGAAGGTGAAATATTACAAAAGAAAGCACTCATCAGGTAGCATGCATGCAAAATCTCTGTGTTGGCAGTAGTAAATACTCTCTGTGTTAGCAGTAGTAAAACTCATGCAGTACCAAGTTAACAACTTTGAGTCAGAAAAGCTAGAAGTGTCTCTTAAGAGAGACCAGAACTTAGAATTAAGGCACATATCATATTCTGAACAGCATCAGCACCATGGTAGTAACAATTAACAGTAGTAGGACATCAATGGGGCACAACTTAGTTAACTGTAGACGGATGGACAGACAATTACCTTCTCGAGGCAGGGGCGAGCGTCCTTGAAGTCGAGGAAGATGAGCGTGAGGGCGGCGCTAATGGCACTCCGGGACATGTTGAGGCCGAGCAGCAGCGCCACAAGCATGCCCAAGGTGATGGTGTACATGCCGAAGGTGATTTTCTCCCCAGATTCAGTGCATGGAACAGCTCCCTTCCGTTCCCAACAGCAGCACGGTTCTGGTGCTACTGCCGTGCAAAGAAAAATCTTGTAAGCATGATAGAAGGCTGGGATGGCAGGAAGTGAAAATCCTGTCTAACAACATGAGCAGAGCACTAGTTACAAGCATGATAGAAGGCTGGGTGAAGAATATACGAAACTGAACTAATCAATTCAATTCAAAGGGTGTATCTTGTGTAAATGATGCTAGCAATCTCAGTTTCATGCATATATATATATATATAGCAGAAATTTTATTAGATAATCATAACTCTATACTTAACAAAATTTCATTCCTCAAAATACTCAACAGAGAGTATTCCCTGCCACAAGCAGCAAGATGAGCGGGGTTTGGGCGAGATCCAGCGAGGTGCAGGGCTGCTCGTTGGGTAACTAGTACCTGGATGTATGGAGTGAGGAGGGAGAGCTACAGCATACTAATCTTGGGCATGAAGAGTGGAAACTACCATATATTGCCCAAGAATTGAACCCAGCTTTGACATGCATGCTGCAATTCAACTCCATTGGTTGTCACAGAGATAAGATGAAAATCAACATTGTTTTGTTTGCCACTTATTGATGAAGCTACTAATCAGGATTAAATGCAGACAGTAGTAGTAGTAGTAGCATAGCAGTATATATATTAATTTGACTAAATTGAACCAACACCACAAGTCTGCATACGATGAAGCTACTAGGTAGGGATCATAAAACATGAGGCAGATGGATGATTAGCAAACATGCTGGGTGGCCAAGAAATGAACAACATATAAAATACTCCTACTACTGTAGTAGTTAAGATGATGAGACGAAGGACAACAGCATGCAGAGTTCCTGGTGCACTGGAGTGGCCCAACTCGGCTGCACCACACTGAGGCACTGTTGTTCCATCGAGCTCGACCATGTGCAGGCTTCATCATCGCCGTGGAGGTCCCGGTGGTCGTCCTGGTCCATGGAGTGTGAATCTTATTATTTCATTTTAGAGAACGTTAAACACAAATGGCATGTATATGGATCACTGTGGACAAGAAAACTTCGCTAATAAATATGAACAAGGCCTACTATAGCATAGCAGGTAAGGAATTAGATTAACTCAAGTATTGGTGACTAATAGACCTATTATTTCATTTCAAAGAAAGCCTGAAACACAAATGGCATGCATATAGATACCAAGGACAAGCAAACTTAGCTAATAAATATGAACAAGGTCTACTATAGCATAGCAGGCAAGTATTGGTGACAAATAGACCTATATTAAGAGTAAACAGAACTAGCTTAGAAAACAACTCTATATTAAGAGTATCATGTGTGAATGTGATACAGTAAAAAATTGCATGCTATGTACATCAAGTTAAAAGGCACAAGTTATACAGTAGCCTAAAGCAGAGCAAGTGTACAGCAAGTTGATAAAAGAATGCCCAGTCATGGCATTTGATTTCACAAGAGAAGAATGTGTAAGGTGCAATGTTGTGTACACTTTGTAATTCTATAATAATTTGTAGTGCACTGTGGCTAGTAGCAAGAGTACACTTGAAGCTACGAACTATGCAGCAAGCCTGAAACTCCAACAACAAGAAGCAGAGTTGAGTTCCTAGCCATCAGACAAGACTGGAACTCCCAGCATTTGCCTCTCAAATTTTTATATAAAGTGAAAATTCCCAGCAGGGTAGATAGACATATGCTATTGTTTAGAATTGCATGATAAATTGCGAGAAGTCTTCGAATACAGAGTCTTATGCAAAGTTATTACAATCAGTATGATGTTGTCAAGGTCATCCAAGTACTTGCCCTTTTAGATGCATATATAGCTATATGTAGGAGAATAATAGAGTATTAGCCGCAATTGCTAGATGTATTTCAGAATGAGAGGTCAAAAATAGGTAAAAATACTGATGCAAGCTATGCTCTACAACAAGTGCAGAGCAGCTACACAACAAAAATACAAGCCCACACATACTAGTTGTGCACTTGTTTCTTTCGTTCACCACTGATCTGATCTGTAGTGAAAGCGAAAGCACGGCCAAAAGAAGTTAAAAATGTTATTAGTTGTAAGAGGATAGAGATGCCACTGGATCTCAGAACAATATCAGATCAGGTTGTTGAAGACGTTGATGACGATGTTGTCGTTGGTGACGGCGTCGATCTGCGGCCCCGGGAACTGCATGTTGATCGGGATCCCCTACACCGCCGCCAGCATCAGCCCAAGAACAGAGCAAGAGGAAGAGTGCAATGCGCGCGCATGCTGCCGACCGCCGTACGTAGAGGTCTTGAAGTGGAGGAAGGATTCATACCATAGCACCGACCGCCGTCGAGGTCTTGAATGCTGCAGTGGGTTTCCATGGCCGGGCTTCATCCCGTCGCTTGTCGCTGTTCCTCCTGTCCTACCTGCAGAGATAGAGACGGGGGTGAGAGGGAGGGGGAGATTGATCCACCTGTAGTACTAGGATTACACAACAACTAGTAGCAGAACTAGCAAGAAATAACCAAATTGAGTGTACACCAATATCATATGAATCCGCAACACAATCGAGCAACAGATTGGTAGAAGAACAGTTGCTGCATAAACCGTGAACTACAGGTGGAGAAATAACCTTTTCATGAGTATACTAAGCACTAATATTGGTTACAGCTAGTTGACAACTAACACCTTGTAGACCATGATGTGAGTATACTAAGCACTCATATGAGTATTACCAAGGACTTCCATGACATTATTACCTCAAAGACATACTGGAAAATTAAAACTGCATTGTTTATGCCTCTGATCACATAAAAGCAGCTATCTCCCTTAACAAATTCACATCACTGTCAGTTTTGTGATATTGTTGCATAAATAGCTCTAAGATCAAGTTAATAAATCTATTTAGAATGTAATGTCTGCAGCAAGAAACTTGATTGAGAAACCATGCTCTGTCTAGGCATAATACTCCTGACTAAGGTAGAAAAAACGTTGGTCTTCTAAGTTGACTTCAACGCCAACCAGATACAGTAGTACGTACGCGTACAGACTAGTCAATGTAAGCATGCTGCACTCCTATCTATATCTAGTAGCTGAATTAGTACACGCATAGACTAATCCTGCTTGTCTAGTAGCTCAAGTGACACCTCAATCGTCCTATTTGGATATAAACTTCAGCTCAAACAGGGATGTCTCTTTGGTATAAGCTGGAAAAGTCTATGCCGTAAGAGTTGACGAGAACCAAACTATTGTAACTGTTACAGTTGACAGAATTTCATAGCTAACCTCTGCAATCGAGAATATCTTGAACAGTATGTGTCCCTTCCTGATACAGGCCAATCAGTGGTTTCTCTGGTGTTCCGCGTACCGCTAGCTTTGCCTGGCAACGCCATTTTGACTAAAAAGAAGGTTCCCACATTCAGACTTAGCGACAAAGCAAATCCACCAACTAATCACATCAATTGCTTATGCACCTAAAACATTTACTAGGAAGTGGCAACATTTTGAACCTAAAATTCTTCTCCGTTACTGGATCAGGTGACCAGAAGCTATGCAAACTAATTTAGTGGAAACCAAATAGACACATCATCCCACACATTTCCTGCTAGAGATTCATGGGAGCTGCACTCACCAGCCCGCCCTTGCTGAAGGTGAAGTCCTCGATTCCGTGGCCACTGAAGAAATCCGCCACCTCCTGCAGCACCGGTGGCTTGTCCAGGTCGAACTCGTGCGTGCATCCGGAACACCTACGAACCACGTAGAAGAAGAGTCAGCTCACACGCACGCACGTACCGAAGTGGTACACAGTATCTTGTTGAATCGAAGCGGCGAGAACCGAACTGTTGGAGAGACGAGATCGACAGATCACTCACGTGGCGGAGGTCGGCCTTGAGGGGCGCCGCGGCCTCCGGGGACGACGAGGCCGCCGTCGTCACCGCGGAGGCAGTCACCCGCGAGGGCGGCCAGCAGGCTTGGCCTGGACGTGCTTGACCTTGGAGAGGATCTCCCGCGGCCGCCATCGCTGATGCTGCTGCTAGATCCGAGGGAAGGAGGGCGCGGCCGGTGCCAATGCGAGGGAAGGAGGGCGCGGCGCGAGTGGTGAGGGAGAGGCCGGTGATAGAAAGGAAGGAGGGCGCCGCCGGTGACAGAAAGGAAGGAGGGCGCGGTCGGTGCCAACGCGAGGGAAGGAGGGCGCGGCGCGAGCGGTGAGGGAGAGGCCAATCTGGATCGGGGACAAAGAGAGGGAGGCGGCGGGCGGAAGGAAGGAAGGAGAGGTGAGAGAGAGGTAGGGTTTGGTGCGGTGGGTTTTTTTCCTTTTCTTTGCATGGACGGATGGATGGACGTTGGATTGCTAGCAATGGATGGTAGGATGTCTGTCATCTCATCGATCCGTGCCACAAACGGTTCCACCAATCACAATATAGTACACACTTTGACGATTTTATAACCATCTAAATTGGTCGTAATCGATTAAATAATATGCTAAATCATGTCACCTATTTTATAACATCATAGAATTAGAAAAAAATAAGAACAATAGCATCGTGTCAAAAGTGAGACTTGTTTTTCAGAAAAATAACAAACCTGGAATAATACAAATATCTTTAAAAATTGATCTAAAAAATGAGTTTTATTTGCAAAAAAAACATTTTCTACCTTTGGAGTGTCGAAAATGGTATTTTTTTTTGAAGCACCTACCAATATTTGTTGCAAAATGGCACCACTCTATTTTTCAATAATATTAGATCATATTTTAGGTACAATTGACCAAATGCTTGTGTCTCAATAGCTGTCTATCCACCTCTCGTCAATAATTGAGGAGGTTTTTCAAGTGCCCATTTTCCATTTTTCGAGTGCCCAAAAGGAGGTTCTTTTGTGAAGAACCTACCTAATAATTGATGCAAAATTGGACCAAATCATTTTTCTAAAATACTAGGCCATATTTAATGCACAATTGACCAAATGGTTGGGTGTAAAAAGTTTTGATCCACCTCTCGTGAAAAAGACAAATTTTGCCAATTCAGCTGGAAGGGGGTCAAATTTGAACTATAGCTGCCTTATAGTTTGCTCTTTATTTTTTCCGAAAATCATTTCTAGTTACATAAGTGTCTATTTAATCTGAGAAACACAAAAAAAATCCAAGATTCAACCACTAGTTAGGAACGGTCATTCCCGCCGTTTTGACCGCATTTTGAAACGGGCATAAAAAATCAAAAAATTGGGAAACCTTCGCATTGTGTCATTATATGTGGCCAAGTTCCCAGGAAAAATAACAAACTTGTAATACGGCAATTATTTTAAAAAAGTGTTCTCAAAAACGAGCTATCACGTGTGTAGATCAATGGCTTTCAAGCCAAATGATCAATCTTATGGCCACATTCATGGCATAGTTTGTTCAAATGATCTCATATTGTGCACACGGGTGCATATTGGAATGGCAAACAATATTGCCTAAGGAAGTTTTCATTTTCTTTGGACGAAAAAACCATTTTCCATTTTTCAAGTGCCCAGAAGGAGGTTTTTTTGTGAAGAACATACCAAATAATTGTTGCAAAATTGGACGAAATCATTTTTCTAAAATAGTAGGCCATATTTAATGCACAATTGACCAAATGGTTGGGTGTAAAAAGTTTTGATCCACCTCTTCTGAAAAAGACAAATTTCTGCCGATTCAGTTGGAAGCGGGTCAAATTTGAACTGTAGCTGCCTTGTAATTTGCTCTTTATTTTTGCAAAAATCATTTCTAGGTACATAAGTATCTATTTAATCAGAGAAACACCAAAAAAATTCCAAGATTCAACCACTAGCTAGGAACGGTCATTCCCGCCATTTTGACCGCATTTTGAAACGGGCATACAAAATAAAAAATCCAATAATTGGGAAACCTTCGCATTGTGTCATTATATGTGGCCAAGTTTCCAGGAAAAATAACAAACTTATAATACGGCAATTATTTTAAAAAAGTGTTCTCAAAAACGAGCTATCACGTGTGGAGATCAATGGCTTTCAAGCCAAATGATCAATCTTATGGCCACATTCATGGCGTAGTTTGTTCAAATGATCTTATATTGTGCACAAGGGTGCATATTGGAATGGCAAACAATGTTGCCTAAGGAAGTTTTCATTTTCTTTGGATGAAAAAACCATTTTCCATTTTTCGAGTGCCCTAAGGGAGGTTTTTTTGTGAAGGACCTCCCAAATAATTGTTGCAAAATTGGACCAAATCATTTTTCTAAAATAGTACGACATATTTAATACACAATTGACCAAATGGTTGGGTGTAAAAAGTTTTGATCCACCTCTCGTGAAAAAGACAATTTCCGCTGATTCAGCTAGAAGCGGGTCAAATTTGAACTGTAGCTGCCTTAAAGTTTCCTCTTTATTTTTTCCAAAAAATCATTTCTAGGTACATAAGTATCTATTTAATCATAGAAACACCAAAAAAATTCCAAGATTCAACCACTAGCTAGGAACAGTCAATCCCGCCGTTTTGACCGCATTTTGAAACGGGCATAAAAAATTCAAAAAAATGAAATAATTGGGAAACCTTCGCATTGTGTCATTATATGTGGCCAAGTTCCCAGGAAAAATAACAAACTTGTAATACGACAACTATTTTTAAAAAAGTGTTCTCAGAAACGAGCTATCATGTGTGGAGATCAATGGCTTTCAAGCCAAATGATCAATCTTATGGCCACATTCATGGCATAGTTTGTTCAAATGATCTCGTATTGTGCACAAGGGTGCATATTGGAATGGCAAACAATGTCGCCTAAGGAAGTTTTCATTTTCTTTGGACGAAAAAAACCATTTTCCATTTTTCGAGTGCCCTAAGGGAGGTTTTTTTTGTGAAGGACCTCCCAAATAATTGTTGCAAAATTGGACCAAATCAATTTTCTAAAATACTAGGACATATTTAATGCACAATTGACAAAATGGTTGGGTGTAAAAAGTTTTGATCCACCTCTCGTGAAAAAGACAAATTTCCGCCGATTCAGCTAGAAGCGGGTCAAATTTGAATTGCAGCTGCCTCATAGTTTGCTATTTATTTTTTCCAAAAATCATTTCTAGTTACATAAGTACCTATTTCATCATAAATACATGGTTTGGTGGCGATACGTCGAGGTCTGGGCGGTGGCCGAGGGCCCCAACTCTAGAGCGCCTAAACTCGCATGCCCGCCGCATGGTCACCGCGTGATCGTGGCGTTGCCATTGTTCTGGGCGGCCTAGGCATGTCTAGTGGGTTGGGCACTCCCCCGTAGGTGCTAGGAATAAAATTACAACATAAGATTCTCACGAGGAGACCGATCGATGCTCAAGCATGAATTAGCAGCCAAGTTTTTGATTAGTGGTACGGGAAATGTACATGGCTAATGGGCGTGAGTTTTGGCTGAGGATGATCAGTTACTAAGAAGACCGTCTTCAAAAAATTTCAGATCAAAAGTAGGAGCCTAGGTGGTACTTGCTTTGCAAAGTACCACACTGGACATAAATACGAATGTTGAAGCTGGGCTCAAAATAATGAATGGATTGAGCTGGCATTTGGTGGAGGATGGTTATTTGGGCATAGGAAAGCACCGTAGAAAATGGATACTATTTGGACATGCCAAAGTGGTACTTCCTTCGCAAAGTGTTGTTCTGAACAGAATAGGAAAATGAATATTGTTGAATTATTTTTGAACTAGGCAAGGAAGGTTTTTTACATATTTGACGAAGATATGACCCAAAGAATTTATGAGATTTTTTTGGGAATTTTGGGAATGACAGAAATATAGGCTGCTTCACAACTGGGGCAAAAATTGCCACATGGACATGACACATAGGCAAAACTGATGAGGTGGCGCCTAGGCATAGCAACCCACCACAATTTACAAGGTTGTCACCATATATATTGGTCGTGATCAGCTAGAAATAAGGCAGCGGACCAGTGCTATCTGCTTTATGACCATTTCGTGTAAGGAAATTACGACCTTTCCGACCAAAATGGTCGTTATAGTTTAGGGTTTGGAGCCCCCCGAACAGCTTTTGACCAATGGGTCTGAAATGGTCATAGATCTATGACCCATTCTTCCAGGGTCACTGACAGAAGGTCACTAGTTGACATATTTCTTGTAGTGGAACAACCCAGTGCACTTTATAGCGATCAATGGTACCATTAGGACGTAGCTTGTGTTTAAAGACCCACTTCCCGGTAATTACGTTGGCGTGTCGGGGACGGGGAACAAGCTGCCACGTCCGGTTGCACAACAGGGCGTCAAACTGCTCTTGCATCGCAGCCATCCAGAGCGGGTCACGAAGAGCGGCTCGAACGAAGGACGGCAACGGCGACGACTCAGAGGTGGACGCTGCATGGACGTAGTCATCCGAGGCGTAGCGCGAGCTCGGGCGAAAAACGCCCATAAGGGTGCGGGTGACCGGACCGGCCACAGGCGCCGGGGAGCCGCGGGTACCAGGGGCGCCGAGGGGGCCGGGGGCGCCGGGGAGGCCGCGGGCACCGGGGGCGCCGGGGTGCAGGGGCACCGAGGGGGCCGCGGGCGCCGGGAGGGCCGCGGGCACCGGGGGGCGAGGGGGCCGCGGGCGCCGAGGGTGCCGCGGGGGCCGGGGGCGCGCCTCAAAGCCAGGTGGCGGGAGGAACAGCCGGGGGTACCTGCTGAAACAGAAACACATGCTCATCAAAGTAAACATGCCGAGAAGTGAACACACGGTGGGAGACGGGATCGTAGCACGGATATCCCTTGGAGTTAAAGGGGTAGCCGATGAGGATGCAAGCGACAGAACGAGGTGCGAGTTTGTGAGGTGCGGAGTCGGCAGTGCTAGGATAGCAAAGGCACCCAAAAATACGCAAGCCATCATAAGATGGGGGCGTACCGAAGAGAATATGGTGAGGTGCATAGTTCCACCGTGGGCGGCAGGGGCGAAGGTTAAGGAGAAGTGAAGCAGTAGTGAGTGCGTCCAGCCAGAAACGAGGCGGCACATTAGCATGGAACAGGAGCGTGCAAACGCAGTCGTTCAGAGTGCGAAGGACGCGTTCGGCTCTTCTGCTGTGAAGTATACGGGCATGTGAGACGAAAAGTTGTGTCGTGGTGCGACAGAAAAGTGCGGAAAGCAAGGTTGTCGAACTCTTTTCCATTGTCAGTATGAAGAGCCAGGATGGGACGCCCAAACTGCATGCTGACATAGGAGTAAAAAGCCGTCAAAGTGGAGAGTGCATCCGTCTTTCGTCGTAAAGGAAACATGCACACATAGTGAGAATAATCATCAAGGATAACCCGATAATATAAATAGCTCGAATTACTAGGAACCGGAGAGGTCCACACATCGCTATGAATCAACTAAAAAGGAAAAGAAGCTATGGTGGTGGAGTTATTAAACAGGAGGCGAACATGTTTGCCGACACGACAGGCATCACAGGTGTGATCCTCTATCTTATTACAACTGAAACTGAAACTCCTGAGAATATGACGAAGTGTAAAGGGGTTGGGATGACCCAAACAAGCGTACCAGAAATCGAGGTGGAGAGAGCAACCGGTGCAGTGGTGGAGGTGGACGGCGGATGCACTGGATAGAGCTCGTCGAGGCTGTCACATTGGTGAAGTACCATCCTGGTTCGAGTGTCCTTGACACAAAAACCATGCTCGTCAAATTCAACAGTAACCGGATTTTCACGAGTTAAACAACGAACGGAAACAAGATTCTTAATAAGATGAGGTGACACAAGTATGTTAGACAAGGTCATAGGCATGGAATTATAAGGGAAAGAAGTGTGCCTGACATGTGTGATAGGGAGTGTGGAACCGTCGCCGACAATGATGCGGCAGTCGGTGGTGACAGGAGTGAAGGAGGCAAGATTACGAGGATGAGCAAACATGTGAGCCGTAGCCCCGGTGTCCATGTACCAATCGCCGCCTCCAGTGTAGTTGTTCGGCGTAGGCGCGGTGTGCAGCGCGGCGAGGAGCGCCGTTTCCCAGGGCGCCAGCGGCGGGGCCATAGGGAGACCGTAGGCGCCGCTCAGCTGCGGCAGGGGGTATCCTTCATACGGCTATGGAGCCGCGTAGTACGCCTGATGCGCTGGCGGGCGCGGCACGGGAAGGGTCGGTGCAGCAGCCCGTGGAATCGGCATGGTGTAGGCATGAACAACACCGGTCCACGGGTTGTAGCCGGAGGCCCACAGAGGGGGCACTTGGAACTGCTGCTGCTGACGGGGCTGGACGGCACCCTGGGGCTGCCGCTGACCGCCGCGGCGGTCCCGCCCTGCGCCGGCCCCCGCGGCGCTGTTTGGTGGGAGGGGCGGGAGGGGTGGGCGGCCCATAGGGTAGCGAGAGCAGCCCCGGCGCTGGGTGGCCGGGTACGGCGGCGGCGCCGGGAACGGCGCCAGATGGCGCTGCGGTGGGGGCGGCTGGAGGCACAAAGGAGCCACCGCGGGTGGTGCCGGCGGTGAGGGCGGTGTGGATGGCCCGTGCCTTCACCTGCTTCATCCGCCGCTCATCCAAGCGGGGGTACGCAACGAACTTGGCGAAGGACGGGTTGGGGATGAGCTGAGGTTCGCTGCAGCGTTGCCGAATTCCTCGTTGAGCCCGGCGGTGAGCGTGCTGAGGAGGAGGTCATCATCGAACTTTGCGCCAATATCACGGAGCTCGTCAGCGAGAGTCTTCAGGTGGCGACAATAGTCGTTGACGGAGGTGTTTTCCTGGTTACACCCAAAAAACTCTTGCTGCAAAAAAACGCGACACTGGAGCTGTTGTCGGTGAAGATCCCGTTCAGCTTGGTCCACACGGCGCAGGCATCGTCACCGTCCTGCACGACTGTGTGGAAGAAGTCCGGCGAGATGGTGAGGAAGAACCATCGGATGATCGTGGTGTCAATGGTGGACCAGTCATGGAACTTGGGGACGAGGCTGAAGTCGACGGTGCCGTCCACGTGGTCGATGAGATGATACTCCCGAAACATGAGGGAAAAATACGTCTTCGACGTGTAGTAGGAGGAGTCTGCCTGCGAGAGACGAACCGGCACCCGCTCGAAGATGTTGAGGTTGCGGATGTCATTGATGTCGGGCGGGTTGGCGTCGGCGAACGGGTTGGAGTTGGTGGACGCGGAGGAGGTGACGGACGACATAGCAAGGATGGGACAGTGCGGGCGGCTCGGACTTCTCGGGTGAGGATTGGCGACGGCAGCGGCTTGGCGGGTGACACAGCGGCAGGGAGGAGATGCGACGCGGGACTGGCAGTGACTGGAGAGGACGCGACGTGAGGCAGTGGGCAGCAGCGGGCAGGCGATGCGGGGCAGGCGACGCGATGCGGAACTGACACCAACCGGAGATGGCGCGACTCGGGGTTGTGGGCAGCAGCGGGCGACGCGAGAGTGGCAGCGACCTAAGAAGACGCGACGCGGGGCTGTGGGTAGCAACGGGCAGGCGACGCGGGGCTGGTCAACTAGAGATGACACAGTGCGTCGTGCGATGGAACGCGTCGCTGGCGGCAACGGGAGATGACGTGATGCGGGGCTGGCGGGAGGCATTTGGGCAGCAGCAGGTCGGGACGACGCGGGGCTGGCGGGAGAGAGCGGCGGCGGCGGCGCGGGGAGGTGTGCGGCGGCGGTAGCAGCAGCGGAAGACGAAGGGTAAAACCTAAAAACTAATACCATGTATGATTGCATGATGTGTTGCTCCTCGTGCATAGGCACGTATATAGGATGTACAAAGGTGGACCACGGACCTTTACTATACAAGGAACTAGAAGGTGGGCCCAATACACAATATGCACATAACAAATATACTCAACACTTTGCTTTGCGCCTCCCCGAGCGGAAGGAGCTCGTCCCCAAGCATGATCTTGTGGCTGCCTCCTCGACCTTCCCAAAGCAACGGTCGACACCGGCGACCACCAGACCCCCTCTGCCGTCCTTTTCTTCTTCTCTCCTCCATCTCTATCTTACTTCCTTTCGCTCTAACCCGCGACCATGGACGCACACAGGTAACCAGCGACTCTGGCCTCCCCGAGAAGAACCTCGCGATGCCGTCCCAAGCGCCTCCACCTCGAGCCACACGCTGTTGCTGGCGACAGTCATGCCATCATCTGCCTCGTCCCTGCCGAGCCGCTAGGAAGCCGCTTACTTCGCACCACTCCTGACCTCTAGGACGCGCCAACGGCCAGATCCACGCACCACTGACCTGTTCCCGGCCTCTCCTGCCACTGCCTCGCCCAGATCAGGCGGATCCGATGAGCTCTTCCTCGTCTGCCACCCCCGCACCAAGTCTTCATGCGCCGCCACCTCTTTTGTTTAATTGTCCCGCACGTCGAGCTTGACCCGAGTGCAGTGCCCGCTCACCCTACCTCGCCTGAACCGGCGCGAACCAAGTGAACCGACTGGTTCAGGGAGATCTCACCAGACCGCTCTGGTTCGGCCAAGTCGGCCCGAGCCAACAGCAAGGCCTAGCCGCGCTTGGGCCACGCCTTCATCAGCCACACACCCGCCCCGCTCCACCATCAGCTCGCCATGGGCTTGGCCCACTATGGTGAGCGCCCAGCTATCCCTCGCCAACGTGTTCTTTGCTATCCAGCGCTTACCTTTCAGTCAAGTTCCTGTTTTTTTCCTTCTCTGCAATTTCCTCGATTATTCCTGTGCATGCATAATTACAGAAAAGCCATTGTTTTAAAATGCTAATACCTAAAAGTCCAGGCATCCAAATAAAAAAGTCATATATGTAAAATGATAAGAATTTCATTTTGTTTCACAATATTCAACTTTCATCCATGTTTAAAATGTTTAAAATTGTTGTTTGCATTAATACGCATAAATGACATGTAAAAATGGTTTATTTTCATAAGTAATTAACCGTAGCTCCGATTTACATGAATTATATATGTAACTTGTCTAGAAAAATGTGTAGATTTATATGGTGCACTTACTTTGCATGTTTACAAACATTAAAATTTTGTTTTAGGCAGAACATTACCAAATACAAAAATTACATAAGGTTTTTTTGGAATTGTTATTTGTTTTTTCCAGCCTCATTTAAATTGCCTAGATAGATAGTTTTATTGTGCTTCACCTCTTGCCATGATTAACAACATTTAATCTTGTCATGTACATAAACGGGAGTGAACTAAATAAATTGATTCTGGAGTTTCACCGACATGCAACTCGTTTCGTATTGATCTTCACTTAATGTGTATTGATTGTTTGTTGCACTTTGCCCTGCCATGACTCATTAAACCAGACATGCATCATACTTGATTGAGCATCATGCCATGATTATGCTTGTTGCTTTACCGTGCCATTTGCTTGTTTTCGTTTGAGCTTCTGCTCAATAGTTTCCGGTAGTGTTGCAAGTGTGAGGATTCGTTCGACTACGTTGGTTCATCTAATTCATGGATTCGGTGTTCTTCCTAGCGGGATTCCAGGTAAGATGATCGATATCACTACTATCTTTGCTTGCTAGTTGTCTCGATGCTATCGTTATGTCTTGCTACCTACCACTTGTTTCTAAGCCTCCCAATATGCCACGATATGCCTCTAACCCCCACCTTCCTAGGAAACCATTGATTCGCTGCTACTACTTTGCTCAGCCCCTCTTATAGCGTTGCTAGTTGCAGGTTGCTCCATGTTGGGACATGGATATCATGGCATATCACAATATCTCTTATTTAATTCATGCATCTATATACTTGGTTGTGTTTGGAAGGCTTGGCCTTTTGCCTCGTGTTCTGTTCATGCCGCCTTAGTTTCCATCATACCGGTGTTATGTTCCTTGATGAGCGCTTGCAACACATGTGGCATATTATGGCGTTCCCTGATCATTCGCTTAGGATAAACTTGCATCGCGACTTTCTGGACCCCGCGGATAATTAATCAACAACCCGGGCCAGTGCTCCTCATGAGTGTTTGTCCAAAATAGAGCCCCTTGCAGCGCCACCATGAGGAAACTCGAGGACTAGTTTTAGTTGTACGGACTACTCATCGCGCCATGTCCTGAGAATGAGATACGCTGCTCCTATCGGGATCGTCGACACGTCGGGAGGTCTTGCTGGTTTAGTTGCGCCTTTGATGAGTGGCTTGTCCATCAGGATTCCTTATCTTAAGCATCGTGTTATCATGGTGTGAGGTTTTTTCGATCGGATGCATGTGGTAATTTATCATGGACTACTCGGAGCACCCCTGCAGGATTTAATCTATTGGAAATCCATGCCCGCGATCATGTTGTGACTTGGAAATTTATAATATCCGGCTGTAGAGAACTTTCTACTAAATCTAATTAAAATATACCAACCACGTGCATGACCGTGATCTTTTTTCGAGGGAATTAGGGAAGCACTACAAAAAAAGACACATTCGTTACATTATGGCCCGAACAATTTTTTTTTGTCATGGTTATGACACTTCTATGATGATAATTGTGACAAAAACACGTATCCTATTAAATATGGTGGCTCCTACTTCTATGACAAAAAATCATGACAGAAAATGGGCTTTTCATCCTTGGCGGGCCGGTGACGCACCTGTATGACATAAAAAATCGTAGTCAAAGTGAGGGCGAGGAAATTTTCGTGGAGTTCCCAGTTACGGTGGGTGGTCGGGGCCGAGCGATGGAGTGTGGTTTGCGCCTATCTCTCTCGTACGCGCGCGTGGTGCGAGCCGTGTCGTTATAACTGAACCCGAGCGACAGGCATGTTCACTTACTGAACCCGAGCGATCTCCTACTACGTACTAAAGCCGATCAATCGATCCCTTCGCTGCTAATTGAACCCAACCGACTCCTTCGCTGCTAACTAAAACCGATCGATCGCTCCTGCTGCTTACTGAAGCCGATCATACCCCCGTGCGAGACATAGCTAGCCGGTTGGGTTACCTATGGATGAACAGTTCCGTTTGCTGCTGCACGCGCGATACGTAGAACGAGTCGAGACGTGGCGAGTTGGGCCAGTTGGGTCGTCTCTGGACGAATAGTTCCTGGTGGGGGTTGGATGAAAAGGACCCCGGCCATGTGTAGGCAATTGTCGCTGGATGAACATGACCCCGTGGTAGTACGCAGTTGCCGCTAGATGAACAGGACCCCGAGGAGGCCGCCACACACCCCAGCCAGTCGGGGGTGGATGAACAGGACCCTGTGGAGGCTGGTTGAACTGTAGCCGGTGGAGGCTGGATGAACAATAGCCCATGGATGAACAGTGGCGGGTGGAGGCTGGAGGAGGTCGACGGTGCATGAGCAGTAGCAGGTGGAGGCTGGAGGAAGTCGACGGTGGATGAACAGTAGCCCGTGGAGTCCCGTTTTGCGGTACGCCACACCCCCCGATGGACAGGACCCCATTTCGACCGTAGGAGGTCGAACAGAAGTCTAGTTCCTCCGTTTGCGGTATGCCAGACCCCTCCCGATCAACAGGACCCCATTTCGACCGTAGGAGCTCATACAAAAGTACGTTTCCTCTGTTGTGCCGTACGGCAGACCCCTCCCGATGAACAGGAAACCGTTTCGACCATAGGCGGTCTAACATAGGCCGTTTCCTCCGTCGTGTAGTACGCCAAACCCTGTTTTGGTTATTCTGTCCAACCCGGTTGGCTCCCGTTGAACAGGATGCATTCCGACCCAGCCGGTTGGCTGTTCATGAATAGTATTTCGTCGCTGTACACGTTCAAGACCAGGCCCATATGTACGTACGTGGCCGTCTTTTTTGCAGCATGGCTATTGTATGTGTACAGGATTTAGACAGGACTGCCTGAACTACTACCACTCCTTACTCGGCTACGGTTCATTGTGGCAGACAGACCGATCAAGCAATGTACACGTCTGCGACCACACATACAATGGTACGTATGCTTCGACCTGGTGGGTCTTAGCTATTAGGGAGGATAAGAACGCACTTCCTTGCGTGCGAAGATAAAGATGGTGGGTCCCAGCTGTCAGGGGGGGATCATTTTCTTCACGTAATAAGGAGGCAATTCCTTTCGTGCGAAGATGTAGCTGGTGGGTCTAGCTGTCAGCCTCACCACATATAGGCCTCTTCCGATAGTTGTCGTTTGTTGACCACGTTGACGACGCTGCGAGCCGAGCACCAATGCGGTGGACGACGGTGAGGCCTAGGAAAGGAACGAACCAGAGTTGTGCCGTGTCTTCCCACGCAGAAGGGATTACGAGGGTTGACCGGTTCGACTATGGTGTGAGGCTGCCATCATCACAAAATAAAATGAGGTGTTGGTGAGTAAAGGGAAGGCCTGACCAGTGGTGGGAGTAGTGTGGGGCGATGATGCCTGCGTGGCAGCACAACCGACCACAGGAGGCAGGAGCAGGCGGTACGGCCGGAGCTGGTTTGGGCAGCTGAGCAAGCAGATCAGAGGTTGAAGAAGCAGCACGACGGTTGGATTAAGATTCAACGGTCACTGCTGCTAGAATCGTTTGTTGACTAAGTTGACAAAGCGATGCATACGCGTCAACTTAGTAGGCCCACAAGTCAGCCTCCAAATAGGGTGGGTCCCACCTAGTAGCGGGAGGAAGAAGTTTTCTTTGGCGTAATAAGGAGGCACTTTATTGCGTGCGAAGATGTAGCTGATGGGTCTCAGCTGTCAAGGGGAGGAAAAAATTTTCCACGTAATAAGGAGGCACCTGGTTGCGTGCAGAGATGTAGCGGCTGGGTCCCGCCTGTCAGTGGGTGGAATCATTTTTTGCGCATAATAAGGACACACTTCCTTGCGTGCGAAGATGTAGCTGGTGGGTCCCAGCCGTCAGGGGGAGGAAATATTATTTTTCCACGCAAAAAGGAGGCAGTTGCATGCGTGCGTCCATGGACGTGCCGTGTCCCCACTGCCAGCCTCTTCACGTATAGTGGTCTTCCGATGACTCTCGCTTGTTGACCATGTTGACCACACCGTGCTGAGCGCACTAAGGCAGTGGACAACGGCGAGGCCCTACACGGGAATGACCCGGAGATGGGGAAGACATGACAGTGGAGTCGCAAACGGATAGGAGTGAAAGACTTGACTAGTTCGAGTGTGAGCTGGGCCGTACCGGGCCGTTGACGGAGCCACGCCGTGGGCCGCAGGCAGGCAAGTCTGGGTACCCCCGTTCCCAGAACACCGACAGTAGCCCCCAGGCCCAAGGCGCGCTCGAGCTTGGTTTCGAGGCGAAGCCAAAGGGCAAGTGCGAAGCGCCGCGGGCCCCAACCGCCTGCGGCCTTGATTGACGCGTGGCGATTGATGGGACGTGGGCGCCTCCGCTTCCCCACACTGCCTCGGCAACCGTCCGACTTGACGAGACTCTAATGCAAGCAGAGGAAAATCATCATTGCGTGTGATCGTGGAGGCCATCGGTTGGCCTTCCTCTGGCTACAAATGAGGGGAGGGGCAGAGCCCCCCTTGCTCATTTCCTTCTTCTCGCCACCCGCTCCTTCTTCTTCCTCCTTGCCTCGCCATCTCATTGTAGCTCTCAAGGCACCGACTAGGAGGTTCTCCGTAGCGGAGAAGGTGAAAGCCCCTCGTGAGCAGCAGGGGCCACTTCTGCCGAAGAAGAGGCTCAGCCGTCCCAGCGACGCGGCGAAAGGTCAGAGGTGACGCGGCCTTGGTGTGAGCGGCCTCCACCTGGCTTCCCGCTCCCTCTGTACGCCGACGCGCAAGGCTCCAGAGAAGGCGGCGGTGCTCATCGCCGCGCGGCCCACGGCCATGGTGGCCAAGCTGACGCCATGCTGCATGCCAGTCCGCGAACACACGCCGAGGGTACCTCGCGCGAGTTCTTGGTGTGGGCGGCATTGCCACCGCCCACGTGGATCCAGTTCCCGCGGTTCTTCGCCGAGGAGATGCCGCCGAGGGGGCCACTTGAGTTGTGGCTACAGCACGCTGGGTGCTGTAGTTTGGCCACGGGGGCAGAGGTCGAGGTCGTCCCCCCGGGCAAAATCTTCATGACCCGAGGATGGGGCGAGGTCGCCCGCGCCTACCGTGCGGAGGGGGCCCTTGCCATCCACTTCGAGTACGATGGCGCCTCCATGTTGTTCTTCAAGGTCTTCGACGAGGAGGGTAGCCGCTTGGAGTGCTGCCCTGGAGGAAGCGGCCTACGTGACGTGGCCGCAGGTACCGAGCCTGCCTCCAGTCCTGCCGACAGCTCCTCCAGCAGCAGCGACGACTCCTGGGAGTCCAGCGACTCTCCTGAGCCTAGCTATTCTCCGGAGTCGAGTGACGACACTACATGCCACTGAGCTCTCGCCATGCCCGGAGCACGGCAGCGGCATCCACTCGGCGTCGTCGGTGATGCCCAGTAGCCAGGTCTCCTTGAAGTTTTCTCCTTTTGTTTCC
Source organism: Aegilops tauschii subsp. strangulata (assembly GCF_002575655.3). Classification (NCBI taxonomy): domain Eukaryota; kingdom Viridiplantae; phylum Streptophyta; class Magnoliopsida; order Poales; family Poaceae; genus Aegilops; species Aegilops tauschii. Next base: position 163,094,176 of record NC_053035.3, on the reverse strand, counting down.
CTGCGCGGAACCGTGACAAACCCCGTGGGGGTATGTACAAACTAAAATCCTGTTTTGCTCCAATGTTTATTACTCCTAGTATAAGTGCTGCAGTTGCGTGTCTCACTTCGGCATTGTTCCCCCTTTTTGTTCTCTCGGTAGCTTTGCGCTCTACGCTGGCAGGTCCCAGTCCCCAGGCAGACTTCAGCCATCGCTGGTATGCCAGGTCGCGATGCCGTGGTCAAGGCCAGGAGGTGAGCGGCCCGAGGTCCGGTAAGAGCTCCTGAGGCGCGATGCTCAGGAGGTCCCCTTTGGTGTGCAAGTAGCTTCCTGGGGGCCGAAAGGGAAGTAGCATTGCCGGAGCGAGATTACGGGAGTGGAAAACATCGGACGGAGAGATTCACGTTGACGTGCATGGGTGACTTATCTTTCAGCAAGCCTGAGGTGATTCCTTCGCAAGGCGCCTGGCAGTATCTTAGCGGCGATGCTTCCAGATAGGGCTCCAGCCGGCCTTCCCTTTCCCGCTCATCTGAGTGCTCTATGTCCTCCGATCTCGACCCTCGGGCGAGGCTGAGCCGCCGCTGGTATGCCAGGTCACGATGTCTTGGTCATGGTGATAGAGGCGAGGGGCCCGATCTTTCGATGAGATGATAACTATCGATTTGGTGATGACTTTGACGATCCGACTACAAACGTGCACGACATTGCGCCTTAGCAATCGCTAAACCAACTCCGAGAGGTTATTGACCACGCCGGAGCACGATCAACCTAACCACGAAGGTCTATTCCTGCAAGCAATCGAAGAACAGGCATGAATATGATAAAGCAATCTGAATATTGTGAATATATATGAAGTATTGATAAAGGTGGGGATCCGGAAGCGGTCTTGGTCTGGTTGTTGGACACAAACGAAGTACACGAAGTTGAAATGGCTAACTTTTAACTAAACAAATCCCAAAGTAAAAAGCTACTAGACGGATCTACTTATATAGGAGCAAGGGGTGGCGGCCAAGGAGGTGGGAGGACGTCCCAAGGCAGCCTAAAACCAACCCTAGGTCGTACAAGGCTCATCGGCCCAAGTGGAGGTGATGCAACACCTTTGGACTTGTTGTTTGACCCGGATTCTGCTGCAGTGTCTGATTGTTTCGTCCATATCTCAACGCTCCAGGCGAATTTAAAGGTGAATCTAATTGGGTTGGAAAGAGGACGAAATCTACTTTCCAACAAAAAAAATCACCCAATTCGGAGTCCGTATGAAAAAGTTGTTGGCGTTTTGAGAGAGACTTGGACTCTATCTTCTCTTGGCCCAAAAGTGACGTGAGAGGACTTTTTGAACAGAACCTAAACTTGTCCTTTTCCCCTATCTGCATATGTGGATTGTACAAATGTCCCATACACCTGCAATTAGACAAAATACAAAAGTGTGTGAAGTATTTTTGCTTTGGATAACATAAATAGATTATTGAATAGTTTGCACTAGAAATCACCTGACAAATATGCATGTATTGAATATTTTTGGTCGTGTCGAAGGTAGTCATGTCCTCATCATCCTCCCCTTCTTGAAAATAAAGCCGTCCTCGGCGTTGCTTAATCTGAAATGTGGCTAACAAAAGAGACAAGGTGTACATGTTGTATATGTATATGTCATCCATTTTTACTTTCCGTGGATTTTGCACATATGACACATGTATACATGAGTAACTTTCGTAGTTAATAAAATATAAAGCCAAAATATTATCACAAGAAGTAGAAGGCATGAAAGTATTGCAACTCAGTTTTCCCATATAAGTGAAGCTCTTAATCATATGAAAAGATTGACAATATTCATCATTAAACCATCCCAACATTGGTGAATAAACCTTACTTGCGTCAAATTTACATTCTACAACATGCTTAAATAAGCAAACATGCAATAAGTCATTCGACACAGAATCATCACCAAGATTAGAGGTCATATCAAAATGATTAAACATTGGTTCTTTTGCATCAACAGTTAATTCATTGGGTGCACTCAAAATTGTTGGTATTTCAGTTGTTTGATCACATGAGGCATTCATGACAGTAACATGATTCTCTAAAATAGGTGATGCACTCAAATCAACAGGTAACTCAACACATGATGTATTGAGGTTAACTAGGCATGCATCATTCTCATGTGAAGTTATATCATCAATACCTTTACAGTTACCTTGTCGCAAAGATGTAGCCGATGTAGGTACGGATGATGGCAATGTACCATACTCTTGAGATGATGTCGCGCTCACAATCTGAGGTGTGGCTGCTCTAGTAGGTGCAACGGTGGAGGAACCAAGCGGTGGTGGTGAGCATGAACTAGAATAGTAGTTGTTGTCGTAACCCAATGCATCCTCCTGTAACTGTCTCTCAAAGGTACAAGCACGAACATACATACCAGTAATGCAACGAGGAATATACCGAAATCTTGCCTGAATATCATGGTTCAAGCCATCAAAAAATCTATTCATTGTAACATCCTCAGATTCTTCTATGTCACAATGATGCATATAAGATTTGAACTTGATGCTGAGCATCCCATGGTCATCTCCATGTACACCGTCATAGCAGCTCGAGCCCCAAGTGGACCTACCGGAATTAAGGTGAACCCGCTCTTCTTCGAGAATATCATGAATATCCATTGGACTTGCTTGCTACCTCACCGAAGTGCTCTATGTGTCCTTAGATACGAAGACCGACAACCACAAGCTGGTGAGGAACACCCCGAATGAGTAGGAGAAGGACCCCAAGGCCGCAAGGAGGAAGAAGGAGTGCAACAAGATCAACTCTGCACCTCCCAGGCGACCCCGTGCCCACGGGCCTCGAAGACCCCGTGCGCACGGACTACTCAGAGAGCTGGCGCCGGAGCACCCCATGCGCACGGGCTTGTACCGTGCGCACGGGCCCTACAGGATGGACGGCTGTGATTGCTGCTTGGGCCTCCTCTGTTGGAAATATGCCCTAGAGGCAATAATAAATTGGTTATTATTATATTTCCTTGTTCATGATAATCGTTTATTATCCATGCTAGAATTGTATTGATAGGAAACTCAAATACATGTGTGGATACATAGACAACACCATGTCCCTAGTAAGCCTCTAGTTGACTAGCTCGTTGATCAATAGATGGTTACGGTTTCCTGACCATGGACATTGCATGTCGTTGATAACGGGATCACATCATTAGGAGAATGATGTGATGGACAAGACCCAATCCTAAGCCTAGCACAAGATCGTGTAGTTCGTTTGCTCAGAGCTTTTCTAATGTCAAGTATCACTTCCTTAGACCATGAGATTGTGCAACTCCCAGATACCGTAGGAATGCTTTGGGTGTACCAAACATCACAACGTAACTGGGTGGCTATAAAGGTGCACTACAGGTATCTCCGAAAGTGTCTGTTGGGTTGGCACGAATCGAGACTGGGATTTGTCACTCCGTGTAAACGGAGAGGTATCTCTGGGCCCACTCGGTAGGACATCATCATAATGTGCACAATGTGTTACAGGAGTTCATCACGGGATGATGTGAGTTACGGAACGAGTAAAGAGACTTGCCGGTAACGAGATTGAACAAGGTATCGGGATACCGACGATCGAATCTCGGGCATGTAGTATACCGTTTAACAAAGGGAATTGTATGCGGGATTGATTGAATCCCCGACATCATGGTTCATCCGATGAGATCATCGTGTAACATGTGGGAGCCAACATGGGTATCCAGATCCCGCTGTTGGTTATTGGCCGGAGAACGTCTCGGTCATGTCTGCATGGTTCCCGAACCCGTAGGGTCTACACACTTAAGGTTCGGTGACGCTAGGGTTATAGAGATATTAGTATGCGGTAACCCGAAAGTTGTTCGGAGTCCCGGATGAGATCCCGGACGTCACGAGGAGTTCCGGAATGGTCCGGAGGTAAAGATTTATATATGGGAAGTCTTATTTTGGTCGCCGGGAAAGTTTCGCACTTTATCGGTATTGTACCGGGAGTGCCGAAAGGGGTCCGGGGGTCCACCAAGGGGGTCCACCAGCCCCGGGGGGCCACATGGGCTGTAGGGGGTGCACCTTGGCCTATATGGGCCAAGGGCACCAGCCCCAAGAGGCCCATGCGCCAAGAGATAAGGAAAAGGGAGAGTCCTAAAGGGGGAAGGCACCTCCGAGGTGCCTTGGGGGGAAGGACTCCTCCCTGGCCGCACCCTTCCTTGGAGGAAGGGCCAAAGCTGCCCCCCTCTCCCTTGGCCCTATATATAGTGGGGGGAAGGGAGGGCAGCAATACCTAAGCCCTGGCGCCTCCCTCTCCCTCCCGTGACACATCTCCCTCCTCCTGCAGCGCTTGGCGAAGCCCTGTTGGAATCCCGCTACTTCCACCACCACGCCGTCGTGCTGCTGGATCTCCATCAACCTCTCCTCCCCCCTTGCTGGATCAAGAAGGAGGAGACGTCGCGCTCCGTACGTGTGTTGAACGCGGAGGTGCCGTCCGTTCGGCGCTAGGATCATCGGTGATTTGGATCACGACGAGTACGACTCCATCAACCCCGTTCATTTGAACGCTTCCGCTCGTGATCTACAAGGGTATGTGGATGCACTCCTTCCCTCTCGTTGCTAGTAAACTCCATAGATTGATCTTGGTGATGCGTAGAAAATTTTGAATTTCTGCTACGTTCCCAACATCCTCTTCATCCACTTCGTCCCCATGCCTATATATTCCGTACCTAGACCATATGTTAGGGTTAGCAAAGGATATGATAGACATATGTGAGCTTTGCTCCATGGATCCACTCCACTAGGAGATCAAGACCTCCTCTTGGAGTGATCAACCTCAAGACCCCCTCATGGGTGGCCCCCCTTCAAGACCTCACTCCTCATAGGATTAGGATGAATCATTGTATCTCTCTTTGTGTGATTGGATCTAGCATATGTGTGATTGGATCTAGTCAATTTGAGTGTTTTCCCTCTTGTGTTCATCTTATTCTTGGGGATTCCCCCTCCAATTCGTGAAAGATCTCCACTTAGGGTTCCACCCTACAACATCTTGGTATCATGAGCCATGGTTTCTCACGAGAGCCCCCTTCGTGTTTTCTAGCCTTGTTTTGTGTGATTTCATCCTAAATTCGAAAATTCCCCACCAAAAATAGCCCCAATTTTTTTTGTGATTTGTTGGTTTGATGAGGTTTTGTTGGATTTGATCCATGGATTTTCTTGGTTTCAAGTGGATCTAGCATTCCTCCACCTTCCCATACCTTCCATCCTTCGATTTTGACCGCAATTTCGAGATTACCCATGGATCCGGAGCAGTTCGTCCGCACACAGAGCACCCCGTGCACACGGGCCATCGGGACCCCGTGCACATGGGCCAGACAGACCCCGTGCGCACGACCCTTCCTGTGCGCTTTGGCTGCTGTCCCTTCGACCACCCACCATCCCATACCACCCCCCATAGCCCCAGCTAATCCCCAGCAATGAGATCCATCCATTTGGTGCCCAGACCGGGAAGAAATCCGCCAAACCCACGTGTCCCAGGTGACCCCGTGCCCTCGGTGTGTGTACCGTGCGCACAGCACCCCATGCCGACGGGCCCTAGACCCCGAGCACACGGCCCCCTACAGCAGCCGCTTTCCACTTCACCGTTTCGGCCATAACTTCCACATCTTTTCGTGTTCTTTAGCTCGTTGAGTAGCTATTGACATCCCCCATCCACCTAGATAGGTTCCAACATCATTTGACTCCATCAAAATTTTGACATTTGACATATTTGCCTGGGCCCTCCACCATATCATCCGCAAAACCACCATAGCCTTCCGAAACGTAACCCATTTTGTTCCATTTAGCATTTGTGGTTGTTTGAGTGGTGACCTGAGTCTCCTAAGGTGTTTTGGCTACTTAGGGATGGTTGCTTCTTCTTCAACCACCACCACCACTTCCGCATTGCCATCCCCGCTACCACCATTTGACATTTGCCTTTGGAGATTTTGAGTTTGCGGTTTTTACCGTTTCCTAAGGTGTTTCGGCTACTTAGGGACGGGTCTACGTCATCTTGGTATCTACATCAAGAATACCGCCACTCATCCTCGCCATGAGGTCGTCATCGACATCGACCACTTCACAAATTTGATACCCTAACCGTAAGCAAGAATGGTAACCTCTATATCATCTTGGTATCGTGGTATCCCATCATTGTACATTCTTGCCATTACATTGTTAACCCCTTAGCCCATTTTTGCGTCACTTACCTATCGAGACTAGCCTTCGAGTATTGCCGGGCCACGTTACTTGTGCACATTAGTGATCCACCCTTCCATTGCATACATACCATATCATATTGGTATCATCATATCATCCATTGTGTCACAAGATTGTTCCCGCATATACACAATTGCTATCTTGGTTTGTGCATTTCGCATAGTGGCCATATAAAAAAACAAGAATAAGATTTTAAGCAAAAGAAAAGAGAGCAAAGAGCTTGTAAGCAAGTGCCATAGCATCATACCACATTGCACATAAGATTGTCATATCCGATCATCTTGGATCATCTTGAGAAGAACAACGGGAACATCATACACATAGCATACTTGGGATAGAAAGCTCATACATTTGGCATCTTATAGGTTGTGCACAAGTGTCGTATACGCCTATTGAGCAATCATGCTAGCGTCTCTCTTGAGTTGTGCAACACGAGCGTTTTCCGTGGATTCCACATTTTGTGCTCATCCCTTGGTTTCACGACCCCATTTATCTATCCATGTGTGTGTTTCCGTGTGCCACATATTGCTATTGGTCTACTTGTTTCACTTGCGAATTTGTGAATCTTTTCCAACATTATTGACTCTTGCTAACATTTTGCATCAATTTTTTGTGCGACTATCCTCACCAAGATCCACCATAAGCCTTATTTGTGTAGGTGTGAGAATTGACAAGATCCGGTACCAACTGTGCTATTTCCTTGATAGATTATTGAGTGATCATTGATCCATCTTCAACATTGGAAAAGGTACATTTGGTCTAGTTCTTTCCTTTCTTCCACTCACATTTGGTCGAGTCTTGTGATGAATAGGCAAGGCATTTCATCTCCGGTCTTCCATGACAATGACGACGCAAACAACTACATCACCAAAATGTCCATCTTCGGACTACAACACGCAATGCAAGGCGCACAATCTACCTTGCGAGAGCGCCTCGACAACCTCGCCATCGACATACACCACTCCGAAGCAAGGAAAAGGGACTACATTGACACCAAGTCAGGCGAGCTAAAGGATCAACTACGAGATTTGGTGGTCGAATACAAGTCTTCTTCGCCTTCATCATCCTCAAGGCGGCGGCGAGCAAGTCGATCATCTTCGGAGCGCAAAAATGATGCAAGCGCAAGTCGTCCATGTCCACATCTCCACGGCGACTACCATCACGTTCGTGATCCACATCGTCATGAAGGGCAAGCCACCTCCAAGCAACATGTGCACGACAACGACGAATGACATCTACTACGAGCTCAAGTGCGACAACGACGCCATCATGAAGATGCTCCACAAGCGCAAATGCACAAATCCCAACAAGCTCTACTTCACGACAAGTCCAAGTTTCAAGAACACAAGAGAAGACCGCGAGACGAGCACCACCAAGACGGAGCTACCACAACAACCACTTCGGCATCTTCGCCCAGTGCTGTGAAGGCATCTTCGCCTTTGGACATACGACATCTTCGCCTACTTCCCGTGAGTTCGCCTACATCGACATCTTCTACAACAAGGCGACCACCTACGAGCGAGGGCGACACTTCCATCTTCAGAAGCCCCTCAAGGAAGATGGCCGAGCATGGGAAATTCCCTTCGGTCATGGAGACGAGCTATGAGGTGCCACATCATATGGGCCTCCAACAACAAGACGGCGACAAGAAGGTTGAGCATGGGACTGTCCCGTCAACCAAGGCGGCGATAGGAGTTGAGCATGGAGACATTTGCACCACCATCTCTCCGACATCCACATATGAAGAGATGCCTCAATTCCCATGTGAGGAGAGCCACCCCACCATGAGTGATATGAGTGACTCCACCATATGTGACATTAAGTGCATTTCCTATGAGCGGATGAGTGTGACCACCACTAGCCCCACACATGAGAGCATGCCACACATCCTATGTGAGGTTGAGAGCCATTCGAGTGACTCCACCAACCATACGTGTGAGAGCATCCAAGAGGGAGTGAGTGAGCCACAATACTTAGTGAGTGAGGTAGTTGACACGGCATGTGAGGCCACTATGATTTCTAATGACTTAACCTCTACTCCTGGTGTGTTTTCTTCTTTGGTGCTAGGTCTCCTACATGACGACATGCCTATCCTCGACGAGTCCATACCTCCAATGGAGACAACGATGGACATGGTGGACGATGATGCACCCCCCACATGGTTCCATCAAGATGAAGATGACAATGGCTTGTTCTTCAACACATCACCTACAACACATGAGCGATGCTCTAAAGGTAACTTAGGTGATGGTGCTACTCTTGTCCAGCTAGTGGACTATCTCACAAATGATTGCTTGCATGATGGTGACACACCTATTACCATGCTTCATGCTAGTGCGACTTCCTCATGTCATGACTTACCAATTTATGATGAATATGATGATGAGCATGTTGAGTTGCCTAGGTGTGATGCTATGCTCCATAGGATATCATGTGAAAATTCTATTGGTCACTTCATGTTTGACAATCCATTGAACTTGTCATATGCTATGAGTGAGATCTCCCATATTGCATCATTTCAATCTCAACATAGTAACTATGCATGCCTCATTAAGATAAATCCCATTTGCACTTATGGCATAGATGACGAGATGATGGTCATTGGCTTTTGTTTTTCATGTGATGATATTGCCATGCTTCCTTTACATGATTCACGCAATTCATCTACTATACCATGCCATGATTACATAGAACCAAATATGCTTTGTTTTGGATGTTGTGAATATTCTCCATGTGATGTTTCTACAAATGCTCATGAGGAGACACCCATAGTTTCCTCATACATATTAGGAGATTTTGAAGCATTCCATAATTTGCATGATTCTCATAATTGCGTGCACCATATGCATTACATGAATAACAATGCTCTACATATTTCTTGTGATGCATTACACAATTTGAGTCTCCATTATGCTATACATAACTACAAACCTATCATGATGGATGACATGTTTCTATATCACGCATCTCATTTATTTGAGCATTGGATATTTGGTGCTAACCAACACAAGCATGTGTGCATCATGATGGATGATGTGTACATATACCACGCACACACAATTTTCCCCTTGTCTTTGTTTTGTGTAGGTACTCACGTATACTCGTCAACCTCTCAATCCCAAGAGTTGACGAAACGAGCTCTTGAGAGCAACGACAATTTGGGATCCCTTGGATTGTCCTTCCTACCATTCTCTTCGCGCAACGACTTCGCGCATTCCTTTTACTTGGCTCTCAAAAGGCTATGGGCTATATATCACTTGTTACATTATGCCCATTCTACTATCGTGTTCACTTTGCATGTTATGCTTGCTTCTATGCCTTTGCCACGCAATTGTGACCCTTGCTTGCACTTACCCATGATTCACCATTATGCTACTTCTATGTGTATTTGCATGCTCGGTGGAGATCCTTGTTGCTATTGCCATGTTTATCATGTGCCTCATGCTATTGATGCTATTTTGCTCATATCTTGCCTTCATGCTTGTGATATGTCATGTGCAATATTCATGCCCACCATTTACACACATGACATGATTGCCATGACTCCTTCTAGGATGTTGCATCTTCACACTACTAGCTTGCTTGACTTGATTACTATGATTGCTTGCTTGGTTGCATCACCCATGTTCCTTTATTACTCGCTTTATTGGGTTGATGACATATATGTTCACGCCTCTCACTTGATTTGTCTTGATCATTGTCTCTTGTCTCCATTAGTTGCACTTCTCATACGCCATTCTAGTGAGTGCACCCATGCTATGTTTATTGATCTTGGAGACTTAGACATATTACTTGTGAAGCATGTTTGTTTGGTTGAGTTTATTATAGTTGGTTGTACTCACATCATATGCCTCCATGACATGTCACCCTACCTTGCCCTTCCTTATGACACACATGATAAATTCACTTGTTGGGCATTTCCCTTCCCGAATGATAGGCTTTGCGTTCACGCTAACCTCATGGGTTTTTCCAAGTGCTTGTCATGTTCTTTCGTTTTGAAGGTCTTGCAAGGTGGTACCATCATGAGCTATCTTCATCATGGGAAGGCATACATGTTGCACGGCACCAACATATTAGAGCACCTCACCGAGCGACAAGGCATCAATTCCTACCGTGTACATGGCGATACGGTTTATGATCCGAGGTCGGATCTCTCCCAAGGGGGAGGGGATGATGCGGAGCATCCCATGGTCATCTCCATGTACACCGTCATAGCAGCTCGAGCCCCAAGTGGACCTGCCGGAATTAAGGTGAACCCGCTCTTCTTCGAGAATATCATGAATATCCATTTGACTTGCTTGCTACCTCACCGAAGTGCTCTATGTGTCCTTAGATACGAAGACCGACGACCACAAGCTGGTGAGGAACACCCCGAAGGAGTAGGAGAAGGACCCCAAGGCCACAAGGAGGAAGAAGGAGTGCAACAAGATCAACTCTGCACCTCTCAGGTGACCCCGTGCCCACGGGCCTCAAAGACCCCGTGCGCACGGACTACTCAGAGAGCTGGCACCGGAGCACCCCATGCGCACGGGCTTGTACCGTGCGCACGTACCGTGCCCACGGGACCCCCGTGCGCACGGGCCCAACTTACCCTGTGCGCACGGGCCCTACAGGATGGACGGATGTGATTGCTGTTTGGGCCTCCTCTTCATCCACTTCGTCCCCATGCCTATATATTTCGTACCTAGACCATATGTTAGGGTTAGCAAAGGATATGATAGACATATGTGAGCTTTGCTCCATGGATCCACTCCACTAGGAGATCAAGACCTCCTCTTGGAGTGATCAACCTCAAGACCCCCTCATGGGTGGCCCCCTTCAAGACCTCACTCCTCATAGGATTGGGATGAACTAGTACCTTGTATCTTTCCTTTGTTGTCTTTGAATCATTGTATCTCTCTTTGTGTGATTAGATCTAGCATATGTGTGATTGGATCTAGTCAATTGGACTGTTTTCCCTCTTGTGTTCATCTTATTCTTGGGGATTCCCCCTCCAATTCGTGAAAGATCTCCACTTAGGGTTCCACCCTAGAACAGAACTCTTGGTAGTATGCATGAACAGTGTTGTTGCCTTGTTTAAATTGTTCAAATTTGCGAAGCAATTCATGACGATGGTAAGGAGGGAAAATTTGTTGTCTCATTACATGTTTCAAATCTTTCCAAGTTGTGGGTTGGTTATCAATGGTTTTCTTAAAATGCAGACTCCACCAAACAGAAGCAAAACCAGTAAATGCTCTAGTGGCAGCTCGTATTCGCCCAAGTTCAGAAAAGTCATGGTGACTAAAAACTTGTTCTACTTCAAGCTCCCAAGCTAGATAAATAGCAGGATTAAATCTACCCTCAAATGACGGTAAAGAGATAACCTGGCCATGTGCTTGTGTGTGTTGTCCCAACTCTCGTGATGGTGATGATGTGCCCGTCGTCCAAGAACTTCTATCTCCGGAACCTGTCATGATTAGTAGAAACAAGAAACAAAATTCGAGAATAATGTTCCGACGAACTACTAGGATGTGGTTGTAAAGTGCTCACAGTAAAGCAAATATCAATATCTTACAAGTTCTTACCATGCGGCAGGTGGTGACAGGCAACCAGCGGTGTCAAATAACTCCAAAAATTGTGTAAAGCGATTGCCAGGAGAACGTACGTATACACGGTGTAGAAATATGTGGAGCTGGGTTGGCTATATATGGTAGCAAAATATTAGCAATAATCAATTCAAAGATGCAATGTTGAATAAACACTCAACGACGGTACTGTGTTGGTCCTAGGCCAGACCGGAACTACATACGCGAGCCTAGAACACTAATAAGGTCACGGCGTAGCACAACTAGCTTCAATAAAGGATATGAAGTAGCTCTGGACAGCAAGATATAAGTGAAGATCACAATAGCAATAAAAATAATGATGTGAAACCACAGCCAAGCAGGATATATCAACAACTTTCTCCTCAACTTTTCTCAGGAAAAGTTTGTGCTAATTTTCTAATAATTTTTCTCAAAATGGCACTGACTCAAGCTTTCAAACGCAAAAAGAATCACTCAATTCCGAGTTGATATGTGGAGTCAAAAAATTCTAAAACTGGCTTGAAAAACTGGAATAAGTTGTGTTTGCGAACTTCGGAGGGCAAAAAGACCTATTTAGAAGCCGATTTTGAGGTGCCAAATATTAAAATTGCTTTTGCAACTATTTAGATGAGGCTCGTCGCTAGCTTTCATTTGATTACTCGCGGAGCCAAAACGGACTTCGTATGAAGAAGTTATGCCTGTTTTACTGAACAGTGCGCAAAACAGATTCCAATCCGCATTCAACTACGAGATTGAGTCTAGATAGATCCAAATTTTTTTTTCTTCTCTTTTTTTTGACACAGACGCGCAACTCGCTATCCTCCCCAGGACAAGGAGCCGCGCAGGGTGGTGGGCGGCGGTCGCTGCGCGTGGCTCTCGCCTCTTGAAGCTTCTCGATTGCCTGGGTGATGAACTCCTGAGCACCTGGCGTCCCGTGCCTTGTGCCCTCGTGGCGGAAACACACGCTGAAGCATGCCTCCATGTGGTGCCAGAGCGCCTGCCTCTTGACATTGGCTAAGTCAGAGGCCCTCCAGAAGAGAGCCCTGAGCCCAGCCTGAGGGGGGCGCCGAGCGCGCCTTCCTATACGAGGAAGGGAGGCGCCCCGTCCGTGGGCGCAGGTCCTGAGGTTGTTCCACTGGACGCCCTGCTCCCCTGAGGTTCCTGGTGGAGGAGCTGCTTTTTCTTCTTGTGGACAGCCTCAGGAGGGTAGATGGCGCCTTCGTCGTCGGGGCTTTCGACTGCCGCAGCTTGGTAGGCGCGCTCGAGGGAGCACACTACATCCTTTTCCTCGCAGGCGATTGTGATGATGTCGCGGTTCCCTGGCATCTTGAGGATGTTGTAACCATGATGAGTCACCACCATGAACATGGCCAGGGCCGGGTACCCAAGGATGGCATTGTATGGAAGACGGATGTGGGTGACATCAAAGTCGATGAGCTCTCTGCGGTAGTTGCCGCGCTGGCCGAAAGTGATAGGGAGGCGGTTCTACCCTATTGGGGTGGTGGAGCCGTCGGTTACTCCTGAGAAAGGCTTGGTGGGCTGCAGCTGGTCATAGGGCACTTGGAGGCGGTCGAACGTCTCGATGGAAAGAACGTTGAGCCCCGCACCACCATCGATGAGAGTCTTGGTGATGAGGACGTTGCTGATGACGGGAGAGCAGAGCATCGGGAGGGCACCGGCAGTTGCCGCACACTTGAGCTGGTCGGTCGAGCCGAAGGTGATGGTGCACTTTCATGAGGACATGACTACCTTGGATACGACCAAAAATATTGCATACATGCATATTTGTCAGGTGATTTCTAGTGCAAACTATTCAATAATCTATTTATGTTATCCAGAACAAAAATACTTCACACACTTTTGTGTTTTGTCTAATTGCAGGTGTATGGGACATTTGTACAATCCACATATGAAGATAAGAGAAAAGGAGAAGTTTATGTTCTGTTCAAAAAGTTCTCTCACGTCACTTTTGGGCCAAGAGAAGATAGAGTCTAAGTCTCCCACGTTCTGGATTCAAATTCGGACTGCACGGACATACCTGACTCAAAACGCCAATAACTTTTTCATAGGGACTCCGAATTGGGTGATTCTTTCTTTGTTGGAAAGTAGATTTCGTCCTCTTTCCAACCCAATTGGACTCACCTTAAAATTCGTCCGGAGCGTTGAGATATGGACGAAACAATCTGACGCTGCAGCAGAATCCGAGTCAAATAACAAGTCCAAAGGTGTTGCATCACCTCCACTTGGGCCCATGAGCCTTGTATGACCTAGGGTTGGTTTTAGGCTGCCTTGGGACGTCCTCCCACATCCTTGGCCGCCACCCCTTGCTCCTATATAAGTAGATCGATCTAGTAGCTTTTTCCTTGGGATTTGTTTAGTTAAAAGTTAGCCATTGCAACTTCGTGTATTTCTTTTGTGTCCAACGACCAGACCTAGACCGCTTATGGATCCACACCATTATCAATACTTCATATATATTCGCAATATTCAGATTGCTTTATCATATTCTTGCTTGTTCTTCGATTGCTTGCAGGAATAGACCTTCGTGGTCAGGTTGATCGTGCTCCGGCGTGGTCAATAACCTCTCGGAGTTGGTTTAGCGATTGCTAAGGCGCAACGTCGTGCACGTTTGTAGTCGGATCAAGTGGTATCAGTTTTCAGGTTGCTCGGTGAGAATTTCCAGTTATCCCTAGATTAGAATTATTTTCTTGCCTATTGTCGAAAAAAAAGCCACAAAAAAGTTAGATCTATTCATCCTTTGTCCTAGCCAGTCTGAACCTTTGCAATTTTCTTTTCATTGTTTGCATTATTGAATTATCGGTTGCATCGTCGTGTCGAGTTGCTGGTCTTAGTGTCTAGTTCGTTTAGAGTTTCATGTTCTATTCACATTAGTCACATCGCCGCTGCATCGTTATACCTTCCGCTGTCCACCACCCCATCCATCAATTTCCACCACGTGCTACCCATAGTTCATGGTCACAATCATAGTTGAGGTCGTTCACATCTTCGCTTGATCCAATCTGCATCTTATCTAGTTTGTGTTGGAGAGAGGGAGAGAAAAAAAGGCCGAGAGAAAAAAAAGAGAAGAAAAAAGTCAGAGAAAAAAAAGGAGAGAAAGAAAAAGAAAAAAAGTGTGAGGAGAAAAAAAGGGAGAAGAAAAAAAACAAAATTCGGATCTCTCTAGACTCAATCTCGTAGTTGAATTCGGATTGGAATCTATTTTGTGCACTGATTAGTAAAACAGGCGTAACTTCCTCATACGAAGTCCGTTTTGGATCCGCGAGTACTCAAATGAAAGCTAGCGACGAGTCACATCTAAATAGTTGCAGAAGATAGTTCAATATTTGACACCTCAAGATCGGCTTCTAAATAGGTGTTTTTGCCCTCCGAAGTTCGTGAACACAGCTTGTTCCAGTTTTTCAAGCCAGTTTCAGAATTTTTTGACTCCTCATATCAACTCGGAATTGAGTGATTCTTTTTGCATTGGAAAGCTTGAGTTAGTAGCATTCTTTGAAAAAAGTTATCAGAAAATTGGCTCAAACTTTTCAAGAGGAAAGTTGGAGAGAGAGTTGTTGTATATCCTGCTTGGCAGTTGTTTTTCATCATTATCTTTACTGCCATTGTGATCTTCACTTATATCTTGCTGTCCAGAGCTACTTAGTATCCTTCACTGATGCTAGTTGTGCTCCGCTGTGACCTCATTAGTGTTCTAGGCCCGCGTCTCTAGTCCGCTCTAGCCTACGACCAGCACAGTACCGTCGTTGAGTGTTTATTCAACATTGCATCTCTGAATTGATTATTGCTAATCTTTTGCTACCATATATTTAAGCCTTCCAAGCTCCACATATTTCTACACCGTGTATACGTACGTTCCCCTAGTAATCGCTTTACTCAATCTTCGGAGTTATTTGACACCGCTGGTTGCCTGTCACCACCTGCTGCTTTGTAAGAACTTGTAAGATATTGATATTTGCTTTACTGTGAGCACTTTACAACCACATCCTAGTAGTTCATCGGAACAGTATTCTCGAATTTTGTTTCTTGTTTCTACTAATCATGACAGGTTCCCGAGATAGAAGTTCTTGGACGACGGACACATCATCACCATCACGAGAGTTGGGACAACACACACAAGCACATGGTCAGGTTATCTCTTTACCGTCATTTGAGGGTAGATTTAATCCTGCTATTTATCTAGCTTGGGAGCTTGAAGTAGAACAAGTTTTTAGTCACCATGACTTTTCTGAACTTGAGCGAGTACAAGCTGCCACTAGAGCATTTACTGGTTTTGCTTCTGTTTGGTGGAGTGTGCATTGTAATAAAAACATTGATAACCAACCCACAACTTGGAAAGATTTGAAAGATGTAATGAGACAACATCTTTTCCCTTCTTACTATCGTCGTGAATTGCATCAAAAATTTGAACAATTTAAACAAGGCAACAACACTGTTCATGCTTACTACAAGAGTTGAAATCTTATATGCATCATTATGACATAGAAGAATCTGAGGATGATACAATGAATAGATTTTTTGGTGGTTTGAACCATGATATTCAGGCAAGATTTCAGTATATTCCTCGTTGCATTACTGGTATGTATGTTCGTGCTTGTACCTTTGAGAGACAGTTACAGGAGGATGCATTGGGTGACTACAACAACTACTATTCCAATTCATGCTCACTACCATCGGTTGATTCCTCCATCGTTGCACCTACTAGAGCAGCCACACCTCAGATTATGAGTGCGACATCATCTCAAGTGTATGGTACATTGTCATTGTCCATACTTACATCAGTTACGTCTTTGCGACAAGGTAACAGTAAAGGTATTGATGATATAACTTCAAATGAGAATGATGCATGCCTAATTAACTTAAATACATCATGTGTTGAGTTACCTGTTGATTTGAGCACGCCACCTATTTTAGAGAATCATGTTACTGTCATGAATGCATCATGTGACCAAACAATTGAAATACCAACAATTTCGAGTGCGCCCATTGAATTAGCTATTGATGTCAAAGAACCATGTGAATCAGGAAATACACCAGATTTGGATCAATTACATTTTAAAAAAATTATGCCAATGTTTAATCATTTTGATATGACCTCTAATCTTGGTGATCATTCTGTGTCAAATGACTTATTGCATGTTTTCTTATTGAAGCATGTAGTGGCATGTAAATTTGATGCACGTAAGGTTTATTCACCAATGTTAGGATGGTTTAATGATGAATATTGTCAATCTTTTGATATGACTAAGAGCTTCACTTATATGTGCAAACCGAGTTGCAATATTTTCATGCTTTCTACTTATGATAATATTTTGGCTTTATATTTTATGATCTATGAAAGTTACTCATGTATACATGTTTCATATGTGCAAAAATCAACGGAAGTAAAAATGGATGACATATACATATACAACATGTACACCTTGTCTCTTTTGTTAGCCACATTTCAGATTAAGCAACGCCGAGGACAGCTTTGTTTTCAAGAAGGGGAGGATGATGAGGACATGACTACCTTGGATTCGACCAAAAATATTGCATACATGCATATTTGTCAGGTGATTTCTAGTGGAAACTATTCAATAATGTATTTATGTTATCCAGAACAAAAATACTTCACACACTTTTGTGTTTTGTCTAATTGCAGGTGTATGGGACATTTGTACAATCCACATATGAAGATAAGGGAAAAGGAGTAGTTTATGTTCTGTATAAAAAGTTCTCTCACGTCACTTTTGGGCCAAGAGAATATAGAGTCCAAGTCTCCCACGTTCTGGATTCAGATTCGGACTGCACAGACATACCTGACTCAAAACGCCAACAACTTTTTCATACGGACTCCGAATTGGGTGATTCTTTTTTTGTTGGAAAGTAGATTTCGTCCTCTTTCCACCAATTGGATTCACCTTTAAATTCGTCCGGAGCGTTGAGATATGGACGAAACAATCTGACGCTGCAGCAGAATCCGAGTCAAACAACAAGTCCAAAGGTGTTGCATCACCTCCACTTGGACCCATGAGCCTTGTACGACCTAGGGTTGGTTTTAGGATGCCTTGGGACGTCCTCCCACCTCCTTGGCCGCCACCCCTTGATCCTATATAAGTAGATCCATCTAGTAGCTTTTTCCTTGGGATTTGTTTAGTTAAAAGTTAGCCATTGCAACTTCGTGTATTTCGTTTGTGTCCAATGACCAGACCAAGACCGCTTATGGATCCCCACCATTATAAATACTTCATATATATTCGCAATATTCAGATTGTTTTATCATATTCTTGCTTGTTCTTCGATTGCTTGCAGGAATGGACCTTTCTGGTCAGGTTGATCATGCTCCGGCGTGGTCAATAACCTCTCGGAGTTGGTTTAGCGATTGCTAAGGCGCAATGTCGTGCACGTTTGTAGTCGGATCGTCAAAGTCGTCTCCACCAAATCAATAGTTATCATCTCATCGAAAGATCAAGACACCCTCGCCTCTACCACACTAGGACCACTTGAGCGGTAGCGTGGCCTCGAGCCTGGGGAAGGTCGCGTTCACTTCGCGGGCAAACTACTTGAAGATGCGATGAGAGGCTGGGCCCTGAGCACCGCCTAGGATGCAGACGATGGCGCGAGGCTCCTCGAAGCCCCCAGCCCCCTCGTCCTGGTGGTGGTCATCATTCCTTCTCGGTGCTGGTGGTAGTGGAGGGAGGCCAGCGTTGCCTTGTCGACGGTCCTCACGAGGCTGGTCCCTCCAGGGACCCTCGTGAGGCTGGCCCTGCCAGCGTTCCTCACGAGGTTGCTCGCGCCACTCCTGGGGTGGGCCATGGTCGTCCCAGCGTGCTCCATTTCGGCCTCCTCCGCGGCCGTAGCCTCGATCGCTGCGCTCGGGGCAACGACCGATGCGCCCGTCGCGGATGGCCCTGAGCTCCTGACAGTCATTGGTGTTGTGGTTGTGTACGTTGTGGAAGACGCAGAATGGATAGTTTCCCTTGGATGACTTCGGGTGGTCGCAACCGCGCTTCATTTCTGGTTCAGCCGCGAGTACGACCACCCCCTTGCGCTTCACGTCCTTGGGCTTGGCCTTCTTGTCCTCTTGGTCGGTCTCTGGGAGCTCGAGGAGGGAGAGGTGTCCTTCCTCACCTCTCGTGCACTTGGTTGCCATGTTGAACATCTCTAGATCCGTGCACAGGTCCTCATGTATGGCGAGCTCTTCATTCATCTTGACGTCATAGACACCGTCAGTCAATGCGGAGATGATGGCCTTGTCCGACACCTTGGGGATCTTGAGGCGAACATTGTTGAAGCACTGGATGTACTTCTGCAAGGTCTCCCCTAGCTGCTACTTGATGCGTCGTAGGTCACCTGCAGCAGGCGGGTGGTCGCGAGTGCCCTGGAAGTTGGCGACGAAGCGCTCGCGCATCTCAACCCAAGAGGAGATCGATTCCACGGGCAAGTTCAGGAGCCACGAGCGCGTGCCATATTTGAGGGCCATGGGAAACCAGTTCGCCATGACCTTCTCATCACTGTTGGCCGCCTCGATGCTCATCTCGTAGAGCTGCAGGAACTCGGTAGGGTCGGGGGTGCCGTTGTAGCGTGGAGGCAGGTCGGGCTTGAACTTCCCCGGCCAGACGACGCTGCGCAGCTCGGGAGTGAAGGCACGACAGCCCGCGGTAGTCACGGGAGCCCGGCATGGAGGTGGAGCCTGATCTTGGCGCTCACGCGCCACCACCGCAGGCGGCGCGCGTTCTTGACATGGTGGTGCTGGGAGCGCAGGAGCATCTTCTTGCAGCCGCTTGACATCCTGGCAGCTTTCTTCTTCACGCGCGGGCACCCGATGCGGCGGGTCACCCCGCGGGCCCGCGCGCCTTGGTCTGAGGGCTATGTCTCGACGGGGAGGTGGCGGTGGTGCTCCATGGGCTACGCCGCCCGCGGCTGGCCGCGGGCGAGGCAACGAGAGAGACGGTGCAGGAGAGCCCCCAGCGGCGCTGACAAGCTCGGCGATGTGGTCCAGCCAGTCTTCGTAGAAGTCGTCGACAGGGCGGCAGCACAGGAGCTCGCGCGCCATGAGCAGCGCTGCCAGCGCGTCCGCCGGATCGCGACAAGCGTGAGATGACGAACCAGCCGGGGTCAGCGACGGGGTGGCCGTGTGATGAGGACATCACTAACAAAGTTACACCCACAGCCCATGTTGATACATATACATGACCAATTACTAGAGCTCGCGCACACCAATTAAATTACCAGGTGTAGCGACCAGACCTCGAACAGTCTGTGCTGCTGTGCAACAGTGTCATCCCTGGATCAGTAATGCTGACACGCACAGTACAAATGGAGGATTTATAACAGAGTAGCAATCACACACTTATTACAACCAATATCTCAAGAGACAAATAAGTATGACAAATATGGCTTAAGGCCATCTAAATACGATAACAGCGGAAGACTTGGAAGATAAGTGAGTCCATCAACTCCAACGGCATCACTGAGTATAAGACCACGACCTAAGGCACCTTACTCGTCGTCTGAAAAGTCTGCAACATGAAACGTTGCAGCCCGAAAATGGGTCAGCACATGGAATATGCTGGCAATGTAACACATAAAGAGTAATGAATATAATAATGCTATACTATATGCATATATGGCTGGTAGAAGGCTCTATGGTTACAGTTTTGCGAAAAGCCAATTTTTCCCTACAGCAAAGGAATAAATTTTATTTAACTATCATGGTGGTTGTTAAACATTGAGAATGGCTGACAGCATTCTCAATCTCAATTAAGTATCATCATCAAACCCAACAAAATTAATTAAAGTAACATGATGAGATTCACATGATAATCCAAGTACTAGATACTCAAGATGTCCATAACCGGGGACACGGCTAACCATGATTAGTTTATACACTCTGCAGAGGTTTGTACACTTTTCCCCACAAGACTCGATCGCCTCCGCTTGATTCTCGCACTACATGATGTTTGAGAAACGGATGACCGAGACATAGTCTTTCAGAAGTGTTTGCACCTTACGAATGGGTAGACCGTTACACCTACTTTCCCCTACATCTACTAGTCTACCACTGTAAGAGTTCACACAACTTAGTCAACTATGCTAGAGTCCATAATAGCTTGTGGCTGCACCTGGAAGTTTCTAGCATGAATGATCTCATGATTCCTTTGAACCTGGGTGGCGGTCCAAAAGAAAAACAGGCAATCCTGGAATACCCAGGTACCTCAATCCACCTAGATGTGAGTTTTAGTTGCCACCTTAAGGTTAACCATTAATTAACAATCTCACATCTGTCATGGTAACACTCAAACCCAATCCACGTCTACTAGCATAGCATAGCAATATGAGCAAACGTAGAAGTAACTCCCAAGGTTTGATAACAAAACAGGTAATAGGTACTACCTCATCTACTTCCCAGTACCCACAATTTAATTAGATCCTAATCATGCAATTGTTTGAGGATTGATCTAATGCAATAAAACTAGGTAGTAAAAGAGGTATGATCGCAGTGTTACTTGCCTTGCTGATGATCCGTGAAACCTAGAGATTCGAAGTAGCAAGCGGCGAACTCCGGGTACTCTATCGCAAACAAACAAGCAAACAATAAGCACTCATCTAATGCATAGGTAAAACTCAAATAAAGATCTAACCAGAAAGGTCAACTTAAGAACTCCGGTTTGCAAAAAGAATCAAATCAAACGAAGCAACGAAAGTCAAACGGCGAAACAAACAAGCTTCGTTTACTAATCTGGATCTAGGTCAAATTTTACAGTAGGAAAAACTTGTTTGCATAGGTTAAACGGAAAGAGAATTTCGAGACGAAACTCTAGGCGCTTGAATCGCCTGATTTCGATAAACGAGCTAAAAGATAAACTAAAACAAAAAACAGATCAGAAATCGCGATCTGGGAAATCGCGGAAAATCCGACGAAAAAGAAAACTGACGAACAGTTAAACGAACGGACGTTCGTTAACTGCGACAAACCGACAAACACGTTCGTTAAAACAAACGGATCGGTGGACGTTCACTAACTAACTAAACAAAAAAAATAAACCGATCTATTTAAAAAAATAAATCTAGGGTTTCGGAAAAAATAAACCGAACGGTTTTAAAAAAAACCGGCACGGCGGCGGCGGCTCGGCTATACCTCCGACGAGGTATTCCGGCGGGCAGGACGGGGCTCCGGCGGGGTCTTCGGGTGCGGCGAGGGGCGGCGGGGCTCGGGGAGGCGACGGGCGGCGGCGTTCGGGGCTTCCCGAGGCGGCGGCGATGGGCGGCTCCGGCGCGGCTCCTTCGGGCGGCGTCGGGTGCCGGGCGGGGTCGGGACGGGGTGAGGAGAGGGCGGCGGGCTGGGGTACTTAAAGAGGGGGTGGTGCCGTGGGGAAGGGGGCGAAGGCTGCGGCGGCGTCGTCCTCGAGTAGGACTCGGGCGGCGGCGTGTCTCCAGGTCGGGGACGACTCGGGCGGGAGCTGGGCCGTCGGCTTGGCTTCGGCCCAGGCGGCTTTCGCGCGTTTTTTTTAATAAATAAATTCCGCGAAACCTAAAAAAATCGTAGAAAAATAAAGAAAAATCCAAAAATGCCAAAACAAATTTTCACCGTCTAATTAAAATAATTAGAACGAGATGAACATTTTCTTGGCCCAAAAATGCAGTGTTGAAAACGTGCAACCTTTTTTTTAATGCAAATAAAATCCGAATAAAATCAAATATTTGATTTTAATATTTTTCCTCCAATATTTCAAATACTTTGGAGAAGTCATATTTTCTCCTCTCATATTTTAATATGAAATATTTTTCGGAGAGAAAAATAAATTAAACCAAAAATCCTCGTTTCATTATTTGATAAAAATCAGATATGAAAACCGCGAAAAATCCCCAACTCTCTCCGAGGGTCCTTGAGTTGCTTAGGATTTTCGAGGATTTGCCAAAATGCAATAAAATATGCTATGCAATGATGATCTAATGTATAACATTCCAAATTGAAAATTTGGGATGTTACAAACCTACCCCCCTTAAGATGAATCTCGCCCTTGAGATTCGGGTTGGCTAGAAAATAGGTGAGAGTGGTTCTTCCGTAGATCTTCCTCCCGCTCCCAGGTGGCTTCGTCCTCGGTATGCTGACTCCACTGAACTTTGCAAAACTTGATAACCTTGCTGCGGGTGACTCGGCTGGCATACTCAAGAATCTTAACTGGTTTCTCCTCATAGGTCAAGTCACTATCCAACTGAATTGCTTCCAGTGGCACTGTATCTCTCAGTGGTATCTCGGCCATCTCTACGTGGCACTTCTTCAACTGGGAAACACGAAATACATCATGAACTCCTGACAATCCTTTAGGCAATTCCAGTTTGTAAGCAACTTCTCCCATACGCTCCAAAATTTTGTATGGTCCTACAAAACGTGGCGCTAACTTTCCTTTAACTCCAAAGCGCTTAACTCCTTGAAGTGGTGATACTCGTAGGTAAACTCTGTCTCCGACTTCGTGAACTGTCTCCTTGCGTTTGGAATCGGCATAACTCTTCTGCCTAGACTAGGCTACCTTGAGCCTATCGCGAATCAATTTCACCTTCTGTTCTGATTTCTTAATCAAGTCTGGTCCAAACAACTGGCGGTCTCCAACTTCGTTCCACAACAAGGGTGTTCTGCACCTCCTTCCATACAAAGCTTCGAAAGGGGCCATCTTCAAACTGGATTGGTAACTGTTGTTGTAAGAAAACTCTGCATACGGCAAATTGTCGTCCCAACTAGATCCATAATCTAGCGCACAAGCTCTCACCATATCTTCCAAAATCTGATTGACTCTCTCGGTCTGTCCGTCTGTCTGTGGATGAAAGCCTGTACTGAACTCTAGCCTGGTACCCAAAGTTTCATGTAACTGATTCCAAAACCTTGAAGTAAACTGGGTTCCTCTATCTGATACAATGGTCCTCGGAACTCCATGCAGACATACGATCTTGGTCATGCATATCTTTGCCAACTTAGCACTGGTGTAAGTGGTCTTCACTGGGATGAAATGAGCTACTTTCGTCAAACGATCGACTACAACCCATATCGAGTCATGGCCTGAACGAGTCCTGGGCAATCCCGTGATAAAATCCATGCCTAGTTTATCCCATTTCCATTCGGGTATCGGCAATGGCTGTAGCAATCCTGCTGGCTTCTGATGCTCTGCCATCACTCTCTGACATACATCACAAACTGCTACATACTCTGCAATATCTTTCTTCATTCCGGTCCACCAGAAAGTATCCTTCAAATCCAAATACATCTTGGTATTTCCTGGGTGAATCGAATACGGTGAATCATGGGCCTCTTGCAAGATCAACTTCCTGATCTCCGGATCATTGGGCACATAAACGCGGTCCTCAAACCATAAGGTATCGTGCTCATCCTCACGAAATCCCTTGGCTTTTCCTTTGCTCATCCTTTCCTTTATCTCGTCAATCTCCTTGTCTATCTTCTGAGCTTCTCTGATCTTTTCCATCAAGGTAGACTGAATCTCCAACGTTGTTAAATAGCCTCTTGGAACTATCTCCAAACATAGCTTGCGAAGATCCTCGGCTAATAATTTTGGTAACTCTCCGGTCATGAGTGTGTTGACATGGCTCTTGCGGCTCAACGCATCTGCTACTACGTTAGCCTTCCCTGGGTGATAACGCAATCTCATAACATAATCCTTAATGAGCTCCAACCATCTCCTTTGCCTGAGATTCAACTCCTTCTGCGTGAAAATGTACTTCAAACTCTTGTGATCCGTGTACACCTCACAGTGATTTCCGATAAGAAAATGTCTCCATGTCTTCAACGCATGCACTACGGCTGCTAACTCCAAATCATGGGTGGCATAATTCTTCTCATGGGGTTTAAGTTGTCGTGAAGCATATGAAACAACTCTTCCCTCCTGGATTAGCACTGCTCCAAGTCCTCGACGTGAAGCGTCGCAATATACTTCATAATCCTTGCGTTGATCTGGCAGAATCAACACTGGTGATGTAACCAAACATTTCTTCAACTCTTGGAAACTAGCTTCACATTCCTCAGTCCAATTGAATTTGGTGTCCTTCTTTAACAGCTCTGTCATGGGCTTAGAAATCCTTGAGAAATTCGCAATGAACCTCCGGTAGTATCCTGCAAGTCCAAGAAAACTCCGGATCTCTCCAACTGATGCGGGTGATTCCCAGCTTGTTACTGTGTCGACTTTGGTGGGGTCTACTGCTATTCCTTCTCCGGATATAACATGTCCGAGGAATCCAACTTCCTTCAGCCAAAACTCACATTTGCTGAACTTGGCGTATAAGTGATGTTCTCTGAGCTTCTCAAGTACCAAACGCAAATGCTCCTTATGCTCCTCTTCGTTCTTTGAGTAGACCAAAATGTCATCAATGAACACTACGACGAACTTATCCAAAAACTCCATAAACACTTTGTTCATCAGGTTCATGATATAGGCAGGTGCGTTAGTCAGGCCAAATGACATAACGGTATACTCATATAGCCCATACCTAGTGGTAAAAGCCGTCTTAGGTATATCCGGCTCTCGAATCTTTAACTGATGGTATCCTGATCATAGATCGATCTTGGAAAATACCTTAGCTCCTTGTAATCGGTCAAACAAATCATTGATCATCGGTAGTGGGTACTTATTTTTGATGGTCACTTCATTCAATCCTCGATAATCAACAACCATCCTCAATGATCCATCTTTCTTCTCCACTAGAAGTACGGGTGATCCCCAAGGTGAAGAACTTGGGCGAATATAGCCTTTATCCAGTAACTCCTTAATCTGCTTCTTAATTTCTTCCAAATCCTTAGCGGGCATCCTGTACGGTCTCTTAGATATCGGCACTGTGCCTGGCAAAAGTTCAATCAAAAACTCTATGTCTCTATCTGGTGGCATGCCTAGCAACTCTTCTGGAAATACATCCAGGTAATCCTTCACCACTGGTACTTCTTCCTGTACAACTCCTGATAAGGAATTTACTTGAGTCCTCTTCGGCACATGCCGGGATACATACTTAATCCTTCTCCCTTCTGGGGTGGTAAGCAAAATCGTCTTACTAGCGCAATCGATGTTTCCCCCATACATCGATAGCCAGTCCATACCCAATATTATGTCCAAACCTTGCGACTCCAAAACTATTAGGTCTGAGGGGAAAACATGCCTACCTATGGCCAATGGCATCTGAAAACATCCTTGGCTTGCCATATACTCTGCTCCTGGCGAGGTTACTAACATAGGTGTTCTGAGAACTTTGGTGGGCAACTTAAACTTATCCACAAATCCCCTTGATATGTATGAATGCGATGCACCAGTATCAAAAAGAACGATTGCAGTAAATGACTTAACCAAAAACTTACCTATTACTGCATCTGGCTGAGCTTCAACCTCCTCCACGCTAACGTGGTTCACATGTCCTTTATTGAAAGGGTTCGGCTTCTTCCCAGAGCTTCCATTACCATTTCCATTCTGGGCTTCAGGACATTCATTGGCATAATGTCAAGTCTTCTGGCACTTAAAGCAAGTGACTTGGCTCAGGTCTCTCTTAGCTGGGGTTGAAGGGTTGGTACGGTTCTGGCTGTTGCTTCCTCCATTCCCATTACCATTCTTGGGGCCATTATGGTTGTGCGAACTACCTCCTCCATGGGTATGCTGAAACTGTCCTCCCGATTTTGGGGTAAAATGTGGCTTCTGCTGAGCTCCAGAATTGTACTTCCCTTGTCCATACTTCCTCTTACGGTTTACATGTTTACAATATCCTGAGGAGAGACGTGTTCCTGCTGCTGTTTGTGCTTTCACTAGTTTTGCATGTGTTTGGTGGTCTGAACATTGTAGATTATATCCCATTCCTGCTATTTGGGCTGCTTTGAAAACTACTATGCGTACTCGTTGGGTTCCACCTTATTATCAATGTGAATTACTTCAAAAATTGCAGCGCTTAAGACAAGGAAAAAATTTTGTAGAAGCATATTATCAGGAATTACAAACTGGCATGATTAGATGTGGTATTGTTGAGGAGAATGAAGCTATGCTTGCACGTTTTGTGGGTGGATTAAATAGAGAGATTTAGACCATTCTAGAGTATAAGGAGTATACTAATATCACTTGTTTATTCCATCTTGCTTGTAAAGCTAAACGTGAAGTGCAGGATTGACAGGCATTGGCACGAACTAACTTTTCTGCAGGTCGACTTTCATCATGGACACCACGTGCATCCTCTACTTCCACTGCACCAGCGCCTCCATGAGGTGCCACCTCCAACCGTGATACAAGAAAACAGGCACAACCACCACTATCTTCCAAGAGCACATCTGTCGGGCCTGCATAGAGCTCTTCTTCTTCCATGGCATCAACAGGGCACACAAGTGATATTATTTGTCGTCGTTGTAAGGGAAGAGGACATTACGCGAGAGAATGCAAATCTCAGCGTGTGATGATTGCTACTAAGGATGGTGGGTATGAGTCCGCTAGTGACTATGATGAGGAGACTTTGGCTCTTATTACACGTGAAGAACATGTTGTAGATGATTCTGATCATGAGACGCAATACATGGCTCCTGAAGACGCTGACAGGTATAAATGTTTAGTTGCTCAACGTGTTGATGTAGGGTGGAACCCTATTGGCCGATCTTTCACGAAAGGAGCGGATCCCAATTAAGGACACAAAGAACACGGGAGGAAAACGAGGGGAAACACAAGAGAATCACTCAACCAACAAGAATAGATCACACATGCGCTAGATCAATGAACACAAAGGTAAGATACAAGATCCAAAGTCAACAACGGTCGATACAAACGGTAACCGGTTCTTCTTCGTAAGGAGGTCTTGATGGGGGCCACCCAAGAGGGGGTCTTGAATCCAAGGGGATCTTCTCCGAAGAGGGGTCGCGGTCTCTCTCGTGGAGTAGATCCGTAATGGATGAGCAATGCTCTATCTCACATTTAAGCTAAACCAATGCTCTCTAACTAGGAGGAAGGAGAGGTCTATTTATAGTCTAGGTGCAAAAGGGGGCGAAGTGAAGGGGTACATGGGCCTCAGCCCGTAACTGGACATAGCCAGGGCCCGGACGTCCGGGAGACGCTGGTCGTCCGGAGGCTCGCGGGGGTCCAGACGTCCGCAGTTCTTTGGATGTCCGCAATTTAGCTTCTGTTGCCACGGTGTCGGACGTCCGTGGGCGTCCGGTCGCCGTTCGTCCGGTCTTCCTCGGATTTTCGTAGATTTGGTTCTGTTGGCGTAGTGTCGGTCGTCCGGAAGGGCTCGGACGTCCGGAGCCTGGGAGTCATCGGACGTCCGGTCTGGGTCGGTCGTCCGGCCGCTGTAGCGTTGGCAGGCCTAGTTTCCTTGGGCTGTAGCGACCTCCAGGGGTCAGACGTCCGGGCTGGGCCGGTCGTCCGGAGCCTGTAGCTTCTGTGGCGGCTCTTCCTCTTGATCTTCGCGCTTGGTGTCCTCGCCGTCTTGTCCGTTGGATGTAGGAGGTCCATGGTTCTCCTCCAAGAACCTTATCTTCGATAGCCTTAGCTCGGGCTCTTGTCATTGGTCCAAGTGGTGTCTTGGGAGACGTATGTAGGTCCATGGGGATGACCTTGGGATGATCCGCATCATCTCCCCTCCCTTGGGAAAGATCCGACCTCGGATCGAATTCTTCATCACCATGGTAGGGCGAAAGATCCTTGATGTTGAAGATGTCGCTCACATTGTACTTGTCGCATGGTAGGTCGATCTTGTATGCGTTGGTGTTGTAGCGTGCAAGCACCTTGAAGGGTCCATCCGCTCAGGGTATTAGCTTGGACTTGTGTTCCTTGGGGAAGCGATCCTTGCGAAGGTGTAGCCACACAAGATCTCCAACATTGAACATCATGGGTTGCTTGTTGACGTTGAGCTTGGTCGCGAGTCGTTGTACTTGGCGCTCGATGGTGTTCCTTGTATCTTCATGCATCTTCTTGAGGAAGTTAACTCGGGCGCTCGCATCCATGTTTGTGCGCTCTTGTAGCGGTAGAGGTAGAATGTCCAAAGGTGACAATGGGTTGAAGCCATAGACGACCTCGAAAGGGGACTTGCCGGTAGTCGAATGTCTTGCACGATTGTAGGCGTACTCGGCGATAGGTAGGCACTCCTCCCACTCCTTGATGTTCTTCTTTATCAACATGCGTAGTAGAGTGGAGAGCGTGCGGTTCGTCACCTCCGTTTGGCCGTCGGTTTGTGGATGGTAACTCAAGAACTTGATGTCGTGATCCGAGACAATCGTCTTTGGCACTCCATGAAGGCGCAATATTTCCCTACAAAACAAATTTGCAACATGTGAAGCATCGTCTATCTTGTTGCAAGGAATGAAATGAGCCATTTTGGAGAATCGGTCCACAACAACAAAAACGGAATCCTTGCCATTTTGGGTTCTAGGCAAACCGAGCACAAAGTCCATGCTAATATCTTCCCATGGTTGATATGGAATTGGAAGTGGCATATAGAGGCCATGAGATAGGGCTTTAGACTTAGCTTTGCGACATGTAGAGCATCGGTTGGTGAAGCGATTGACGTCGCGAAACATCTTGGGCCAAAAGTAGTTCTTGGAGAGCATAGCAAATGTCTTGTCGCGTCCAAAGTGTCCCATGAGTCCGCCTCCATGAGATTCTCGCAAAAGCAACTAGCAAAGAGAGGACTCGGGAATGCAAAGTTTGTTAGCTCTCATAAGATATCCATCTTTGATGTAGTATCGATCCCAAGAAGTATGCGTCAAACACTTGGCATAAGGAATAGCAAATGTAGGATCATGCTCATACAAGTCTTTTATATGCTCAAAGCCAATGACATTGAACTCAAGTTGAGTAACAAGCATGCATATACGGGAAAGTGCATCCGCCACAACATTTTCCTTACCTTTAATATACTTGATGACATAAGGAAAAGACTCAATAAACTCACTCCATTTAGCATGACGCTTGTTCAACTTAGTTTGACCCTTCAGGTATTTAAGCATTTCATGGTCGGTATGGATGATGAACTCATGAGGGCGTAGGTAATGTTCCCATTCATGCAAAACTCGCACTAAAGCATATAGATCTTTGTCATAGATGGGATAATTTAGTTGCGCTCAGTAAAGTTTCTCACTAAAATAAGCAATTTGGCGCTTCTCTTGTGTTAACACACCTCCTATGCCATTACCACTAGCATCGCAATGAATTTCGAAAGGTTTGTCAAAGTTGGGTAATGCAAGCACGGGAGCATGAGTAAGCAAATTCTTAAGCTCATTGAAAGCAATATCTTGGGATGTTCCCCAAACAAACGGTGCATTTTTCTTACTCAAAGCATGCAAAGGTGAGGCAATGGTGCTAAAATCCTTCACAAATCTACGGTAGAAACCGGCTAAACCAAGAAAACTACGCACTTGTTGCAAATTGGTTGGTTGGGGCCAAGTTTTAATAGCATTGATCTTAGATTCATCAACATGAACACCCTTAGAAGATACTATGAAACCCAAGAAAACAAGCTTATCAACACCAAATAGGCATTTCCCATATTAGCATAAAGTTGCTCTTTTCGAAGAGTTTGTAGCACGGTGCGAAGGTGGGTGACATGTTCTTTGAGAGATTTGCTAAACACAAGGATATCATCAAAGTAGACAACAACGAATTCACCAATGTAAGGGCGAAACACATAATGCATAAGACGCATGAAAGTACCGGGTGCTTCCGATAAACCCATAGGCATGACTAGCCACTCATATAGACCAAACTTTATTTTGAAGGCGGTTTTCCATTCATCACCCTCTTGTATGCGGATTTGATAGTAACCACTTTTAGGATCAATTTTGGAAAAGATAGTGGCACCGCAAAGTTCATTAAGCATATCATCAAGGCGTGGAATGGGGTACCTATAATGAACGGTGATAGCATTGATAGGTCTATAATCGGAACACATGCGAAAGCTACCGTCTCGTTTTGGCACAAGAATGACCGGTACGGCACAAGGACTCAAACTTTCACGCACATGACCATGGTCTATGAGATGCTTTACTTGCCTTTGTATTTCTTTGGTTTCTTCGGGGTTGACGCGGTAGGGAGCTTTGTTTGGAAGCGGCGCTCCGGGGATGAGATCGATTCGGTGCTCAATGCCTCGTAGTGGAGGTAGACCCGGAGGTAGCTCATCGGGGAAAACATCTTGGAATTCCTGCAATAAAGAAGATAACACCAAAGGTAGATCGTGAGAGCTGTTAGTTTTTGGTGCCTCATCCTTGCACAATAGGACATAGTGTAGGACACTTGATGGGTTCTCACACACTTCTCTCATCTCCCGTTTGGTGGCAAATAGGACTAAGTTTTTCTTGTCGCTCATCGTGGAGGCACTCAATTTGGGCTTGTGGCACTCGCTCTCTTTTTGGTGGTTCGCTCTCTCACTATTCTCTCCATGACGGGTGTTTTGCTTGTCGGCGAGCACTTGGCTTGGAGACATAGGACATAGCACAAACTCTTTCCCTTTTATCTTGAAGCTATAGTGATTTGTACGCCCATTGTGAATGACACCTCGGTCAAATTTCCATGGCCGTCCAAGAAGGAGGTGGCAAACAGTCATCGGAAGGACATCACACTCCAAAGTGTCTTGATAGGCACCGATCTTGAAAGAGACTTGTACTCTATGCTCGACTTGTATGGTGCCAGTGTTGCTTAGCCATTGAACCTTGTAGGGGTGCGGGTGCTTCATCTTGACCAATTGGAGTTTGGAGCATAGTTCTTCACTTGCCAAGTTATGGCAACTCCATCTATCGATGATGACCTTGACGGACCGTCCATTGATGCCGGCCTTTGTGTGGAAGATATGGCATCTTTGGTCTTGGTCTTGTTGATGTTGAAGAGTCAAGACCTTGGAGACAACAAGAGCGGGACTTGAGTCTTCGTCACAAAAGATGTGATCATCTTCTTCTTCATTGTTCACTTGTCGGTGCATGGCCACTTGCTCAAGGGCTTCCATCTCTCCTTCACTCATTGAGTCATATCGGTTGGAGTAGATGATGATCATGGTGCGCTTGTTTGTGCACTCGAAGGACTTGTGGCCTCGGCCTCCGCATGTGAAACATTTGATGGAACTTGTCTTGATGGTCTCATCGGTTGGAGTAGATGATGATGAAGCTTTCTTGAAGTTTGCTTGTAGTAGGAGGACGACTTGAGCTTGTCGAAGCTTTCTTGTAACTTGAATTGTCGCCGTTGCTTGTAGATGGCTTGGTTGAGGTAGGAGGAGTCGTCGAAGCTTGATTGTTGGAGAGGCCATAGGACTTGGATGAGAACTTGGCATACTTGAAGTCGTCTTGTACTTGCCGTTCCGCTTTGGTAGCTTGATGCACTAGCTCGATGAGGTTCGAGTATGGTTGGAAGTCGGCAATCTTCTTGATAGGGTGATTGAGTCCATTCAAGAAACGTGCCATAGTTTGCTCATCATCTTCTTTGAAATTGGCTCGTATCATGGCTTCTCGAAGATGAGGAAGATCGCTTGGTAGGACTTGATGAGGGCTTTGATCCCCTCCATTTGAGCTTGCATCTTGGCGTCATTGGAGTTGTTCGTGGCATCGAACTCGTCGTTGTTGTTGTAGACCGAAGGTGAAATGCCTTGCCTATCCATCACAAGACTCGAGTAGAGGTGAGTAGGAAATGAGATAAATAATACCAAGTTACCTTTTCCCAAAGTTGAGGATGTATCCCGTTTCACTCAATGTGAGGTGAAAGAATAGTGGAATTGGTACCGGACTTGTTCACTCACACCAATCAAGTAAAGCTTATGGAGTAGCTTGGTGAGGATAGTGGCACAAAAATTTGATGCAAAATGTTAGCAAGAGTCAATAATGTTGGAAAAGATTCACAAATTCGCAAGAGAAACAAGTAGACCAATAGCAATATGTGGGACACGGAAACACACACACGGATAGATAAATGGGGTCGAGCAACCAAGGAATGAGCACAAAATGTGGAATCCACGGAAAACGCTCGAGTTGCAAAACTCAAGAGAGACGCTAGCACGATTGCTCAATAGGCGGATACGACACTTGTGCACAACCTATAAGATGCAAAATGGATAAACTTCTATCCCAAGTATGCTATGTATGTATGGTTCCCGGTGTTTCTCAAGATGATCCAAGATGATCGGATATGACGCTCTTATGTGATGTTTGTAGGATGCTATGGCTATTGCTTACAAGCACTTTGCTCTCTTTTCATTTGCTTAACAGCTTATTCTCTTTTTTTGATATGGCCACTATGCGAAATGCACAAATCAAGATAGCAATTGTGTATATGCGGGAACAATCTTGCGACACAAGGGATGATATGATGATACCAATATGATATGGTATGTATGCAATGGAAGTGTGGATCACTAATGTGCACAAGTAACGTGGCCTGGCAATACTCAAATGGCTAGTCTCGGTAGGCAAGTAACGCAAAATGGGCTAAGGGGTTAACAATGTAATGGCAAGAATGTACAATGATGGGATACCATGATACCAAGATGATATAGAGGTTACCGTTCTTGCTTACGGTTAGGGTGTCAAAATTGTGAAGTGGTCGATGTCGATGACGACCTCGTGGCGATGATGATTGGCGGTATTCTTGATGTAGATACCAAGATGATGTAGACCCGTCCCTAAGTAGCCGAAACACCTTAGGAAACGGTAAAAACCGCAAACTCAAAATCTCCAAAGGAAAATGTCAAATGGTGGTAGCGGAGATGGCGATGTGGAAGTGGTGGTGATGGTTGAAGAAGAAGCAACCGTCCCTAAGTAATCTAAACACCTTAGGAGACTCAAGTCACCACTCAAACAACCACAATTGCTAAATGGAGCAAAATGGGTTAGGTTGCGGAAGGCTATGGTGGGTTTTGCGGATGATATGGTGGACGGCCTAGGCAAAGATGCCGAAATGTCAAAATTTCGATGGAGTCAAATGGTGTTGGAACCTATCTAGGTGGATGGGGGATGTCCATAGCTACTCAACGAGCTAAAGAACACGAAAATCGGACTCCGGATGTGGAAGTTATGGCCGAAACGGTGAAGTGCACGCGGCTGCTGTAGGGGGGGGGGGGGGCGTGCGCACGGGGTCTAGGGCCCGTGGGCACGGGGTGCCGTGCGCATGGTACACACACCGAGGGCACGGGGTCATCTGGGACACGCGGGTTTGGCGGATTTCTTCCCGATCTGGGCTCCAAATGGATGGATCTCGTTGCTGGGGTTTAGCTGGGGGTATGGGGGTGGTATGGGAGGGTGGGAGGACGAAGGGACAACGGCCGAAGCGCACTCGAAGGGTCGTGCGCATGGGGTCTATCTGGCCCGTGCGCACGGGGTCCCTAGTGCATGGGGTCCCGATGGCCCGTATGCACGGGGTGCTCTGTGAGCGGACGAACTGCTCCGGATCCATGGGTAATCTCGAAATTGCGGTCAAAATAGAAGGATGGAAGGTAGGGGAAGGTGGAGGAAAGCTAGATCCACTTGAAACCAAGCAAATCCATGGATCAAATCCAACAAAACCTCATCAAACCAACAAATCACAAAAAAATGGGGCTATTTTTGGTGGGGAATTTTCGAATTTGGGGAAGAACACAACAAAATTAGGCTAGAGAACAAGAAGGGGGGCTCCAATTTCGTGAGAAACCATGGCTCATGATACCAAGATGTTGTAGGGTGGAACCCTAAGTGGAGATCTTTCATGAATTGGAGGGGGAATCCCCAAGAACAAGATGAACACAAAAGGGAAAACAAGAGGAACACTCAAGAACAAGTCCAATCACACATCCACTAGACAATCAAACACACAAGATCCACAAGGTACATGAACAACAAAAGGAAATAAGATACATGGTAGAGTTCATCCCAAATCCTATGAAGGAGATGAGGGCTTGATGATCTGGATAGATCCTTCCCTCAAGGGGGGCTTTATCCACTAGGGATCTTCTCCAATGGAGGCCTTGAACTCCAATGGAGTGTCTCTCTCTCAAGAGGAATCCCACAAGGGGAGATACATGAGCTAAGCTCTAGTGTTTAGTTCTATTCTTAGCCTAGTCTAAATGGAGGAGATGAAGGAGTATATATAGGTCCAAGGGATGAAGGGGTAAGTAGGGACGAG
The DNA here is from genome assembly GCF_002575655.3 of Aegilops tauschii subsp. strangulata. NCBI lineage: Eukaryota > Viridiplantae > Streptophyta > Magnoliopsida > Poales > Poaceae > Aegilops > Aegilops tauschii. The sequence continues at coordinate 163,059,295 of NC_053035.3, read as the reverse complement.
ATGGGGATACAAGGGCCAAGCCCAATCAGCCACGCACAGGGGGCCCCGTGTGCACGGGGTAAGTGGAGCTCGTGCGCACGGGGTATCCAGAGACCGGACGCATGAGCCCGTGCGCACGGGGTCCGTGAGGCCCGTGGACACGGGGGTCCCGTGGGCACGGTACATGCCCGTGCACACGGGGTCGCCTGGGAGCTGCTGCCTTCTCCTTTGCGCTTCCTTCTCCGCTTCCAGGCTTCCTTCTTGGATGGTGTAGATGTTCTCTTCTTCTTGGACTCCTTCTCGATGAATGTGTAGCTCCGCTCACACCTATGTAGGCACACGAGAGGGGGTCAAGTAGTATACCATCCTCGAGAGGTACAAGTGGACACGTGTAAAGGAGATGATTCACCTTTGTGTGTATGAAGTAGATGTGGCACGTGTCACTTGCCAAATGGATTCTTGACATGGTGATGTCCATAGGATGCTCCGCATCACTTTGTGTTCATGGATCTAGCGCATGTGTGATTAATTCTTGTTGGTTGAGTGATTTCTCTCATGTTTCCCTCGTGATTCCCTTGTGTTTTCCCCTCGTGTTCTTCGTGTTCATCACGAGATCCGCTCCTTTTGTGCAAGATCGGCCATCTAGGGTTCCATCCTACATCATCTTGGTATCATGAGCCACGTTGATCACGATTTCGGAGCCTCCCCTCTTTGTTTTCTAGCTTGATTTTGTTGTTTTTCGTCCTAATCTGAAAATCCCCACCAAAAATAGCCCCCAATTTTTTTTGTGATTTCTTGTTGTGATGAAATTTTGTTGCATTTGATCCATGGATTTGCTTTGCCTTGAGTGGATCTAGCTTTTCCCCATCATCTCCACCTTTTCCATCCACAAACTCGCCCGGATTTGACCAATTTCGCCACTTCCACCACGAACCCTAGTAGTTCTTCCCATGCGCGAAATCGCCCAGGCACCGGACATCCGACAGCCTCCGGACGTCCGACGACCGGACGACCGTAAAACCCTGGACGTCCGCAATACCCTGACAAAACTGAATTTTTCTTCCCCGAAAATTTTCAGCCATATCCACCACTTCCGCATACAACTTCCTATACCACCACCACTTCCGCATACCACCACCATAGCTTGTCCGCTACCCAACTCCGACGATTTTGACACGTTTTGGTCTTGGAGAATTTAAGTTGTGGTAACTGTGTCCTTTTGTGTTTCAGCTATCTAGGTACGGTTCGACATCGACATCACTACCGCTCATCTTCACCAAGGACTACTACGAATGGCTACATCATTTTGGTATCAACCTCATCTTGGTATCGTGATATCACCATACATTCTCGCAATTGCATTGATAACCCCATAGCCTTACTTTTGCGTCACTTACCCATCGAGACTAGCCTTTGAGTATTGCCGGCAATGTGACTTGTGCACATTAGTGATCATACTTCCCATATCATACATAATATATCATCGTGGTGCATATCTTGGTATCATCTCTTGTGTCACAAAGTTGTCATCGCATACACAATTGCTATCTTGGTTCGTGAAGCATTGCATGAGAAAAGAGCTCAAACAACAAAGAGCCAAACAAGCTTTTATGCAAAAGGGAAAGATAAGCAAAGAGCTTATAAGCAAGAACCATAGCATCATACAACATTAAGATTGTCATAATCGATCATCTTAGATCATCGCATAGACATCATAGATATAGCATACATGGGATAGAAGTCGTTGCATTTTTGCCTAGTAGGCTGTGCACAAGTTCGTATCTGCCTATTGTGCAATCGTGCTAGCGTCTCTCTAGTGTTGTGCAACAAGAGCATCTTTGTGGATTCCACATTTTGGCTCACCCTTTGTTGCATGACCCCACTTATCTATTTGCGTGTGTGTTTCCGTGCACCTTATTTTGCTATTGGTCTACTTGTTGCATTTGCAATTTGTGAATCTTTTCCAACATTATTGAGTCTCACTTACAATTGCATCAAATTTGGTGCCACCATCCTAACCAAGCTCCACCATAAGCTTTTACTTGTGTAGGTGTGAGAAACCTACAAGAATTGGTACCAATTGTGCTATTTCCTTGTTACACATTGGAGTGATCTTTGATCCATCTTCAACATCGGTCAAGGTACATTTGGTATTGGTTCTTCTCTTTCTCCAACTCACATATCTTTATTTGGAATGATGGATAGGACAAGTACTTCTACCAACCCACTCTTCTTGGAGCAAGACGATGACATGTCATCCTACGTCACAAAGAACCACCTCTTTGGTGCACAACGAGCCTGGCATGAAGAGCAACTAGCCATGAGTGACCGCATCGACAACCTCGCCACCGACCTGCGACTCTCCGAGCAACGTACAAGAGACTACTTCGACAACAAGCTCGACGAACACAAGCACGAGAATGACGCAAGAATGGACGAGATTCGTTCCTTGTTGGTCAACCGCTCTTCTACCACTTCGTCCTCCTCAAGAAGGAGCAGCTCAAGTCGACACTCTGATGACACTATCTCCGGCTCAAGTACACCGACATCGAACACTCTTCATCGTGCCGCGCATCAAGATCGTCAAGAAAACCGCAATCCTCTACATGACACCGACTCTCACGAGCATCGACAACGTCAAACCCAAGCTGCATTCGCGCAAGCACAAGAACGGCAACGCCAACGACAACAAGAACAAGAGGAGCGAGCGCGACAACATCAAGATGCACAAGATGCCGAGGCACAACTTCAAGAACAACAACTACGTGAAGCTCAAGCTCTTGAGGCGCAACGTGCCCTTCACGAATCAAGTCGAGCCGTAGCCAACCGAGGACGACAAGCTTGTGAACATCAAGAAGCACTTCGCGATGAAGTTCAAGAAAGGCTTTTCCAAGCACGTGTGCATCGTCAGGCTCCTTGTCAAGCTCGACAAGCTCCTCCTCTAGCGAGACAAGAACATCAAATCCATTGAGAGCATGAAGTAATTGGACCTCCTCCAAGACAAGAGAAACATGAGGTCGACAACCCTCCTCATCAAGAGCAACATGAGGTCGACCACCCTCCTCGCTAAGAGCAACATGAGATTGTCAGTCATCAACGACATGGGCGTCATCATCCTGATGAGGATATCAATACCATTGTTACACCCACAACTCCTGCTACTATGCATACTGGACCGACTACTAGAGCTCGCGCACGCCAATTAAATTACCAGGTACTTTCGTTTCTTGGTAATGATTCTAATGTTCATGAGAATATGATGCTGCCTAAATTGGATATATTTGTTTTGCTTACAAATGAAGGGCCTAGCTTGGAGAAGGATGAACATTGGAGCAAGAACAAGCATGGAGTTGATGGCATGCGCAAGGGAGACAAGAACAGAGTTTCAAGAGATGATTTCAGGACTTTGAAGCCACCATAATGAGTGCATGAAGCCTTGGACGAAATATACAAGATGCCACTTCATAATTTTCGTCCAGAGGCTATTCTAGGTGCTGCGTCACCTTATTTTTGGGCCAGGCCCATGTAATTTTGGAATACTTCAATATAGGCTGTTTTTTAGAGTCCATATGTGTGGGGAAACAAGAGTTAGGGTGGGTTTCGGAACCCTCCTCCTTGGGCCACGAAATCCCCCCCTCTTCCTGCATATATACAGCCCCTAGGGCATCGTTTAGACTTTGGGTTTTGTTTAGATTAAAAGTTCGCCATAGCTGCAACTTCGCGTACTTCGTTTGTGTTCAACGACCAGACAAAGGCGTCACAGAACCCCACCTTCATTAATAAAGCTTTCCTCTTTTATTCGCAATATCTAGATTGCAATCTCAGTTTCTTGCTTGTTCTTTGTTTGCTCGCAGGAAATAGACCCTCGTGGTCAGGTTGATCGTGCTCCGGCATGGTCAATAACCCCTCGGAAGTTGGTTTAGCGATTGCTAAGGCGCGACGTCTTCGCACGTTCGTAGTCGGATCGTCAAAGTCGACTCCCATAGAAAACGATTGCTATCTCATCGAAACATCGGGACACCTTTGCCTCTATCACATCCCCGACCCCAACAAAATGACGAGCAACGATATGGCAAGCTAAAGTTCAGCATGCCCAAGTTCACCGGAAGCAATGATCCCGAAAAGTACATCTCATGGGCATTGAAGGTCGACAAAATCTTCCGCTTGCACAACTACGAAGAAGAGAAGAAGATAGTGATGGCGTCCCTTGAATTCCAAGACCACGTCCTCATTTGGTGGGAACAAGTCATTGAGCGCCGAGAGGCCAAAGGTGAACCGCCAATCACCACTTGGGCGCAAATGAAGGATGTCATGAGAGCACGTTTCGTGCCAAACTACTACAACCGCGACCTCTTCAAGAAACTCCAACTCCTCAAGCAAGGAACAATGAGCGTTGAAGAGTACTACAAGGAAATGGAGATTGCGATGATAAGAGCCAATGTCACGGAAGATGATGAGCAAACTATGGCACATTTCTTGAATGGACTCAATCACCCTATCAAGAAGATTGCCGACTTCCAACCATACTCGAACCTCATCGAGTTAGTGCATAAAGCTACGAAAGCGGAACGTCAAGTGCAAGATGACTTCAAGTATGCCAAGTTCTCATCCATCTCCAATACCCCAGCTTCAACGACTCCAACAACTTCTACTTCAACCAAGCCATCTACAAGCACCGGCGACAAGTCAAGTTACAAGAAAACTTCGACAACGTCAAGTCGTCCTTCTACTACAAGCACCTTCAAACCGAGAGCTTCATCATCATCTACCCCAAACGATGAGACCATCAAGACAAGTTCCTTCAAATGCTTCACATGCGGCGGCCGAGGCCACAAGTCCTTTGAGTGCACAAACAAGCGCACCATGATCCTCAACGACGACGGAACCTACGACTCCATGAGCGAAGGAGAAATGGAAGCCCTTGAGCAAGTGGCCATGCACCGACAAGTGAACAACGAAGATGTAGATGATCAAGTCTTTTGTGATGAAGATTCAAGTCCCGCTCTCATTGTTTCCAAGGTTTTGACTCTTCAACATCAACAAGAAGAAGACCAAAGATGCCATATCTTCCACACAAAGGCCAACATCAATGGAAGGTCCATCAAGGTCATCATCGATGGAGGGAGTTGCCATAACTTAGCAAGTGAAGAACTATGCTCCAAACTCAACTTGGTCAAGATGAAGCACCCGCACCCTTACAAAGTTCAATGGCTAAGCGACAACGGCACCATCCAAGTCGACTATAGAGTACAAGTCTCTTTCAAGATCGGAGCTTACGAAGACAGTTTGGAATGTGATGTCCTTCTGATGACCGTCTGCCACCTCCTTCTTCGACGGCCATGGCAATTTGACTGAGGTGTCATCCACAACAGACGCACAAACCACTATAGCTTCAAGATGAAAGGGAAGGAGTATGTGCTACGACCTATGTCTCCAAGCCAAGTGATCGCCGACAAGCAAGCCACCCATCATGGAGAGACTAGTGAACGAGAGAACCACCAAAAAGGGAGTGAGCGCCACAAGCCCAAATTGAGTGCCTCCATGATGAGCGACAAGACAAACTTAGTTCTAGTTGCCACCAAACGTGAGATGAGAGAAGTGTGTGAGAACCCATCATGATAGAGGCAAAGGTGTCCCGATGTTTCGATGAGATAGCAATCGTTTTATGTGGGAGTCGACTTTGACGATCCGACTACGAATGTGCGAAGACGTCGCGCCTTAGCAATCGCTAAACCAACTTCCGAGGGGTTATTGACCACGCCGGAGCACGATCAACCTGACCACGAGGGTTTATTTCCTGCGAGCAAACGAAGAACAAGCAAGAAACTAAGATTGCAATCTGGATATTGCGAATAAAAGAGGAAAGCTTTATTAATGAAGGTGGGGTTCTGTGACGCCTTTGTCTGGTCGTTGAATAGAAACGAAGTACGTGAAGTTGCAGCTATGGCAAACTTTTAATCTAAGCAAAACCCAAAGTCTAAACGACGCCCCAAGGCTGTATATACGGAGGAAGAGGGGGGAATTTCGTGGCCCTTGGAGGAGGGGTCCTAAACCAACCCTAACTCTTTTTTCCCCACACATACGGACTCTAAAAACAGCCTATCCTTAAGTATTTCGAAAATACATGGGCCTGGCCCAATAATAAGGTGACGTGATAGAGGCAAAGGTGTCCCGATGTTTCGATGAGATGGTGGCTATCATTTTCTGTGTGAGTCGACCTTGACGATCCGACTACGAACGTGCGAGACGTCACGCCTTAGCAATCGCTAAACCAACTTCCGAGGGTTATTGACCACGTCGGAGCATGATCAACCTAACCACGAGGGCATGTTTCCTTTGGACTTGTTGTTTGACTCGGATTCTGCTGCAGCGTCAGATTGTTTCGTCCATATCTCAACGCTTCGGACGAATTTAAAGTTGAATCCAATTGGGTTGGAAATAGGACGAAATCTATTTTCCAACAAAAAAAGAATCACCCAATTCGGAGTCTGTATGAAAAAGTTATTGACGTTTTGAGTCAAATATGTCTGTGCAGTCCGAATCTGAATCCAGAACGTGGGAGACTTGGACTCTATCTTCTCTTGGCCAAAAGTGACGTGAGAGAACTTTTTGAACAGAACATAAACTTCTCCCTTTCCCTTATCTTCATATGTGGATTGTACAAATGTCCCATACACCTGCAATTAGACAAAACACAAAAGTGTGTGAAGTATTTTTGTTCTGGATAACATAAATAGATTATTGAATAGTTTGCACTAGAAATCACCTGACAATATGCATGTATGCAATATTTTTTGTCGTATCCAAGGTAGTCATGTTCCCATCATCCTCCCTTTCTTGAGAACAAAGCCTTCCTCGGCGTTGCTTAATCTGAAATGTGGCTAACAAAAGAGACAAGGTGTACATGTTGTATATGTATATGACATCCATTTTTACTTCCCTTGATTTTTGCACATATGACACATGTATACATGAGTAACTTTCATAAATCATAAAATATAAAGCCAAAATATTATCATAAGTAGAAAGCATGAAAATATTGCAACTCAGTTTGCACATATAAGTGAAGCTCTTAGTCATATCAAAAGATTGACAATATTCATCATTAAACCATCCTAACATTGGTGAATAAACCTTACGTGTATCAAATTTACATGGTACAACATGCTTAAATAAGAAAACATGCAATAAGTCATTTGACACAGAATGATCACCAAGATTAGAGGTCATATCAAAATGATTAAACATTGGCACAATTATTTTAAAACGTATTTGATCCAAATCTGGTTTATTTCCTGATTCACATGGTTCTTTAACATCAACAGCTAATTCCATGGGCGCACTCGAAATTGTTGGTATTTCAGTTGTTTGATCACATGATGCATTCATGACAGTAACATGATTCTCTAAAATAGGTGGCGTGCTCAAATCAACAGGTAACTCAACACATGATGTATTTAAGTTAATTAGGCATGCATCATTCTCATGTGAAGTTATATCATCAATACCTTTACTGTTACCTTGTCGCAAAGACATAACTGATGTAGGTATGGACAATGACAATGTGCCATACACTTGAGATGATGTCGCACTCATAATCTGAGGTGTGGCTGCTCTAGTAGGTGCAACGATGGAGGAATCAACCGATGGTAGTGAGCATGAATTGGAATAGTAGTTGTTGTAGTCACCCAATGCATCCTCCTGTAACTGTCTCTCAAAGGTACAAGCACGAACATACATACCAGTAATGCAACGAGGAATATACTGAAATCTTGCCTGAATATCATGGTTCAAACCACCAAAAAATCTATTCAGTGTATCATCCTCAGATTCTTCTATGTCACAATGATGCATATAAGATTTGAACTCTTGGTAGTAAGCATGAACAGTGTTGTTGCCTTGTTTAAATTATTCAAATTTGTGAAGCAATTCACGACGATAGTAAGAAGGGAAAAATTGTTGTCTCATTACATCTTTCAAATCTTTCCAAGTTGTGGGTTGGTTATCAATGTTTTTCTTACAATGCACACTCCACCAAACAGAAGCAAAACCAGTAAATGCTCTAGTGGCAGCTCGTACTCGCTCAAGTTCAGAAAAGTCATGGTGACTAAAAACTTGTTCTACTTCAAGCTCCCAAGCTAGATAAATAGCAGGGTTAAATCTACCCTCAAATGACGGTAAAGAGATAACCTGACCATGTGCTTGTGTGTGTTGTCCCAACTCTCATGATGGTGATGATGTGTCCGTCGTCCAAGAACTTCTATCTCCAGAACCTGTCATGATTAGTAGAAACAAGAAACAAAATTCGAGAATACTGTTCCGATGAACTACTAGGATGTGGTTGTAAAGTGCTCACAGTAAAGCAAATATGAATATATCTTACAAGTTCTTACCAAGCAGCAGGTGGTGACAGGCAACCAGCGGTGTCAGATAACTCCGAAGATTGAGTAAAGCGATTACTAGGGGAACGTACGTATACACGGTGTAGAAATATGTGGAGTTTGGAAGGCTTAAATATATGGTAGCAAAAGATTCGCAATAATCAATTCAGAGATGCAATGTTGAATTAACGCTCAACGACGGTACTGTGCTGGTCCTAGGCTAGACCGGACTAGAGACGCGAGCCTAGAACACTAATGAGGTCACGGCGTAGTACAACTAGCATCAATGAAGGATACTAAGTAGCTCTGGACAGCAAGATATAAGTGAAGATCACAATTGATGAGGACATGACTTGGATACGACCAAAAATATTGCATACATGCATATTCGTCAGGTGATTTCTAGTGCAAATTATTCAATAATCTATTTATGTTATCCAGAACAAAAATACTTCACACACTTTTGTGTTTTGTCTAATCGGAGGTGTATGGGACATTTGTACAATCCACATATGAAGATAGGGGAAAAGGAGAAGTTTAGGTTCTGTTCAAAAAGTCCATTCACGTCACTTTTGGGCCAAGAGAAGATAGAGTCCAAGTCTCTCACGTTCTGGATTCAGATTCGGACTGCACAGACATACCTGACTCAAAATGCCAACAACATTTTCATACAGACTCCGAATTGGGTGATTCTTTTTTTATTGGAACGTAGATTTCGTCCTCTTTCCAACCCAATTGGATTCACCTTTAAATTCGTCTGGAGCGTTGAGATATGGACGAAACAATCTGACGCTGCAGCAGAATCCGAGTCAAACAACAAGTCCAAAGGTGTTGCATCACCTCCACTTGGGCCCATGAGCCTTGTACGACCTAGGGTTGGTAGTAGGCTGCCTTGGGACGTCCTCCCACCTCCTTGGCCGCCACCCCTTGCTCCTATACAAGTAGATCCATCTAGTAGCTTTTTCTTTGGAATTTGTTTAGTTAAAAGTTAGCCATTGCAACTTCGTGTACTTCGTTTGTGTCCAACGACCAGACCAAGACCGCTTACGGATCCACACCATTATCAATACTTCATATATATTCGCAATATTCAGATTGCTTTATCATATTCTTGCTCATTCTTCGATTGCTTGCAGGAATAGTCCTTCGTGGTCAGGCTGATCGTGCTTCCGGCATCGTCAGTAACCTCAGGAGATTGGTTTAGCGATTGCTAAGGTGCAACGTCGTGCACGTTTGTAGTCGGATCATCAAAGTCGACTCTACCAAATCGATAGTTATCATTTGATCGAAAGATCAGGACACCCTCGCCTCTATCAAGTGGTATCAGTTTTCAGGTTGCTCGGTGAGAATTTCCAGTTTTTACTAGATTAGATTTATTTTCTTACCTATTGTCCAAGAAAAAGCCACGCAAAAAAGTTAGATCTATTCATCCTTTGTCCAAGCCAGTCTGAGCCTTTGCAATTTTCTTTTCATTGCTTGCATAGTTGAATTATCGGTTGCATCATCGTGTCGAGTTGCTGGTCTTAGTGTCTAGTTAGTTTAGAGTTTCGAGTTCTGTTCACATTAGTCACGCCGCCGCTGCATCATTATCCTTTCCGGTGTCCACCACCCATCCATCAATTTCCACTACGTGCTACCCACCATTAATTGTCATAATCATAGTTGAGATCGTTCACCTCTTCGCTTGATCCAATCTGCATCTTATCTAGTTTGTTTTGGAAATAGGGAGAGAGAGAAAAAAAGAAAATAAAAAAGTAAAAAAAAAGTCAAAGAAAAAAAAAAGAGAAAGAAAAAGAAAAAGTGTGAGGAAAAAAAATTCGGATCTATCTAGACTCAATCTCGTAGTTGAATTCGGATTGGAATCTATTTTGTGCACTGTTCAGTAAAACAGGCATAACTTCCTCATACGAAGTCCTTTTTGGCTCCGCGAGTACTCAAATGAAAGCTAGCGACGAGCCGCATCTAAATAGTTGCAGAGGCTATTTCAATATTTGACACCTCAAAATCGTCTTCTAAATAGGTCTTTTTGCCCTCCGAAGTTCGCGGACACAGCTTATTCCAGTTTTTCAAGCCAGTTTCAGAATTCTTTGACTCCTCGTATCAACTCGGAATTGAGTGATTCATTTTATATTGGAAAGCTTGAGTTAGTAGCATTCTTTGAAAAAAAATATCAGAAAATTGGCTCAAACTTTTCAAGAGGAAAGTTGGAGAGAGATTTGTTGTATATCCTGCTTGGCAGTTGTTTTTCATCATTATCTTTACGACCATTGCGATCTTCACTTATATCTTGCTATCCAGAGCTACTTAGTATCCTTCATTGATGCTAGTTGTGCTACGCCGTGACCTCATTAGTGTTCTAGGCTCGCGTCTCTAGTCCGGTCTAGCCTAGGACCAGCACAGTACCGTCATTGAGCGTTTATTCAACATTGCATCTCTGAATTGATTATTGCAAATATTTTGCTACCATATATAGCCAACTCAGCTCCACATATTTCTGCACCGTGTATACGTACGTTCCCCTGGTAATCTCTTTACACAAGCTTCAGAGTTATTTGAGACCGCTGGTTGCCTGTCACCACCTGCTGCTTGGTAAGAACTTGTAAGATATTGATATTTGCTTTACTGTGAGCACTTTACAACCACATCCTAGTAGTTCATAGGAACATTATTCTCGAATTTTGTTTCTTGTTTCTACTAATCATGACAGGTTCCAGAGATAGACGTTCTTGGATGACGGACACATCTTCACCATCACGAGAGTTGGGACAACACACACAAGCACATGGTCAGGTTATCTCTTTACCGTCATTTGAGGGTAGATTTAATCCTGCTATTTATCTAGCTTGGGAGCTTGAAGTAGAACAAGTTTTTAGTCACCGTGACTTTTCTAAACTTGAGCGAGTACGAGCTGCCACTAGAGCATTTACTGGTTTTGCTTCTGTTTGGTGGAGTGTGCATTGTAAGAAAAACAATGATAACCAACCCACAACTTGGAAAGATTTGCAAGCAATAATGAGACAACAATTTTTTCCTCCTTACTATCGTCGTGAATTGCTTCGCAAATTGGAACAATTAAAACAAGGCAGTAACACTGTTCATGCTTACTACCAAGAGTTCAAATCTTATATGCATCATTGTGACATAGGAGAATGTGTGGATGATACAATGAATAGATTTTTTGGTGGTTTGAACCATGGTATTCAGGCACGATTTCAGTATATTCCTCGTTGCATTACTGGTATGTATGTTCGTGCTTGTACCTTTGAGAGACAGTTACAGGAGGATGCATTGGGTGACTACAACAACTACTATTCTAGTTCATGCTCACCACCACCGTTTGGTTCCTCCATCGTTGCAACTACTAGAGCAGCCACACAACAGATTGTGAGCGCAACATCATCTCAAGAGTATGGTACATTGCCATCATCCGTACCTACATCAGCTACATCTTTGCGACAAGGCAACTGTAAAGGTATTGATGATATAACTTCACATGAGAATGATGCATGCCTAGTTAACTTGAATACATCATGTGTTGAATTACCTGTTGATTTGAGCGCATCACCTATTTTAGAGAATCATGTTACTGTCATGAATGCGTCATGTGATCAAACAACTAAAATACCAACATTTTTGAGTGCACCCAATGAATTAACTGTTTATGCAAAAGAACCAATGTTTTATCATTTTGATATGAACTCTAATCTTGGTGATGATTCTGTGTCAAATGACTTATTGCATGTTTGCTTATTTAAGCATGTTGTAGCATGTAAATTTGATGCAAGTAAGGTTTATTCACCAATGTTGGGATGGTTTAATGATAAGCATTGTCAATCTTTTGATATGAATAAGAGCTTCACTTATATGTGCAAACTGAGTTGCAATATTTTCATGCCTTTGACTTCTTGTGATAATATATTGGCTTTACATTTCATGACTTTTGAAGGGTGCTCTTGTATAACTGTGTCAAATGTGCACCAAATGAGATCAGTAAAAAACGGATGACATATACATATACAACGTGTACACCTTGTCTCTTTTGTTAGCCAGATTTCAGATTAAGCAACGCTGAGGACGGCTTTGTTTTCAAGAAGGGGAGGATGATGAGGACATGACTACCTTGGATGCGACCAAAAATATTGCATACATGCATATTTGTCAGGTGATTTCTAGTGCAAATTATTCAATAATCTATTTATGTTATCCAGAACAAAAATACTTCACACACTTTTGTGTTTTGTCTAATTGCAGGTGTATGGGACATTTGTACAATCCACATATGAAGATAGGGGAAAAGGAGAAGTTTAGGTTCTGTTCAAAAACTCCTCTCACGTCATTTTTGGGCCAAGAGAAGATAGAGTCCAAGTCTCTCACGTTCTGAATTCAGATTCAGACTGCACAGTCATACCTGACTCAAAACGCCAACTACTTTTTCATACGGACTCCGAATTGGGTGATTCTTTTTTTGTTGGAAAGTAGATTTCGTCCTCTTTCCAACCCAATTGGATTCACCTTTAAATTCGTCCGGAGCGTTGAGATATGGACAAAACAATCTGACGCTGCAACAGAATTCGAGTCAAACAACAAGTCCAAAGGTGTTGCATCACCTCCACTTGGGCCCATGAGCCTTGTACGACCTAGGGTTGGTTGTAGACTGCCTTGGGACGTCTTCCCACCTCCTTGGCCACCACCCCTTGCTCCTATATAAGTAGATCGATCTAGTAGCTTTTTCTTTGGGATTTGTTTAGTTAAAAGTTAGCCATTGCAACTTCGTGTACTTCGTTTGTGTCCAACGACCAGACCAAGACCGCTTACAGATCCCCACCATTGTCAATACTTCATATATATTCGAAATATTCAGATTGCTTTATCATATTATTGCTCGTTCTTCGATTGCTTGCAGGAATAGACCTTCGTGGTCAGGCTGATTGTGCTTCCGGCATCGTCAGTAACCTCAGGAGATTGGTTTAGCGATTGCTAAGGCGCAACGTCGTGCACGTTTGTAGTCGGATCATCAAGGTCGACTACACCAAATCGATAGTTATCATTACATCGAAAGATCGGGACACCCTCGCCTCTATCAACAATGGCAGTAAAGATAATGATGAAAAACAACTGCCAAGCAGGATATACAACAACTTTCTCTCCAACTTTCCTCTTGAAAAGTTTGAGCCAATTTTCTGATAACTTTTTTTAAAGAATGTTACTAACTCAAGCTTTCCAATGCAAAAAGAATCACTCAATTCCGAGTTGATATGAGGAGTCAAAAAATTCTAAAACTGGCTTGAAAAACTGAACAAGCTGTGTTCACGAACTTCGGAGGGCAAAAACACCTATTTAGAAGCCGATTTTGAGGTGTCAAATATTGAACTAGCTTCTGCAACTATTTAGATCCGGCTTGGCGCTAGTTTTCATTTGAGTGCTCGCGGAGCCGAAACGGACTTTGTGTGAGGAAGTTACACCTGTTTTACTGATCAGTGCACAAAATAGATTCCAATCCGAATTCAACTACGAGATTGAGTCTAGAGAGATCCGAATTTTTTTTCTTCTCTCTTTTTATCTCCTCACACTTTTTTTTTCTATTTCTTTCTCTCATTTTTTTGACTTTTTTCTTCTCTTTTTTTTCTCTGACTCTTTTTTTTACTTTTTTTCTCTTTTTTTCCAAAACAAACTAGATAAGATGCAGATTGGATCAAGCAAAGATATGAACGATCTGAACTATGATTATGACAATGAACGAAGGATAGCACGTGGTGGAAATTGATGGATGGGTGGTGGACAGCAGAAGGGATAACGATGCAGCGGCGACGTGACTAATGTGAACAGAACTCGAAACTCTAAACGGAATAGACACTAAGACCAGCAAGTCGACACGACGATGCAACCGATAATTCAATAATGCAAACAATGAAAAGGAAATTGCAAAGGCTCAGATTGGCTTGGACAAAGGATGAATAGATCTAACTTTTTTTTGGTTTTTTCTTGGACAATAGATAAGAAAATAAATCTAATCAAGGATAACTGGAAATCACCGAGCAACATGAAAACTGATACCACTTGATAGAGGCAAAGGTGTCCCGATGTTTCGATGAGATAGCAATCGTTTTCTGTGGGAGTCGACTTTGACGATCCGACTATGAACGTGCGAAGGCGTCGCGCCTTAGCAATCGCTAAACCAACTTCCGAGGGGTTATTGACCACACAGGAGCACGATCAACCTGACCACGAGGGTCTATTTCCTGCAAGCAAACGAAGAACAAGCAAGAAACTAAGATTGCAATCTGGATATTGCGAATAAAAGAGGAAAGCTTTATTAATGAAGGTGGGGTTCTGTGACGCCTTTGTCTGGTCGTTGAACACAAACGAAGTACGCGAAGTTGCAGCTATGGCGAACTTTTAATCTAAACAAAACCCAAAGTCTAAACGACGCCCTAAGGCTGTATATATGGAGGAAGAGGGGGGAATTTCGTGGCCCTTGGAAGAGGGGTCCGAAACCAACCCTAACTCTTGTTTCCCCACACATACGGACTCTAAAAACAGCCTATACTTAAGTATTTCGAAAATACATGGGCCTGGCCCAATAATAAGGTGACGTGATAGAGGCAAAGGTGTCCCGATGTTTCGATGAGATGGTGGCTATCGTTTTCTGTGGGAGTCGACCTTGACGATCGGACTACGAACGTGCGAGACGTCGCGCCTTAGCAATCGCTAAACCAACTTCCGAGGGTTATTGACCACGCCGGAGCACGATCAACCTAACCACGAGGGCCTGTTTCCTTTGGACTTGTTGTTTGACTCGGATTCTGCTGCAGCGTCAGATTGTTTCGTCCATATCTCAACGCTTCAGACGAATTTAAAGTTGAATCCAATTGGGTTGGAAAGAGGACGAAATCTATTTCCTACAAAAAAAGAATCACCCAATTCGGAGTCCGTATGAAAAAGTTATTGGCGTTTTGAGTCAAATATGTCTGTGTAGTCCGAATCTGAATCCAGAACGTGGGAGACTTGGACTCTATCTTCTCTTGGCCCAAAAGTGACGTGAGAGAACTTTTTGAACAGAACATAAACTTCTCCTTTTCCCTTATCTTCATATGTGGATTGTACAAATGTCCCATACACCTACAATTAGACAAAACACAAAATTGTGTGAAGTATTTTTGTTCTGGATAACATAAATAGATTATTAAATAGTTTGCACTAGAAATCACCTGACAAATATGCATGTATGCAATATTTTTGGTCGTATCCAAGGTAGTCATGTCCTCATCACATCAAGTGTCCTACACTATGTCCTTTTGTGCAAAGATGAGGCACCAAAATCTAACACCTCCCACAATCTTCCTCTAGTGTTATCTTCTATTTTGCAGGAACTCCAAGACGTTTTCCCCGACGAGCTACCTTCGGGTCTACCTCCTCTACGAGGCATCGAGCACCGCATCGACCTCATCCCCGGAGCGCCACTTCCAGACAAGGCTCCCTACCGAGTCAACCCCGAAGAAACCAAAGAAATACAAAGGCAAGTAAAGCATCTCATAGACCATGGACATGTGTGAGAAAGTTTGAGTCCTTGTGCCGTACCGGTCATTCTTGTGCCAAAAAGAGACGGTAGCTTTCGCATGTGTTCCGTTTGTAGACCCATCAATGCTGTCACCGTTAGATATAGGTACCCCATTCCACGCCTTGATGATATGCTTGATGAGCTTAGCAGTGCCACTATTTTTTCCAAAATTGATCTTAAAAGTGGTTACTATCAAATCCGCATACAAGAGGGTGATGAATGGAAAACCCCTTTCAAAACAAAGTTTGGTTTGTATGAGTGGTTAGTCATGCCTATGGGTTTATCGGAAGCACCCAGTACTTTCATGCGTCTTATGCATTATATGTTTCGCCCTTATATTGGTGAATTTGTTGTTGTCTACTTTGACGATATCCTTGTGTTTAGCAAATCTCTCAAAGATCATGTCACCCACCTTCGAACCGTGCTACAAACTCTTCGAAAAGAGCGTCTCTATGCTAATATGGAAAAATGCCTCTTTGGTGTTGATAAGCTTGTTTTCTTGGGTTCTGTAGTATCTTCTAAGGGTGTTCATGTTGATGAATCTAAGATCAATGCTATAAAAACTTGGCCCCAACCAACCAATTTGCAACAAGTGCGTAGTTTTCTTGGTTTAGCCGGTTTTTACCATAGATTTGTGAAGGATTTTAGCACCATTGCCTCACCTTTGCATGCTTTGAGTAAGAAAAATGCACCGTTTGTTTGGGGAACATCCCAAGATATCGCTTTCAATGAGCTTAAGAATTTGCTTACTCATGCTCCCGTGCTTGCATTACCCAACTTTGACAAACCTTTTCAAATTCATTGCGATGCTAGTGGTAATGGCATAGGAGGTGTGTTAACGCAAGAGAAGCGCCCCATAGCATATTTTAGTGAGAAACTTTCCGGAGCGCAACTAAATTATCCCATCTATGACAAAGAGCTATATGCTGTAGTGCGAGTTTCGCATGAATGGGAACATTACCTACGCCCTCATGAGTTCATCATCCATACCGACAATGAAACGCTTAAATACCTGAAGGGTCAAACTAAGTTGAACAAGCGTCATGCTAAATGGAGTGAGTTTATTGAGTCTTTTCCTTATGTCATCAAGTATATTAAAGGCAAGGAAAATGTTGTGGCGGATGCGCTTTCCCGCATATGCATGCTTGTTACTCAACTTGAATTGAATGTCATTGGTTTTGAGCACATAAAAGACTTGTATGCGCATGACCCTACTTTTGCTATTCCTTATGCAAAGTGCTTGACGCATCCATCTTGGGAACGCTATTACATCAAGGATGGTTATCTTATGAGAGCTAACAAACTTTGCATCCATGAGTCTTCTCTTCGTTTCTTGCTTTTGCAAGAATCTCATGGAGGAGGACTAATGGGACACTTTGGACGCGACAAGACACTTGCTATGCTCTCCAAGAACTATTTTTGGCCAAAGATGTTTCGCGACATCAACCTCTTCACCAACCGATGCTCACATGTCGCAAAGCTAAGTCTAAATCTCAATCTCACGGCCTTTACATGCCACTTCCAATTCCATATCAACCATGGGAAGATATTTGCATGGATTTTGTGCTTGGTTTGCCTAGGACTAGAAATGGCAAGGATTCCGTGTTTGTTGTTGTGGAAAGGTTCTCTAAAATGGCACATTTCATTCCTTGCAACAAGATAGATGATGCTTCACATGTTGCCAATCTCTTTTGTAGGGAAATCTTGCGACTTCGTGGAGTGCCAAAGACGATTGTCGCGGACCGCGACGTCAAGTTCTTGAGTTAGTTTTGGAAGACTTTATGCACCAAGCTCGGAATCAAGCTCATATTCTCCATGGCATACCATCCACAAACCGACGGCCAAATGGAGGTGACGAACCATACACTCTCCACGCTACTACGCGTGCTGATAAAGAAGAACATCAAGGAGTGGGAGGAGTGCTTACCTATCGCCGAGTACGCCTACAACTGCGCAAGACATTCGACTACCGACAAGTCCCCTTTCGAAGTCGTCTACGGTTTCAACCCATTGTCCCCATTGGACATTCTTCCTCTACCACTACAAGTGCGCATCAACATGGACGCGAGCGCCTGAGTCAACTGCCTCAAGAAGATGCATGAAGATACAAGGCACACCATCGAGCGCCAAGTACAACGACTCGCGACCAAGCTCAACGTCAACAAGGAACCCATGATTTTCAACATTGGAGATCTTATGTGGCTACACCTTGGCAAGGACCGCTTCCCCAACGAACGCAAGTCCAAACTTCTACCATGAGCTGATGGACCCTACAAGGTGCTAGCACGCTACAACAACAACGCTTACAAGATCGACCTCCCACGCGACAAGTACAACGTGAGCGATGTCTTCAACATCAAGGATCTTTCGCCCTACCATGGTGATGAATATTTCGATCCGAGGTCGGATCTTTCCCAAGGGAGGGGAGATGATGCGGAGCAACCCACAATCATCCCCATGGATGCATCTACATCTCCTACGACTCCACTTGGACCAATGACAAGAGCCCGAGCAAAGGCTATCAAAGATAGGTGAACTCGCTCCTTTCCGAACTACCACTTTCTATGCATGAGACATGGCTGCTACCTCAAGCTGAAACACTATGTGTGATCAGGTACTCAGAGGAAAGCCACGGAACATCTACTTACAATGGACAAGACGGCGAGGACACCAAGTGCGAGGGACAAGAAGAAGAGCCGTCACGGAAGCTACAGGCTCCGGACGACCGGCCCAGCCCGGACGTCCGAATCCTGGAGGTCACAACAGCCCAAGGAAAACGCTACAGCGACCGGACGACCGGCCCAGCCCGGACGTCCGATCCCTGGAGGTCACAACAACCCAAGGAAAACTCTACAGCGACCGGACAACCGGCCAGGACCGGACGTCCGATGACCCCCAGGCTCCGGACGACCGAGCCCCTCCGGACGACCGGCGCTATGCCAAGAGAACTGAATCTACGGAAATCCGAGGAAGACCGGGCGATCAGTGACCGGAAGACCGGACACCTACGGACATCCGACGCCATGGCAGCAGAACATAATTTGCGGACATCCGGAGATCTACGGATGTCCGGACCCCCGCTAGCCTCCGGACGACCGGCACCTCACGGACGTGCGGACCCTGGCTGCGTCCAGTTTCGGGCCGAAGCCCATGTACCCCTTCACTTCGCCCCCTTTTGCACTAAGACTATAAATAGACCTCTCCCTCCTCCTAGTTAGGGTTAGCAAAGGATTAGCTCATGTTTGTGTGAGAGCTTTGCTCATCCACTTGGTTACCTTCTCCTCGGAGATCGCGCCTCCTCGGAGAAGATCCTTCCAAGCGGATTCAAGACCCCCTCTTGGGTGGCCCCATCAAGACCTCCTCACGGAGAAGAACCGGTTACCTATGTATCGTCCCTTGTTGACTTTGGATCGTGTATCCCCCTTTGTGTTCATGGATCTAGCACATGTCTGATCTATTCTTGTTGGTTGAGTGATTTCTCTCATGTTTCCCTCGTGATTCCCTTGTGTTTTCCCCTCGTGTTCTTCGTGTTCATCGCGTGATCCGCTCCTTTCATGAAAGATCGGCCATCCAGGGTTCCACCCTACATCACCGTGGATGAACAGTGGCTGGTGGGGGCTGAAGGAAGTCGACGGTGGATGAACAGTAGCCCGTGGAGTCCCATTTTGCGGTATGCCACACACTCCTCCGAGGAACAGGACCTCGCTTCGACCGTGGGCGGTTGGATAGAAGTCCGTTTCCTTTGTTTTGCGGTATGTCAGACCCCTCCCGATGAACAAGACCCCATTTCTGCCATAGGCGGTTGGAGAAAAGTCAGTTTCCTCCGTTTTCCGGTATGCCAGACCGCTCCCGATGAATAGGACCCCGTTTCAACCGTAGGCGGTCGAAGAGAACTCCGTTTCCTCCATTTTGCGGGATGCGAGATCCCAAGTCAATGAGCAGGACCCGATTTGGGTTGTTCCATCCAAGTCGATTAGCTCCCGATTAACATGACGCATTCCGACCCAGTCGCTTGCCTCCGGATGAACACGACGCAGTTTCCTCTGTTTCGACCCAGCCGGTTGGTTGCCGATGAATAGGATGCCGTCGCTGTACGTGTTTGAGACCCCACCCGTATGTACGTATGTAGCCGTATTTACTTTCTTGCAGCATGGATGTACGTACGTGTACACGATTTAGACAGGACTATCTCAACTGTTACGTCACACGTGCCGCTCCTTGATCAGTCAGGGTGAGAAAACATTATTTTTCAGCGTAAAAAGGATGCAGTTGCATGCATGCGTCCATGGGCGTGGTGCGTCCCCACTGTCAGCCTCTTCACGTACAGTCATCTTTCGACGACTCTCATTTTTTGACCACATTGACCGCACTTTGCCGAGCGCACCAAGGCCGGTGGACGATGGTGAGGCCCCAGAGTTGAACGCCCCGGAGATTGGGAAGACGCGATAGTGGAGTCGCAGACAGAGAGGAGTGGGAAACTTGGCTGGTTCGGGTGCGGGGTGGGCCTACATTCGACAAAGAATAACAGGAGGTGCAGAGGAGTGGAGGAATGGCCTGGTCGTCGGTGGGGTAGCATCTCACTGCGAGGCGCGCGAAAAGCGCCGCTAGATGCCAAAGGCTAGGCAGTCCCGGGAGCGCTGGAGGAAGAAGACGAGAGATTGAAGAAGAATGGATGCGGAGCATCCTACGGTCATCCCCATGTACACTCGAGCATATGTGATGCGGAGCATCCTACGGACATCACCATGTCAAGAGTCCATTTGGCAAGTGACACGTGCGACATCTACTTCACACACATAAAGGTGAATCATCTCCTTTACACGTGTTCACCTGACCCCTTCGACGATGGTATACTACTTGACACCCCTCTCGTGTGCATGCATAGGTAGTGTCGGAATGCTACGGACATCGAGGAGGAGTGCAAGTGCCAAGGAACACCTACACCATCCGCGAGGGAAGCATGGAAGAGAAGACGGAAGAAGCGGATCAGCCAAGTCCGGGATGAGCGGTACTACCACCCACACCAAGCGGTACTACCGCCTACAAGCGGTACTACCGCCCGATGTCCGGTACTACCGCCTACAAGCGGTACTACCGCCCGATGTCCGGTACTACCGCCCCACCTGTGTGCGCAGCCGCGGGCCTTTGGCCATGTATCCCTTTCCCACTTACCCCTTCATGGCTTAGACTATAAATAGACCACCTCCACCTCCTTTCTAGGGGAGCTAAGAATAGACACAAATCATAGAGCTTAGCTCATGTACCTCCTCTTGTGGGCTTCCTCTTGAGAGAGAAGACTCCATTGGAGTACAAGACCTCCATTGGAGAAGATCCCTAGGGATTCAAAACCCCCTTGAGGGAAGGATCTACCTAGATCATCAAGCCCTCATCTCCTTCATAGGATTTGGGATGAACTCTACCATGTATCTTGTTTCCCTTTGATTGTTCATGTACCTTGTGGATCTTGTGTGTTTGTTGGTCTAGTGGATGTGTGATTGGACTTGTTCTTGAGTGTTCCTCTTGTTTTCTCTCTTGTGTTCATCTTGTTCTTGGGGATTCCCCCTCCAATTCGTGAAAGATCTTCACTTAGGGTTCCACCCTACAACATCTTGGTATCATGAGCCACGTTGATCACGAATTTGGAGCCTCCCCCACCATTTGCTAGCCTTCTTTTGCTTGATTTCGTCCTACAATTCGAAAATCCCCACCAAAAATAGCCCCCAATTTTTTTTGTGATTTGTTGGTTTGATGATGTTTTGTTGATTTGGATCCATGGATTTGCTTGGTTTCGTGTGGATCTAGCATCTCCCCAAGTTTCCCCACTTTCCATCGACGAAATCCGTCAAATTTTGACCCCGAAATCATCCTTTTCCACCCCAACATCGCGCCCTGATCCAGATTTGCGAATCTTCCCGACACCAGCGGTACTACCGCCCCCCTGGCCGTACTACCGCTTAGCACCTCCAAGCGGTACTACCGCCCTTCCAAGCGGCACTACCGCCCCTCCCAGAGCCAGATTTTGCGAAAAACCCGACACGAGCGGTACTACCGCCCATTCCAAGCGGTACTTCCGCCCCTCCCAGTTTCAGCGTTCCGAGTTTCACCATTTCGGCCATAACTTTCGCTCCCGGAGTCCGATTTTCACGTTCTTTAGCTCGTTCAGTAGCTATTGATACCCCCCATCCATCTTGATAGGTTCCATCACCATTGGAATCCATAAAAAATTTGGCATTTTGGCATCTTTGCATGGGCCATCCACCATATCATCCGCCAAACCACCATAGCTTTCCGCAACCTAACCCAATTTTGCTCCTTATAGCATTTGTGGTTGCTTGAGTGGTGACTTGAGTCTCCTAAGGTGTTTCGGCTACTTAGGGACGGTCACTTCGTCATCACCCACCACCACCACTTCCGCATTGCCAACTCCGGAGCTACCAACGCATTCCGCAACCACCATTTGACATTTGCCTTTGGTGATTTTGAGTTTGCGGTTTTTACCGTTTCCTAAGGTGTTTCGGCTACTTAGGCACGGGTCTACATCATCTTGTTATCTACATCAAGAACACCGCCACTCATCATCGCCACGAGGTCATCTTCGACATCGACCACTTCGCCATTTTGACACCCTAACCGCAAGCAAGAACGGTAACCTCTATATCATCTTGGTATCATGGTATCCCATATTTGTACATTCTTGCCATTATATTTTAACCCCTTAGCCCATTTTGCGTCACTTGCCTATCGAGACTAGCCATTTGAGTATTGCCGGCACCGTTACTTGTGGACATTAATGATCCGTACCTTCCATTGCATACATACCATATCATATTGGTATCATCATATCATCCCTTGTGCCACAAGATTGTTCCCGCATATACAAAATTGCTATCTTGGTTTGTGCATTTCGCATAGTGGCCATATAAAAAAAAGCTTTTAAGAAAAAAGAGAGCAAAGAAGCTTGTAAGCAAGAGCCATAGCATCATACCTCATTGCACATAAGATTATCATATACGATCATCTTGAGAGAAACACCGGGAACCATACATAATAGCATACTTGGGATAGAAAGTTTATCCATTTTGCATCTTATAGGTTGTGCACAAGTGTCGTATCCGCCTATTGAGCAATCGTGCTAGTGTCTCTCTTGAGTTGTGCAACACGAGCGTTTTCCGTGGATTCCACATTTTGTGCTCATTCCTTGGTTGCACGACCCCATTTATCTATCCGTGTGTGTGTTTCCGTGTGCCACATATTGCTATTGGTCCACTTGTTTCACTTGTGAATTTGTGAATTTTTTCAACATTATTGACTCTTGCTAACATTTTGCATCAAATTTTTGTGCCACTATCCTCACCGAGCTACTCCATAAGCTTTAGTTTGTAGGTGTGAGTGAACAAGTCCGGTACCAATTCCACTATTCTTTCATCTCACATTGAGTGAAACGAGATACATCCTCAACTTTCGGAAAAGGTAACTTGGTATTGTTTATCTCATTTCCTGCTCACCTCTACTCGAGTCTTGTGATGGATAGGCAAGGCATTTCACCTTCGGTCTACAACAACAACGACGAGTTCGATGCCAAGAACAACAACTTCGACGCCAAGATGCAAGCTCAAATGGAGGAGATCAAAGCCCTCATCAAGTCCTACAAGCGATCTTCCTCATCTTCGAGAAGACACTCAAGAGCACATGATTCCGAGTTACCATCTCCGGCAAGATCACATCGGCATCGACACCATCACCAACAAGAACGTGAAGGTCAAGAGCTCAACACCAACAACCGCTCAACGACTTCACCATTTCCCTTGGCATCTCCGCCAAGCGACTTCAAGGCATCTTCGCCTACGGACATATGGCATCTTCGCCAACAAGAACCTCAAAGCTACGCTCAAGAGAAGCTCCCCAAGCTCAACTCCGTGACTTCCCCGAGCTACTGCGACCTCGACATCGACCACGCAATTCCTTTCTACGGGACTCAAGAACCCGAGGAGTATCTCGAGTGGGAGCGCCTAATGGACGACTACCTCAAGCTACATCAAGTTCCTCCCGAAGATCAAGTGAAGGGCGCCACAAGAAACTTCCACGACTACGCTTCAACATGGTGGCTTCACACACCTTCGGCTAGCCACGACATGAGTTGGCCCAAGACGAAGAGAGCTTTGAGGCGAGAGTTCGTTCCTCCAACCTACACGGAACAACTTCGACGCCAATTGGAGAACACCATCCAAGGATCCAAGTCCATCGACTAGTACTTCAAGGAGATGAAGAATGCCTTGCGACGAGCCAGCGTGCACGATACCATTTCGATGAAGTTCCACTTCATGATGGGATTGAACAACGACATCTCCAAGACTATCTTCCTCGAGAACTACAAGTCCCTCGACGACAACTACATTGGTGCTCTCAAGGTGGAACAAGAACTCATGAAGGCAAAGGCTTCTCGAGCCCAAGCACACATCTCGAAGACCAAGCTCCCACACGACGAGCATGAGGCTAGTACGACCACGATGTCCAAGCCCGATCAGCTCCAAGACGATGCTCGCAAGTTCGACTTCGCCGCCATCCCTCTTTGTGGCATTGATGATGCCGAGTCTACTTCGACTCTTTTTCAAGATGGTGCGGCAACGAGTACGACTACGGAGAACCTCAAGGACCATGCTGTGGAGGCGAGCGACAAGGTGGCGAGCAAGGATGATGCTTCCATCTTTTGGAGGCAAGAGTGATGATGTGCCATCTTCGGCCTTCATCCAGGTCGAGGATGACGAGATTATCGAGCATGGGATTTTCCCTTCGGTCATGGAGGAGAGAGATGATGTGCCATCTTCGGCCTTCATCCACGACGACAACTACGAGATGGTTGAGCATGGGATTTTCCCTTCGACCACGGCGACGTACGATGACTTGATTGATTTTAGCCACCATATTGAGAGTGAGAGTGACTTCACCACTAGACCCATATATGATGAGTTGCCCCAATTCCCACGTGAGGAGAGCCACAACCCCCGCCACTTGAGTGAGATGAGTGACTCCACCATACGTGAGATTGAGTGCACCTATTTTGAGGGAGTGCGTGAACCACCACATAGAGAGAGTGAGATAGTTGATAGGGCATGTGAGGCTATTTGCATTTCTAACAACTTGACCTCTACCTCTACTGTGTCTTCTCATTTGGTGCTAGGTCCCATATATGATGACGCGCCAATTCGCGATGACTTCGTCCTCCCTTTGGACAAGACGATGGCCACGGTGGAATATGATGCACTCCCCACATGGTTCCATCAAGATGAAGATGACCACCATTTGGTCTTTCCCACCTCACCTACAACACTTGAGTGGAATGAACAAGGATACGTGGACTTTGTGTCGACTTCCACGTCACGTGAGTTGACCATTCGAGCTCTTGAGAGTGAGCCTCATACATTCTACCACGACGCGCTTCTACACCGCTTTTGCTTGTGTTTCGGCATTGTGAAGGACGCACAAGGACATGCTTTCAAGGTGATATCCTTCTCTTTTGAGAACCCCCAAACCATGTGCATGGATATTGTGGATCATACTACTTGTGTTGCTTGCACCATGAGACTTATTGTTCATCTTGGACCACTTGATTGCACACTTGTTAGAGATCTTGCTTCGACTTGTCATTTTCGTTGTTCCATGCATCATGATATATATGCCTTGTGTGTTGCATCCAATCCTTAGATTACTTGTTCCTCTCACATGTTTGGTTGCAACAATGTCATCACTTCACACATGCCATGTCCCATTGATTGCTACATGCTTGACTTGATTGCCTCACACATGATGAACAATTGCTCTTTCTATTGTGTTGAGTGCCATGACCTTGATTATGCTCAATTTATGTGCTTACATGCCATGACACAATCCCTTGTCACACCTTATGCTTTGCATGATGACGACACTTGTTTGGTGAATCACCTCTTGAATGCTTGGTTTTGCACTAACGCTAACCACATTTGTTTTTCCAAGTGTTTGTTGTCTTTACTCCTTTTGAAGGAATCACATGACGGTGCGACATTGGGGAGTGCCCATTTCGAGCTTCAAGATGACAAGCACTTGGTGAGCGTCAACTACTACACGGCGACGCCATCTCTTTCCCATGGTGATTTGGTTTCGATCCGAGGTCGGATCTTTCCCAAGGGGGAGGGGATGATGCGGAGCATCCTACGGACATCACCATGTCAAGAGTCCATTTGGCAAGTGACACGTGCGACATCTACTTCACACACATAAAGGTGAATCATCTCCTTTACACGTGTTCACTTGACCCCTTCGAGGATGGTATACTACTTGACACCCCTCTCGTGTGCATGCATAGGTATTGTCGGAACACTACGGACGTCGAGGAGGAGTGCAAGCGCCAAGGAACACCTACACCATCCGCGAGGGAAGCATGGAAGAGAAGACAGAAGAAGCGGATCAGCCAAGTCCGGGATGAGCGGTACTACTGCCCACACCAAGCGGTACTACCGCCTACAAGCAGTACTACCGCCCGATGTCCGGTACTACAGCCCCGCCTGTGTGCGCAGCCGCGGGCCTTTGGCCATGTATCCCTTTCCCACTTACCCCTTCGTGGCTTAGACTATAAATAGACCACCTCCACCTCCTTTGTAGGGGAGCTAAGAATAGACACAAATCATAGAGCTTAGCTCATGTACCTCCCCTTGTGGGATTCCTCTTGAGAGAGAAGACTCCATTGGAGTACAAGACCTCCATTGGAGAAGATCCCTAGGGATTCAAAACCCCCTTGAGGGAAGGATCTACCTTGATCATCAAGCCCTCATCTCCTTCCTAGGATTTGGGATGAACTCTACCATGTATCTTGTTTCCCTTTGATTGTTCATGTACCTTGTGGATCTTGTGTGTTTGTTGGTCTAGTGGATGTGTGATTGGACTTTTTCTAGAGTGTTCCTCTTGTTTTCTCTCTTGTGTTCATCTTGTTCTTGGGGATTCCCCCTCCAATTCGTGAAAGATGTTCACTTAGGGTTCCACCCTACAACAATATGCCATTGGCCCTATGGTGAACTCGCTCCTTTCCGAATCTTCCCTTTCCGCATGTAAGACATGGATGCTACTTCAAGCGTGGACCTTGTGCATACTCAGGTACACCCGAGTAGACCATGGAGAGCCCAAGGACCAAGGCCAAGTGTGCGCAGGAGCGAAGGAAGGAGAAGGAAGAAGAGCCAGCTGCTACAGCGCCCGGACATCCGGCCCAGCCCGGACATCCGGCCCGACCCCCGGAAATCCGGCCCCTTCCTATCCAGAGAGCTCCGGAAGCGACCCCGACAACCCGTACATCCGGCCCCATGCCCCGGACATCCGGCTCCTCCCGAAGCCTCGGACATCCGGCCCCTTCGCTCGGAAATGCGACCCTCATCACAGAATGCAACCGAAGCCGGCCAAGTCTAGCCCCGACATCTAGCCAGAGGCCCAGACATCCGGCTCCTCGTGAGCCGCCGGACATCCGGCCCCTGCCTGCGCGCAGAGAACGGGCCAAGGGCCCATGTATCCCCCTCTCACTTACCCCTTCGTGGGCTAACACTATATATAGACCCCCTCTTCCTCCTAGTTAGGGTTAGCGTTGTGATAGCTCATATGTGAGATAGAGCTTCGCTCATCCATCCAGATCTACTCCACCTCGAGGGACCGACACCTCTTCGAAGAAGATCCACCTTGGATTCAAGACCCCTTCATGGGAAGACTCATCAAGACCTTCTCACGGAGAAGAACCGGTTACCTTTGTATCGTCCTTTGTTGATCGTGGATCTTGTATCTCCTCTTGTGTTTCGAGGATCTAGCATATGTGTGACCGAATCTTGTTTTGTCACTTGGCTCTCACACGGCTTTGGGCTATATATCACTTGTTACGTTTTGCCCATTTTCTCGTGTTCACTTTGCATGCTATGCCTCTTTCCATGCCTTTGCTATGCAATTGTGACCCTTGCTTGCACTTACATGTAATTCACCATTATACTACTCCTATGTGTATTTGCATGCTTGGTGGAGATACTTGTTGCTATTGCCATGTTTTACACATGCTATATGCTATGGTTGATTCTTGTGTTGGGAGAGTCATGATGTTCCATTTCTATTTTCATAGAACTTCTCGCCAAAACATTGATGATATTTTCCTCATATCTTGCTTTCATGCTTGCCATGATTCCTTCTAGTACATATAAATGACCACTATTTGCACACATGACCACTATTTCATTGCTATTCATGACCACTATTTGCACACATGACATGCTTGCCATGATTCCTTCTAGTACGTTGCATCTTCGCACTACTAGCTTGCTTGACTTGATCACTATGATTGCTTGCTTTGTCGCATCACCCATGTTCCATTCTTACTCGCTTTCTTGGGTTGATGACATATATGTTCATGCCTCTCACATGATATATCTTGATCATTGTATCTTGTGTCCATTAGTTGCCTCTCTCATATCCACTTGTAGTGAGTGCAACCATACTATGCTTATTGATTTTGAAAACTTTGACACCTTACTTGTGACACATGCTTGCTTGATTGAGCCTATTGTATTTGGTTGTTCTCGCATCATATGCCTCCATACTATGAAATACTCCCTTGTCCTTTCTTATGATGAGCATGATGCATACACTTGTTGGGTATTTCACCACACGAATGTTTGGTTTTTCATTTTCGCTAACCTCATTTTTTTCCGAGTGTTTTTCATGTTCTTTCATTTTGAAGGATTCACAAGGTGGCACCGTCATGAAACACCTTGGTCATGTGAAGGCGTACATGATGCACAATACCAACATTTTCGACATCCTCATAAAGGTGAACTCATTCCCTTTGAGCCATTCTAAAATATGCATATTGGATGGGTCATTCTTTCATTGTTTCCTCTTTCTTGTTGTCTACATGATACATCTATTGGATGGAGGACCGACATTGGATATGGACCCTATGGACCTTCAAGTTGAGAAGTGCTCGGACTTAGTGGATTCACCACCGGACCATCACTTCTACCACAACATTGAGCTATGGTACAACACCACCCATAACAAATTTGCATCTTATGCATGGATTGACTCACAATATGATTGCCTTGTTGCATCTTGTATTACCTTGTCTTCCATGATATATGAGCTTGTGCACTTCCGTGGCAAATTTGTTGTGATCTTCCTTGATGGCATATTCATACATCATGATCGCATTGCCTACCATCAATTGCATGATCACATACTCACATTGAGCACCAATTGCCATATTCATGCTATTGATAAACCGTCTCACTATGACATCATTTTGCACCGTGGTTGCATTGATCACATTCACAATACATTTGTGTGCACAATGAATGCTTTTGCTCCCATGAATGCTTTGCATATCATTCTATATCATCTTACTAAGCTTCATGCGCTTTGTCACAAACAATCTTGCCGAACAGACTCATGTTTACTTGATGGACACCTTGTGTGCGCTAACCATTGTATTTCGAAGTGTTGTTTGTGTTTGCTCTTTTTGCATGTGTACCACTACGGAGACACCTTGGAGTACTTGGATTGAGCCATGTCTTCTACTTCGTCCAACTACAAGTCCGTCCATGACAACCGTTTCCATGGTGATGAGGTTTTCGATCCGAGGTCGGATCTTTCCCAAGGGAGGGGAGATGATGCGGAGCATCCTACGATCATCCCCATGTACACTCGAGCATACGCCATTGGACCTAAGGTGAACTCGCTCCTTTCCGAATCTTCCCTTTCCGCATGTAAGCACATGGATGCTACTTCAAGCACGGACCTTGTGCATACTCAGGTACACTCAAGTAGACCATGGATAGCCCAAGGACCAAGGCCAAGTGCGCACGGGGAGCGAAGGAAGGATAAGGAAGAAGGGCCAGCTGCTACAATGCCCGGACATCCGGTCCCAGCCCGGACATCCGGCCCGACCCCCTGAAATCCAGCCCCTTCCTATCCAGAGAGCTCCAGAAGCGACCCCGACAACCCGGACATCCGGCCCCATGCCCCGGACATCCGGCTCCTCCCGAAGCCTCGGACATCCGGCCCCTTCGCCCGGAAATCCGACCATCATCACAGAATGCAACCGAAGCCGGCCAAGTCCAGCCCGGACATCCAGCCAGAGGCCTGGACATCCGGCTCCTCGTGAGCCGCCAGACATCCGGCCCCCAGCCCGGACATCCGGCCCCTGCCTGCATGCAGAGAACGGGCCAAGGGCCCATGTATCCCCCCTCTCACTGACCCCTTCGTGGGGTAACACTATATATAGACCCCCTCCTCCTCCTTGTTAGGGTTAGCGTTGTGATAGCTCATATGTGGGATAGAGCTTCGCTCATCCATCCGGATCTACTCCACCGCGAGGGACCGATACCTCTTCGGAGAAGATCCACCTTGGATTCAAGACCCCTTCATGGGAAGACCCATCAAGACCTCCTCACGGAGAAGAACCGGTTACCTTTGTATCGTCCTTCGTTGATCGTGGATCTTGTATCTCCTGTCGTGTTTCGAGGATCTAGCATATGTGTGACCGAATCTTGTTGATTTGAATGTAAATCCAACGCCTTGCTTAGGCTTCGACCTTTGTATTTTTTTGCGAAAGTGCTTAGGCTTCGACCTACTAGCCCATATGTCAGCTAGTCCATTTGGGTGAAACAATGATGTAGCGTCTATGCAGCCCGTTTATATATTATGTTAGAATTTAAAGCCCATTCGCATTATTCTCGAAATCCACGGACTTGCTGGGCTGGGTGAAAATATCATGTTGGGCTGGACGGAGAAATGTTACCAAAACATAAACACATGAGTGCACACCTATTACTACATTGGTTAGTAAAATCTTTGCAAGGTTATGCATGCAATCACTTGGAGTTAAGTTGCCAAGTTATATATAAACAATTATTATTATTATTATTTTGTAAGAACTTTCGATTTAAGAAATAAAATATCATTTTAATTTGATGAGTTAATAGGACATGAGGTATTATTATTTTTTAGGCTAGACGTGGGACAGTTGAGTTTGTTCTAGGGAAAAGTACTAGGAGAAAACTCATATTACATCGAAAAATAAAGTGGGAGAAAATTCAGATATATGACTAATAAAAACAAAAAATAAAGGAAGTGGGAAGGTCTATACAATGGTTGGACGAACGACAGGTTTAACGGAACCTTATGTTGTTTCCATTATATATATGTAGTAAAATAAGATATAAATATAAATATATATACTATTATAGAAGGGAAAACATAGGTTCAGTTTTGCATTCTTATAGAAAAATAGAGCTCAGCTGTGCGTTATCTTGAAGAAACAAACATAACTTGACTGCTAATGTTATAGACAAGCTAGGTTGGGAGGCCCAGAGACCGCTTGAAACCTGCTGGACCCCCCAAAAAAGTTGAAACCAGTCGGATCAACTGTGTCTGCATGTCATGGGCTACGCATGTTAAATAACAAAACCTAGGCCATGGACCTGGTGGGCCCGGACTGTCAGCCTCTCGACGATAGTCGTCTCCTGATTGCTCCTGTTTTGTTAATCATGTTGGGAACGATAGACAGCGGCGCCGCGGTGAGAGCACCAAGGCGGAGGACGACGTCGAGACCTCGGACCGGAACGAACCGGAGCCGGGGAAGACGTAGGTGGAGGGGAGTACGAGGGTTGACTTGTTCGGGTGCAGGGTGGGCCGGTGGAGCTGCCGTCGCCGAAGAATGTGTGGGAGCAGAGGGATGGCCTGGCCAACATCATAGCCTAGGATGGGTCACCGAGGCGTGCGCGGGAGCGCCGCCAGCCGCTGTAGAAGAGGACGAAAGATTGAACAAAAGAAAGAAATACAAATGGATATGTGGTTGGTCCCAGATGTCTGTGTATGAGACCTGCTAGGTCCACCTGAGAAGGGGAATATGTTGGGAGGAAGGAGATTCAAAGCACGGCAACCAAGTGAACTAGTTACATACAAAAGCAAATACCACTAAAAAAAGCAAACAGGTTAATGGGTTCTTAGACGAAATATTTTGGACAAAACAGATAATTACGACACATAGGCTAATGCATGAAAACACTCAGATGATAAAGTTGCTTAAACAGATAAAGCACATCATCTATACCTTCCTAGCATGCTTGATCATGTCGCTGCGGCTGTCCGTGTACTCGTCGGTTACGGGAAGCAGACACACCCTCATGTCCAAGATCCTCCTGTATATGTCGTAGCATTCGTATGCGTCCTTGGCCGCGTAGGTTATGTAGGCTAGATTCAGAGGTACCTCCCACGTGTTCAGGTCCTTGGTATCGATCATCTTCTGTCATGTTGGCATAGCAGGGGTCGATGATGGTCGCGGGGAGGTCAACCACGGAGTCCTTCTCCTGCCCGTTGCCGATGATCTTGTGTTGCTTCTGGATGCCGACAAGCTTGTTGCACCAGATGGCTGAATCGAAAAGCACATTCGCGTTCTTCCTGCTCTCCACCGTAGCGAAGGTGCAGTCGGCGGTGCCGATGAAACGGGCGAATGCTCCAGAACCTTTGATGGCCCTACAGCAGTGGTAGATGAGAACCTCATCCCACACGCATACCTGGGCGACGATGATCCGCTGGTCACTGTCAGGAAACGAATGGATGGGGACAAGGTCTAGTCCGGCGACCTTGTGCTTTCTTGATGCGGAGCATCCTATGGTCATCCCCATGGACCTACCATCACCTCACCAAGAGCCAAGAGGACCCATGACACGAGCACGAGCTAGAGCTCTCGAGAACGAGGTGACTTCCTTCCTTAGTGATATCACGTATGTCCCACTTGAGAAATGGCTACTACCTCAAGCGGAGATGCTTTGTGTGCTTAGGTACCAAGGAACCAGCCTAGAAGAAGCTAAGGTGAAAGATGGACATCAAGAGCATGAAGAGGATCCGGCCGCTCCAGAACGGGCGGTACTACCGCCCTCCCTAAGCGGTACTACCGCCGACAGGCGGTACTACCGCTCCTCACTGCCGCTCGCCACTACCGCTCAACCCGACAAATGCCAGTGTTCGCACGACCCGGGTCCGGTACTACCGCTCAGTTCAAGCGGCACTACCGCCCATAAGCAGTACTACCGCCCGTTGGCCGGTACTACCGCCCTGCCTGCGCGCAGAGAACGGGCCTAGAGCCCATGTATCCCCTTCTCACTTACCCCTTCGTGGAGATAGACTATTTATACTCCCCCACCTCATCCTATCTAGGGTTGGCAAAGGATTAGCTCATGTTTGTGTGAGAGCTTTGCTCATCCACTTGGTTACCTTCTCCTCGGAGACGCGCCTCCACCGGAGAAGATCCTTCCAAGCAGATTCAAGACCCCCTCTTGGGTGGCCCCATCAAGACCTGCTCATGGAGAAGAACCAGTTACCTTTGTATCGTCCTTTGTTGGATTTGGATCTTCTATCTCACCTTTGTGTTCATCGATCTAGCGCATGTGTGATCTATTCTTGTTGGTTGAGTGATTCTCTCGTGTTTCCTCTTGTTTTTCCTCGTTTTCCCCTCGTGTGCTTCGTGACCTTATGATGCGGAGCATCCTACGATCATCCCTATGGACCTACCATCGTCTCATCAAGAGCCAAGAGGACCCATGACACGAGCACGAGCTAGAGCTCTCGAGAACGAGGTGACTTCCTTCCTTAGTGATATCACATATGATCCACTCGAGACATGGCTACTATCTAAGTACGATATGCTATGCATGATCAGGTGTCAAGAGGGCCCTCTCGAAGATGCACGTGAAGACGGCCAAGCCGCCAAGTCCATGGATGAAGAGGACCAACGGAAACGGGCAAGTTCACCTTCCAGGCCCCGGACATCCGGCCAAGGCCCCGGACATCCGGCCCCTGAAGATGCCAACAACAGCAGCAGCCCAGCCGACGAAGTGCTACAGTGCGTGGACATCCGGCCCCATGCCCCGGACATCCGGCTCCTCCGGAAAGCCTGGAAATCCGGCCCCTTCGCCGGACATCCGACCCCGCCTATCCAGAGACTACAGAAGTTTTGCACCGCGAGGCCGGACATCCGGCCCCTCCTGAAGCCCCGGACATCCGGCCCGACGCCCGGACATCCGGCTCCGCCTGTCTGCGCACAGTAAAGGGCCGAAGCCCATGTACCTCTTCGCCCCCCTAGACTATATATACTACATCCCCTTCCTCTTTCTAGGGTTATCATTGGTTTAGCTCATATGTGAGATAGAGCATTGCTCATCCATTACGGATCTACTCCACGAGAGAGACCGCGGCCCCTCTACGGAGAAGATCACCTTGGATTCAAGACCCCCTCTTGGGTGGCCCCCATCAAGACCTCCTTATGGAGAAGAACCGGTTACCTCTTGTATCGTCCTTTGTTGGATTTGGATCTTGTATCTCACCTTTGTGTTCATCGATCTAGCGCATGTGTGATCTATTCTTGTTGGTTGAGTGATTCTCTCGTGTTCCCTCTTGTGTTTCCCCTCGTTTTCCCCTAGTGTTCTTCGTGTTCCTCGGTGGGATCCGCTCCTTTCATGAAAGATCGGCCATCTATGGTTCCACCCTACATCATCTTGGTATCATGAGCCATGTTGATCACGATTTCAGAGCCCCCTCTCTTTGTTTTCTAGCTTGATTTTGTTGTTTTTTGTCCTAATCCGAAAATTGCCCCACAAAAATAGCCCCAAATATTTTTTTGTGATTTGTTGGTGTGATGAAGTTTTGTTGGATTTGATCCTCGGATTTCGTGTGTTGCAGGTAGATCTAGCTTTTCCCCATCTTTTTCCCAAATTCCATCCACAAAATCTTCCGAATTTTGCCCCGGATTTGACCTCTCCACGCGGTGTTCTTCGAGTTCGTCCACAGATCCCGAGCCCGGACATCCGGCCCGACACCACGGACATCCGGCCCGCCCCAGACATCCGGCCATCAGCCCGGACATCCGGCCCCTGACAGCAAAATTTCCATCCTCCACTCCGTTTACCGCCTAACCCTCGCCAAATTTTGTCCCGGTGCCCACATACACTTCCGCATACCACCACCACTTCCGCATAGCACCACCATAGCCTTTCCCGCTACCAACTCCAACAATTTTGACCCGTTTTGCTTTGAGAATTTGAGTTGTGGTTTCCGTGTCCTATTGTGTTTCGGCTATCTAGGTACGGTTCGACATCAACATCACCACCGCTCATCTTCGCCAAGGACTACTACGAACGGCTACATCACTTTGGTATCACTTTCACTTGCTATCATCTTGGTATCGTGATATCATCATACTCTCTTGCATTTGCATTGATAACCCCATGGCCTTACTTTTGCGTAGCTTACCCATCGAGACTAGCCTTTGAGTATTGCCGGCAACGTGACTTGTGCACATTAGTGATCCTACTTCCCATAGCATACATACCATCATCGTGTTGCATATCTTGGTATCATCTCTTGTGTCACAAAGTTGTCTTCGCATACACAATTGCTATCTTGGTTCGTGAAGCATTGCATGAGAAAAGAGCTCAAACAACAAAGAGCCAAACAAGCTTTTAAGCAAAAGGGAAAGATAAGCAAAGAGCTTATAAGCAAGAACCATAGCATCATACAACATTAAGATTGGCATACTCGATCATCCTGGATCAAAAGCATACAAACATCATACATATAGCATACTTGGGATAGAGGTCGTTGCATTTTTGCTTAGTAGGTTGTGCACAAGTTCGTATCCGCCTATTCTGCAATCGTGCTAGCGTCTCTCTAGTGTTGTGCAACAAGAGCATCTTGGTGGATTCCACATTTTGGCTCATCCTCGGTTGCCCAACCCCACTTATCTATTTGCGTGTGTGTTTCCGTGTACCATATCTAGTTATTGGTCTACTTGTTGCATTTACAAGTCGCGAATCTTTTCCAACATTATTGCATCTCAATTACAATTGCATCAAATTTTTGTGCCACCATCCTAACCAAGCCCCACCATAAGCTTTTACTTGTGTAGGTGTGAAAACCGACAAGAATTGGTACCAATTGTGCTATTTCTTTGCTACACATTGGAGTGATCTTTGATCCATTTTCAACATCGGCCAAGGTACATTTGGTATTGATTCTTCTCTTTCTCCCACTCACATATCTTTGTTTGGAATGATGGATAGGCCAAGTACTTCTACCAACCCACTCTTCTTGGAGCAAGACGACGACATGTCATCCTACGTCACCAAGACTCAACTATTTGGTGCACATCGGGCTTTGCATCAAGAACAACTTGCTTTGGGCGACCGCATCGACAATCTCGCCACCGACCTACGACAATCCGAGCAACGTACAAGAGACTACTTCGACACATCCATGAGTTCCCTCAAAGAAGATATCCGAACCATGATGGTCCACTCTTCTACAACTTCATCCTCTTCAAGACGGAGCAGCTCAAGTCGACACTCCGACGACACCCTCTCCGGTTCAACTACACCGACATCGAACACTCTTCGTCGTGCTGCGCGTCAAGACTGTCAAGCTAACCACAATCCTCTACAGGACACCGACTCTCAAGAGCATCGACATCGTCAAAACCAAGCTGCTTTCGCACAAGCACAAGAACGGCAACACCAACGACAACAAGAACAAGAGGAGCGAGCGCGACAACATCAAGATGCACAATACGCCGAGGCGCAATGTCAAGAACAACAAATACATGAAGCTCAAGCACTTGAGGCGCAACGT
This sequence comes from Aegilops tauschii subsp. strangulata, assembly GCF_002575655.3. Lineage (NCBI taxonomy): Eukaryota > Viridiplantae > Streptophyta > Magnoliopsida > Poales > Poaceae > Aegilops > Aegilops tauschii. The sequence continues at coordinate 163,022,698 of NC_053035.3, read as the reverse complement.
GCCCTTCAAGATTCAAGTTGTGCCGTAGCCAATCGAGGCCGACAAGCTCGACTACATCAAGAAGCACTTCACGACGAAGCTCAAGAAAGGATTTACCAAGCACATGTGCATCGACAAGCTCCTCGTCAAGATAGACAAGCTCCTACTCAAGCGAGACAAGAACGTCAAGCCCATCGAGAGCAAGAAAACAATGGACCCCCTCCTCGCCAAGAGCAACATGAGGTCGACAACCCTCCTCGCCAAGAGCAACATGAGGAAGACAAAGCTCTTCGCCAAGAGCAACATGAGATTGTCAATCCTCAACGAAATGGGCGTCACCTTCCTAGACCCCAACACAATGAAGAGCAACGATACGGCAAGCTAAAGTTTACCATGCCCAAGTTCACTGAAAGCAATGACCCCGATGAGTACATATCATGGGCATTGAAGGTTGACAAAATCTTCCGCTTGCACAACTACGAAGAAGAGAAGAAGATCGCAATGGCATCCCTCGAATTCCAAGACTACGTCCTCATTTGGTGGGAACAAGTGATTGAGCGCCGAGAGGCACGATGTGAACCACCCATCACTACTTGGGCGCAAATGAAGGATGTCATGAGAGCACGATTCCTGCCAAACTACTACAACCGCGACCTCTTCAAGAAACTCCAACTACTCAAGCAAGCAACCAAGAGCGTTGAAGAGTACTACAAGGAAATGGAGATTGCCATGATATGAGACAATGTCACGGAAGATGATGAGCAACTATGGCACGTTTCTTGAATGGACTCAATCATCCTATCAAGAAGATCGCCGACTTGCAACCATACTCGAACCTCATCGAGCTAGTGCATCAAGCTACCAAAGCTGAACGCCAAGTGCAAGACGATCTCAAATATGCCAACTTCTCATCCAAGTCCTATGTCTTCTCCAACAATCAAGCTTCAACGACTCCAACACCTTCAAACTCAACCAAGCCATCTACAAGCAACGGTGACAAGTCAAGTTACAAGAAAGCTTCGACAAGCTCAAGTCGTCCTCCTACTTCAAGCAACTTCAAGCCGTAAGCTTCATCATCATCTACCCCAGCCGATGAGACCATCAAGACAAGTTCCTTCAAATGCTTCACATGTGAAGGCCGAGGCCACAAGTCCTTCGAGTGCACAAACAAGCGCACCATGATTCTCAACGACGATGGCACATATGACTCAATGAGTGAAGGAGAAATGTAAGCCCTTGAGCAAGTGGCCATGCACCGGCAAGTGAACAACAAAGAAGAAGATGATCAAGTCTTTTGTGACGAAGATTCGAGCCCCGCTATTGTTGTCTCCAAGGTCTTGACTCTTCAACGTCAACAAGAAGAAGACCAAAGATGCCATATCTTCCACACTAAAGCAGGCATCAATGGATGGTCCGTCAAGGTCATCATCGATGGAGGGAGTTGCCATAACTTAGCAAGTGAAGAACTATGCTCCAAACTCCAATTGGTCAAGATGAAGCACCCACACCCCTACAAGGTTCAATGGCTAAGCGACACCGGCACCATCCAAGTCGAGCATAGAGTACAAGTCTCTTTCAAGATCGGAGCTTACAAAGACACTTTGGAGCGTGATGTCCTTCCGATGACCGTGTGCCACCTCCTTCTTGGACGGCCATGGCAATATGACCGAGGTGTCATCCACAATGGTCGTACAAACCACTATAGCTTCAAGATGAAAGCGAAGGAATATGTGCTACGTCCTATGTCTCCGAGCCAAGTGATCGCCGACAAGCAAGCAACCCATCGTGGAGAGAATAGTGAGAGAGTGAACCACCAAAAAGAGAGTGAGCGCCACCAACCCAAATTGAGTGCCTCCACGATGAGCGACAAGAAGAACTTAGTCCTCTTTGCCACCAAACGTGAGATGAGAGAAGTGTGTGAGAACCCATCGAGTGTTCTACACTATGTCCTATTGTGCAAGGACGAGGCACCACAAACTAACACCTCTCACGATCTACCTTTGGTGTTATCTTCTTTATTGTAGGAATTCCAAGATGTTTTCCCCGACTAGCTTCCTCCGGGTCTACCTCCACTACGAGGCATTGAGCACCGAATCGACCTCATCCCCGGAGCACCACTTCCAAACAAGGCTCCCTACCGAGTAAACCCCGAAGAAACCAAAGAAATACAAAGGCAAGTAAAGCATCTCATAGACCATGGACATGTGCGCGAAAGTTTGAGTCCTTGTGCCGTACCGGTCATTCTTGTGCCAAAAAGAGACGGTAGCTTTCGCATGTGTTCCGATTGTAGACCCATCAATGCTATCACCGTTAGATATAGGTACCCCATTCCACGCCTTGATGATATGCTTGATGAACTTAGCGGTGCCACTATATTTTCCAAAATTGATCTTAAAAGTGGTTACTATCAAATACGCATACAAGAGGGTGATGAATGGAAAACCGCTTTCAAAACAAAGTTTGCTTTGTATGAGTGGTTAGTCATGCCTATGGGTGTATCCGAAGCACCCGGTACTTTCATGCGTCTCATGCATTATGTGTTTCGCCCTTACATTGGTGAATTTGTTGTTGTCTACTTCGATGATTTCCTTGTTTTTAGCAAATCTCTCAAAGAGCATGTCACCCACCTTCGAACCGTGCTACAAACTCTTTGAAAAGAGCAACTTTATGCTAATATGGAAAAATGCCTCTTTGGTGTTGATAATCTTGTTTTCTTGGGTTTCTGATGCAGGGTGGAACCCTAGATGGCCGATCTTTCACGAAAGGAGCGGATCCCTATGAAGAACGCGATGAACACGAGGGGAAACACGAGGGAAACACGAGGGGAACACGAGAGAAATCACTCAACCAACAAGAATAGATCACACATGCGCTAGATCGATGAACACAAAGGTGAGATACAAGATCTAAATCCAACAAAGGACGATACAAAGGTAACCGGTTCTTTTCTGTGAGGAGGTCTTGATGGGGGCACCCAAGAGGGGGTCTTGAATCCAAGGTGATCTTCTCCGAAGAGGGGCCGCAGTCTCTCTCGAGGAGGAGATCCGTAATGGATGAGCAAAGCTCTATCTCAACTATGAGCTAAACCAATGCTAACCCTAACTAGGAGGAGGTGGGGGAGTATATAAAGTCTAAGGGACGAAGGGGTAGATGGGCCTCGGCCCAGATGCGCTGCACGCAGGCAGAGGGGGCCAGATGTCTGGGCCTTCCCGAGACGCCGGATGTCCGGGCGCTGGGGCCGGATGTCCGGGCTGGCAGTGATGAGGACATCAATACCATTGTTACACCCACAGCTCCTACTGTTGCATATAATGGACCAATTACTAGAGCTTGCGCACGCCAATTAAATTACCAGGTACTTTCGTTTCTTGGTAATGATTCTAATGTTCATGAGAATATGATGCTGCCTAAATTGGATACTTTTGTTTTGCTTACAAATGAAGGGCCTAGCTTGGAGAAGGATGAACATTGGAGCAAGAACAAGCATGGAGTTGATGGCATGCGCAAGGGGAACAAGAACGGAGTTACAAGTGATGATTTCAGGACTTTGAAGCCACCATAAGGAGTGAATGAAGCCTTGGACAAAATATACAAGATGCCACTTCATAAATTTCGTCCAGAGGCTATTCTAGGTGCTGCGTCACCTTATTATTGGGCCAGGCCCATGTAATTTCGAAATACATAAGTATAGGCCGTTTTTAGAGTCCGTATGTGTGGGGAAACAAGAGATAGGGTTGGTTTCGGACCCCTTCCCCAAGGGCCACGAAATTCCCCCCCCTCTTCCTCCATATATACAGCCCTTAGGGCACCGTTTAGACTTTGGGTTTTGTTTAGATTAAAAGTTCGCCATAGCTGCAACTTCACGTACTTCGTTTGTGTTCAACGACCAGACAAAGGCATCACAGAACCCCACCTTGATCAATAAAGCTTTCCTCTTATATTCGCAATATCCAGATTGCAATCTTAATTTCTTGCTTGTTCTTCGTTTGCCTGCAGGAAACAGAGCTTCGTGGTCAGATTGGTCGTGCTCCAGCGTGGTCAATAACCTCTCGGAGTTGGCTCAGCGATTGCTAAGGCGCGACATCCTCGCACGTTCGTAGTCGGATCGTCAAAGTCGACTTCCTCCAAAACGATAGCCACCATCTCATCGAAAGACGGGACACCTTTGCCTCTATCAAGTGGTATTAGATTTCCAGGTTGCTCGGTGAGATTTTACAGTTTTTTGTAGTTTAGATCGAGTCTGTTCTTCATACCTATAGTCCATGAAAAAGCCAAAAAAATATTAGGGTCAGTTCATCTTATCCGAACCAATATGAGCCTTTGCATAATCTTTTCTGTATTTGCTTTGTTGAATTTGCGGTTGCATCGTCGTGTCAAGTTGCTGGTCCTAGCGTCTAGTACTTTAGAGTTTCGAGTTCTGTTCACAAGTTGTCACGCCGCCGCCGCACCATCGTCATCACCGCTGCCATATACCACCATCGTCATCGCCGCTACCATATACCACATATCCACCGCCATCACGCTAATCCGAGTCCACCTGCATCACAGATTCGCCACCAGTCCGTGTTCCATCGCCCTGCAAATATCCGCCACCAGTCCGAGTTTCCACCACATTCATCTCCGCCACCAGTCCTAGTCTGAGTCCAGTAATTATTGCTTTGTTCTCGATTTCCAGATCACGCGATACTCCGAGTCGTGAAAGAATAAGACTCCCCAACTTCCGAGCCATCCGCAGAAGGAAAATAGTTCCAGTTTAAAAAAAACGAAGTCTGGAAAATTCTAGCTAGGCAGTTTTTAGGACGTTTGTAGACTTTTTCGGAAAAAAATTGTTGCGGAACAAAAAAAAGAGGGAAAAAAGTGCAAAAAAGGTGAAAAAAGAAAAAAAAATCAGAGTGTGCTCCTCCCTTGTTTACGTGCAGCGCCGTGATTTTGTTAGTGTTCTAGACTTGCGTCTCTAGTACGGTCTAGCCTAGGACCAGCACAGTACCGTCGTTGAGCATTTATTCAACTTTGCATCTCTGAATTCATTATTGCTGATCCTTTTTGCTACCATATTATAAGCCTTCCCAACTCCACAACATCTACATCGTGTGTTTGACTCTCCCTGGTAATCGCTCTATCCAAGCTTTGAGAGTTTTGACTACATCGGTTGCCGATCACCGCCTGCTGCTGGGTAAGAACTGGTAAGAATTTGAGATTTGCTTGACGGATTTGTGACACCCACCACCACCACCACTTGTTAGCAGTCTATAGGATCATATTTTTGTGTGTTTCTATTACTACTAACCATTCCAGGATCACAAGCCAACGAGATTGACTGGGATAACTTAACGAACAAGGAGCTTCATGATAAGTTTCAGCAAATGATGACTGTACAGGTGCAAGATGTGCTGAACAATTTTGAAGAGGCCATGGAGAAGATCACTGGCCTTGAGAAGACGTTCGAAACAAAGCTTGATAACAGATTTAATGAACTGCTTGTCCATCTTCCACCACCAGCTGCACCTCTGTTGCAACAACAACAACAATAACAACGACTACCTCCACGTCGGGAAACAGCCCTCCGCTGAGCGAGCCGTGTCCCTCTCCAGCCTGGCCAAACTGCTGGTGCTGCTATTGATACTTCTGTGGCTCCTGCTGCTGATGTGGAGGAGGATGATTATGCGAGAGATTACGAGGATGAGGTTGATCAAAATCAGAACTACGTGCAACCACCAGCACCACAACCACCAGGTCGTCCACATGCAAATAATGGCAATGTTAGGGCTCCCCCTCAGGTACGAGATCATGACCATCTCCCTAAACTGAAATTGAATATTCCACCATTTGAGGGTAGATATGTTCCTGATTTATATCTTACTTGGGAGTTAGAAACTGAACAACGATTTACATGTTTACAATATCCTGAGGAGAGACGTGTTCCTGCTGCTGTTTGTGCTTTCACTAGCTTTGCACGTGTTTGGTGGTCTGAAAATTGTAGATTATATCCTGTTCCAGCTACTTGGGCTGCTTTGAAAACTGCTATGCGTACTCGTTGGGTTCCACCATATTATCAACGTGAATTACTTCAAAAATTGCAACGCTTAAGACTCGGAATTTTTTTTATAGAAGAATATTATCAAGAATTAGAAACTGGCTTGATTAGATGTGTAATTGTTGAGGAGAATGAAGCTATGCTTGCACGTTTTATGGGTGGATTAAATAGAGAGATTCAGACCATTCTAGAGTATAAGGATTATAATAATATCACTCGTTTATTTCATCTTGCTTGTAAAGCTGAACGTGAAGTGCAGGATCGACATGCATTGGCGCGAACTAACTTTTCAGCAGGTCGACCTTCATCATGGACACCACGTGCATCATCTACTTCCACTGCACCATCACCTCCTTCAGGTGCCACCTCCAACCGTGATACAAGAAAGCAGGCACAACCACCACTATCTGCCAAGAACACACTTGCCGGGCCTGCACAGAGCTCTTCTTCCATGGCATCAACAGGGCACACAAGTGATATTATTTGTCGTCGTTGTAAGCGAAGAGGATATTTTGCGAGAGAATGCAAATCTCAGCGTGTGATGATTGCTACTGAGGATGGTGGATATGAGTCCGCTAGTGACTATGATGAGGAGACTTTGGCTCTTAATACACGTGAAGAACACGGTGGAGATGATTCTGATCATGAGACGCAATACATGGCTGCTGAAGATGCTGACAGGTATGAATGTTTAGTTGCTCAACGTGTTTTGAGTGTGCAGGTTACACAAGCTGAGCAAAATCAGAGGCATAATTTGTTGCATACAAAGGGAGTTGTGAAGGAACGCTCTATTCGCGTCATCATAGATGGAGGGAGTTGCAACAACCTGGCTAGCATGGAGATGGTGGAGAAGCTATCTCTCACCACAAGACCACATCCACATCCTTACTACATCCAATGGTTCAACAACAGCGGCAAGGTTAAGGTAACACGTATTGTTCGGGTGCATTTTAGTATCTCTACATATGCTGATTATGTTGATTGTGATGTGGTACCTATGCAAGCATGTTCCTTATTACTTGGTAGACCATGGCAATTTGATAAAAATTTTGTACACCATGGTAGAAACAATCAATATACTCTTGTTCATAAGGATACAAATATTACTTTGCTTCCTATGACTCCGGATTACATTTTGAAAGAAGATATTCATAGAGCTAATAAAGCAAAACAAGAGAAAAATAAGAGTGAAAATCAGATTGTGGCAAAAGAATTTGAGCAACAAATGAAGCCTAATAATAAACCATCTAGTGTTGCTTCTGAAATTAAATTGAAAAGTGCATGTTTACTTGCCACCAAATATGATATTGATGAGCTAGTTTTTAGATAATCTATTTGCTATGATTTTGTGTGCAAAGAGGCATTATTTTCATTCGAGGACGTGCCTTCCTCTTTGCCCCCTGCAGTCACTAACATTTTGCAGGAGTTCGCTGACGTCTTCCCACAAGACGTGCCACCGGGATTACCACCTATTCGAGGGATTGAGCATCAAATTGACTTAATTCCCGGTGCATCGCTACCCAACCGTGCACCATACCGTACCAATCCAGAGGAGACGAAGGAGATTATGCGTCAAGTACAGGAGCTGCTCGACAAAGGTTATATTTGTGAATCCCTTTGTCCTTGTGCTATTCCTATTATTCTAGTGCCAAAAAAGGATGGTACGTCGCGTATGTGTGTTGATTGTAGAGGCATTAATAATACTACTATTCGTTATCGTCATCCTATTCCTAGGCTAGATGATATGCTTGATGAATTGAGTGGCTCTACAATATTCTCCAAAGTTGATTTGCGTAGTGGATACCATCAAATTCGTATGAAATTGGGAGATGAATGGAAAACAACATTTAAAACTAAGTTTGGTTTATATGAGTGGTTAATCATGCCTTTTGGGTTAACTAATGCACCTAGTACTTTCATGAGACTAATGAACGAAGTTTTACGTGCTTTCATTGGACGATTTGTGGTGGTCTATTTTGATGATATATTGATTTATAGCAAATCTTTGGAAGAACATTTGGAACATTTACGTGCTGTTTTTATTGCTCTACGTGATGCACGTTTGTTTGGTAACCTTGGGAAGTGCACCTTTTGCACCGACCGAGTATCTTTTCTTGGCTATGTTGTTACTCCACATGGAATTGAAGTTGATAAAGCCAAGATTGAAGCTATTGAGAGTTGGCCGCAGCCCAAAACGGTAACACAAGTGCGGAGTTTTCTTGGACTCGCTAGTTTCTATAGGTGTTTTGTGAGAGATTTTAGCACCATTGCTGCACCTCTCAACGAGCTTACAAAGTAGAATGTGCCTTTTGTTCGGGGTACCGCACAGGAAGAAGCCTTCACGGTATTGAAAGATAAGTTGACACATGCTCCTTTACTCCAACTTCCTGATTTTAATAAGACTTTTGAGCTTGAATGTGATGCTAGTGGAATTGGATTAGGAGGTGTGTTATTACAAGATGGCAAACCTGTTGCATACTTTTCTGAAAAATTGAGTGGGCCTAGTCTGAACTATTCTACTTATGATAAAGAATTATATGCTCTTGTTCGGACTTTAGAAACATGGCAACATTATTTATGGCCCACAGAATTTGTTATACATTCTGATCATGAATCTTTGAAACACATTAAAAGTCAAGCAAAACTGAACCGTAGACATGCTAAATGGGTTGAATTCATTGAGACTTTCCCTTATGTCATTAAACACAAGAAGGGTAAAGAAAATGTTATTGCTGATGCATTGTCTCGTCGTTATACTATGCTCTCACTACTTGACTTTATAATATTTGGTTTGGAGACCATCAAAGATCAATATGTGCATGATGCTGAATTTAAAGATGTATTGCAGAATTGTAAAGAAGGTAGAACATGGAACAAGTTCGTCGTTAACGATGGATTTGTGTTTCGTGCTAACAAGCTATGCATTCCAGCTAGCTCCGTTCGTCTTTTGTTGTTGCAGGAGGCGCATGGAGGAGAACTAATGGGACACTTTGGCATGAAGAAGACGGAGGATATACTTGCTACACATTTCTTTTGGCCAAAGATGCGACGGGATGTTGAGCGTTTTGTTGCTCGCTGCACTACATGTCAAAAAGCTAAGTCATGACTCAATCCTCATGGTTTATATATGCCTTTGCCTGTACCTAGTGTTCCTTGGGAGGATATATCTAGGACTTTGTTTTAGGTTTACCTCAAACAAAGAAGGGGAGGGATAGCATATTTGTTGTCGTGGATAGATTCTCGAAAATGGCACACTTTATACCATGTCATAAAAGCGATGATGCTGTTAATGTTGCTGATTTGTTCTTTCGTGAAATTATTCGCTTGCATGGTGTGCCAAATACTATTGTTTCAGATCGTGATACTAAATTTCTTAGCCACTTTTGGAGATGTTTATGGGCTAAGTTGGGGACTAAACTGCTTTTTAGTACTACTTGTCACCCCCAAACTAATGGACAAACTGAAGTAGTCAATAGAACATTGTCTACTATGCTTAGGGCTGTTTTGAAGAATAATAAGAAAATATGGGAAGAATGCTTGCCTCATATTGAATTTGCTTATAATCGTTCATTGCATTCTACTACTAAGATGTGCCCTTTTGAAATAGTGTATGGTTTCCTACCTCGTGCACCAATTGATTTGTTGCCTCTTCCATCTTCGGAGAAGGTTAAATTTGATGCTAAAGAACGTGCTGAATTGATTTTAAAAATGCATGAGTTAACTAAGGAAAACATTGAGCGTATGAATGCTAAATATAAACTTGCTGGAGGTAAGGGTAGAAAACATGTTGTGTTCGCACCTGGAGATCTTGTTTGGTTACAATTGCGTAAGGATAGATTTCCTAATTTGCACAAATCAAAGCTAATGCCACGTGCTGATCGTCCTTTTAAGGTGTTAGAGAAAATAAATGGTAATGCATATAAACTTGAGCTACCTGCAGATTTTGGGGTTAGTCCCACTTTTAACATTGCAGATTTGAAGCCTTATTTGGGTGAGGAAGATGAGCTTCCGTCGAGGACGACTTCATTTCCAGAAGGGGAGGATGATGAGGACACAAATACCATTGTTACACCCACAGCCCCTACTATTACATATAATGGACCAATTACCAGAGCTCGCGCACGCCAATTAAATTACTAGGTACTTTCGTTTCTTGGTAATAATTCTAATGTTCATGAGAATATGATGCTGCCTAAATTGGATACTTTTGTTTTGCTTACAAATGAAGGGCCTAGCTTGGAGAACGATGAACATTGGAGCAAGAACAAGCATGGAGTTGATGGCATGCGCAAGGGGAACAAGAACGGAGTTACAAGTGATGATTTCAGGACTTTGAAGCCACCATAAGGAGTGAATGAAGCCTTGGACGAAATATACAAGATGCCACTTCATAAATTTCTTCCAGAGGCTATTCTAGGTGCTGTGTCACCTTATTATTGGGCCAGGCCCATGTAATTTCGAAATACATAAGTATAGGCTATTTTTAGAGTCCGTATGTGTGGGGAAACAAGAGATAGGGTTGGTTTCGGACCCCTTCCCCAAGGGCCACAAAATTCCCCCCCTCTTCCTCCATATATACAGCCCTTAGGGCACCGTTTAGACTTTGGGTTTTGTTTAGATTAGAAGTTCGCCATAGCTGCAACTTCACGTACTTCGTTTGTGTTCAACGACCACACAAAGGCGTCACAGAACCCCGCCTTGTTCAATAAAGCATTCCTCTTATATTCGCAATATCCAGATTGCAATCTTAGTTTCTTGCTTGTTCTTCGTTTGCCTGCAGGAAACAGACCTTCGTGGTCAGGTTGATCGTGCTCCGGCGTGGTCAATAGCCCCTCGGAGTTGGTTTAGCGATTGCTAAGGTGCGACATCCTCGCACATTCGTAGTCGGATTGTCAAAGTCGACTTCCTCCAAAACGATAGCCACCATCTCATCAAAAGACGGGACACCTTTGGCTCTATCAGGCAGGGTCCAGCTTCTGTGATGGGGCACCGGATTTCCGGGAGCTGGGCCGGATGTCCGGCGGCTCGCGACGGGCCGGATGTCCGGGCTGACTTGGTTCAGCTTCGGGTGTCTTCTATGATGGGCGCCGGATTTCTGGGGGTCGGGCCGGATGTCCGGGCTGGGGCCGGATGTCTGGGGTGTGTAGCAGTTGTCTCTTCTTCCTTCTCCTTCCTTTGATTCCGCGCACGCTTGGCCTTGGTCCTTGGGTTCTCCATGGTCTCCTCGGGCGTACCTGAATATGAACAAGGTCCGCGCTTGAAGTAGCATCCATGTCTTGCATGCGGAAAGGGAAGATTCGTAAAGGAGCGAGTTCACCTTAGGTCCAATGGCGTAGGCTCGAGTGTACATGGGGATGATTGTCGGATGCTCCGCATCATCTCCCCTCCCTTGGTAAAGATCTGACCTCGGATCGAAATCCTCATCACCATGGAAATGGTTGTCGTGGACGGACATGTAATTGGACGGAGTGGAAGTCATGGTGCAATCCAAGTACTCCAAGGTGTTTCCGGAGTGGTACACATGCAAAAAGAGAAAACACAAACGACACTTGGAAATACAATGGTTAGCACACACAAGGTGTCCATCATGTAAGAATGAGTCCGTGAGGCAAGGTTGTTCGTGACAAAGCACATGAAGCATAGCAAGATGATATGGAATGAGATGTAAAGCATTCATGGGAGCAAAAGCATTCATTGTGCACACAAATGTGTTGTGAATATGATCTATGCAACCATGGTGCAAAATGATGTCATAGTGAGACGGTTGATCAATAGCATGAATATGGCAATGGATGCTCAATATGATTATGTTATCATGCAATTGATGGTAGGCAATATGATCATGATGTATGAATATGCCATCAAGAAAGATCACAACAAATTTGCTAAGAAAATGCACAAGCTCATATATCATGGATGACATGGGAATAGGTGCAACAAGACAAGCATAATGTGTGTCAATCCATGCATAAGATGCAAATTTGTCATGGGTGGTGGTGTACCATAGCTCGATGTCGTGGTAGAAGTGTTGGTCCGGTGGTGCATCCACTAAGTCCGGGCACTCCTCAACTTGAAGGTCCAAAGGGTCCATATCAAATGTCGGTCCTCCATCCAATATATGTATCATGTAGACAAGAAGAAGGAAACAACAATGAAAGTATAGCCCATCCAATATGCATATTTGAGAATGGCTCAAAGGGAATGAGTTCACCTTTATGAGGATGTCGAAAATGTTGGTGTTGCACATCATGTACGCCTTCGCATGACCAATATGTCTCGCGATGGTACCTCCTTGTGAATTCCTGAAAATGAAAGAACATGACAAACACTCGGAAAAACAAATGAGGTTAGCGTAAGTGCAAAACCTATCATTCGAGTGGAGATACCCAACAAGTGTTTTCATCATTCTTATCATAAGAAAGGACAAGGTGTGGTATGGTATGAAAGCATATGATGCAACTACAACCAAAGACAATAGGCTTAAACAAGCAGGCATGCATCACAAGTAATATGTCCAAGTCTCCACAATCAATAAGCATAGCATGGGTGCACTCACTATGATGGCATATGAGAGGTGCAACTAATGGAGACAAGTGACAAAGATCAAGATATATCATGTGAGAGGCATGAACATATATGTCATCAACCCAAGAAAGCAAGTATGAGTGGAACATGGGTGATGCGACAAAGCAAGCAATCATAGTGATCAAGTCAAGCAAGCTAGTAGTGCGAAGATGCAACATACTAGAAGGAATCATGGCAAGTATGTCATGTGTGCAAATAGTGGGCATGAATAAAGCACATGACATAACACAAGCAAAAAAGCAAGATATGAGGAAAGTATCATCATTGTATTGGCAAGAAGTACTATGTAAATAGCAATGGAACATCATGACTCTCCCAACACAAGAATCAACAATAGCATGAGGCACATGATAAACATGGCAATAGCAACAAGGATCTCCACCAAACGTGCAAATACACATAGGAGTAGCATAATGGTGAATCATGGGTAGATGCAAGAAAGGGTCACAATTGCATGGAAAAATCATAGAAAGAGGCATAGCATGCAAAGTGAACACGGGAAAATGGACATAACGTAACAAGTGATATATAGCCCAAAGCCGTGTGAGAGCCAAGTAAAAGGAATGCGCGAAGTCGTTGCGCAAAGGGAATGGTGGTAAGGATAGTCCACGTGATCCCAAATCGTCGTTGCTCTCAAGAGCTCATTTCATGAACTCTTGGGATTCAGAGGTTGACGAGTCTACATGGGTACCTACACAAAACAAAGACAAAGGGAAAATTGTGTGTGCGTGGTAGATGTACACATCATCCATCATGATGCGCACGTGCTTGTGTTGGTTAGCACAAAATATGCAATGCTCAAATAAATGAGATGCGTGATATAGAAACATGTCATCCATCATGAGAGGTTTGTTGTTATGTATAGCATAATGGAGACTCAAAGGGTGTAATGCATCATGAGAAATATGTAGAGCATTGTTATTCATGGAATGCATATGGTGCAAAAAATTATGGGAATCATGATAAGTATGGAATGCATCAAAATCTCCTAATATGTATGAGGAAACTATGGGGGTCTCCTCATGAGCATTTGTAGAAACATCACATGGAGAATATTGACAAGATCCAAAACAAAGCATATTTGGAACAATGTGATCATGACATGGCATAGTAGATGAATTGCGCAAATCATGTAAAGGAAGCATAGCAATACCATCGCATGAAAAACAAAAGCCAATGACCATCATCTCGTCATCTATGCCATAACTGCAAAATGGGATGTATTTTAATGGGGCATGCATAGTTACTATGTTGAGATTGAAATGATATAATATGGGAGATCTCACTCATAGCATATGACAAGTTCAATGGATTGTCAAACATGAAGTGACCAATAGAATTTTCACATGATATCCTATGGAGCATAGCATCACAACTAGGCAACTCAACATGCTCATCATCATATTCATCATAAATTGGTAAGTCATGACATGAAGAGGTCGCACTAGCATGAACCATTGGAATAGGTGGATCAACATCATGCAAGCAATCATTGGTAAGATAGTCCACTAGTGGGACAAGAGAAGCACTATCACCTATGTTACCTTTGGAGCGTAGCTCATGTGTTGTAGGTGAGGTTGCAACTTGATGGTACCATGTGGGGGGTTCATCATCGTCCACCATGGCCATCGGTTTTCCCATTGGAGGTATGGAATCGTCAAGGATAGGCATGTTGTCATGTAGGAGACCTAGCACCAAAGAAAACACACTCGGAGTAGAGGTTAAGTCGTTAGAAATCATAGTGGCCTGACATGCCGTGTCAACTACCTCACTCACTAAGTGTTGTGGCTCACTCACTCCCTCAAAGATGCTCTCACTCATATTGTTGGTGGAGTCACTCAAATGGCGCTCAACCTCACATAAGATGTGTGGCATGCTCTCATGTGTGGGGCTAGTGGTGGTCACACTCATCCTCTCATAGGAAATGCTCTCAATGTCACATATGGTGGAGTCACTCATATCACTCATGGTGGGGTGGCTCTCCTCACATGGGAATTGGGGCACATATGTGGGTGTCGGAGAGATGTTGGTGCAAATGTCTCCATGCTCAATCATGTCGCAATCGTAGCCGTGGATGAAGGCCGAAGATGGCACATCATCACTCTCCTCCAAGACCAAAGATAAGGTCTCAAGTGCGGTCTCGTAGCTTGACTCGGAGTATGAGTCCAATATGGGCGCCGTCTTCATTTTGTTGAAGAGGTTCGTGCTCGTCGCCGTGGTCGAATGGGATGGCCCTTGCTCAACCTTGTTGACGCCGTCTTGTTGTTGGAGGCCCATATGAAGTGGCACCTCGTAGCTCGTCTCCATGACCGAAGGGAAATTCCCATGCTCGGCCATCTTCCTTGAGGGGCTTCCGAAGATGGAAGTGTCGCCCTCGATCGTAGGTGGTCGCCTTGGACTTGATGAAGTAGTTGTGGGTGTACTCGTGGGAAGTAGGCGAAGATGCCGTACGTCCAAAGGCGAAGATGCCATGATAGCACTTGGCGAAAATGCCGAAGTGGTGGTATGAGCCGTAGCTCCATCTTGGTGGTGCTCGTCTCGCGGTCTTCTCTTATGCTCATGAAGCTTGGACTTGGCGTGAAGTAGGGCTTGTTGTGATGAAGACATGACTACCTTGGATACGACCAAAAATATTGCATACATGCATATTTGTCAGGTGATTTCTAGTGCAAACTATTCAATAATATATTTATGTTGTCCAGAACAAAAATACTTCACACACGTTTGTGTTTTGTCAAATTGCAGGTGTATGGGACATTTGTACAATCCACATATGAAGATAGGGGAAAGGATAAGTTTAGGTTCTGTTCAAAAAGTCATCTCACGTCACTTTTGGGCCAAGAGAAGATAGAGTCCAAGTCTCTCACGTTCTGGATTCAGATTCGGACTGCACAGACATACCTGACTCAAAACGCCAACAACTTTTTCATACGGATTCTGAATTGGGTGATTTTTTTTGTTGGAAAGTAGATTTCGTCCTCTTTCCGACCCAATTGGATTCAGCTTTAAATTCGTCCGGAGCGTTGAGATATGGACAAAACAATCTGACGCTGCAGCAGAATCCGAGTCAAACAACAAGTCCAAAGGTGTTGCATCACCTCCACTTGGGCCCATGAGCCTTGTAAGACCTAGGGTTGGTTTTAAGCTGCCTTGGGACGTCCTCCCACCTCCTTGGCCGCCACCCCTTGCTCCTATATAAGAATATCCATCTAGTAGCTTTTTCCTTGGGATTTGTTTAGTTAAAAGTTAGCCATTGCAACTTTGTGTACTTCGTTTGTGTCCAACGACCAGACCAAGACCGCTTACGGATCCCCACCATTATCAATACTTCATATATATTTGCAATATTCAGATTGCTTTATCATATTCTTGCTCGTTCTTCGATTGCTTGCAGGAATAGACCTTCGTGGTCAGGCTGATCATGCTTCCGGCATCGTCAGTAACCTCAGGAGATTGGTTTAGCGATTGCTAAGCCGCAACGTTGTGCACGTTTGTAGTCGGATCGTGAAAGTCGACTCCACCAAATCGATAGTTATCATCTCATCGAAAGATCGGGACACCCTCGCCTCTATCACTTCGGTAATAGTTGCAGTTGCCTTGGACTTGATAAAGTCGTTGTGGGCGTACTCGTGGGAAGTAGGCGAAGATGTTGTACGTCCAAAGGCGAAGATGCCTTGATAGCACTTGGCGAAAATGCCGAAGTGGTGGTATGAGCCATAGCTCCGTCTTGGTGGTGCTCATCTCGCGGTCTTCTCTTATGCTCATGAAGCTTGGACTTGGCGTGAAGTAGGGCTTGTTGGGACTTGTACGTTTGCGCTTGTGGAGCATCTTCATGATGATGGTGTCGTTGTCGCACTTGAGCTCGTAGTAGACGTCCTCGTCGTGCACAAGATGCTTGGAGGTGTCTTGCCCTTCATGACGATGTTGGCGATGGTCGCCATAGAGATGTGGATGTGGACGACTTGCGCTTGCATCTTGTTTGCGCTCCGAAGATGATCGACTTTCTCGCCGCCGCCTTGAGGATGATGAAGGGGAAGAAGACTTGTAGTCGGCCACCATGTCTCGTAGTTGATCCTTTAGCTCGCCCAACTTGGTGTCGATGTAGTCCCTTTTCCTTACTTCGGAGTGTCGTATGTCGATGGCGAGGTTGTCGAGGCGCTCTCGCAAGGTAGATTGTGTGCCTTGCATTTCGTGTTGTAGTCCGAAGATGGACATTTTGGTGATGTAGTTGTTCACGCCGTCGTTGTTGTCGAAGACCGGAGATGAAATGCCTTGCCTATCCATCACAAGACTCGAGCAAATATGAGTGGAGAAAGAGAAGAACTTATACCAAATGTACCTTGACCGATGTTGAAGATGGATCAATGATCACTCAATGTGTAACAAGGAAATAGCACAATTGGTACCAATTCTTGTCGGTTTCTCACACCTACACAAGGAAGGCTTATGGTGGAGCTCGGTGAGGATAGTGGCACAAAAATTTGATGCAAAATGTTAGCAAGAGTCAATAATGTTGAAAAAGATTCACAAATTCGCAAGTGAAACAAGTAGACCAATAGCAATGAATGGCACACGGAAACACACACACGGATAGATAGATGGGGTCGTGCAGCCAAGGAATGAGCACAAAATGTGGAGTCCACGGAAAACGCTCGTGTTACACAACTCAAGAGAGACGCTAGCACGATTGCTCAATAGGCGGATACGACACTTGTGCACAACCTATAAGATGCAAAATGGATAAACTTTCTATCCCAAGTATGCTATATGTATGGTTCCCGGTGTTTGATCCAAGATGATCGGATATGACAATCGTATATGCAATGTGGTATGATGCTATGGCACTTGCTTACAAGCTTCTTTGCTCTTCTCTTTTGCTTAAAAGCTTATTCTTTTTTTTTGTATGGCCACTTTGCAAAATGCACAAACCAAGATAGCAATTGTGTATATGCGGGAACAATCTTGTGACACAAGATATGATATGATGATACCAATATGATATGGTATGTATGCAATGGGAGCTATGATCACTAATGTGCACAAGTAACGTTGCCGGCAATACTCAAATGGCTAGTCTCGATAGGCAAGTAACGCAAAATGGGCTAGGGGTTATCAATGCAATTGCAAGGGAATATACAAATGAGGGATACCATGATACCAAGATGATATGGAGGTTACCGTCCGAGGCGACGATGCGTAGCGGTGTTATTGATGTAGATACCAAGATGATGGATACTCGTCCCTAAGTAGCCGAAACACCTTAGGAAACGGAAAAATCGCGAACTCAAAATCTCAAATGTCAAATGTCAAATGGTGGTAGCGGGAATGCGGTGGTGGTTTTGCGGAAACTCAAAGGGATTGCGGAAATGCAATGATGGGTTTTGAGACGCAATGCGGAAGTCAAGGGTAAGGTGGTGGATTATACACGGTGTCAGAGTTCGAAGCACGGTCCCTAAGTAGCCGAAACACCTTAGGAGACACAACTCGCAGCACAAACAAAATTGGGTTAAGTTGGGGTGGTGGAAGTTTATGGTGGGTAAGCCTATGCGGAAGTTATGGTGGTGGTTGATGAAGAAGCAATCGTACCTAAGTAGCCGAAACACCTTAGGAGACTTGAATCACAATTCAAACAACCTCAAACGCAAAGGGGAACAAAATTCGTTAGGTCGCGGAAGTCGGTGGTGGTTATTCGGATGATATGGTGGAAGCCCTAGGCAAAGATGTCAAAGTTCTAAAATATTTATGGAGTCAAATGGTGATGGTAGTATTTTTGTGGGATGGGGGATGTCAATAGCTTCAAAACGAGCTAAAGAACGTCAAAAACGGACTCCGGATGAATTAGTTATGCACAAAACGGTGAAACGGGAAAAGCTGAAATCATAGGGGTCGGACATCTGGGGCTCGGGCCGGATTTCCGGGACCTGATGTCCAGAACCTTGCGCGAAAATGCGCTCCAGGAGCCGGATGTCCGGGGGGCCAGATGTCCGGGGCTACGGGCCGGATGTCCGGGCTCCAAATCCGAGGATGAACTCGAGGAACTCGATTTTGAGGGTGGAAATTGATGATTTCGGGGGCAAAATTGCGGTGATTTCGTGGATGGAAAGTGGGGAAAAGTGGGAGAAAGCTAGATCCACAAGTAACAAAGCAAATCCATGGATCAAAATCAACAAAACATCATCACACCAACAAATCACAAAAAAAATTGGGGTCTATTTTTTGGTGGGGATTTTCGAATTTGGGAAAATCAACAAAACTAGGCTAGAAAACACAACGGGGAGGCTCCAAATTCGTTATAAACCTAAGCTCTGATCCAAGATGATGTAGGGTGGAACCCTAGATGGCTGATCTTTCACGAAAGGAGCGGATCCCTATGACGAACGCGATGAACATGAGGGGAAACACGAGGGAAACACAAGGGGAACACGAGAGAAATCACTCAACCAACAAGAATAGATCACACATGCGCTATATCGATGAACACAAACGTGAGATACAAGATCCAATCCAATAAAGGACGATACAAAGGTAACCGGTTCTTCTCCGTGAGGAGGTTTTGATGGGGGCCACCCAAGAGGGGGTCTTGAATCCAAGGTGATCCTCTCCGGAGAGGGGCCACAGTCTCTCTCGAGGAGGAGATCCGTAATGGATGAGCAAAGCTCTATCTCAACTATGAGCTAAACCAATGCTAACCCTAACTAGGAGGAAGTGGGGGAGTATATATAGTCTAAGGGACGAAGGGGTACATTGGCCTCGGCCCAGATGCGTTGCACGCAGGCAGAGGGGGCCGGATGTCCGGGCGACGGGCCGGATGTCCGGGCCTTCCCGAGACGCCGGATGTCCGGGCACTGGGGCCGGATGTCCGGGCTGGCAGGGTCCAGCTTCTGTGATGGGGCGCCGGATTTCTGGGAGCTGGGCTGGATGTCCGGTGGCTCGCGACGGGCCGGATGTCCGGGCCTGGGGGCCGGATGTCCGGGCTGACTTGGTTCAGCTTCCGGTGTCTTCTATGATGGGCGCCGGATTTCCGGGCTGGGGCCGGATGTCCGGGGCCTGTAGCAGCTGTCTCTTCTTCCTTCTCCTTCCTTTGCTTCCGCGCACGCTTGGCCTTAGTCCTTGGGTTCTCCATGGTCTCCTCGGGCGTACCTTAGTATGAACAAGGTCCGCGCTTGAAGTAGCATCCATGTCTTGCATGCGGAAAGGGAAGATTCGTAAAGGAGCGAGTTCACTTTAGGTCCAATGGCGTAGGCTCGAGTGTACATGGGGATGATCGTTGGATGATCCGCATCAGTTTCGTAGTATCTTCTAAGGGTGTTCATGATGACTCTAAGATCAATGCTATTAAAACTTGGCCCCAACCAACTAATTTGCAACAAGTGCGTAGTTTTCTTGGTCTCGCCGGTTTCTACCATACATTTGTGAAGGATTTTAGCACCATTGCTTCACCTTTGCATGCTTTGAGTAAGAAGAATGGACCCTTTGTTTGGGGACCATCTCAAGATAGCGCTTTCAATGAGCTCAAGAATTTGCTTACTCATGCTCCCATGCTTGCATTGTCCAACTTTGACAAACCTTTTGAAATCCATTGCGATGCTAGTGGTAATGGCATAGGAGGTGTGTTAACACAAGAGAAGTGCCCAATTGCTTATTTTAGTGAGAAACTTTCCGGAGCGCAACTCAATTATCCCATCTATGCTTTAGTGCGAGTTTTGCGTGAATGGGAACATTACCTACGCCCTCATGAATTCATCAGCCATACCGATCATGGAACACTTAAATATCTTAAGGGTCAAACTAAGTTGAACAAGCGTCATGCTAAATGGAGTGAATTTATTGAGTCTTTTCCTTATGTCATCAAGTATATTAAAGGTAAGGACAATGTTGTGGCGGATGCGCTTTCCCATATATGCATGCTTGTTACTCAACTTGAATTGAATGTCATTGGCTTTGAGCACATAAAAGACTTGTATGAGCATGATCCTACTTTTGCCATTCCTTATACAAAATGTTTGACGCATACATCTTGGGAACGCTATTACATCAAAGACAGATACCTTATGAGAGCAAACAAACTTTGCATCCCCGAGTCTTCTCTTCGTTTGTTGGTTTTGCAGGAATCTCATGGAGGAGGACTAATGGGACATTTTGGACGTGACAAGACACTTGCTACGCTCTCCAAGAACTATTTTTGGCCAAAGATGTTTCGCGACGTCAACCGCTTCACCAACCGATGCTCTACATGTCGCAAAGCTAAGTCTAAAGCTCAATGTCATGGCCTTTACATGCCACTTCCAATTCCATATCAACCATGGGAAGATATTAGCATGGATTTTGTGCTTGGTTTGCCTAGAACTCGAAATGGAAAGGATTTCGTGTTTGTTTTTGTGGACTGATTCTCTAAAATGGCACATTTCATTCCTTGCAACAAGATAGACGATGCTTCACATGTTGCCAATCTCTTTTGTAGGGAAATATTGCGTCTACATGGAGTGCCAAAGACAATTATCTCGGACCGCGACGTCAAGTTCTTGAGTTACTTTTGGAAGACCTTATGCGCCAAGCTCGGAATCAAGCTCCTATTCTCCACGACATATCATCCACTAACCGACGGCCAATTGGAGGTGACGAACCGTACGCTCTCCACTCTCCTATGTTTGTTGATAAATAAGAACATCAAGGAATGGGAGGAGTGCCTTCCTATCGCCGAGTACGGCTACAACCGTGCAAGACACAAGACTACCGGCAAGTCCCCCTTCGAGGTCGTCTACGGCTTCAACCCGTTGTCCCCATTGGACATTCTACCTCTACGGCTACAAGAGCGCACAAACATGGACGCAAGTGCACGAGTCAACCACCTTAAGAAGATGCATGAAGATACAAGGCACACCATTGAGCGTCAAGTACAACGTCTCGTGACCAAGCTCAACGTCAACAAGCAACCCATGATATTCAACGTTGGAGATCTTGTGTGGCTACACCTTCACAAGGAACGCTTCCCTCAAGAACGCAAGTCCAAACTTCTACCACAAGCGGATGGACCCTTCAAGGTTGCACGCTACAACGACAACGCATACAAGATCGACATCCCACGCGACAAGTACTCCGTGAGCGACATCTTCAACATCAATTATCTTTCCTCGTACCATGGTGACGAGGATTTCGATCCGAGGTCGGATCCTTCCCAAGGGAGGGGAGATGATGCGGAGCATCCTATGGTCATCCCCATGGACCTACCATCGCCTCACCAAGAGCCAAGAGGACCCATGACACGAGCATGAGCTAGAGCTCTCGAGAACGAGGTGACTTCCTTCCTTAGTGATATCATGTATGTCCCACTTGAGAAATGGCTACTACCTCAAGCGGAGATGCTTTGTGTGCTTAGGTACCAAGGAACCAGCCTAGAAGAAGCTAAGGTGCAAGATGGACATCAAGAGCATGAAGAGGATCCGGCCGCTCCAGAACGGGCGGTACTACCGCCCTCCCTAAGCGGTACTACCGCTCCTCACTGCCGCTCGCCACTACCGCTAAACCCGACAAATGCCAGTGTTCGCACGACCCGGGTCTGGTACTACCGCTCAGTTCAAGCAGCACTACCGCCCATAGGCAGTACTACCGCCCTGCCTACGCAGAGAACGAGCCTAGAGCCCATGTATCGCCCTCTCACTTACCCCTTCGTGTAGATAGACTATATATACTCCCCCACCTCATCCTATCTAGGGTTAGCAAAGGATTAGCTCATGTTTGTGTGAGAGCTTTGCTCATCCACTTGGTTACCTTCTCCTCGGAGACGCGCCTCCACCGGAGAAGATCCTTCCAAGCGGATTCAAGACCCCCACTTGGGTGGCCCCATCAAGACCTCCTCACAGAGAAGAACCGGTTACCTTTGTATCGTCCTTTGTTGGATTTGGATCTTGTATCTCACCTTTGTGTTCATCGATCTAGGGAATGTGTGATCTATTCTTGTTGGTTGAGTGATTCTCTCGTGTTTCCTCTTATTTTTCCTCGTTTTCCCCTCGTGTTCTTCGTGACCATAGTTGGGATCCGCTCCTTTCGTGAAAGATCAGTCGTACAGGGTTTCACCCTACATCATTTCTCCTCCTGTACGTACTACTTGAACGTGGTGAGGTAGAGCTTCACCGAGTCCGGATCGTTGGTGTACATCACATTCAACTTGGTGCTGCCATGGGTTAGAACGGGGAACTCAAAGGTCAACTCCTTGCTGAAGTCCATATCTAGCAGGCTCACCTCTCGGATCGCCATTGGAGTCTCTTCTCACGCACAGTTGATGTGGCGGTTCTCATTTTGTGGGGATTGAGGGCAGGGGGATATCAAGACGATCGGTGTGTACTGGGGGCGGCACCGTGGCAGCAGCAGTTCGTTTTTCCAATCTTGGGGAACTGTAATTGATGGCGAACGAGTGGGTAGGCGGCGACAACAGTTTGTTTTTCAGCTCTTGGGGAACTGCATTCAACAGTAAACTGAGTGTGTACAGGCGACAATAGTTACTACGCCTCCCTCGCTCGCTGAGCAGAACATGCCCCCTCGGCGCATTCAAACGCCTCCATTAAACCCGTGTGGAAGCCGAGAACCCAATTTCGGTCACACGTCGGTTCACGAGTGGGTCTGTATTGGTACTGTAATAGCAAGTGTTAGTGGTCACTTTACTTAAATTTTATTATCTTTAATTCAATTTATTCTTAAAACAAGGAAAGCATTGACTCGTTCTATCAGTCCACAAGATCAACATCCATAGCAATTAGAATTATTATTCTCAAGGCGCACACGATCAACTCATTTGCTGCACTTTAACACAGACAATACTACCAAGTTTGAATAACTTGTTATGGTTTTTGTCCTTTGCATCATCATGCCATGTTTCCAAGCTTGCAAGATTCAGAACCAACCAATAAGATTCAAATAGTAAGTAAAACAAAGATGCCTACACATCTCAATGATTCCCACGTTGCAAAATTCAGAGCCAACCCATTAGATTCAAATAATAAGTACAACAAAGATGCCTACACATCTCAATGCTTCACAGATCAGAGCCAATCGTAATTGTACAACTCAAACGTTGTGAGAATGTGAACACATAAATAAAAATTGATCGATGCTTCATGTAAGCAATTTGATCCAAGGATTTGCTTAAACATTGAAACCAGTCCTTTTTAAGGCCACTCAGGTCAAGCTTTGGCAGCTGAAATATTCTACATCATCCTTAGTATTTCACATATACACATAGCAGAATCTAGTGGAATCATCAATCAACATCCTGAAATATTTCTTTCCTCCTTGCACACACGCATGGCACTTTAGAGCCGTTGGATAAAGTGAATCTCGGGAATAAATCCATCTTGGCTAGCCATGTCATACAACCCAAGAACTTGGCGAATGCTTTTGACAATCACAACATCTGTAGTTGAGTATTCCTATTTGCACAGATAAGAAAGAGCACGATTACTATGATAGTGGCACTAGTTGAAGCAACTTTATTTCCAAAACGAGAAAAGATTGCGATAGAATAGCTTTATTAAAAAAATACAATGTTAGCACTGTATGAAAAGCACAATCTACTTATAAAGGACAGTACTAACCTGTGTGAGATGACTTTTGGAGATCAAGTTATTCTTCATATCCATGTATCTTGCCATGAAGGCGATTCATTGACATCGATTAACACCTCGGTGTGGCTGTAGAAGGAGCTTTGACTCATTTCAATCACTTTTTATGTGCAGTTCAACTAAAATTATGGCGGCCGCCAGTTAGAGAGGGGGCCGGCGCCACCTCGACGGTAGGCATGATGGACTCAATTAGTTTAGTGCAGCTATGTGATTGATGAAGTGCACATGGACTTGATTCTGCCGGATAGGCCTTCTACAAGTTATCTACATTGGAAATGAAATGTTAGCTAAGACAGCAGCTCTATTTTAAATGTATTATTACTTCATTTTATCAGTGGTAGTAGCGGTGACAAAAGATTGCCTCAAATTATTAGTGGCATTAAATTAAGATGCAAAAAATATCATTATTGCTTTCTCATAGTAGTGCAAAACAGTAGCACAAGATCACTAGCTAGATGCGGAGTCAAAATCAACCAAAAAGGAACATACCCGGTCATGGGAACCTGATGCGGAGCATCCTACGGTCATCCCCATGGACCTACCATCGTCTCATCAAGAGCCAAGAGGACCTATGACACGAGCACGAGCTAGAGCTCTCGAGAACGAGGTGACTTCTTTCCTTAGTGATATCAACGTATGATCCACTCGAGACATGGCTACTACCTAAGTCCGATATGCTATGCATGATTAGGTGTCAAGAGGACCCTCCCGGAGATGTACATGAAGACGGACAAGTCACCAAGTCCATGGATGAAGAGAACCAATGGGAAGAGTCAAGAACACCTCCCAGGCCCTGGACATCCGGCCATGACCCCGGAGCATCATCCTCAGCAGCCTCCCAGCCGCCCAACATCTACAGGCCCCGGACATCCGGTCCGAGCCCGAAAATCCGGCCAGAAGCCCGGACATCTGGCGCCACGCACTAGAACCTACAGAAGCTGACTCCACCAGCCCGGACATCCGGCCCGTCGCCCAGACATCTGGCTCCGTCTTTCTGTGCACAGTAAAGGGTCGAGGCGCATGTACCCTTTCGCCCCCCTAGACTATATATACTCCTCCTCCTCCCTCTTTCTAGGGTTAGCATTGGTTTAGCTCATATGTGAGATAGAGCTTTGCTCATCCATTACGGATCTACTCCACGAGAGAGACCGCGGTCCCTCTACGGAGAAGATCCCCTTGGATTCATGATGAGGACATCAATACCGTATTTACACCCACAGCCACTACATCTACATATACTAGACCAATTACTAGAGCTCGCGCACGCCAATTAAATTATCAGGTACTTTCGTTTCTTGGTAATGATTCTAATGTTCATGAGAATATGATGCTGCCTAAATTGGATACATTTGTTTTGCTTACAAATGAAGGGTCTGGCAAGGATAAGACGGATGAACACTGGAGCAAGACCAAGCCTGGAGATGATGGCATGCGCAAGGGGAACAGAACGGAGTTACAAGTGATGATTTCTGGACTTTGAAGCCACCATAAGGAGTGCATGAAGCCTTGGACGGAATATACAAGATGCCACTTCATAAATTTCGTCCAGAGGCTATTCTAGGTGCTGCGTCACCTTATTATTGGTCCAGGCCCATGTAATTTCGAAATACTTAGGTATAGGCTGTTTTTAGAGTCCGTATGTGTGGGGAAACAAGAGTTAGGGTTGGTTTCAGACCCCTCCCTCAAGGTCCATGAAATTCCCCCCTGTTCCCCCATATATACAGCCCTTAGGGCATCGTTTAGACTTTGGGTTTTGTTTAGATCAAAAGTTTGCCATAGTTGCAACTTCGCGTACTTCGTTTGTGTTCAACGACCAGACCAAGGCGTCACAGAACCCCACCTTCATTAATAAAGCTTTCCTCATATATTCGCAATATTTAGATTGCAATCTTAGTTTCTTGCTTGTTCTTCGTTTCCTTGCAGGAAACAGGCCCTCGTGGTCAGGTTGATCGGGCTCCGGCGTGGTCAATAACCATCGGAAGTTGGTTTAGCGATTGCTAAGGCGCGACGTCTCGCACGTTCGTAGTCGGATCGTGATGTAGGGTGGAACCCTAGATAGCCGATCTTTCTCGAAAGGAGCGGATCCCTACGAAGAACGTGATGAACACGAGGGGAAACACATGGGAAACACGAGGGGAACACGAGAGAAATTACTCAACCAACAAGAATAGATCACACATGCGCTAGATCGATGAACACAAATGTAAGATACAAGATCCAAATCCAACAAAGGACGATACAAAGGTAACCGGTTCTTCTCCGTGAGGAGGTCTTGAATCCAAGGTGGATCTTCTCCGTGAGGAGGTCTTGAATCCAAGGTGGATCTTCTCCGAAGAGGGGCCGCGGTCTCTCGCGTGGAGTAGATCCGTAATGGATGAGCAATGCTCTATCTCACATATGATCTAAACCAATGCTAACCCTAGAAAGGAGGTGGAGGTGGTCTATTTATAGTCTAAGCCACGAAGGGGTAAGTGGGAGAGGGATACAAGGCCAATGGCCCGCGGCTGTGCACATGCAAGGCGGTAGTACCGGACTCATGGGCGGTAGTACTGCTTGAGCGGTACTACCGCTTGGAGGAGCGGTAGTACCGGACTTATACCGCTCGATCACTGGAGTTTGTCTGGTTGAGCGGTAGTCGGGAGGATGCTGGGCGGTAGTGCCACTTGGGTGGCCTTAGCGGTAGTACAACTCGTTCTCGAGCGGCTAGGTTCTCTTCCTCCTTCTCTTCCATGCTTCCTTCGCGGACGGTATAGTCGTTCCTTGGCGCTTGCACTCCTCCTCGACATCTGTGAAGCTCCGACAATACCTATGCATGCACACGGGAGAAGTGTCAAGTAGTATACCATCCTCGAAGGGGTCAAGTGAACACGTGTAAAGTAGAATATTCACCTTTATGTATGAGAAGTAGATGTCGCACGTGTCACTTGCCGAATGGACTCTTGACATGGTGATGTCCATAGGATGCTCCGCATCATCCCCTCCCCCTTGGGAAAGATCCGACCTCGGATCGAAAACCAAATCACCATGGGAAGGAGATGGCGTCGCCGTGTAGGAGTGGTCAATCACCAAGTTCTCGTCTTCTTGAAGCATGAAATGGACACTCTCCAAAGTTGCACCGTCTTGTTGTTCCTTCAAAAGGGTCAAAGATAACAAGCACTTGGAAAAACAAATGTGGTTAGCGTTAGAGCAAAACCAAGCATTCGAGAGGTGTTTCACCCGACAAGTGTTGTCATCAAGTATAGAATATTGTTTGACAAAGGTTTGTGTCATGACATGTAAGCATATGAATTGAGCAAAGTCAAGGTCATCATGGAAACAAGCATGTAAATTTGAGGTAGAGATGCAAATATGTTTGACAAGAGAATAAGCATCTACCTCAAGGTTATAGCAAGCGTTCACAAATTGCTCAATGAAAGGTCTATGGTAGGCATATGAATCATTCACAACACCAAATAAGATGAGATGTCTAAACACATGGGTCAAGTGCAAGACAATCCAAGCATAACATGCATAGGGTGTAGTGAAAATCGTGTGGCACTCAACACAATAGAAATAGCAATTGTTCATCATGTGTGAGGCAATCAAGTCAATCATGTGACAAGCAATGGGACATGGCATATGTGAAGGAATGATATTGTTGCAACCAAACATATGAGAGGAGCAAGTAATCCAAGAATTGGATGCAACACACAGGGCATATACATCATGATGCATGTAATGGTGAACATGACAAGTCGAAGCAAGATATCTAACAAGTGTGCAATCAAGTGGTCCAAGATGAACAATAAGTCTCATGGTGCAAGCAACACAAGTAGAATGATCCACAATATCCATGCTCAAGAAAGATGTCACCTTGAAGGCGTGTCCTTGTGCATCCTTTACATTGCCGAACTGGTAGGAAATATGGTGTAGAAGCGAGTCATGGTCGAATGTATGAGGCTCGCTCGCAAGAGCTCTAATGGTTAACTCACGAGACGTGGAAGTCGACACAAAGTCCAAGTATCCTACACATGCACAAAAGAAAGCAAATAATGTATGCACATGGTAGATAAACACATCATCCATCATGATGGTTCTCTTCTCTTGCACATAACCATTAGAAGCACAAGTGCATGAATAATATGATGCAACAATGGCAATATTCATGTCACTAAGTATATGGTGCAAAGAGGTAAGACAAGCATGCTTCACAAGAAATATGTCAAAATCTCCAAATATATGTGAGAATGCTATGGGGGCAACCTCATGAGCAAGACTATAATCATTGTTGCACTCAATACATGGCAAGTCATCTAGCATGAGAGATGCAACACATGGAGATATATGACAAGAAGCAATAACAATCACGTGCAAATCATGTAGATGGTTGACATCAACCGCATGAAATGAGCAAGTATGAATCATGGGTGATGCAACAAGGCAAGCAAACATAGTAATCAAGTCATGCAAACTAGTGGAGCGAAGATGCAACACACTAGGTGAAATGATGTTAATCATGTCATGTGAGCAAATAATAGGCATAGACAATGCACATGACATATCGCAAGAACGAACACAAAGAAAGATCATAGTATAATCATAGGCATGGGGTACCAAGCAAACATGGCAATAACAAGTGATATCTCCACCAAGCTTGCAAATAGACATATACATATGAGAATCAATCATCAAGTGTAATGCAAAGCATGGGTCACAAATGCATGGCAAAGGCATAGGAATGAGCATATCATGCAAAGTGAACATGGCAAGATGGGCATATAATATGTAATGGACAATAACCCATAGCCAAGTGAGGGTAATGTAGAAGAGATGCGCGAATTCTTTGCGCGAAGAGAGCGGTGGGAAAGACAATCCATGGGATCCCAAACCATCGTTGCTCTCTAGAGCTCGTTTTGTCAACTCGTGGGATTGCGAAGTTGACAAGTATTCATGGGTACCTACACAAAAGAGACACAAACCAAAGAAATTGTGCGCGTAGTAAATGTACACATCATCCATCATGATGTGCATGTGCACGTGAGTGTTAGCACAAGATAAGCATCACTCAAAGAAATTTGATGCATGGTATAAGAACATGTCATCCATCATGAAAGAATAGTTATTGTGCATGACACGATGGGGATGCAAATTTAGCATAGAAGTATATGGCACATCAATAGCATGTTTATTCATGGGGAGCATATTGTGCACACAAGTGTTGGGATCATGCAATGAATGGGATGGACCAAAATCTCCTAAAATGTGTGAGGAAACTATGGGGGTCTCCTCATGAGCAATATTGGAAACATCATATGGAGAAAATGGACAACATCCAAAACAATGCATATCCGAAGCTAGGTGCTCATGGCATATGAGATAAATGATGCAAAGGGAGCATATGAATATCATCACAGGAAAAACAAATGCCAATAACGATGGGCTTGTCATCTATGCCATATGTGCAAATTGGGTTTATTTTAATGGCACATGCATAGTCACTATAAAGAGATTGCAAATATGACATATGATTGATCTCATGCATAGCATATGACAAGTCAAGCGGAATGGCAAACATGATGTGACCTAGAGAATTGTCACAAGAAATCCTATGTAATATGGCATCACAACTAATAGACTCCACATGAGAATCATCATACTCATCGTAAATGGGCAATAGATCATCACATGAGTAAGTCGCACTAGCATGAAGCATGGTAATAGGTTGATCAACATCATGCAAGCAATCAATGTCAAGAATGTCCACTAGTGGGACTAGAGCATTACCTTCACCTATGTTACCTTTTTCATTCCACTCTAGTGGTGTAGGTGAGGTGGCAAAGACCAAATGGTGGTCATCATCATCAACTTGATGGAACCATGTGGGGGGTGCATCATATTCCACCATGGCCATCGTCGTGTCCAAAGGAAGGACGAAGTCGTCGCGGATCGGCGCATCATCATATATGGGACCTAGCACCAAATGAGAAGACACAATAGAGGGAGAGGTCAAGTTGTTAGAAATGCAAATGGCCTCACGTGCCCTATCAACTATCTCACTCTCTCTATGTGGTGGCTCACGCACTCCCTCAAAATAGGTGCACTCAATCTCACGTATGGTGGAGTCACTTATCTCACTCAAGTGGTGGGGGTTGTGGCTCTCCTCACATGGGAATTGGGGCAACTCATCATATATGGGGCTAGTGGTGAAGTCACTCTCACTCTCCATATGGTGGCACAAGTCACACAAGTCATCATACATCGTCGTGGTCGAAGGGAAAATCCCATGCTCAACCATCTCGTCGTCCTCGCCGTGGATGAAGGCCGAAGATGGCACATCACCACTTTTGCCTCCAAAGATGGAAGCATCATCCTTGCTCGCCACCGTGTCGCTCGCCTCCAAAGCTTGGTCCTTGAGGGTCTCCGTAGTCGTACTTGTCGCCACACTGTCTTGAAAAAGAGTCAAAGTAGACTCGGCATCATCAATGCCACAAAGAGGGATGGCGGTGAAGTCGAACTTGGGAGCATCGTCTTGGAGCTCGTCGGGCTTGGACATCTTGGTGGTACTAGCCTCATGCTCGTCGTCTTTGAGCTTGGTCTTCGAGAAGTTTGCTTGGGGTGGAGAAGCCTTGGCCTTCATGAGTTCTTGTTCCGCCTTGAGAGCACCAATGTAGTTGTCGTCGAGGGACTTGTAGTTCTCGAGGAAGATAGTCTTGGAGATGTCGTTGTTCAATCCCATCATGAAGTGGAACTTCATTGATATGGGGTCGTCCACGCCGGCTCGTCGCAAGGCAATCTTCATCTCCTTGAAGTATTCGTCGATGGACTTGGATCCTTGGATGGCGTTCTCCAATTGGCGAAGAAGTTGTTCCATGTAGGTTGTAGGCACAAACTCTCGCCGCAAAGCTCTCTTGGTCTTGGGCCAACTCATGTCGTAGATCTCCGAAGGTGTGTGAAGCCACCATGTCGAGGCGTAGTCGTGGAAGTTTCTTGTGGCGCACTTCACTTGATCTTCGGGAGGAACTTGATGTAGCTTGAGGTAGTCGTCCATTAGGCGCTCCCACTCGAGATACTCCTCGGGTTCTTGAGTCCCATAGAAAGGAATCTTGTGGTCGGTGTCGAGGTCATAGTAGCTCGTGGAAGTCGTGGACTTGAGCTTGGGGAGCTTCTCTTGATTGTAGTCTTGAGGTACTTGTGGGTGAAGATGTCGTATGTCCGTAGGCGAAGATGCCTTGTAGTTGCTTGGCGGAGATGCCAAGGGAAATGGTGAATTCGTTGAGCGGTTGTTGGTGATGAGCTCTTGACCTTCACGTTCTTGTTGGTGATGGTGTTGATGCCGATGTGATCTTGCCGGAGATGGTAGCTTGGAAGGGTGTGCACTAGAGCGTCTTCTCGGAGATGAGGAAGATCTCTTGTAGTACTTGATGAGGACCTTGAGCTCCTTCATTTGATCATCCATCTTGGCGTCGTTGGAGTTGTTCGTGGCATCGAACTCGTCGTCGTTGTTGTAGACCGAAGGTGAAATGCCTTGCCTATCCATCACAAGACTCGAACAAATATGAGTGGGAGAAAGAGAAGAACTATACCAAATGTACCTTGACCGATGTTGAAGATGGATCAATGATCACTCAATGTGTAACAAGGAAATAGCACAATTGGTACCAATTCTTGTCGGTTTCTCACACCTACACAAATAAGGCTAATGGTGGAGCTTGGTGAGGATAGTGGCACAAAAATTTGATGCAAAATGTTAGCAAGAGTCAATAATGTTGAAAAAGATTCACAAATTCGCAAGTGAAACAAGTAGACCAATAGCAATGAATGGCACACGGAAACACACGCACAGATAGATAAATGGGGTCGTGCAACCAAGGAATGAGCACAAAATGTGGAGTCCACGGAAAACGCTCGTGTTGCACAACTCAAGAGAGACGCTAGCACGATTGCTCTATAGGCGGATACGACACTTGTGCACAACCTATAAGATGCAAAATGGATAAACTTTCTATCCCAAGTATGTATATATGGTTCCCGGTGTTTCTCACACGATGATCCAAGATGATCAAGTATGATACCATATGATATATTGTGATGCTATGCCTATTGCTTACAAGCTCTTTGTTCACTCTTTTTCTTTGCTTAAAAGCTTATTCTTTTTTTTGTATGGCCACAATGCGAAATGCACAAACCAAGATAGCAATTGTGTATATGCGGGAACAATCTTGTGACACAAGGGATGATATGATGATACCAATATGATATGGTATGTATGCAATGGAAGGGTGGATCACTAATGTGCACAAGTAACGTTGCCGGGAATACTCAAATGGCTAGTATCGATAGGCAAGTGACGCAAAATGGGCTAAGGGGTTATCAATGCAATTGCAAGGGGAATATACAATGGTGTCGTCGAAGTTACTGTCCTTTACGATGATGAGTGGAGGTGTTCTTGATGTAGATACCAAGATGGTGGAGGCTCGTCCCTAAATAGCCGAAACACCTTAGGAAACGGAAAAAAACAGCGAACTCAAAATCTCAAATGACAAATGTCAAATGGTGGTAGCGGGAAAGCGGTGGTGGTTGCGGAAACTCAATGGGATTGCGGGAATGCAATGACGGGTTTTGAGACGCAATGCGGAAGTGGGGGTTATGGTACTGGATTATACACGGTGTCGTAGTTGGAAGCACGGTCCCTAAGTAGCCGAAACACCTTAGGAGATACAACTCACAACACAAACAAAATTGGTTAAGTTGTGATGGCGGAAGTGTATGGGTGGTTGATGAAGAAGCAATCATCCCTAAGTAGCCGAAATACCTTAGGAGACTCGAATCACTGCTCAAACAACCTCAAATGTGATGGGGAACAAAAATGGTTAGGTTACTGAAGTCGGTGTTGGTTATGCGGAGGATGTGGTGGAAGCCCTAGGCAAAGATGCCAAAGTTCCAAACATTTGATGGGGTCAAATAGTGATGGAACCTATCTAGGTGGATGGGGGATGTCCATAGCTACTCAACGAGCTAAAGAACGCGAAAATCGGACTCCGGATGTGGAAGTTATGGCCGAAATGGTGAAATTCGGAACGCTGAAACTGGGAGGGACGGTAGTACCACTGGAGAGGGCGGTAGTACCGCTTGTGGTGCTCAAGCGGTAGTACTGCTAGGGGGGCGGTAGTACCGTTGGTGTCGGGACTTTTCGTAGATCGAATCGGGGCGCGATTTTGGGGCGGAAATGGATGATTTCGGGGTCAAAATTGGAGAGATTTCGTGGATAAAAGATGGGGAAACTTGGGGAAATGCTAGATCCACTCGAAACCAAGCAAATCCATGGATCAAAATCAACAAAACATCATCACACCAACAAATCACAAAAAAATTGGGGCTATTTTTGTGGGGGAATTTTCGGATTAGGACGAAAAACAACAAAATCAAGCTAGAAAACAAAAAGAGGGGCTCCGAAACCGTGATCAACGTGGCTTTGATACCAAGATGATGTAGGGTGGAACCCTAGATAGCCGATCTTTCATGAAAGGAGCGGATCCCTATGAAGAATGTGATGAACACGAGGGGAAACACAAGGGAAACACGAGGGGAACACGAGAGAAATCACTCAACCAACAAGAATAGATCACACATGTGCTAGATCGATGAACACAAAGGTAAGATACAAGATCCAAATCCAACAAAGGACGATACAAAGGTAACCGGTTCTTATCCGTGAGGAGGTCTTGAATCCAAGGTGGATCTTCTCCGTGAGGAGGTCTTGAATCCAAGGTGGATTTTCTCCGAAGAGGGGCCGCGGTCTCTCTCGCGAAGTAGATCCGTAATGGATGAGCAATGCTCTATCTCACATATGAGCTAAACCAATGCTCACCCTAGAAAGGAGGTGGAGGTGGTCTATTTATAGTCTAAGCCACGAAGGGGTAAGTGGGAGAGGGATACAAGGCCAAAGGCCCGCGGCTGCGCACAGGCAGGGCGGTAGTACCGGACTCATGGGCGGTAGTACCGCTTGAGCGGTAGTACCGCTTGGAGGGGCGGTAGTACCGGACTTATACCGCTCGATCACTAGAGTTTGTCGGGTTGAGCGGTAGTCGGGCGGATGCTGGGCGGTAGTGCCGCTTGGGTGGCCTTAGTGGTAGTACCGCTTGGAGTGGGCGGTAGTACCGCTCGTTCTCGAGCGGCCAGGTTCTCTTCCTCCTTCTCTTCCATGCTTCCCTCGCGGACGGTGTAGTCGTTCCTCGGCACTTGCACTCCTCCTCGACATCCGTGAAGCTCCGACAATACCTATGCATGCACACGGGAGAAGTGTCAAGTAGTATACCATCCTCGAAGGGGTCAAGTGAACACGTGTAAAGGAGAAGATTCACCTTTATGTATGAGAAGTAGATGTCGCACGTGTCACTTGCCGAACGGACTCTTGACATGGTGATGTCCATAGGATGCTCCGCATCAGATCGTCAAGTCGACTCCCATAGAAAACGATAGCCACCATCTCATCGAAACATCGGGACACCTTTGCCTCTATCAATTCAAGACCTCCTCACGGAGAAGACCCCCATCAAGACCTCCTCACGGAGAAGAACCGGTTACCCTTTGTACCGTCCTTTGTTGATCGTGGATCTTGTATCTCCTCTCGTGTTTCGAGGATCTAGCATATGTGTGACTATATCTTATTGGTTTGAGAGTTCCTCTTGTGTTTTCCCTCGTTTTCCCCTCATGTTCTTCATGTTCTTAGTTGGGATCCGCTCCTTTCGTGAAAGATCGGCCATATAGGGTTCCACCCTACATCATCTTGGTATCATGAGCCACGTTGATCACGATTTCGGAGCCTCCCGGTTGTGTTTTTCAGCCTGATTTTGTTGTTTTTGTCCCTAATTCAAAAATTTCCCCACAAAAATAGCCCCCAATCTTTTTGTGATTTGTTGGTGTGATGAAGTTTTGTTGGATTTGATCCGCGGATTTCGTGTGTTGCAGGTAGATTTAGCTTTTCCCCATCTTTTCCCCAATTCCCATCCACAAAATCTTCCAAATTTTGCCCCGGATTTGACCTCTCCACGCGGTGTTCTTCGAGTTCGTCCATGGATCCAGAGCCCGGACATCCGTCCCGACCCGGACATCCGGCCATCAGCCCAGACATCCGGCCCCTGACAGCATCACTTCCTTCCACCACTCCGTTTACCGCCTAACTTTCGACCAATTTTGTCCCGGTACCCACATACACTTCCGCATACCACCACCACTTCCGCATAGCACCACCATAAGCTCCCTCGCTACCAACTCCGACAATTTTGACCCTCTTTGCTTTTGAGAATTTGTGTTGCGGTTCCCGTGTCCTATTGTGTTTCGGCTATTTAGGTACGGTTCGACATCGACATCACTGCCACTCATCTTCACCATGAATTCGGACTACTACG
This sequence comes from Aegilops tauschii subsp. strangulata, assembly GCF_002575655.3. Lineage (NCBI taxonomy): Eukaryota > Viridiplantae > Streptophyta > Magnoliopsida > Poales > Poaceae > Aegilops > Aegilops tauschii. The sequence goes on along the minus strand of NC_053035.3, from coordinate 162,987,098 downwards.
AACGGCTACACCATTGTGGTATCAACCTCACCTTGGTATCATCTTGGTATCGTGTTATAATCATACTTTCTTGCAATTGCATTGATAACCCCATAGTCGTACTTTTGCGTAGCCTTGCGGCGTATTGTTTGACAAACCTTTTGAGATTCATTGTGATGCTAGTGGTAATGCCATAGGAGGTGTGTTAACACAAGAGAAGCGCCCAATTGCTTATTTTAGTGAGGAACTTTCCAGCGCGCAACTCAATTATCCCATCTATGACAAAGAGCTGCATGCTTTAGTGTGAGTTTTGCGTGAATGGGAACATTACCTCCGCCCTCATGAATTCATCATCCATGCCGATCATGAAGCACTTAAATACCTTAAGGGTCAAACTAAGTTGAACAAGCGTCATGCTAAGTGGAGTGAGTTTATTGAGTCTTTTCCTTATGTCATCAAGTATATTAAAGGCAAGGAAAATGTTGTGGCGGATGCATTTCCCGTATATGCATGCTTGTTACTCAACTTGAATTGAATGTCATTGGCTCTGAGCACATAAAAGACTTGTATGAGCATGATCCTACTTTTGCCATTCCCTATGCCAAATGTTTGACGCATACATCTTGGGAACGCTATTACATCAAAGATGGTTATCTTATGAGAGCTAACGAACTTTGCATCCTCGAGTCTTCTCTTCGTTTGTTGCTTTTGCAAGAATCTCATGGAGGAGGACTAATGGGACATTTTGGACGCGACAAGACACTTGCTACGCTCTCAAAGAACTACTTTTGGCCCAATATGTCTCGCGACGTCAACCGTTTCACCAACCGATGCTCTACATGTCGCAAAGCTAAGTCAAAAGCTCAATCTCATAGCCTTTACATGCCACTTCCAATTCCATTTCAACCATGGGAAGATATTAGCAAGGATTTTGTGCCTGGTTTGCCTAGGGCTAGAAATGGCAAGGACTCTGTGTTTGTTGTTGTGGACCGATTCTCCAAAATGGCTCATTTCATTCCTTGCAACAAGATAGACGATGCTTCACATGTTGCAAATTTGTTTTGTAGGGAAATCTTACGCCTTCATGGAGTGCCCAAGACGATTGTCTCGGACCGCGACGTCAAGTTCTTGAGTTACTTTTGGAAGACCTTATGCGCCAAGCTCGGGATCAAGCTACTATTCTCCACGGCATACCATCCACAAACCGACGGCCAAACGGAGGTGACGAACCGAACACTCTCCACTCTACTATGCGTCTTGATCAAGAAGAGCATCAAGGAGTGGGAGGAGTCCTTACCCATCGCCGAGTACGCCTACAACCGTGCAAGACACAAGACTACCGGCAAGTCCCCCTTCGAGGTCGTCTACGGTTTCAACCCGTTGTCCCCATTGGACATTCTACCTCTACCACTCCCAGAGCGAACAAACATGGACGCGAGTGACCGAGTCAACCACCTCAAGAAGATGAATGAAGATACAAGGCACACCATCGAGCACCAAGTACAACGACTCACGACCAAGCTCAACGTCACCAAGCAACCCATGATCTTCAACATTGGCGATCTTGTGTGGCTACACCTTCGCAAGGACCGCTTCCCCAACGAACGCAAGTCCAAACTTCTATCACGAGCGGATGGACCCCTCGAGGTGCTTGCACGCTACAACAACAACGCATACAAGATCGACATTCCACGTGACAAGTACTTGGTGAGCGACATCTTCAACGTCAAAGATCTCTCGCCCTACCATGGTGATGAAGCTTTCGAACCGAGGTCGGATCTTCCCCAAGGGAGGGGAGATGATGCGGAGCATCCCAAGGTCATCCCCATGGACCTATCATCGTCTCACCAAGTGCCTAGTGGACTCATGACTTGAGCACGTACAAGAGCTCTCGAAACCGAGGTGACATCTCTCCTTTCCGAACCACCGCCTTCTTTACATGAGACATGGCTGCTACCTCAAACGGAGACACTATGTGATGAGGACATCAATACCATTGTTACACCCACAACCCCTGCTACTATACATACTGGACCAATTACTAGAGCTCGCGCACGCCAATTAAATTACCAGGTACTTTTGTTTCTTGGTAATGATTCTAATGTTCCTGAGAATATGATGCTGCCTAAATTGGATACATTTGTTTTGCTTACAAATGAAGGGCCTAGCTTGGAGAAGGATGAACATTGGAGCAAGAACAAGCATGGAGTTCATGGCATGTGCAAGGGAGACAAGAACAGAGTTTCAAGTGATGATTTCAGGACTTTGAAGCCACCATAATGGGTGTATGAGGCCTTGGACGAAATATACAAGATGCCACTTCATAATTTTCGTCCAGAGGCTATTCTAGGTGCCGCGTCACCTTATTTTTGGGCCAGGCCCATGTAATTTCGAAATACTTCAATATAGGCTGTTTTTAGAGTCCGTATGTGTGGGGAAACAAGAGTTAGGGTGGGTTTCGGACCCCTCCTCCAAGGGCCACGAAATTCCCCCCTCTTCCTCCATATATACAGCCCCTAGGGCATCGTTTAGACTTTGGGTTTTGTTTAGATTAAAAGTTCGCCATAGCTGCAACTTCGCGTACTTCGTTTGTGTTCAACGACCAGACAAACCCCACCTTCATTAATAAAGCTTTCCTCTTTTATTCGCAATATCCAGATTGCAATCTCAATTTCTTTCTTATTCTTCATTTTCTTGCAGGAAATAGACCCTCGTGGTGAGGTTGATCATGCTCCGGCGTAGTCAATAACCCCTCAGAAGTTGGTTTAGCGATTGCTAAGGCGCGACGTCTTCGCACGTTCGTAGTCGGATCATCAAAGTCGACTCCCACAGAAAACGATTGCTATCTCATCGAAACATCGGGACACCTTTGTCTCTATCAAGTGGTATCAGATTTTCCAGGTTGCTCGGTGAGATTTTACAGTTTTTCGTAGTTTAGATCGAGTCTGTTCTTCATACATATAGTCCACGAAAAAGCCAAAAAAAAAATAGGGTTAGTTCATCTTATCCGAACCAATCTGAGCCTTTGCATAATCTTTTCTGTATTTGCTTTGTTGAATTTGTGGTTGCATCGTCGTGTCAAGTTGCTGGTCCTAGCGTCTAGTACTTTAGAGTTTCGAGTTCTGTTCACTAGTTGTCACGCCCGCGCTAGATTATCGTTTTCATCACCGTTTCCATATACCACCATCATCATCACCGCTGCCATATACCACCATCATCATCACCGCTGCCATATACCACCATTGTCATCGCCGCTACCATATACCACATATCCACCGCCATCACGCTAATCCGAGTCCACCTCCATCCCAGATTCGCCACCAGTCCGTGTTCCATCGCCCTACAAATATCCGCCACCAGTCCGAGTTTCCACTAGATTCATCTCCGTCACCAGTCTGGAAAATTCTGGCTAGGCAGTTTTTAGGTCATTTGTAGACTTTTTCGAAAAAAAATTGTTGCGGAGCAAAAAAAAGAGGAAAAAAAGTGCAAAAAAGTGAAAAAAGAAAAAAAATCAGAGTGTGCTCCTCCCTTGTTTACGTGCAGCGTCGTGATTTTGTTAGTGTTCTAGGCTCGCGTCTCTAGTACGGTCTAGCCTAGGACCAGCACAGTACCATCGTTGAGCATTTATTCAACTTTGCATCTCTGAATTGATTATTGCTGACCCTTTTTGCTACCATTATATAAGCCTTCCTAGCTCCACATACATCTACATCGTGCGTTTGACTCTCCCTGGTAATCGCTCTATCCAAGCTTTGAGAGGTTTGACTACATCGGTTGCCGATCACCGCCTGCTGCTGGGTAAGAACTGGTAAGAATTTGAGATTTGCTTGACGGATTTGTGACACCCACCACCACCACTCGTTAGTAGTCTATAGGATCATATTCTTGTGTGTTTCTATTGCTGCTAACCATGCCAGGATCACAAGCCGACGAGATTGACAGGGAGAACTTAATGAACAAGGAGCTTCATGATAAGTTTCAGCAAATGATGACTGAACAGGTGCAAGATGTGCTGAACAATTTTGAAGAGGCCATGGAGAAGATCACTGGCCTTGAGAAGACGTTCGAAACAAAGCTTGATGACAGATTTAATGAACTGCTTGCGCGTCTTCCACCACCGGCTGCACCTGCCGCACCTCTGCAACAACAACAACAACAACGATGACGACTACCTCCACGTCGGGAAACAGCCCTCCGCCGAGCGAGTCGTGTCCCTCTTCAGCCTGGCCAAACTGCTGGTGCTGCTGTTGATACTTCTGTGGCTCCTGCGGCTGATGGGGAGGAGGATGATTATGCGGGAGATTACGAGGATGAGGTTGATCAAAATCAGAACTACGTGCAACCACCAGCACCACAACCACCAGGTCGTCCACATGCAAATAATGGCAATGTTAGGGCTCCCCCTCAGGTACGAGATCATGACCATCTCCCTAAACTGAAATTGAATATTCCACCATTTGAAGTAGATATGTTCCTGATATATATCTTACTTGGGAGTTAGAAACTGAACAACGATTTACATGTTTACAATATCCTGAGGAGAGACGTGTTCCTGCTGCTATTTGTGCCTTCACTAGCTTTGCATGTGTTTGGTGGTCTGAACATTGTAGATTATATCATGTTCCAGCTACTTGGGCTGCTTTGAAAACTGCTATGCGTACTCGTTGGGTTCCACCATATTATCAACGTGAATTCCTTCAAAAATTGCAGCGCTTAAGACAAGGAAAAAATTCTGTAGAAGAATATTATCAAGAATTACAAACTGGCTTGATTAGATGTGGTATTGTTGAGGAGAATGAAGCTGTGCTTGCACGTTTTATGGGTGGATTAAATAGAGAGATTCAGACCAAGAGAGATTCAGACCATTCTAGAGTATAAGGATTATAATAATATCACTCGTTTATTCCATCTTGCTTGTAAACCTGAACGTGAAGTGCAGGATCGACAGGCATTGGCGCGAACTAACTTTTCTGCAGGTCAACCTTCATCATGGACACCACGTGTATCATCTACTTCCACTGCACCATCACCTCCTTCAGGTGCCACCTCCAACCGTGATACATGAAAGCAGGCACAAACACCACTATCTGCCAAGAGCACACCTGCCGGGCCTGCACAGAGCTCTTCTTCTTCCATGGCGTCAACAGGGCACACAAGTGATATTATTTGTCGTCGTTGTATGGGAAGAGGACATTTTGCGAGAGAATGCAAATCTCAACGTGTGATGATTGCTACTGAGGATGGTGGGTATGAGTCCGCTAGTGACTATGATGAGGAGACTTTGGCTCTTATTACACATGAAGAACACGGTGGAGATGATTCTGATCATGAGACGCAATACATGGCTGCTGAAGATGCTGACAGGTATGAATGTTTAGTTGCTCAACGTGTTTTGAGTGTGCAGGTTACACAAGCTGAGCAAAATCAGAGGCATAATTTGTTCCATACAAAGGGAGTTGTGAAGGAACGTTCTATTCGCGTCATCATAGATGGAGGGAGTTGCAACAACTTGGCTAGCATGGAGATGGTGGAGAAGCTATCTCTCACCACAAGACCACATCCACATCCTTACTACATCCAATGGTTCAACAACAGCGGCAAGGTTAAGGTAACACGTACTATTCGGGTGCATTTTAGTATCTCTCCATATGCTGATTATGTTGATTGTGATGTGGTACCTATGCAAGCATGTTCCTTATTACTTGGTAGACCATGGCAATTTGATAAAAATTCTGTACACCATGGTAGAAACAATCAGTATACTCTTGTTCATAAGGATACTGATAGAGGCAAAGGTGTCCCGTCTTTCGATGAGATGGTGGCTATCGTTTTGGAGGACGTCGCGCCTTAGCGATCGCTAAACCAAATCCGAGAGGTTATTGACCACGCCGGAGCACGATCAACCTGACCACGAAGGTCTGTTTCCTGCCGGCAAACGAAAAACAAGCAAGAAACTAAGATTGCAATCTGGATATTGCGAATATAAGAGGAAAGCTTTATTGATCAAGGTGGGGTTCTGTAACGCCTTTGTCTGGTTGTTGAACACAAACGAAGTACGCGAAGTTGCAGCTATGGCGAACTTTTAATCTAAACAAAACCCAAAGTCTAAACTATGCCCTAGGGGCTGTATATATGGAGGAAGAGGGGGGGTTTCGTGGCCCTTGGAGGAGGGGTCCGAAATCCACCCTAACTCTTGATTCCCCACACATACGGACTCTAAAAACAGCCTATATTGAAGTATTTCGAAATTACATGGGCCTGGCCCAAAAATAAGGTGACGCAACACCTAGAATAGCCTCTAGACGAAAATTATGAAGTGGCATCTTGTATATTTCGTCCAAGGCTTCATGCACTCATTATGGTGGCTTCAAAGTCCTGAAATCATCACTTGAAACTCTGTTCTTGCCTCCCTTGCGCATGCCATCAACTCCATGCTTGTTCTTGCTCCAATGTTCATCCTTCTCCAGGCTAGGCCCTTCATTTGTAAGCAAAACAAATGTATCCAATTTAGGCAGCATCATATTCTCATGAACATTAGAATCATTACCAAGAAACGAAAGTACCTGGTAATTTAATTGGCGTGCGCGAGCTCTAGTAATCGGTCCAGTATGTATAGTAGCAGGGCTTGTGGGTGTAACAATGGTATAGATGTCCTCATCATCCTCCCCTTCTTGAAATGAAGTCGTCCTCGACAGAAACTCATCTTCCTCACCCAAATAAGGCTTCAAATCTGCAATGTTAAAAGTGGGACTAACCCCAAAATCTGCAGGCAGCTCAAGTTTATATGCATTATCATTTATTTTCTCTAACACCTTAAAAGGACCATCAGCACGTGGCATTAGCTTTGATTTGTGCAAATTAGGAAACCTATCCTTACACAAATGTAACCAAACAAGATCTCCAGGTGCAAAGACAACATGTTTTCTACCCTTATCTCCAGCAAATTTATATTTAGCATTCATACGCTCAATGTTTTCCTTAGTTAACTCATGCATTTTTAAAATCAATTCAGCATGTTGATTAGCATCAAAATTAACCTTCTCCGAAGATGGAAGAGGCAACAAATCAATGGGTGCACGAGGTAGGAAATGATACACAATTTCAAAAGGGCAGATCTTAGTAGTAGAATGCAACGAACGATTATAAGCAAATTCAATATGAGGCAAGCATTCTTCCCACATTTTCTTATTATTCTTCAAAACAGCCCTAAGCATAGTAGACAATGTTCTATTGACTACTTCAGTTTGACCATCAGTTTGGGGGTGACAAGTAGTACTAAAAAGCAGTTTAGTCCCCAACTTAGCCCATAAACATCTCCAAAAGTGACTAAGAAATTTAGTATCACGATCTGAAACAATGGTGTTTGGCACACCATGCAAGCGAATAATTTCACGAAAGAACAAATCAGCAACATTAACAGCATCGTCGCTTTTATGACATGGTATAAAGTGTGCCATTTTCGAGAACCTATCCACGACAAAAAAATATGCTATCCCTCCCCATCTTTGTTCGAGGTAAACCTAAAACAAAGTCCATAAATATATCCTCCCAAGGAACACTAGGTACAGGCAAAGGCATATATAAACCATGAGGATTGAGTCATGACTTAGCTTTTTGACATGTAGTGCAGCGAGCAACAAAACGCTCAACATCCCGTCTCATCTTTGGCCAAAAGAAATGTGTAGCAAGTATATCCTCCGTCTTCTTCACGCCAAAGTGTCCCATTAGTCCTCCTGCATGCGCCTCCTGCAACAACAAAAGACGAATGGAGCTAGCTGGAATGCATAGCTTGTTAGCACGAAACACAAATCCATCGTTAACGACGAACTTGTTCCATGTTCTACCTTCTTTACAATTCTGCAATATATCTTTAAATTCAGCATCATGCACATATTGATCTTTGATGGTCTCCAAACCAAATATTTTAAAGTCAAGTTGTGAAAGCATAGTATAACAACGAGACAATGCATCAGCAATAACATTTTCTTTACCCTTCTTGTGTTTAATGACATAAGGGAAAGTCTCAATGAATTCAACCCATTTAGCATGTCTATGGTTCAGTTTAGCTTGACTTTTAATGTGTTTCAAAGATTCATGATCAGAATGTATAACAAATTCTTTCGGCCACAAATAATGTTGCCATGTTTCTAAGGTCCGAACAAGAGCATATAATTCTTTATCATAAGTAGAATAGTTCAGACTAGGCCCACTTAATTTTTCAGAAAAGTATGCAACAGGTTTGCCATCTTGTAATAACACACCTCCTAATCCAATTCCTCTAGCATCACATTCAAGCTCAAAAGTCTTATTAAAATCAGGAAGTTGGAGTAAAGGAGCATGTGTCAACTTATCTTTCAATATCATGAAGGCTTCTTCCTGTGCGGTAACCCAAACAAAAGGCACATCCTTCTTTGTAAGCTCATTGAGAGGTGCAGCTATGGTGCTAAAATCTCGCACAAAACGCCTATAGAAACCAGCGAGTCCAAGAAAACTCCTCACTTGTGTAACCGTTTTGGGCTGCGGCCAACTCTCAATAGCTTCAATCTTGGCTTTATCAACTTTAATTCCCTGTGGAGTAACAACATAGCCAAGAAAAGATACTCGGTCGGTGCAAAAGGTGCACTTCCCAAGGTTACCAAACAAACGTGCATCACGTAGAGCAATAAAAACAACACGTAAATGTTCAAAATGTTCTTCCAAAGATTTGCTATAAATCAGTATATCATCAAAATAGACTACCACAAATGGTCCAATGAAAGCACGTAAAACTTCGTTCATTAGTCTCATGAAAGTACTAGGTGCATTAGTTAACCCAAAAGGCATGACTAACCACTCATATAAACCAAACTTAGTTTTAAAAGCTGTTTTCCATTCTTCTCCCAATTTCATACGAATTTGATGGTATCCACTACGCAAATCAACTTTGGAGAATATTGTAGAGCCACTCAATTCATCAAGCATATCATCTAGCCTAGGAATAGGATGACGATAACGAATAGTAATATTATTAATGCCTCTACAATCAACACACATAAGCGACGTACCATCCTTTTTTGGCACTAGAATAATAGGAACAATGCAAGGACTAAGGGATTCCTGAATATAACCTTTGTCGAGCAGCTCCTGTACTTGACGCATAATCTCCTTCGTCTCCTCTGGATTGGTACGGTATGGTGCACGGTTGGGTAGCGATGCACCTGGAATTAAGTCAATTTGATGCTCAATCCCTCGAATAGGTGGTAATCCCTGTGGCACGTCTTGTGGGAAGACGTCAGCGAACTCCTGCAAAATGTTAGTGACTGCAGGGGGCAAAGAGGAAGGCACGTCCTCGAATGAGAATAATGCCTCTTTGCACACAAAAGCATAGCAAACAGATTTGCTAAAAACTAGCTCATCAATATCAGATTTGGTGGCAAGTAAACATGCACTTTTCAATTTAATTTCAGAAGCAACACTAGATGGTTTATTATTAGGCTTCATTTGTTGCTCAAATTCTTTTGCCACAATCTGATTTTCACTCTTATTCGTGCCACCGGGATTACCACCTATTCGAGAGATTGAGCATCAAATTGACTTAATTCCCGGTGCATCGCTACCCAACCGTGCACCATACCGTACCAATCCAGAGGAGAGGAAGAGATTATGCGTAGAGTACAGGAGCTGCTCGACAAAGGTTATATTCGTGAATCCCTTAGTCCTTGTGTTGTTCCTATTATTCTAGTGCCGAAAAAGAATGGTACGTCGCGTATGTGTGTTGATTGTAGAGGCATTAATAATATTACTATTCATTATCTTCATCCTATTCCTAGGCTAGATGATATGCTTGATGAATTGAGTGGCTCTACAATATTCTCCAAAGTTGATTTGCGTAGTGGATACCATCAAATTCGTATGAAATTGGGAGATGAATGGAAAATAGCTTTTAAAACTAAGTTTGGTTTATATGAGTGGTTAGTCATGCCTTTTGGGTTAACTAATGCACCTAGTACTTTCATGAGACTAATGAACGAAGTTTTACGTGCTTTCATTGGACGATTTGTGGTAGTCTATTTTGATGATATACTAATTTATAGCAAATCTTTGGAAGAACATTTGGAACATTTACGTGCTATTTTTATTGCTCTACATGATGCACGTTTGTTTGGTAACCTTGGGAAGTGCACCTTTTGCACCGACCGAGTATCTTTTCTTGGCTATGTTGTTACTCCACAAGGAATTGAAGTTGATAAAGCCAAGATTGAAGTTATTGAGAGTTGGCCGCAACCCAAAACGGTCACACAAGTGAGGAGTTTTCTTGGACTCGCTGGTTTCTATAGGTGTTTTGTGCGAGATTTTAGCACCATAGCAGCACCTCTCAATGAGCTTACAAAGAAGGATGTGCCTTTTGTTTGGGGTACCGCATAGGAAGAAGCCTTCATGATATTGAAAGATAAGTTGACACATGCTCCTTTACTCCAACTTCCTGATTTTAATAAGACTTTTGAGCTTGAATGTGATGCTAGTGGAATTGGATTAGGAGGTGTGTTATTACAAGATGGCAAACCTTTTGCATACTTTTCTGAAAAATTGAGTGGGCCTAGTCTGAACTATTCTACTTATGATAAAGAATTATATGCTCTTGTTCGGACCTTAGAAACATGGCAACATTATTTGTGGCCAAAGAATTTGTTATACATTCTGATCATGAATCTGTAACATCCCAAAATTCTAAATATTGGAATGTTATAATAAATAGATAGTTATGATTGATTGTTTGATTGATTGTGTGAAGTTGAGTGAAATTCCAAACTTTTTGGAAGTTAAGTGAGAGGGAATAAAAGGACTTTCCCAAACTTTCATTTTTGCTTTTATGATCTCCGTGAATTCAAATTCTTTTCACCACAAAACCTTGGAGAGAAGATGACATGACTTCTTCGATTTATCTAAATGACAAGGGGTGTTGAAAATATTTGAATTTCATTTGAGAATATTTCCAATTCTGAAACTTTATGCAACTCAATGATTTTCACGAGCGAAGATAAAATGACTTCTTCAAAACATATGAAATATGAGTTGGGAGTTTCAAAGGATCAAATTCAAAGTCCTTTTGGAAATTATTTTTAATTTGGAGTTATTTGGGTTTTATTCAAATTATTTTTCTCCAAAAATAAAATACATGGAAAATAGGGTAACATGATTCCCTACATCATAAAATTGGAGAGAAATAAATTTGAAATCATTTTGGTATTTTTAAAATGATTTTTATTGGATTTTATTAGAGCAGTAGCACTCTTTGCATTATTCAAATTTGTGTGAATTTTATTTGGCGTTGGAAAAATGTTCACGTTGTAGAAAATCTTTTTCTGAAAATTTTGATATATTATATGCCTATATTTTTATTTTATTTTAGTTTATCTTTTTTTCTGCTGTCTGTTGTCGTTAAAAAAACAAATCTTCGCCGACTGGGCCGTTCCAGCACCCAGCCAGGCCGCGGCCCAGCCAGCCCAGCCCCGCGCGTCCCCGACCTCCGCCCGGACTCCAGCTCCCGCACGCCAACCGCCGCTGCCATGGACGTCGTGCCGCCTCCGGCCTCCTCTGCCCCCTTCCCCACGCCACCGCCTCCCCCTCCGCCTTTAAAAGGCGAGGACCCCGGCCCTCTCTCTCCCACTCATCTGGCGCCGCCGCCGCCCGCGCAAAGCATCACCGGAGTTGCGGGCTCTGACGAGATCTGCCGCCGCCACCGCGCCCCGTTCCGCCTTCCTCGCCCAACGCCGATGCTGCCGTCGCCTTCGCCTCGCCGCGCCGCGCCTCCCCGTGCTTCGACCCGAAGCAGCCGACCGCCGGAGCCGCCTCCCCGCTCGCAGTCGACGCCATCGCCGCCGTCCCACCTCGCCGGCGACCTCCACGCCGCGGTAACCGTCGCCTCTACCCCTCGTCCGTTTGATCCATATTCGACGGCCTAGATTAGATCGATCTTGTTTTTTTTCGAAACGGTATGTGTTAGTTAGTGAACGTTTGCTCTATTAGCCCCGCAGCGAATGGTTTTCCAGCTTGTCGTTTTCTGACACGTGTCCAGGGACTTAGTTGTAGATTGTTTTTTTTCAGATTAGTCCTTAATCTTAAAACCTTCACAACTTTTCGCTCGTTTATCCAAATCCGACGAAACCAACGCCCACTTCTAAGTTATGATCTCCTCTATCCAGTAATCCAACTCAAACATGTTTTTGAAATGTTAAAATTTGAATTAGATCAGATTTGAATTTGAATCTTCTTTTGATCGTAACTTGAGTTTCGTAACTCCGATTTAGTTGATTCTTTTTGCAAATCGAAGCTCTTGACCTAAACTTTCTGATAAGGCCAAATTCATATAATTTTGGTACTGTTAGAAAATGTTTTCTGTTGCAAGAGTTATTTGCCTGTGTTTTGAAGTTTTTCGAATTGTTTTCTTCGTTCTTCCCGATCTTTTGAGTGATTGCTTATGTATGGTTACTATTGCTTGCTTACGATAGATTGAAACAGAGTGTGACGAGTAGAACTATCAAGAGTTATGAGTGCGAATCATCTTCATCAACATTGCAGTCAAGTAACACTTTGATCATACCTCTTTTACTACCCAGTTTTATTGCATTAGATCAACCCTCAAACATTGCATGATTAGGATCTAATTAAATTGTGGGTATTGGGAAGTAGTTGAGGTAGTACCTATCACCTGTTTATTATCAAACCCTTGGGAGTTACTTCTACGTTGCTCATATTGCTATGCTATGCTAGTAGACGTGGATTGGGTTTGAGTGTTACCATGACAGATGTGAGATTGCTAATTAATGGTTTACTTAAGGTGGTAACTAAAACTCACATCTGGGTGGATTGAGGTACCTGGGTATTCCAGGATTGCCTGTTTTTCTTTTGGACCGCCACCCAGGTTCTAAGGGATCATGAGATTATTCATGCTAGAAACTTCCGTGTGCAGCCACAAGCTATTATGGGCTCTAGCATAGTTGGTTAAGTTGTGTGAACTCTTATAGTGGTAGACTAGCAGATGTAGGGGATGTAGGTTGGTACGGTCTATCACATCGTAAGGTGCAAACACTTCTGAAAGACTGTGTCTCGGTCATCCGTTTCTCAAACACCCTGAAGTGCGAGAATCCCAACGGAGGAGATCGAGTCTTGTGGGGAAAAGTGCACAAACCTCTGCAGAGTGTATAAACTAATCATGATTAGCCGTGTCCCCGGTTATGGACATCTTGAGTATCTAGTTCTTGGATTATCCTGTTGATCTCATCACGTTACTTAAATAATTTGTTGGGTTAATGATGATACTTAATTGGGATTGAGATGCTGTCAACCATCTCAATGTTTCACAACCACCATGATAGTTAAATAAAATTTATTCCTTTGCAGTAGGGAAAAATTGGCTTTTCGCAAAAACATTATAACCATAGAGCTTTTCCACCAGCCATATATGCATGTAGTGATAGCCTTTGTTCATCATTTCTCTATGGTGTGGTTTTGCCAGCATATTCCATGTGCTGACTCATTTTCGGGCTGCAACATTTCATGTTGCAGGATTCTTACGACGAGTAAGTGATACGTTAGGGTTACGATTTCTACACTCAACTTTGCCGTTGGTGTTGATGGGAATCCACAACCTTGTTACTTCTGCTATTTGGATTGAGGTAATAGTATTTACGTTACTTTATACATGTGATTTACCTCTGTTATAGATCCTCGAGTACTGTGTGTGTCAGCATACCGATCCAGGGATGACACTTAAGCACAGAGACTTGATCCATTCGGGTCGGGTCGCTACAAGATGGTATCAGAGCACATGTTGACTGTAGGACGTGACCCTAGAAACTGGCAAGCCCATAGGAAGGATTTTCTCTGAAATCTTCTTTTTCAAAAAGATCTTTTACCTCTTTTCTCTTCTGAGCTTATTCAAACATTCCCTTTAAGTGAGACCATACCCCTTTTCCCTTTGGACAACTCGAAGATTCAACAGATGAGACCACTTCAAGAAGTACAAGATATCGGACAACTAAGACCACTTTGGAATGAAGAAGATTTTACCGTGTAAATGGAAACTACAACAGTTGAAGACTCTGAAGACTAGGAGAATTTGAAGATTTGTATGTCCTAGGAATTTGAAGATTTTGTCAGACTACGGAAGCCGTCAATACCCGAGATCAAGGTGTGTCGGAGAAAGACCGGAACATAGAGCATTAGAACTCAAAGATTTTATCAAGAAAACCTTAAGGCAAGGGATATCAACTATGGAATGATAGCTCATGGTAATGACAAGGGCAGAAACATGGCTATCCATGATGTTATCGCCCGCTTATGCTATTTTCACCGTGCTGAGTTAAGCATGCATATGCATGGAAGCATTGGATGGTAGAAGGCTGATGGAGCACCTATCAGCAAGATGAAGTTTTAACCTTAGCCGGTGTATCACCAGGATCTGGAGTGTTACATCAAGAAGTTAAGATGGATCTACAGGAAACAGTATTTGATAAGGAAGCGTTTCGTGAAGAACTCAGGACCCAGAAGCTGAAAGTAGCCAAGCTAGAGGAGCAAAACTGTCGTGGAATTGTCACGGCAGATGTCCTCGAGCTAGGACTTAGTCGTGGAGCCATCGCAACTAGGAAGCTTGAAGGGGTTAAGTGGGACAAGGAACACGAGGGTTTATACTGGTTCGGCCCCTTACGGTGAAGGTAAAAGCCTACGTCCAGTTTGAGGTGGTATTGATTAGGGTTTCGATGACCAGGGAGCTTAACTGCTATGCCTGGCTTTCGATGAGATCTTTCTTGTCCCTAAACCGCTGTCGGGTCGTCCCTTTATATAGGGAGGCTGACGCCCAACAGCTCTCAGAGTCCCGACCGGCTCATAAGAGTGTCCGGCTCGGACTCTCAACTATTCTTTCCTTACACTACAAGTTCTACCATAATAATGATTGTAACCACGGGCTTTAAGCCATATCCGGGTCTTAAGCCCATCTCTAGCCCATCATCTTCAAGCTTGGCTCCGGGCTTCTGGTGATGACCATATGAGTAACCCGGCCCCTCCTGGCGGGTGACTCTAAGGTCTATATCCTCAACATTAGGCCCCAGATTGATTTGAGCTGGCTCATGTCAATCTTCCATTCCTTTGACAGAAAACCTCCGGCTTACAATTGTGTGAAGGCCATAACCCGGCGTGACGTCATCCTCCGGACTCCGGATAATCCGCCATGACGTCATCTTCCATTAAGTCCGTTTTTTACTCCGCCAGATCCGCAACGGATCTTTTTCTTTACTGTCATCCCGAAAATCGAGGCGTTTCGTGGGGAGATAACCACGCCGTGGTCTCCTTGATTCTCGTGCCCACTTCTGAGCTCGCCTTATAAATAGGCCGGCCCGACGGGCCTTTCTCACTCTCCTTCCTCTGTCATCTCCTTCCTCTCACTGTCCCGTGCTGCTCGAGCTCCGCCGCCGTCGCCGCCGCGGGTCTTCTCGTCGTCACCAGCTCAGGCCGCTGCATCACCCTGATCTGACCAGAGAAACGCGACGACCTCCGTGACTCTCCAGCTCTTGTAAGTCCTGTTTACCCTGTAGAACAGATCTGCCATAGGGTTCGAGCAGTTCGTCCGTGTTCCTCGCCGCCACCCGCGAGTTCTTAGTAGTTTTCCTTTTTACTGCCTCTTTCTAATCTCAGGATAGTATAGAACCAATGCGGCGGCCGTTTAGCACTCATTTTAGATGTAAGTAGATCCCTTTTTACTGCATAAGAGCCTCGTTCGAGCCCAAGAACTTCTCCAGCGTCTGTTTTTAGGTCTAGAACTTTTCCTCTTAGCCGACTGTTTTGATCCAAAAATTTTACTGCGATGTGTGAAACCTGTTTACCACACTTAGTAAAAAACTGCAATCATTGAATCTCGGCGGTTTACAGTTCCGGTTTAAAGAAACCACGCGCCGTAGAACCTTCCGGCTTAAAGAAAACCATGCGCCATAAATTTTCCCGGGTCATCTGTGATAAGGTCGTAGACAATTTGAATTACCCTCAGGCACACCAACGGCTTAGATAACCTGATGCACTTAGACATATATCATTAGTCCCCTCCATAAGCCGCCATATTAAACCTTAACTTGTAAGTCTCCTCCGGCTCATTAATAAACCGGACATTTTTCCCTGTATCATAGATTTCCAACAGTCACCATGCCTCCCAAAGCTCCTAAAGCCTCCATCACTTGCAACTGGATGAGGTCCAACGTCACCAATGAGACACTAGCAGATTTTGTTAAGTCTGGATATCTGCCCAAGAAAGATGTCATGTCCTACCGTGCCCCCGACCCGTCAGAAGAGAAACCACAGCCAAAGGACGGGGAGGTAGTGATTTTTGCGGATCACATGAGCCGGGGCTTCGCACCGCCCGGCTCAAAGTTTTTCAGAGATGTTCTGAATTTCTTTGATCTGCGGCCTCAGGACATAGGACCCAACTCAGTGTCCAAATCTGCAACTTCCAAGTCTTCTGCAAGGTTTACCTTGGAGAAGAACCTAGTCTGCTGCTCTTCAGAGAGCTTTTTTATTTGAACCGTCAGAATGAGTGCGTCAATGGACCAAGTCTGGAGTTAGGTGGCATCTCCATCCAGCGGCGTAGGGACTGCCTTTTCCCTTACACTGAGCTGCCGAGCCACCCAAAGGACTGGAACATGACTTGGTTCTATTGCCAAGACACGTCACCAGCTGATGAAAGTCCGCTGCCCGGCTTTCGCCCATCGCGTCTGGAGCCGACCCACCCACTGTCAGACAAGCTGACTCAAGCGGAGCGCCAACCTCTGCTCCCCACTATCAACAAGATCAAGGCTCTCCTGGGCAATGGTCTGAATGGAATCGACCTGGTCCGGGTCTGGATCTCATGGCGGGTGATCCCATTGAGCCGCCGCCCCGGCTTAATGTGTGAGTACACGGGCCGAAAGGACGACCCTCAGAGACACAGCCGCAACGATCTTCCTGAAGACGTTGCAGAGGAGATGACCAAGTCTCTCTTGAACGAGAGCCTGGCAGACTGCGGAAGGACCGGGTTAGCCCCCTTCTGCAAGACCAACCCAACCCCAGCGGTAAGCCGCTAATCTGAACATCTTATCTGTACATACCTTTCATCTGAATCATTTTAAGAAAACCTCATTGCACTTTTCAAGCTGATGATAAGTTCTGGCGGGTCAAGTATGACCATGAAGCGGCCAAGAAGGCCAGAAAGGCGAAGAAAGCCGCCCCTCGCAAGAAAGGAAGCAGGTCTACTGCTTTAGAGCTGATGCAATTAAGCGACAGCTCCGAGTCAGAGGTAACCCCTGAGCTTTTAAGTCCTTGCTGTATTTGTTGTTTGTTGCTGTCCGCCTTATCAATACTTGCTCATTGTCAGGATGACACCGGCGCAAGTAACCCGGTGGTTGAAGAGGTAATGTCACTTTCCTCCGACTCGGAGCCCTTGCCAAAGCTGAAAGTCCGACGGGTAACCCGGAAAGTAAGCTTTTCACATCCTTTAGCTTATCAAGATCCTCAATTTATTTTGAAGCGACAGGTTCATGAGAGCCGGCGTCACACCCGGACCAACAAGGACACCGACCTCTCCTCTGGGTTACCTGACGCATCAAGGAAGCGCCGAACTGAGGTTATTTCCCACTTGTACCCTTTTCATCCGTTGGCGGGTGTTATACGTCAGCCACTCAATTCTTCTGACTCAAATTATCAGGAGACCTCCCCCTCTTCCGGCGACTCTATGCAGTCAAGTCTGCCGGCTTTCAAGACCGTGCCCGGGTAATGATAACTCTCTTATATTTGTTCTGGTCTTTGCTCATACTTTTTATACTAACCTTTGTTGTTCTTTCAGTGCCCAGGCAAAGCTCACCAAGAGGGCGAAGAAAACCAAGTCGTCCGGAGAGCCAGATTTGCCTGAGCCGGAGGTGACGGTCCAAGAACCGCTAGCTGCCTCCGCCCCCGAAGCCACCACTCCAACGGACACGGCACCTGAAGAAGCTTCTGCTGACCCGGAGGCCTCCGGCTCAGCTCAACCAACAAATGACCCGGACGTGGTAATCACCCGGACGGAGTTCGGTGAGCCGGGGAGACCTACCGTGCTGGCCAAGTGCTCCGCTAAGGGGAAGTTGCTGCAGCCCCACCGGGTGAACCTGGACCTCTCCGACTACGCCAACCTGAGCATCGGAGAGCTCCTCGCTGGCTACATCAGCCAAGTGCACAAGAGCCGGGACGCAGAGGTTGCCATGGTGAACCAGATCCAGCAGAAGTCTGAGGTATCATTCTGCTGTCCTCTTACTTACTGCTTAGTTACCTTTACCATGCTAGCCCCCAAGTCGACGACTTATGATTGAATATGTTGTAGACTTAGGTTCCAGCTTATTCCATTTGAACCGGAAATGTGTAGATAGAAACGTTCGATATGCATTAGCCCCCAAGTGCCAAGTGTCTTTGCTTGGAAAACGCTTGGGACTTTAAATTTGTAGAGTAATTGTTCATGCCATAACCCGAAAGTTTATACAGGCTGTTGGCAAGAAGCTTGAGGCTGACCTTGCTGATCTCAAGAACCGGCTGAAGATGCAAGAGATGGAGACCCGGAAGGCAAACGCCAAGTTCGTGTCCAGCATCGCCGCGCAAGAGAGGCTGAAGACAGAGTTCGATGCTGAGCGGAAGGCATGGGCTGAAGAAAAGGCCGCATTGGTGACCCGGGCTGAACAGGCGGAGAAGGCTCTCTCCGAGAAGACCGCCGAGCTCTCCGGCCTAAAGCGCCAAGTGTCCCAGATGGTGGCCGCAGTCTTCGGTAAGCCGTCTCGCCGGCTTTCATCAAGTTTAGAATGTGTATATCTCATAATTTCATCCTTGTCGGCGGCTTATCTGACTCTATTAAACAGGTCCCAGAAGCGCCAATCTGAATCAGAGTGTGGTGACCAAGCTAAAGGCAATATACACCCTGGTGGAGCAACTCTACACCGGGTCACAACGTGCCTTGGCTGTGGTGGCCCTCTCCAACAAGGTGCCGACTCACCTGGCGGAAGTCCTTCGCCGGCTCGCCGTTGTTCCTCAACAGATCCAAGAACTGCGACGAGCCTCTGCAAGAGCCGGAGCAATCGCCGCGCTGAGCCGGGCCAAGGCGTTCCTGCCGGAGTTAGACCCGGCGGACATCGCCCTTGGCTATCCAAGACTGAAGGAAGACGGCACCGCCTTTGATCAGAAGGACTTTGCAGCTTGCGTGAAGGCCGTACGCCCGGTGGCCACTCTTATTGGCAACGATACCGATCTGACCAAGTACCAGCCGGGCTACGACGTAGAAAATCAGAGGATTCCTACTCCGCGCTATGAAGCCCTCAACTTGATCCCGCCGGCTCGTTAGCACACTTTCGCCCTGGAGATTGACCCTTCCGGGTTAATTGACGAGGAAGCCCAGTTCGAAGCTCTCAGTGGCATCGACTGGAAGTCATCAACCTTCCGGGTCTTGGGATCAACCGGAGGAGAAGGAAGAGATGAGCCGGAGACTTCCACCTAGCAAGTGTCTTAACTTCCGCAGTCGGCTTACCAAACAATGCTCCACCCTTTTAGACTTGATGAGTTTTGTAATAGAGTAGGTGCAACAGTTTATCTCTGCCGTGCCCTCGTGCACGTATTGAATGCTGAAGTCTTTTGAAGTTGTCTCTTTGATGTTTCTCTGGGTCATAATCAATCCTTCGTTTTTCTTAACCTCAAAAGAGGTGCCTTTAATTATCCTGCATAGAAGGGCAAATCACAAGTCTCGAGGCGGCTTACCGCCCTGAGAATCATAAGTTTTAGATAACCCGGAATATGAATCAAAAAGGACTTGTCTTCAATGATATCCTGAATACAGCCGTGAGAACATACTTAACGGCCTGCAAGCATACTTCCGGTTTAGATAACCCGGATAAGAAGGTTGGTACCGCAACTCCGGTTTACCTGTCTTATAACACCCACTGCGTCCAGCAATACTGTAAACCCAAGTTAAGCCGGGAAAGTGAGACCCGGCCGTACACACTCGGAATAATCAGACAAAACCGACTATAAACTGGAAGAACTTAGGGGCTTCCGGTTCGAATACGACTAGAGACCCGGCCCAAAGGGGTTATGCTAAGATTCGAATACGATCATATAGCCCCCAGTGGGTGTGGCGATGCCAATCAAGAGGGTATCGACAGCTATGTTCTCTTTGGTTCGAATACGACCCATGTTTCAACAGGAAGCCCCCAAGTGATTTTAAGAATTGTTTAACGACACTGATTCGAATACGATCCACGTCGGTTCCCAAAGGGATGAAACCATGATTCAAATATGATCAAGGAAAACTCCCCAATGAGCTCGGCACTTTGCCAATCAAATGGGTATCGACAGCTATGTTCTCTTTGGTTCGAATACGACCCATGTTTGAACAGGAAGCCCCCAAGTGACCTTGTTGCTTATGGCTAGATTCGAATACGATCATAAGCCGGATCCTCCTTTAAGTCATCATGTAATCTTGCAATGAAAACAACACGTGCATATTTGGAGGAGAAAAAAGGACAGAGGTCCTGCTTTATTGCTTATCATAATATATACATGGCTGAGAGAAATATGTACATCACGAGAGCTGGTGACTCAAGTGTAGTAAGGCCGAAGCTGAGCTATGTTCCACGGCCGACGGGTCTCTTCCTCCGACTTACGTGAATCTTTATGCTCCCGAATGTCAATGAGGTAATATGACCCGTTGTGCAAGTTCTTGCTGACCACAAAGGGTCCTTCCCAAGGCGGGGAGAGCTTGTGCGCATCTGTTTGATCCTGGATGAGCCGGAGCACGAGATCGCCTTCCTGGAAGACCCGGGTTTTAACCCGGCGGCTATGATAGCGGCGCAGGTCTTGTTGGTAAATTGCTGAACGGGCTGCTGCCACATCACGCTGTTCATCCAACAAGTCAAGAGCATCCTGGCGCGCCTGTTCATTATCCGCCTCAATGTAAGCCGCCACTCGAGGTGAGTCATGACGGATGTCACTGGGGAGTACTGCTTCTGCCCCATAAACCATGAAGAAAGGCGTAAAACCTGTAGACCTGTTAGGAGTAGTGTTGATGCTCCATAACACGGAGGGCAACTCCTCCACCCAACAACCCGGCGTCCGTTGCAAAGGGACCAAAAGTCGGGGCTTGATACCCTTCAGAATCTCCTGATTAGCTCTCTTAGCTTGACCATTGGATTGAGGATGAGCAACTAAGGAGACATCAAGTCAGATATGTTCTCGTTGACAAAACTCTTCCATGGCGCCTTTGGATAGATTGGTGCCATTGTCAGTTATAATGCTGTGCGGAAAGCCAAAGCAGAAAATCACCTTTTTCATAAATTGAACCACCGTGGCCGCATCGCACTTGCTAACTGGCTCAGCTTCCACCCACTTGGTAAATTTGTCAACCGCCACCAATAGGTGGGTCTTCTTATCCTTGGACCTTTTGAAAGGTCCAACCATATCAAGCCCCCAGACCGCAAAGGGCCATGTAATTGGGATCATCCTCAGCTCTTGAGCCGGTACGTGAGCCCGTCGCGAGAACCTCTGGCAACCATCACATTTACTGACCAAGTCCTCTGCATCAGCATGAGCCGTCAGCCAATAAAAACCATGGCGAAAGGCCTTGTCCACAAGAGACTTTGAGCCGGCGTGATGGCCACAATCGCCTTTGTGAATCTCACGCAAGATCTCTTGACCTTCCTCAGGGGAGACACAACGCTGAAATGCTCCTGTAACACTGCGATGATGCAACTCGCCATTGATAACAATCATTGACTTAGCCCGCCGGGTTATTTGTCTGGCCAAAGTTTCATCCTCAGGCAACTCGCCCCGGGTCATGTAAGCCAGATATGGCATTGTCCAGTCTGGTATGATATGGAGAGCCGCCACCAGTCGTGCCTCCAGGTCAGGGACATCCAAATCTTCCTCTGTAGGAAACTTAACAGAAGGGCTATACAGGACGTCCAGGAAAGTGTTAGGCGGCACCGGCTTTCGCTGAGAGCCTAGCCGGCTTAGAGCATCAGCCGCCTCGTTCTTCCTGTGATCAATGTGCTCTACTTGGTAGCCCTGAAAGTGCCCAGCAATGGCATCAACTTCGCGGCAATAAGCCGCCATGAGAGGGTCCTTAGAGTCCCACTTGCCTGATACTTGTTGAGCCACCAAGTCTGAGTCACCGAAACACCTTACCCGGCTCAAGCTCATCTCCTTAGCCATCCGAAGACCGTGGAGCAAGGCCTCGTACTCAGCCGCATTGTTAGTGCAAGGAAACATCAACTGTAGCACATAATGGAACTTGTCACCTTTAGGGGAAGCCAATACAACTCCAGCCCCTCAGCCTTCCAACTGCCTGGACCCGTCGAAGTGAATAGTCCAATATGTGTTATCCGGCTTCTGCTCGGGCACCTGTGACTCTGTCCAATCATTGATGAAATCCACCAAGGCCTGAGATTTAACAGCAGTGCGTGGCACGTATTTGAGACCATGAGGTCCCAGTTCTATAGCCCACTTAGCAATTCTCCCTGTGGCCTCTCTGTTTTGAATGATATCACCAAGAGGGGCAGAACTGACCATAGTTATGGGATGACCCTGGAAATAATGCTTAAGCTTCCGGCTTGCCATGAACACACCATAAACAAGCTTCTGCCAATGCGGATACCGCTGTTTGGACTCGATGAGCACTTCGCTGACATAATAAACTGGCCGCTGAACCGGATGCTCCTTACCCTCTTCCTTGCGCTCCACCACTATAGCCACACTGACGGCTCGTGTGTTCGCCGCCATGTATAATAATAAGGGCTCCTTATCAGCCGGAGCAGCAAGGACTGGAGGCTCTGCCTGCTGCTTCTTCAATTCCTCAAAGGCGGTATTAGCTGCATCATTCCAGACAAAGTTATCAGTTTTCTTCATCAACTGATATAAGGGCATGGCCTTCTCACCCAAACGGTTTATAAACCGGCTTAAAGCAGCGATGCGACCCGCCAAGCGCTGAACGTCATTTATACACGCCGGCTTAGCCAGGGAGGTGATGGCCTTCATCTTCTCCGGGTTAGCCTCAATGCCTCTGTCAGAAACCAAGAAACCCAAGAGTTTGCCTGCAGGAACACCAAAGACACACTTGGTCGGGTTAAGCATCATCTTGTAGACCCGGAGATTATCAAAGGTTTCTCTCAAATCATCTATCAGGGTTTCCTCTTTTATGGACTTAACCATAATATCGTCCACATAAGCATGAACATTAGGTCCAATCTATTTATGAAGACAGTTCTGCATGCAACGCTGATAAGTCGCCTGTGCACACTTGAGTCCAAAGGGCATAGATACATAGCAGAAGACTCCAAAGGGAGTGATGAACGCCGTCTTCTCCTGGTCCTTAACCGCCATTTTAATCTGATGATATCCAGAATAAGCGTCCAGAAAACTTAAACGCGCACAACCGGCCGTAGCTTCAATAATTTGATCAATACGGGGAAGGGCAAAAGGATCAGCCGGACACGCCTTATTTAAGTCCGTGTAGTCCACACACATCCGCCAAGTGCCGTTCTTCTTGAGTACGAGCACCGGGTTAGCTAACCATTCTGGGTGGAAAACTTCAACAATAAACCCGACCGCCAAGAGCCGGGCCACCTCTTCACCAATAGCTTTCCGCCTCTCTTCATTAAACCGCCGAAGGAACTACCTGACCGGCTTAAATTTCGGATCAACATTGAGAGTGTGCTCAGCGAGTTCTCTAGGTACACCTGGCATGTCAGAAGGTTTCCATGCGAAGATGTCCCTATTCCCATGGATGAACTCGATGAGCGCGCTTTCCTATTTTGGATCCAGATTGGCACTGATGCTAAACTGCTGAGATGAGTCACCTGGAACAAAATCAACAAGTTTAGTCTCATCAGCCGATTTAAATTTCATTGTCGGCTCTTGCTCTGTAGTTGGCTTTTTCAGCGAGGTCATATCTGTTGGGTCAACATTGTCTTTGTAAAACTTCAACTCCTCTATTGCACAAACAGATTCTACATAAGCCGCATCACCTTCCTCACACTCCAGAGCCACTTTCCGGCTGCCGTGAACCGTAATGGTCCCATTGTGACCCGACATCTTGAGCTGTAAGTACACATAACACGGCCGTGCCATGAACTTGGCGTAAGACGGCCGTCCAAATATAGCATGGTATGGACTTCTTATGTTGACCACCTCAAAGGTCAATTTTCCACCCTGTAGTTGTTTTCATCTCCGAAGGCCACTTCCAATTCGATCTTGCCGACTGGATAAGCTGACTTACCAGGTACCACACCATGGAAGATAGTGTTTGACTGGCTGAGGTTCTTATCAACCAACCCCATACGGCGAAAAGTCTCATAATAGAGGATGTTGATGTTGCTGCCTCCATCCATGAGCACCTTTGTGAACTTATATCCTCCCACTTGAGGAGCCACCACTAAGGCCAAGTGGCCCAGGTTATCCACCCGGGGAGGGTGATCCTCCCTACTCCACACTATAGGCTGCTCAGACCACCGCAAGTAGCATGGAACCGCCGGCTCAACAGCATTCACAGCCCTCTTATGAAGCTTCTGATCTCGCTTACACAGGCTGGTGGTAAACACATGGTACTGTCCACCGCTAAGCTGCTTTGGATTGGTCTGATAACCCCCTGCTGCTGTTGATGACCCTGGCCAGACTGTTGATTGAAGCCCCCTTGACCGTTCTGAGGATTAGAATTTGAGCCGCCGCCCGGGCCATGAAAACCGCCGGCGCCTGAGCCGCCGCCCGGGCCATTGTAATTCTTAAAGGCCTTCATGATTGCACAGTCCTTCCATAGATGAGTCGCTGGCTTCTCTCTAGAGCCATGCCTTGGACAAGGCTCATTCAACAGTTGCTCCAGCGTCGGGCCTGACCCGCCGCCTCAGGGAGGGGGCCTCCCTTTGCGTCGCTGGTTATTACCTTGTGAGCTAGCATTGGCTACAAACTCTAAGCTGCCATCAGCCTTGCGCTTGCTTCCTCCTTGGTTCCCCGGGTTATGTTGAGGACCCTTGCCGTTGCCGTTCTTCTTTCCCTTCCCTGCCCTTTCATCATTTGAAGGGGGATCCTTGGTACCATAAGAATCGGCATACTTGACAAGAGCCGCCATTAGTGTACCCATATCATTGCAGTCGCGCTTAAGCCGCCCGAGTTTCATCTTCAGGGGCACAAAACGACAATTCTGCTCCAACATTAAGACTGCTGAGCCGGCATCCATCTTATCTGACGAATGTATGATCTCCTTGACCCGGCGAACCCAATGCGTCATGGATTCACCCTCCTGCTGCTTACAGTTAGTCAAATCCACAATTGACATAGACTGCCTGCAGGTATCCTTAAAGTTTTGGATGAACCGGGCTTTCAGCTCAGCCCAAGACCCGATGGAGTTCGGTGGTAGCCCTTTCAACCAAGTGCGGGCAGTCCCATCCAACATCATGGTGAAGTACTTGGCCATTGCCGCCTCACTGACCTCCAGTAATTCCATGGCCATCTCGTAACTCTCGATCCAGGCTGCGGGTTGTAAGTTAGCCGTGTAATTGGGCACCTTCCTAGGGCCTTTAAAGTCCTTGGGTAGACGTTCATTGCGGATAGCTGGCACCAAGCAAGGGACACCCCCAGTCCTAGTAGGGATGCCCACATCAACGGACGTCGTCGGATAAGCCGGGGGAGTCTGGTAAGCCGTCAACTGAGGCACCTACTCCGCCTCTTGCCGCGCTCTGTTTTGGTCTGCTGCGTGAAAGGCTCCATTATGAGCCGGGCCATGGCCAGGGGGCGGGTCATGGCGTCGGACGTTACTTGAGCCGGTCGCTGAGACCATGTGCCGGCTGTAACTCGGGCTCTGGCCTAGACGAGGGGTCGAGTGGATCCTGTCTCGGCTGTAGGAGTACGCCTCTTGCTGTGCCAGTGCTGTCTGAAGGAGTTCCCTGACCCGGCGGGTTTCAATAGCCGTCGGAGAGTCGCCGTCGATCGGGAGAGCCGCCAGCCGTGCTGCCGCAGCGACCATGTTCTCCAGCGGGTTATTATAATGACCCGGTGGTATTGGCACGTATTGAGGCGGGGCAGGGGGCATCTGGGGAGGCCCCATTACTTGTGGCTGAATAGGGGTCCCCGACCCGGGCACTATGACCCCTGGCGGGTTACTAGACCCTGCACCTGGCGTGTTGAAGAGGTTGCGTGGATCGTAAACCGGAGGGAGTCGAGATTGGGCCTTTTGATGCCTCCTTCTCAGGACCTCATTGGCCGCGTTTTGATCCATCGTGAGCCGGAAGGACTGCGCTTGAATCAACTGGGTTTGGGCATCGAGAGCCGCCCGCTCCGCAGTCATCCTGATCCCTTCCGCTGCCAGATCCTCCTTAGCCTTCACTAGATCCAACTTTAACTGTGCCACCTCCGCATCATGCTGAGCTTGATCCGCCGGGTCAACCGTGGCGGTTAACAGGGTCGTCATCTTGTCCGTGAGATCCATTAGCACCTGAGCCGGCGAGGGCACCGGGTTTCCCGCTCCAGCAGCGGGGTTCTGAACAGGCTGCGCACCGGACATAAAGATTCCAACCCGGCTTGGCGGCTCAAATAGGTCCGGAATACTGTCCATCGGAACAACCCATGAGCCTGGCATCTTGAAGTTGATACAACGAGTTTGACTCATCGGTGGCCGACTCGCCGTCAGAGCCGGCGGCCGTCTCATCACCAGATCCAGATCAATCAGAGAGTCCTCCATGGATACACCCCACAAAAGCATGCCTTAAGGCAGACCGGGCCCGGGCGGGTCGCGCACGCTGAGCCGTCTCGACGAGATCGGCGCAGAGACCCGGCTCAGGGCCCGGCTCACCAATCTTGCCAATGAAAACATGAATTCCGCCGAAGGGGACCCGGTACCCGTACTCAATTGAGCCGGCGTCGGGGGCCCAGTTTGCATTGTCGATGTAGAGCTTTCCGCGACGACTCTTGGTCATCCGGCCCACAGCGTATCCCTTGAGCCCTTCGAAGCTGCCCTTCAAGAACTCAAATCCACCGTGCGCTGGCCCCATGGTGGGCGCCAACTGTCGTGGAATTGTCACGGCAGATGTCCTCGAGCTAGGACTTAGTCATGGAGCCATCGCAACTAGGAAGCTTGAAGGGGTTAAGTGGGACAAGGAACACGAGGGTTTATACTGGTTCGGCCCCTTACGGTGAAGTTAAAAGCCTACATCCAGTTTGAGGTGGTATTGATTAGGGTTTCGATGACCAGGGAGCTTAACTGCTATGCCTGGCTTTCGATGAGATCTTTCTTGTCCCTAAACCGCTGCCGGGTCGTCCCTTTATATAGGGAGGCTGACGCCCAGCAGCTCTCAGAGTCCCGGCCGGCTCATAAGAGTGTCCGGCTCGGACTCTCAACTATTCTTGCCTTACACTACAAGTTCTACCATAATAATGATTGTAACTACGGGCTTTAAGCCATATCCGGGTCTTAAGCCCATCTCTGGCCCATCATCTTCAAGCTTGGCTCCGGGCTTCTAGTGATTACCATATGAGTAACCCGGCCCCTCCTGGCGGGTGACTCTAAGGTCTATATCCTCAACAAAAACCTTGAGACATCAAAGATTCGTCAGGAACTGAAGGACAGTAGGATCATGGTTCATGTCAAGGATGTTGAAACCCAGAAGTTTGGAACGCAACTCCAGAAATATAAAGGACGTCACGAGAGACTTCGCGTCAACAGAGATGATATGGCAAAAGAGCTTGAGAAGGACAAGCACGATTGGAAGAAGCCATCGGGGACATGAACAAGGATCAAAGAGTTTGGCGACTTTGAAGATTTATTAACCTCTATAAGACCAAACCCCTGTTATATACCTACGTTAGATGCGGCGATTGTGAGCTGTCCTTTGTTTGATGTTTTTCCGACAGCCACAAATAAAAATCTGTCTTTTCAAAACCATTGTTTGTATTGTGTGCATTCCTCTCGATCTCTCTTATCCCACCCCAAACCCATGGACCCAATAGAGGATGAATGGAGATGAACCCATATTTTTCTAGACCGATGATTCAATTGGAGATGGACCGATGGATTCAGAACATGGAGGATCACATGAAGAATAACCCTATAGCCGGAAAAGATATGGCCCAGCATGCTCTTCAGTGTTTCGAAAGAGGTGTTGCTACTTGGTGGAGGATGTACCAAACCATCAACGGATGGCAAGGAGTAACCACTTGGAAAGAATTTAAGTTGACTTTGAAGTCTTGGCTTGTGTCCTAGAAATTGAGGCCTTATGGAAAGGATATGAAGAAACCTTGTGCATACAAGCTTTGTGGAGAAATAGGACACAACCATAAAGAAAACAAGGACGAATACCCTCATAAGCGGAGGATTACCAAAGGAGTTAGCAGAGGATCTCAGGGAACTTTGGTTGGAGATTGTTCCCAAAGGTTTTGTTGCAGCAATGGAAGTTCAGTCTGCATTGCTGGGAAAGATCCGTGAAGCTCAGAAGGATGACAAAGAGATTGCCGAGATAAACGTGAGAATGAGCAAAGGAAAGGCCAAGGATTTTCCTAAGGATGAGCACGACACCTTATGGTTCGAGGACCGTGTATATGTGCCCAATAATGCAAAGATCAGGAAGTTAATACTTCAGGAGGCTCATGACTCACCGTACTCGATTCGCCCTGGAAACACCAAGATGTATTTGGATTTGAAGGAGCGTTTCTGGTGGACTGGTATGAAGAAAGATATTGCGGAGTATGTAGTCGTAGGTGATGTATGCCATAGAGAGTAAAGGCAAAGTATCAGAAGCCAGCAGGATTACTACAGCCTATACCCGAATGGAAGTGGGATAAGCTTGGCATGGATTTCATTACCGGATTTCCCAGAACCTGATCGGGACATGATTCTATCTGGGTAGTAGTTGATTCGCTTGACCAAAGTGGCTCACTTTATCCCAGTGAAAACCACCTATACAAGTGCGAAGTTGGCCAAGATATATATGAGCAGGATCATATGTCTGCATGGAGTTCCGAGGACCATCGTATCAGATAGAGGAACACAGTTTACCTCAAAGTTTTGGAATCAGCTGCACCAGACTTTGGGTACTAGGCTAGAGTTCAGTACAACCTTTCATCCGCAGATAGATGGATAGACCGAGAGAGTCAATCAGACTCTGGATGGACATGTTGAGAGCGTGTGCGCTAGATTATGGATCTAGTAGGGATGATAATCTACCTTACGCGGAGTTCTCACACAACAACAGTTACCAAGCCAGTTTGAAGGTGGCCCCATTTGATGCTTTGTATGGGAGAAGGAGCTAGACACCGTTGATGCGGGATGAAGTTGGAGACCATCAGTTGTTTGGACCAAATGTGATCAAGGAGTCAGAAGAGAATGTTAAGTTGATTCAAGATAGACTGAAGGTAGCTCAGTCCAGGCAGAAGAGTTATGCAGACTCAAAAACACAAGGAGGTAGTCTATGAAATTGGAGACAGAGCATGTCTTCGTGTGTTCCCTCTGCGAGGAGTTAAACGATTTGGAGTTAAGGGAAAGTTAGCCCCGAGATTTGTAGGACCATACCGAGTTTTGGAGCGTATGGGAGAAGTGGCCAACAAGTTGGAGTCACCCGAAGGACTGTCAGGAGTTCATGATGTGTTTCATGTTTCCCAGTTGAAGAAGTGCCATGCAGAGATGGCCAATATTCCCCTATAAGGACGCTTGACCCTGGAAAGGATAATGATGTTCCACGAAGTGGAGTATGGACTTCATAAGTAAAGTTTTATCTCGGTATGTGGGATATCCCACGGGAATGAAGAGATGAATTACTATTGAATATAAAGGAGGTATGATGTTGGAAATATGGATCAATGGAAATTCCATGATGAGTCTGAGTAATCATGTCTTAGTTTGGTGCTAATAGAAGGACGAAGGACAATACAATTGGATGGAATTAAGAATGCTAGGAATCCGGAAGTTGGCTGTTGGAATAATGATAAGTTTCCCCGATGATGAGTTCAAGGTTTACAAGTGATGAGATGGGCCATAACCCACAGGCCCATGACCTGCCAAGAAGCAAGCACATTCTTGCTGAAGGAAAAACACTGGAAGAAGTTACGATTTTTATCGATAGACGATTTTATAGGAGTTTACGCAAAAACCTGAGAGTTGTGAAGGAACGATAGATGTTTGTTTGGCTTGCAGAATCCAAGGATTATCCGAACTTGGTTCGTTGACAAGAGAAATTCTGCAATGCTTGTGAGGATGACCGAGTGTTAGAATGCGAGATTTGCTAAACCATGTACAAGGTAATGATTTGGGTGCGGGATGGATTGATCACCATACCGACTTACTCTTATTGTTCACCTTGTTATACGGGATGGTAAATCTGAGTGACTTGCCTATAGTGGAGAGACGACAATCAAAACCTTGTTTAAACCTTAGAATGGTAAGACAATTTTCCCCCTGTACAAGGCAGCTGTTTCCAATCGTAATATATACGGTGAGAATGAAGCCTAGACCCATTTCCTGCAGGACAAACCATAAATTGTTGACCACCATGAGATATCGATAGTGGTTTAGTATTGGCGCCAGACCCGTCAGCTATGAAGACCCAGTCTCGGAACCACCTTATCAAGATGAAAGGACAGAAGTATTGCGGTAAAGATTATGCCACTACCGGAAGAGCCAGAGAAGGAATTATACTGAAGATTTGAGAAGACCGGCCCTGTCAAGAATAAGGATGGAGGCCATAAGTATTGATGGGACCGTAACAATGTTTCTAAGGGTGGTAGCACCCCAGACCCCTGTGACGATCGATGGATTTTCAGAAGACCCCAAACCTAACCTATTTCTTGCTAGCCTCTCCGAATCTCGAGGACGAGATTCCTTTTAAGGGTGGTAGGTTTGTAACATCCCGAAATTCTAAATTTTGGAATGTTATAATAAATAGATAGTTATGATTGATTGTTTGATTGATTGTGTGAACTTGAGTGAAATTCAAAACTTTTTGAAAGTTAAATGAGAGGGAATAAAAGGACTTTCCCAAACTTTCATATTTGCTTTTATGATCTCCATGAATTCAAATTCTATTCACCACAAAACCCTGGAGAGAAGATGACATGACTTCTGTAACGCCCACGATACGGCTATATCTCCCACGTGTCGAGGCACGACTTAGAGGCATAACCGCATAGTGGTTTTGTCGCAAGAAGGGTCATCTTCACACAATCCCATGTAATGAACAAGAATGGGATAAAGAGTTGGCTTACAATCGCCACTTCACACAATACATGAATATAATTCATACATCATCCAAAATACAAACATATAGACCGACTACGGTCAAAATCCAGATGAAAATAAGATAACCCCAAATGCTAGATCCCCGATCGTCCGAACTGGGCTCCACTACTGATCATCAGGAAAAGACACATAGTAACGACCACGTTCCTCGTCGAACTCCCACTTGAGATCGACCCCATCATCTGCACTGGCATCGTCGGCACCTGCAACTGTTTTGGTAGAATCTGTGAGTCACGGGGACTCAGCAATCTCACACCCGCGAGATCAAGACTATTTAAGCTTATAGGAAAGGAAGGTGTAATGAGGTGGAGCTGCAGCGGCAATAAGCATAATGGTGGCTAACTTGCGCAAATGAGAGCGAGAAGAGAAGCAACGGAATGATCGTCATCTAACAAAGACCAAGAAGTGATCCTGAACTCCTACTTACGTCATACAAAACTCAAACCGTGTTCACTTCCCGGACTCCGCCGAGAAGAGACCATCACGGCTACACACGCAGTTGATGTATTTTAATTGGGTCAAGTGACAAGTTCTCTACAACCGGACATTAACAAATTCCCATCTGCCTCATAACCACGGGCATGGCTTTCGAAAGATATTACCCTGCAGGGGTGTCCCAACTTAGCCCATCATAATCTCTCACGGTCAACAAGGATAAACCTTCTCCCGGAAAGACCCGATCAGTCTCGAAATCCCGGTTTACAAGACATTTTGACAATGGTAAAACAAGACCAGCAAAGCCCCCGAATGTGCCGACAAATCCCGATAGGAGCTGCACATATCTCGTTCTCAGGGCACAACGGATGAGCCAGACGCCGGGTTGGCATAGACCCTGGTTGCCCAGGGGGCGCCGGACATCGCTCGGTTTGGGCCAGCACTCGAAGGAGCACTGGTCCGGGGGTTAAAATAAAGATGACCCTCGGGCTCGCGAAAACCCGGGGGAAAAGGCTTAGGTGGCAAATGGTAAAACCAAGGTTGGGCCTTGCTGGAGGAGTTTTATTCAAGGCGAACTGTCAAGGGGGTCCCATAAATCACCCGACTGCGTAAGGAACGCAAACTCAAGGAACATAATCCCGGTATAACAGTAACTAGGGCGGCAAGAGTGGAACAAAACACCAGGCATAAGGCCGAGCCTTCCACCCTTTACCAAATATATAGATGCATTAATTAAATAAGAGATATTGTGATATCCCAACATATCCATGTTCCAACATGGAACGAACTTCAACTTCACCTGCAACTAGCAACGCTATAAGAGGGGCTGAGCAAAAGCGGTAACTTAGCCAAACAACGGTTTGCTAGGAAAGGATGGTTAGAGGCTGACATGGCAAAATGGGAGACATGATATAGCAAGTGATAGGTAGCGCAGCGTGGCAATAGAGCGAACAACTAGCATAGCAAAGATAGAACTGATTTCGAGGGGTGGTCATCTTGCCTGCAAGGTTCTCAGAGTTGTCGAAAGCTTAATCCTCGTAAGCGTACTCAACAGGTTCCTCGTTCACGAACTCGTCTCCCGGCTCTACCCAAGATAACAACACAAGCAAACGGAACCACAATCAATCACGAGAAATGCACAAGCAACATGATGCAAAACATGTATGATATGCGAGATATGATATGCGTGCTCCGGAAGGAAAATGATGAACATGGCAGTAACTTGGCAAACCAAGCATGCCACTGGAAAGATGAGATGATTTCGGTCGAAATCGATATAAAGATCACCGGAAACGGATGCACGGTTTGCAAATGGCAAGCAAAACAAGAATGACACGAATCTGCGATTAACAACATGATAGCACTTAAAATACAACAAGTAACAATGCTACAGCACTCCAACATAGCAACAAAGCACATGGCAGTAATCTAAAGGAGATGCTTGACAAAAGATGAACACTGCTACGGCTAGATCACAACATATCAAGCTCAAACAAGCATGGCAAAAGTGCAAAAGATAACAGGATCACAGACTTAGTGAAATTACTGGACATGCAGAAAACAGCATCAGGTAGCAATGTTCAGAGCACGAAATCAACATGCTACAGGAACTTAATGCATATGACAGAAGCCCCTTAATGACCATAAGCCAAAAAGGACCAGAAGATATGATGGCAAGCTTGTAAACATAGCAAGTTTCGTTATCAGGTTTCAGACTTGGCAGAAAACAGAGCATGGCAGAAATAATAATATGTAGGCCTCTTTGTGAGCTTGATGCACTCACTACAGAGCAATGCATGACAAACCAAGCACACCTACAGCAAGATGGCATGTTTAGGAAGCTATCCATGGCAAGAACAAAAGCATAGCAGGTATGGATCAACTACAATAAGTTTGGCAAAATTGCATATCATGTTAAGAGTCTGCCAGAAATATTTTATAGCAACAGTAGAGCAAGATTGAGTCATGCTATGGTACTCCATAATTGCAAACAATTGCAGGAATGGATCTATTACAACAATAGCTACAAAACACCCTTATTGAACATCTCCAAAATATGCATGGATCTCTCTATAGCATCAAGTTTACATGGCAACAAAATAACAGCAGACAAAGACTTAGAGAAATCAGTAAGTCCCTGAAATCAGAAACATTACGCAGCCTACTTTGCAAGCTTGTGCTAGTCACCACAGAGATCACAAAAATACATGGCATACACCCTTGCAACGACGGCATGGCATACTTCAAAACACATGTAGAGCAACTAGCCCTCTTCCAACAGAGATTTGGGCATCAAGATGACCTCTAATGAACATGGTGCAATTGAGCAAAATGAAGAGCATCACGAGACGAACAATTTGACATATTACACGCGCGAATCGGAGCTATATGCGAGGAGTTATGCACTGAGGAACATGGGCATATGCTGTAGAAAAATAATGACAGAATATTTCGGGAGGAAATCGGGTCAACCTCTGGTCAAATGGGATCGAGATCTGAGGAGCTCCTCGAGCTCGGGCCGGCGACCGAAGGAAGAGGACGGCGGCGCGGGGGAGGAGATGGCGCGGGGAGGCACCGGCGGAGGGAGGCGGCGGTGGCGCGCCGGAGGCGGCGAGGGGCGCCGGCGGGCCCGGGCGCGGCGGTCGGCGGCGGCGAGCCACGGCGGCGAGTGCCGAGGCGACGGGGACGGCGGGGCCGGCCGGCGGCGGCGCCGGCAGGCGGCGGCGCTGGGCGCGGAGGCGGGCGGAGGCGCGGGCGCTCGGGCCCGGGAGGGCCGCGGTCGGGCCCCGACGGGCCGGCGCGGTACGGGCGGCGGTGGGACACGTGGCGGCCCCGGATTGGCTGCGGGCGCGGTGGCGTTTTCGTCCGGCGGCGCTGGACGCGTCCGCCCGCGGAGAGGAGATTTTTAGGGTTTCGGGGACTGCGAATGTTATTTCGGGATGCTCACATATAAATAGGTAGAGGGAGCTAGGAGGCTCCAAATGAGGTGCGGTTTTCGCCCACACGATCGTGATCGAACGACCTAGAGCATGGAAGAGAGTTTGGTGGGTTTTGGGCTGGTTTTTGAGGGGGTTTTTGCTGGACACTCAAATGGACATTGCGGATGCCCGGTTAACCGTTGGAGTACCAAACGACCTCCAAATGGAACGAAACTTGACCGGTGGTCTCCGGGTGGTATAATAAGGCCACTTGGCAAGCCTCGGTCCATTTCGAGAAAGTTTGACACCCGCTCACGAAAGAAAACAAGAGGGGTGCACCGGAGGAGATGGGAGCGCCGGATTGCAAAATGGACAACGGGGAAAAAGCTCGGATGCATGAGACGAACACGTATGCAAATGCAATGCACATGATGACATGATATGAAATGCATGACATGAAAAAAATGCAAAAATGAAAAACAAAACCCGACCACGGAGGGAATATCATAATACATAGCCGAAAATGGTAAGAGTCGGAGTTACAAATATGGCAAGTTACATGCGGGGTGTTACAACACTCCACCACTACGAGAGGATCTAGTCCCGAGATCTAGGACTGAAAGAACTCCGGATATTCGGAACGGAGATGGTCCTCGCGTTCCCAGGTGGCTTCCCAGTCGGAATGGTGCGACCACTTCACTTTCACGAATTTGATTGACTTGTTGCGAGTCTTGCGCTCAGTTTCTTCAAGAATAGCAACGGGGTGCTCATGATAAGACAGATCTTCTTGGAGGTCAATCTCTTCGAAGTTGATAGTGCGCTCAAGCGTCTTGGAGCACTTGCGGAGCTATGACACGTGGAACACATCGTGCACGTTCGCGAAGTTGGAAGGAAGCTCAAGTTGATAGGCGAGGTCGCCTCTTTTGCCAATGATCTTGAAAGGACCCACGTATCTAGGGGCAAGCTTCCCTTTGATACCGAAGCGACGAGTGCCTTTCATTGGAGAGACGCGGAGGTAGACATGGTCTCCGATCTCGAAAGCCAAATCACGATGCTTACTATCATAGTAACTCTTCTGGCGCGATTGCGCGGCTTTGAGATTATCACGGATGACTTTACAGATTTCTTCAGCTTCAGTGATTAAGTCATTGCCAAGGAGTTGGCGTTCACCAGTCTCTGACCAATTGAGAGGAGTACGGCACTTTCTGCCATAGAGAATCTCGAACGGGGCCTTGCCCGAACTTGCTTGGAAGCTGTTGTTGTAGGAGAATTCAGCATATGGAAGACAATCTTCCCATTTCATGCCAAAGGAAATGACACAAGCCCTGAGCATATCTTCAAGAATTTGATTGACTCGCTCGACTTGGCCACTAGTTTGAGGATGGAAAGCTGTGCTGAAGCGAATGTTTGTGCCCTTGGCCTTCTGGAAGGAGTCCCAGAACTTGGAGGTGAAGATGCTTCCACGATCTGAAGAAATCAATTATGGAATGCCGTGCAAGGAGACAATTCTAGAGGTGTATAGCTCTGTCAACTGAGCTGCTGTGATGGATTCTTTGTTGGAAGGAAATGAGCCACTTTAGAAAGCTTGTCAATGACAACGAAGATAGCATCATTTCCACGCTTGGACTTTGGAAAACCCATCACGAAGTCCATTTCGATATGATCAAACTTCCATTCTCGGATAGCAAGAGGTTGGAGGAGACCAGCTGGTCGTTGGTGTTCTGCTTTCACTCTTCGACAGACATCACATTCATTCACGAATTGAGCAATTTCTCGCTTCATTCGAGTCCACCAATACGACTGCTTGAGGTCATGATACATCTTCGTACTTCCAGGATGAATGGACAGGAGAGAATTGTGCGCCTCGTTCATAATGACTTTCCTTAGATCACCTTTCGGAACCACAATCCGGTCCTCGAAGAACAAAGTGTCTCTGTCATCAATGCGATAGCACTTGTATTTGGAAAGACCCTTGTCGATACCACGTTTCACCTTCTTCACCATGGCATCAAGGAGTTGTGCCTCACGAATTTGATCTTCCATAGTAGGAGAGACTATGAGGTTGGCAAGAAAGCCTTGAGGAACAACTTGGAGATTCAGCTTGCGGAAAGCTTCACAAAGATCCGGTTGGAAAGGCTTGAGGATTAAGCTGTTGCAATAAGCCTTCCTGCTTAAAGCATCTGCAATGACATTGGCCTTGCCTGGAGTATATTCAATACTCGGATTGTACTCTTGAATCATTTCGACCCATCGAGTCTGCCTGAGGTTGAGGTTGGGTTGAGTGAAGATATACTTTAGACTCTTGTGATCGGTGAAAATGTCCACTTGTCTTCCCAACAAGAGATGTCTCCACGTTATCAATGCATGGACAACTGCCGCCAACTCAAGATCGTGAGTGGGGTAGTTCTTCTCGTTGGGCTTCAACTGACGACAGGTATAGGCCACAACTTTCTTATCTTGCATTAACACAGCACCGAGACCTTGGAGAGAAGCACAACAGAAAACTTCAAACGGCTTGGATTCATCAGGAGGAGTCAAGACAGGAGCTGTGACTAGCTTCTCTTTGAGAGTGTTGAAAGCAACGTCACACTCAGGAGACCAGACATACCTCACATGCTTCTGGAGGAGGTTGGAAAGAGGCTTTGCAATCTTGGAGAAATTCTCAACGAATCTTCGGCAATAGCTTGCAAGACCGAGAAAACTGCGAAGCTGCTTGACATTCTGAGGAGGTTCCCAATTCACAATTGCGGACACCTTCTCGGGGTTAACAGCGATGCCCTTGGCAGAGATGATGTGACCAAGGAAAAGAACTTCATCGAGCCAAAACTCACATTTAGAGAACTTCGCACAGAATTGATACTCTCTGAGCTTGTCGAGCACCAATCGCAAATGTTTGGCATGATCCTGCTTATTCTTGGAGAAAACCAAGATATCATCGAGATACACTGGGACGAATTCATTGGTATAGGGGTTGAAGATGAAATTCATCATCCAAGAGAAAACTGGAGGAGCATTGACAAGGCCGAAAGACACGACAGTATATTCATAAGAACCAAAGCTTGTTCTGAATGCTGTCTTGGGAATATCTTCTTCACGAATGTGAATCTGATGATAACCCATACGAAGGTCAAGCTTAGAGAAAACTTTAGCCCCTTTGAGTTGCTCAAATAGCTTGTTGATGTTGGGAAGTGGATACTTGTTCTTGATTGTCTTCTTGTTCAATGGACGGTAGTCGACACAAAGTCGGTCCGTGCCATCCTTCTTCTTGAGAAAAAGAACACCACAACCCCATGGAGATGAACTCGGTCTGATCAAACCCAGACGCTCTTGTTCATCGAGCTGTTTCTTCAATTCCTTCAGCTCGTTGGGTCCAATCTTGTATGGACGCTTGCAAACGGATTCAGTGCCAGGCTCTAGTTCGATAACAAACTCAACTGGCTGATGAGGAGGCATACCCGGAAGCTCTTCTGGAAAGACATCTTGATACTCACAAACGACTGGAATTTGAGAGATGGCATTCAATTCTCCCTTCTCATTGAGAGAGAAAAACCGAATGGTTTCATCACGAGCGGGATAAATAATCACATCCTCAGAAGAGTGTGTCAATTGAATTTCCCTGGCAGCACAATCAAGTTGAGCCTTGTGCTTAGAAAGCCAGTCCATCCCGAGAATAAGATCAATATCCGAGTCACCAAGAACAATTGGAGAAGACTGAAATTTATAGTCGCCCATCTTGATGGAAACATTCGGAACCATAGAGCTTGCATTCATGAATTTACCCGTAGAGACAACTTATAACGGTCTAGGAAAATCTTGATAAGCCAATTCATGCTTAAATGCAAAAGGTCTTGATATGAAAGAAAGCGATGCACCAGTATCAAAAAGAACTTTTGCAGGAATATCGTTAACAGGAAGATTACCCATTATCACATCAGTAGATTCCTCCGCTTGAGCTGCATTCATCATGTTCACCTTTGCAGACTTTGGATTATGCTTGACCACTGCATTGCTGGAAGATCTGACAGGAGGAGGAGGAGGCAGGCGCCTTTGGTTGAAGCACTTGTTAGCATAGTGACCTTTCTGCTGACATTTGTTGCAAGTCACCTCTAAGAGTGGACGGTGATAAGGAGCATTGGACTTTGGAGCTTGATTCTGAGACTTGTTCTGATAGCCAGAGTTGGAAGAGTTGGAAGAACCATGGCCACCTTTGTTCTTCTGCTGGTAAGGCTGACGAAACGGAGGAGGAGGAGGCAACCAGAACTTCTGTTGCTTAGCAGTCACAAGTGAGGAAGAAGAAGATTGAACTGCGTCTCTGACTCTCTTCTTAGAAGCCTCATACTTGAGCTGAGCAGCCTCTTGCTTCAATGCCATATTGTAGAATTGATCAAACTAAGTAGGCTCAACAAGAACGAGAGCTAACTGCAGATCCTCTTTAAGGCCACCTCTGAAGTGATAGATCATACTCTTTTCATCAGGAACGTCTTGTTTAGCGAAGCGAGCAAGTTTCTGAAAATGGATGTTGTATTGATACACAGACATGTTGCCTTGCTTGAGATTGCGGAACTCCTCACGCGTGCTCTCAACAACACTTTGTGGAATGTGGTGCGCTTTGAAGTCCCGACAGAAGTCAGTCCAAGTGATCACACGACCTCCTCTGGAATCTTTGTATTGTTGATACCAGTCAGCAGCTTGGTCCTTGAGCTGGAAAGAAGCGAACTTGACATAGTCCTCAGGCCTGACATTGCTACATTCAAAATGCTTGTTGATGTCCACGAGCCAATCATCGGCATCCGTGGCCTCGGCACAGTAGCTGAAAGACTTGGGCTGATTTGGGAGAAACTGGTTGAGTGTAGCAAAGTGAAACTGATTGTTGCCTTGACCTTGATTGCCTTGATTGCCTTGCCCTTGAGTGCGTTCTTGCAAGAGTTGCAGAATCATCTGAGCATTGGCGTTGGTGGCTGCCATGATTGCTTGCCATGCCTCCGGAGGTGGAGGTGGTGGCGGAGGGTTCGCTTGACTCCCTTCATTGCGATCC
This sequence comes from Aegilops tauschii subsp. strangulata, assembly GCF_002575655.3. Classification (NCBI taxonomy): domain Eukaryota; kingdom Viridiplantae; phylum Streptophyta; class Magnoliopsida; order Poales; family Poaceae; genus Aegilops; species Aegilops tauschii. The sequence continues at coordinate 162,947,449 of NC_053035.3, read as the reverse complement.
GGATTCTGACGCGTTGGCGGAGCCATCCTGAAGAGGGTGACATCCGTTAGCATCTTGATAGACAAATAGATAAGTAGAATCAACGGATAGAAATTGCAACATATAGTCTTCACAATAAACATTCGAACGAAGATGAACGAATGAATTCCGTAGTAAATCATCACACTTCCATAAGTTGAGAAGCCACTTGAAAAAGATATGGAATCAACATATGACTTCGAAGCAACTCAAATACCACAAATGAAAAACAAAACAAAGTATTGGCTTGCAGAATAAGCCGGAACACACATATGATAGAGATTTCGTCCGAAGTTTTCGTGGTGGGGCCCACACGGGCTCAATCGTACAGCACCATCATGTACAAGGCTGTGCACATGACATACGAAGCGTCCCTGAGTCGGCATAGCCATGGACTCTTTAAGACACTACGAGACCACTGTAAAACCAACCGTGTACAGGCGGACCACTAGACGTCGAACCCCAATCTCATATCATGCGTCTGTCGGAAAGATATCCTAAGGCTACTAGAATTCCCACTTATAAACTCCCGAAACTTTCTGGTTATGCAATCTGGTGTAGGGGATACAGGGGACACAAAATATATCACCCAAACTAGCAATCCCTAGATCCAGCTGTATCCATCCGTCAACACATAACCAAGACACCTTCGGAAATCGTTTACCTCAACCTTCGAAAAACATCCGTTATACAAGTTATGGAAATACTCCCGAACTCCCGCCCCAGTACTGGGTGGCGTCGAGGTGATCTCACCAACAACTTCATAAAAGAGATTTCGATGTCGGCGAAACTCAGGTATTCCAGAACTGCAACGATAAAATTGTGATGACAACACCTCGGAGCTGAACTCCCCGGGACACTGCCACAACCCCTAAATGTCAGGAGGCACCAAGAACAATGTTCTCGTCACAAAACCATCGGAACGATTCCAAGATACCCGCGTGATCCTAAATTTTTTTTTAGTGAAATTTGAGGAGAGAATAGCGAAAACTTCTATGTCAGGAGACCTCACCAGAGCGACGAAGGGACTGAGGAGTAAAACGAATCCTACTCTCCGATATATATAATCCTAAGACTCAAAACATTTTTGTTCTAGACTCAACAACGCCAGTGATTTGATCAAGCAGGGGTCTCCTAAGTCGGGGATGGCTCTGATTACCAACTTGTAACGCCCACGATGCGGCTATATCTCCCACGTGTCGAGGCACGACTTAGAGGCATAACCGCATAGTGGTTTTGTCGCAAGAAGGGTCATCTTCACACAATCCCATGTAATGAACAAGAATGGGATAAAGAGTTGGCTTACAATCGCCACTTCACACAATACATGAATATAATTCATACATCATCCAAAATACAAACATATAGACCGACTACGGTCAAAACCCAGATGAAAATAAGATAACCCCAAATGCTAGATCCCCGATCGTCCCAACTGGGCTCCACGACTGATCATCAGGAAAAGACACATAGTAACGACCACGTTCCTCGTCGAACTCCCACTTGAGATCGACCCCATCATCTGCACTGGCATCGTCGGCACCTGCAACTGTTTTGGTAGAATCTGTGAGTCACGGGGACTCAGCAATCTCACACCCGCGAGATCAAGACTATTTAAGCTTATAGGAAAGGAAGGTGTAATGAGGCGGAGCTGCAGCGGCAATAAGCATAATGGTGGCTAACTTGCGCAAATGAGAGCGAGAAGAGAAGCAACGGAACGGTCGTCATCTAACAAAGACCAAGAAGTGATCCTGAACTCCTACTTACGTCATACAAAACTCAAACCGTGTTCACTTCCCGGACTCCGCTGAGAAGAGACCATCACGGCTACACACGCAGTTGATGTATTTTAATTGGGTCAAGTGACAAGTTCTCTACAACCGGACATTAACAAATTCCCATCTGCCTCATAACCGCGGGCACGGATTTCGAAAGATATTACCCTACAGGGGTGTCCCAACATAGCCCATCAAAAGCTCTCACGGTCAACGAAGGATAAACCTTCTCCCGGAAAGACCCGATCAGTCTCGGAATCCCGGTTTACAAGACATTTCGACAATGGTAAAACAAGACCAACAAAGCCCCCGAATGTGCCGACAAATCCCGATAGGAGCTGCACATATCTTGTTCTCAGGGCACAACGGATGAGCCAGACGCCGGGTTGGCATAGACCCTGGTTGCCCAGGGGGCGCCGGACATCGCTCGGTTTGGGCCAGCACTCGAAGGAGCACTGGTCCGGGGGTTAAAATAAAGATGACCCTCGGGCTCGCGAAAACCCGGGGGAAAAGGCTTAGGTGGCAAATGGTAAAACCAAGGTTGGGCCTTGCTGGAGGAGTTTTATTCAAGGCGAACTGTCAAGGGGGTCCCATAAATCACCCGACCGCGTAAGGAACGCAAACTCAAGGAACATAATCCCGGTATAACAGTAACTAGGGCGGCAAGAGTGGAACAAAACACCAGGCATAAGGCCGAGCCTTCCACCCTTTACCAAATATATAGATGCATTAATTAAATAAGAGATATTGTGATATCCCAACATATCCATGTTCCAACATGGAACAAACTTCAACTTCACCTGCAACTAGCAACGCTATAAGAGGGGCTGAGCAAAAGCGGTAACTTAGCCAAACAACGGTTTGCTAGGAAAGGATGGTTAGAGGCTGACATGGAAAAATGGGAGACATGATATAGCAAGTGATAGGTAGCGCAGCATGGCAATAGAGCGAACAACTAGCATAGCAAAGATAGAAGTGATTTCGAGGGGTGGTCATCTTGCCTGCAAGGTTCTCAGAGTTGTCGAAAGCTTGATCCTCGTAGGCGTACTCAACAGGTTCCTCGTTCACGAACTCGTCTCCCAGCTCTACCCAAGACAAGAACACAAGCAAATGGAACCACAATCAATCACGAGAAATGCACAAGCAACATGATGCAAAACATGTATGATATTCGAGATATGATATGCGATGCATATGCGTGCTCCGGAAGGAAAATGATGAACATGACAGTAACTTGGAAAACCAAGCATGCCACTGGAAAGATGAGATGATTTCGGTCGAAATCGATATAAAGATCACCGGAAACGGATGGATGGTTTGCAAATGGCAAGCAAAACAAGAATGACACGAATCTGCGATTAACGGGATGATAACACCTAAAATACAACAAGTAACAATGCTACAGCTCTCCAACATAGCAACAAATCACATGGCAGTAATCTACAGGAGATGCTTGACAAAAGATGAACACTGAGCTACGGCTAGATCACAACATATCAAGCACAAACAAGCATGGCAAAAGTGCAAAAGATAACAGGATCACAGACTTAGTGAAATTACTGGACATGCAGAAAACAGCATCAGGTAGCAATGTTCAGAGCACGAAACAAGGCGTGGAAGTGTTCTACTAAATACATATGACAAAAGTCCCTTAGTGACCATAAGCCAAAAAGGATCAGAAGATATGATGGCAAGCATGTAAACATAGCAAGTTTCATTATCAGGTTTCAGACTTGGCAGAAAACAGAGCATGGCAGGAATAATAATATGTAGGCCTCTTTGTGAGCTTGATGCACTCACTACAGAGCAATGCATGACAAACCAAGTACACCTACAGCAAAATGGCATGTTTAGGAAGCTATCCATGGCAAGAACAAAAGCATTGCAGGTATGGATCAACTACAATAAGCTTGGCAAAATTGCATATCATGTTAAGAGTCTGCCAGAAATATTTTATAGCAAAAGTAGAGCAAGATTGAGTCATGCTGTGGTACTCCATAATTGCAAAAAATTACAGGAATGGATCTATTACAATAATAGCTACAAAACACCCTTACTGAACATCTCCAAAATATGCATGGATCTCTCTGTAGCATCAAATTTACATGGCAACAAAATAACAGCAGACAAGGACTTAAAGAAATCACTAAGTCCCTGAAATCAGAAACATTACGGAGCCTACTTTGCAAGCTTGTGCTAGTCACCACAGAGATCACAAAAATACATGTCATACACCCTTGGAAATATGGCATGGCATACTTCAAAACACATGTAGAGCTCAAGCCCATAAGATACACGGATTAAATGATACAAAAATGACAAATCTCCAAGTTCTGCTAAGAACCAGCAGATAACAACAACTAGCCCTCTTCCAACAGATATTTGGGCATCAGATGACCTCTAATGAACATGGTGCAATCGAACAAAATGAAGAGCATCACGATACGAACAATTTGACATATTACACGCACAAATCGAAGCTATATGCGAGGAGTTATGCACTGAGGAACATGGGCATATGCTGTAGAAAAATAATGACAGAATATTTCGGGAGGAAATCGGGTCAACCTCTTGTCAAACGGGATCGAGATCTGAGGAGCTCCTCGAGCTCGGGCCAGTGACCGAAGGAAGAGGACGGCGGCGCGGGGGAGGAGATGGCGCGGGGAGGCGCCGGCGGAGGGGCGAGGGGCGCCGGCGGGCACGGGCGCCGGCGGGCGCGGCGGTCGGCAGCGGCGAGCCGCGGCGGCCACGGCGGCGAGCGGCGAGGCGGCGGCGCTGGGCGCGGAGGCGGGCGGAGGCGCGGGCGCTCGGGCCCGGGAGGGCCGCGGTCGGGCCCCGACGGGCCGGCGCGGTACGGGCGGCGGTGGGACACGTGGCGGCCCCGGATTGGCTGCGGGCGCGGTGGCGTTTTCGTCCGGCGGCGCTGGACACGTCCGCCCGCGGAGAGGAGATTTTTAGGGTTTCGGGGACTGCGAATGTTATTTCGGGATGCTCATATATAAATAGGTAGAGGGAGCTAGGAGGCTCCAAATCAGGTGCGGTTTTCGCCCACACGGTCGTGATCGAACGACCTAGAGCATGGAAGAGAGTTTGGTGGGTTTTGGGCTGGTTTTTGAGGGGTTTTTTGCTGGACACTCAAATGGACATTGCGGATGCCCGGTTAACCGTTGGAGTATCAAACGACCTCCAAATTGAACGAAACTTGACCGGTGGTCTCCGGGTGGTATAATAAGGCCACTTGGCAAGCCTCGGTCCATTCCGAGAAAGTTTGACACCCACTCACGAAAGAAAACAAGAGGGGTGCACCGGAGGAGATGGGAGCGCCGGATTGCAAAACGGACAACGGGGAAAAAGCTCAGATGCATGAGACGAACACGTATGCAAATGCAATGCACATGATGACATGATATGAAATGCATGACATGAACAAAATGCAAAAATGAAAAACAAAACCCTACCATGGAGGGAATATCATAACACATAGCCGAAAATGGCAAGAGTCGGAGTTACAAATATGGCAAGTTACATGCGGGGTGTTACAACTTCTTCCATTTATCTAAATGACAAAGGGTGTTGAAAATATTTGAATTTCATTTGAGAATATTTCTAATTCTGAAACTTTATGCAACTCAATGATTTTCATGAGCAAAGATAAAATGACTTCTTCAAAACATATGAAATATGAGTTGGGAGTTTCAGAGGATCAAATTCAAAGTCCTTTTGGAAATTATTTTTAATTTGGAGTTATTTGGGTTTTATTCAAATTATTTTTCTCCAAAAATAAAATACATGGAAAATAGGGTAACATGATTCCCTACATCATAAAATTGGAGAGAAATAAATTTGAAATCATTTTGGTACTTTTAAAATGATTTTTATTGGATTTTATTAGAACAGTAGCACTCTTTGCTTTATTCAAATTTGTGTGAATTTTATTTGGCGTTGGAAAAATGTTCATGTTGTAGAAAATCTTTTTCTGAAAATTTTGATATATTATATGCCTATGTTTTTATTTTATTTTAGTTTATCTTTTTTTCTGCTGTTTGTCGTCGTTAAAAAAAACATATCTTCGCCGACTGGGCCGGTCCAGCGCCCAGCCTGGCCGCGGCCCAGCCAGCCGAGCCCCGCATGTCCCCGACCTCCGCCCGGACTCCGGCTCCCGCACGCCAACCGCCGCCGCCATGGACGTCGTGCCGCCTCCGGCCTCCTCTGCCCCCTTCCCCACGCCACCGCCTCCCCCTCCGCCATTAAAAGGCGAGGACCCCGGCCCCCTCTCTCCCCCTCATCTCGCGCCGCCGCCGCCCGCGCAAAGCATCACCGGAGTTGCGGGCTCTGACGAGATCTGCCGCCGCCACCGCGCCCTGTTCCGCCTTCCTCGCCCAACGCCGATGCTGCCGTCGCCTCGCCGCGCCTCCCCGTGCTTCGACCCGAAGCAGCCGACCGCCGGAGCCGCCTCCCCGCTCGCAGCCGACGCCCTCGCCGCCGTCGCACCTCGCCGGCGACCTCCACGCCGCGGTAACCGTCGCCTCTACCCCTCGTTCGTTTGATCCAGATTCGACGGCCCAGATTAGATCGATCTTGTTTTTTTTGAAACGGTATGTGTTAGTTAGTGAACATTCGCTCTATTAGCCCCGCAGCGAACGGTTTTCCAGCTTGTCGTTTTCTGACACGTGTCCAGGGACTTAGTTGTAGAATGTTTTTTTTCAAATTAGTCGTTAATCTTAAAACCTTCACAACTTTTCGCTCGTTTATCCAAATCCAACGAAACCAACACCCACTTCTAAGTTATGATCTCCTCTATCCAGTAATCCAACTCAAACATGTTTTTGAAATTTCAAAATTTGAATTAGATCAGATTTGAATTTGAATCTTCTTTTGATCATAACTTGAGTTTTGTAACTCCAATTTAGTTGATTCTTTTTGCAAATAGAAGCTCTTGACCTAAACTTTCTTATAAGGCCAAATTCATATAATTTTGGTACTGTTAGAAAATGTTTTCTGTTGCAAGAGTTATTTGCCTGTGTTGAAGTTTTCTGAATTGTTTTCTTCGTTCTTCCCGATCTTTTGAGTGATTGCTTATGTATGGTTACTATTGCTTGCTTGCGATAGATTGAAACGGAGTGTGACGAGTAGAAATATCAAGAGTTATGAGTGCGAATCATCTTCATCAACATTGCAGGCAAGTAACACTTTGATCATACCTCTTTTACTACCTAGTTTTATTGCATTAGATCAACCCTCAAACATTGCATGATTAGGATCTAATTAAATTGTGGGTATTGGGAAGTAGTTGAGGTAGTACCTATCACCTGTTCATTATCAAACCCTTGGGAGTTACTTCTACGTTGCTCATATTTCTATGCTATGCTAGTAGACGTCGATTGGGTTTGAGTGTTACCATGACAGATGTCAGATTGCTAATTAATGGTTTACTTAAGGTGGCAACTAAAACTCACATCTGGGTGGATTGAGGTACCTGGGTATTCCAGGATTGCCTGTTTTTCTTTTGGACCACCACCCAGGTTCAAAGGGATCATGAGATTATTCATGCTAGAAACTTCCGTGTGCAGCCACAAGCTATTATAGGCTCTAGCATAGTTGATTAAGTTGTGTGAACTCTTACAGTGGTAGACTAGCAGATGTAGGGGATGTAGGTTGGTACGGTCTATCACATCGTAAGGTGCAAACACTTCTGAAAGACTGTGTCTCGGTCATCCGTTTCTCAAACACCCTCAAGTGCGAGAATCCCAACGGAGGAGATCGAGTCTTGTGGGGAAAAGTGCACAAACCTCTGCAGAGTGTATAAACTAATCATGATTAGCCGTGTCCCCGGTTATGGACATCTTGAGTATCTAGTTCTTGGATTATCCTGTTGATCTCATCACGTTACTTAAATAATTTGTTGGGTTAATGATGATACTTAATTGGGATTGAGATGCTGTCAACCATCTCAATGTTCCACAACCACCATGATAGTTAAATAAAATTTATTCCTTTGCAGTAGGGAAAAATTGGCTTTTCGCAAAAACATTATAACCATAGAGCTTTTCCACCAGCCATATATGCATGTAGTGATAGCCTTTGTTCATCATTTCTCTATGGTGTGATTGCCAGCATATTCCATGTGCTGACCCGTTTTCGGGCTGCAACGTTTCATGTTGCAAGATTCTTACGACGAGTAAGTGATACGTTAGGGTTACGATTTCTACACTCAACTTTGCCGTTGGTGTTGATGGGAATCCACAACCTTGTTACTTCCGATATTTGGATTGAGGTAATAGTATTTACGTTACTTTATACATGTGATTTACCTCTGTTATAAATCCTCGAGTACTGTGTGTGTCAGCATATCGGTCCAGAGATGACACTTAAGCACAGACACTTGATCCATTCGGGTCGGGTCGCTACAGAATCTTTGAAACACGTTAAAAGTCAAGCTAAACTGAACCGTAGACATGCTAAATGGGTAGAATTCATTGAGACTTTCCCTTATGTCATTAAACACAAGAAGGGTAAAGAAAACATTATTGCTGATGCATTGTCTCGTCGTTATACTATGCTTTCACAACTAGACTTTAAAATATTTGGTTTGGAGACCATCAAAGATCAATATGTGCATGATGCTGAATTTAAAGATATATTGCAGAATTGTAAAGAAGGTCGAATGTGGAACAAGTTCGTCGTTAACGATGGATTTGTGTTTCGTGCTAAAAAGCTATGCATTCCAGCTAGCTCCGTTCGTCTTTTGTTGTTGCAGGAGGCGCATGGAGGAGGACTAATGGGACACTTTGGCGTGAAGAAGACGGAGGATGTACTTGCTACACATTTCTTTTGGCCAAAGATGAGACGGGATGTTGAGCGTTTTGTTGCTCGCTGCACTACATGTCAAAAAGCTAAGTCACGACTCAATCCTCATGGTTTATATATGCCTTCGCCTGTACCTAGTGTTCCTTGGGAGGATATATCTATGGACTGTGTGTTAGGTTTACCTCGAACAAAGATGGGGAGGGATAGCATATTTGTTGTCGTGGATAGGTTCTCGAAAATGGCACACTTTATACCATGTCATAAAAGCGATGATGCTGTTAATGTTGCTGATTTGTTCTTTCGTGAAATTATTCGCTTGCATGGTGTGCCAAATACTATTGTTTCAGATCGTGATACTAAATTTCTTAGTCACTTTTGGAGATGTTTATGGGCTAAGTTGGGGACTAAACTGCTTTTTAGTACTACTTGTCACCCCCAAACTGATGGTCAAACTGAAGTAGTCAATAGAACATTGTCTACTATGCTTAGGGCTGTTTTGAAGAATAATAAGAAAATGTGGGAAGAATGCTTGCCTCATATTGAATTTGCTTATAATCGTTCGTTGCATTCTACTACTAAGATGTGCCCTTTTGAAATTGTGTATGGTTTCCTACCTCGTGCATCTATTGATTTGTTGCCTCTTCCATCTTCGGAGAAGGTTAATTTTGATGCTAAACAACATGCTGAATTGATCTTAAAAATGCATGAGTTAACTAAGGAAAACATTGAGCGTATGAATGCTAAATATAAACTTGCTGGAGATAAGGGTAGAAAACATGTTGTCTTTGCACCTACAGATCTTGTTTGGTTACATTTGCGTAAGGATAGGTTTCCTAATTTGTGCAAATCAAAGCTAATGCCACGTGCTGATGGTCCTTTTATGGTGTTAGCGAAAAATAAATGATAATGCATATAAATTTGAGCTGCCTGCAGATTTTGGGGTTAGTCCCACTTTTAACATTGCAGATTTGAAGGCTTATTTGGGTGAGGAAGATGAGCTTCCGTCGAGGACGACTTCATTTCAAGAAGGGGAGGATGATGAGGACATCAATAACATTGTTACACCCACAACCCCTGCTACTATACATACTGGACCGATTACTAGAGCTCGCGCACGTCAATTAAATTACCAGGTACTTTCGTTCCTTCGTAATGATTCTAATGTTCATGAGAATATGATGCTGCCTAAATTGGATACATTTGTTTTGCTTACAAATAAAGGGCCTAGCTTGGAGAAGGATGAACATTGGAGCAAGAACAAGCATGGAGTTGATGGCATGCGCAAGGGAGACAAGAACAGAGTTTCAAGTGATGATTTCAGGACTTTGAAGCCACCATAATGAGTGCATGAAGCCTTGGACAAAATATACAAGATGCCACTTCATAATTTTCGTCCAGAGGCTATTCTTGGTGCTGCGTCACCTTATTTTTGGGCCAGGCCCATGTAATTTCGAAATACTTCAATATAGGCTATTTTTAGAGTCCGTATGTGTGGGGAAACAAGAGTTAGGGTGGGTTTCGGACCCCTCCTCCAAGGGCCACAAAATTTCCCCCCCTCTTCCTCCATATATATAGCCCCTAGGGCATCGTTTAGACTTTCGGTTTTATTTAGATTAAAAGTTTGCCATAGCTGCAACTTCGCGTACTTCGTTTATGTCAACGACCAGGCAAAGGCGTCACAGAACTCCACCTTCATTAATAAAGCTTTCCTCTTTTATTCGCAATATTCAGATTGCAATCTCAGTTTCTTGCTTGTTCTTCGTTTGCTCGCAGGAAATAGACCCTCGTGGTCAGGTTGATCGTGCTCCGGCGTGGTCAATAACCCCTCGGAAGTTGGTTTAGCGATTGCTAAGGCGCGACGTCTTCGCACGTTCGTAGTCGGATCCTCAAAGTCGACTCCCACAGAAAACGATTGCTATCTCATCGAAACATCGGGACACCTTTGCCTCTATCACTTTGCATACTCTGGTACCTTGGAGAAGCTAAGGAGCAAGGCGGAGCGGAAGGAGAATATGGACGCGAAGAAGGAGATGAAGAAGAGCTGCCGAAGAAACTACAGCCACCGGACGTCTGGCGCCTGAAGCCCAGCCTGCCCAAGTCCCAGCCCACGTAGTCCCCAGCGAGCGGACGTCCGGCCGGGACCGGACGACCGGACACACTCTCCAGCGAGCGGACGATCGACGAGGACCGGACGTCCAGCGTCACCACATCAGAACCAATATTAACGGAAGTCCGAAGTCACCGGACGTCCGACACCCCCATCACAGAACAGAATCAGCGAAAGACCGACGACTACCGGACGTCCGGCCGTTCCTGAGCCACCGGACGACCGACCCCTAGCGGACGTCTGTTGCCTGTGTGTCCACAGCCTCGGGCTGATGCCCTTGTACCCCTTCACTTAGACCCCCATTTGTACTACGACTATAAATAGACCTCTCCCACCTCCTAGTTAGGGTTAGCAAAGGATTAGCTCATGTTTGTGTGAGAGCTTTGCTCATCCACTTGGTTACCTTCTCCTCGGAGACGTGCCTCCATCGGAGAAGATCCTTCCAAGCGGATTCAAGACCCCCTCTTGGGTGGCCCCCATCAAGACCTCCTCACGGAGAAGAACCGGTTACCTTTGTGTCGTCTTTTGTTGGACTTGGATCTTGTATCTCACCTTTGTGTTCATCGATCTAGTGCATGTGTGATCTAATTTTGTTGGTTTAGTTTTCCTCTTGTGTTTTCCTTTGTGTTTTCCCGTGTGTTCATCGTGTTCTTAGTTGGGATCCGCTCCTTTCGTGAAAGATCGGCCATCTAGGATTCCACCCTACATCAACTCTCCAGCCAATCAAAATAGACCAACACTTTCTCTCCTTTTTTTCTCTCTCTCGCCACGGAAATATGCTTCATCCAATATTTTTTTCCTTTTCAACCGATCCAAGTTTTCTCTCTCCTTTTTTTCTCCTTGACCAGATAAATGTCACAAGTACTAGTTAAAAGCAGTAGTCACACAACTCCACATGCTAATCCTTTTTTTTGCCTTATGTTCACTGGTTAAAGATAATGTGCGTACCTTCCTTTCCTTGTATTTCGCTCTCACTATTTTTTTAAAGCACTACTCACGGTTTCCAAAGGAAAACAATACCAGCAAGGCAACAACCGGACCAAAATATCTACTCTTTGGAAACGCCCCCTCTATCTTCCAAATTCCAAACGTAGAAACAACCAGCTCTCCCTCTCTCTGTTCCTTTTATTCCGCGAACCTCCTTTTCTCGCTGCGATCTCCAAGGATCCAAACTAGTACGTATTATGATTTGGTCAGCCAAAGGAAGGAAACAAATCTTTTTTTTAACCGAAGAACAAATGCATCTGATATTTATTTGTTTCCTTTTAGTACCGATCCAAGGCGTTCCAAAAAAAAAACTGCACGTAGGAGTCAATCCAAAGTTACTACCAGTCGGACTAGATGTTTTTTTTATCCCTTGCCGCGCTCTCCACGTCTCCCCTAAGGAAGCTGTTTTTTTTTCAAGATCCTTTCCAAACCGGTCAGCTCTTTCTTTCTTTTATTTTTATTTCTATCCAAAGTTAAACAACCAACGTGGGAGGGAATCACGTCCCAGATCCAACCGATCTGCTCCGTTTTTTTCTCTAGCTGATTCAATCTCTTTCCTTATCTTTCTTTCCAAACATACATGCATGCACGGCCAATCATGATTTTTTTTCCTTCAATATCCAAACGTGGCAACTATCTCTCTCTTTTTTTTGGTCGATCAGAACTTGCCAAAACTGAGTCCAACAAAATCAATCGCAACAAGATCACCATAAGAATGTGGCCGAACCCCTTTTTTATAAGTAGGCTGATCTGACTTGCCTTTCTTTTTCTATCACGGTGGACCAGTCCAAAGAAAATCCAGCAAGCGTGAATTGCCAAGACTCCACCCCACGTACACCTTTCCTTGGAATCCAAACCGAATCTGCCTTTTTTTCTTTTGCTATTTTTTTTCTTACTGTCCAAATACCGAATCTGCTATGTAGCCTTGAAACGAATCAGCCAACAACAAATCCAATGCCTAATCTCCACTTCGTTTCCCTTTTTTCTTTCCAAAACATGAAGATCAACGTTGGCTACTCCCTGTTTCTGTATCTCTTTGCGTTCTAAGAAAACTTTACGTGCAACCAATAACGCAATCTTTCCTGACAATAACAAAACGTCACTTGTGCTCGGTGGATGCGACAATAATTATGGCGGTGAAACAGATCGAGAAGATGACGACTTACGACAATTGCGAATGGAGGTGACAACGGGGATAAAAAAATAAATGGCAGCGGAATATGACAATGAGGTGGATGATCGTGTATGTGGATGCGGCATGAACAAAACTTGACTAGAACTCGAAACTCTAAAAGACTAGATACCAAAACCAGCAACTCGACACACGACGCAACCGAAAATTCAACAATGCAAAAAAAACTAAGTGGCAATGGCGAAAAGGCTCAGACCGTCTGGGACACGGATGAACTAATCTAACTTTTTTGTGGCTTTTTCATGGACTATAGGTATGAAGAACAGATGCAAACTAAGACTGAAAACTGGAAAAATCTCACCGAGCAACCTGAAAACTGATACCACTTGATAGAGGCGGGGTGTCCCGATCTTTCGATGAGATGATAACTATCGATTGGGTGGAGACGACTTTGACGACCCGACTACAAACGTGCACGACGTTGCGCCTTAGCAATCGCTAAACCAACTCCGAGAGGTTATTGACCACACCGGAGCACGATCAACCTGACCACGAAGGTCTATTCCTACAAGCAATCGAAGAACAAGCAAGAATATGATTAAGCAATCTGAATATTGCGAATATGGATGAAGTATTGATAAAAGTGGGGTTCCATAAGCTGTCTTGGTCTGGTCGTTGGACACAAACGAAGTACATGAAGTTGCAGCGATGGCTAACTTTTAACTAAATAAAATCCAAGTCTGAAAGATTGCCTTAAGGGCTATATTTATAGGGAACAGATACGGGATTTTGTCCACCCTTGGAAAGGTGGGACTAAAACACCTCCTAAGTCGTTTTCCCTACAATATGGACTCTCAAAATAGATTACATGGGCCTGGCCCAAAATAAGGTGGCGCAACACTAGTAATAAGCTATGGACGAAATTTATGAAAGGCCATCTTGTATATTTCGTCCATCATCTTGTATGTCATCATGGTGGCTTCAAAGTCCGGAAATCTCCACTTGAACCTCTGTTCTTGTTCTCTTCGCAAGCACCTTCATCTCCGTGCTTGACCATGCTCCAATGTTCAACATTGTTGTCCGTGCTAGGCCCTTCAATTGCAAGCAACACAAATGTATCTAAGTTAGGCAGCATCATATTCTCATGAACACTAGAAACATTACCAAGAAACGAAAGTACCTGATAATTTAATTGGCGTATCTGAGCTCTAGCAACTGTTCCAAGAGGTAAAACAGTAGGCGATATGGGTGTAAATGTGGTACCCATGTCCTCATCATCCTCCCCTTCTTGAAAACAAAGCCGTCCTCGGCGTTGCTTAATCTGAAATCTGGCTAACAAAAGAGACAAGGTGTAGACGTTGTATATGTATATGTCATCCATTTTCACTGATCTCAGTTGGGGCACATGTGACACAGTTATACAAAAGCACCCTTGATGCGGAGCATCCCACGTTCATCCCCATGTACACGAAGACGGACAAGCCGCCAAGTTCACGGATGAAGAGAACCGCCGGAAGGAGAAGAAGACAGCTCCAGGGCCCGGACATTCGGACCCAGCCCCGGACATCCGGCCGCTGGAGACGTCCACTACAGCAGCATCCCAGCCGCCCAACATCAACAGGCCCCGGACATTTGGCCCCAGCCCGGAAATCCGGCCAGAAGCTCGAACATCCGGCGCCATGCATCAGAACCTACAGAAGCTGACTCCACCAGCCCGGACATCCGGCCCTTCGGGAAGGCCCGGACATCCGGCCCGTCGCCCGGGCATCCGGCTCCGTCTGTCTGCGCACAGTCAAGGGCCCAAGCCCATGTACCCTTCTGCCCCCTAGACTATATATACTCTCCCATGATACGGGGCTAACCCGATGTAGGCCGGTCTTTCACGATTGGAGTGGGTTACCTCGAAGAACACGATGAACACGGGGAAGAACGGAGAGAAATCACAAGGGGAAACACTCAAGAACAAGTCCAATCACACATCCACTCGACAATCAAACACACAAGATCCACAAGGTACATGAACAACAAAGGGAAAGATACAAGGTAGCGTTCATCTCAAATCCAAGAGGAGATGAGGTCTTGGTGATATCCTAGGCGGATCTTCCCTTGCGGGGTTGTGACACCCAAGTTTTTATTTGGATTTTTCCAAAAAGATTTCTATTTTGACTTGAGGGGAGCAATTTAAATTTTTCTTTAAGAGAACCCTCCCTCTCATATATTTTTCCTTATGGCAAAAGTTTTGTTTGGATTCACCCAAGATCTGCCTTTGGTCTTGGAAGTTCTTACTTTTCATTTGGACTCAAAACAAAATGTTTTTCATTTGGGAAAATAACTCCTGAAAATCTTTTTGAATTTGCACTATGGCTTTTGGAAAGTCCTTCACCACATTCAACTTTCCCTTCTTACCATGACATTTGTGCAAATCCTCTCCCCAAATCCTTCCCTCATCTTTGGATCATGTTTTACACCTAATCCAGCAAGTTGAACCTCCCCATGTGATTATTCCCATCCAAATTTCATTCAAACAAATTTCTGCCTTCTATTCTACCACTTGGGGATTTACAAAGGAACTCCATTTTCTGTTTGGACTTTTACCACCAAACTTCTTTCCCCTCCTAGTCCTTTGAACCCTCAACCTGGAACCATGAAGATCCACTAGTCTTCAGTTCAAAAATTTCAAACTACACCTGCTGCAAGTTTGGACCAGATTTGGCAAATTTGGTGAAATTCATTCAAAACCTTCTCCAAAAATTCCAAGTAAATTCAGGCAGCCCCTGGGTGCTTTGAGTGTTCATCTCACCAAGTTACAGCTCCAGAAAAATTTATCTCATATCCAAAACCTTCTGTCGAACACCTGCAGTGCACTGTCTTTGTCAAAGTTCAGAAAGTTCAGAGATTCAGTTCAGTGCTCACTGTCGTTTTCTTCATAGATGGACATCGATCTCGCCAGTGCCACCGCGTCGCCTTGCTCCTCGTCCTCGCCCCCTTGTTCCTGCACCGCACGAGTGCCTGGCACCTTGCGGGCGTCGGCGACGAGCAGCAGAAGGTGCGCCACCCCGTGACCAATGTCGGCGGCGGCTTTGCGGGCGCCAGCGGGAGACACGGCGCCGACGACGCCACCCAGCGCCGCCCAAACCACCGGAGCTCGCCGCGTGGCCTTCCACTCCCCCGAACATGCTGCCGCTCTCGTCGTGAACCGCAGGGCGCGGAGCGCGCTCTCTGCCGCCGTTGAGCCCGTGCGGTCACCTCACCGTGGACCGACGCCATTACGCCAAGACCGACCCCGTTTAGCTGCAAATCGAGTCCAGTAACATCCACTGATGCTGCCCGACCGCTCAAACCCCCTGCCAACCCACTGCTCCGCCGTAATCGCTCGCCGGAGATTCACCGTTCAGGGCCATCCCGTCGATCTGCCTATAAATAGGGGCCCCGAGCTTCAACTCGAGCACCCACCAGCCCTGCTCTCCCCCTAGAGCACGCCTAGCCACTGGAAGAGCCCCGAGGAGGTCTCCTTCCTCGACTCTGGCCGCCGCGACCCGCCCCGGGATCCAGCCCGATTCGCCCCCGTGTGTGCTCCTCCGCCTCCATTCTCGTGCCAGTAGCCTCACCTTGCATCCCTCTTTCTGACCCGCACTTCAATTTGAAGCTTGCAGCCCTCCACCGGAGTTCCCCATCCTCACCCGAGCCACCGTCCGCCGGAGAAAGTGTCGCCGTCGACATAGTGCTCCTCGTTGGATGAGTCCACCACCCACCGACGCGGAAGAGGACGCTGAAGCTCTTGGTACCCTCCGTTTCTCCTAACTCGCCGTGGTTCGACGCCGGCGTCCACCGCAGTCTTCGGGCGCCGGCGAGCTTTTGAAACCTGACATGTGGACCCCGCATGTCAGCCTCTGTTCTTTTATTCGCGAACCGTTTTCTGTTGGCGCCTTCGGGCAAAATACGTTTCCTCCTTTGCGCTTGCGCATTCCCAGCCGAAGCGTTTTCTATTTTCTCAATAAAAAGGTATTTTTGAGTGATTCTTTTTCTGACATTCTTCAAATTTTGTCTAGTTTTTTATGGGATTTATTTGAAAAATAATTGGAAAAGTTTCTGTGTATGTGTTGGTTTTCACGTTAGTGCCCGTTTCGTGATTTGCCGTAGGTTCCGGGAGAGGTGACGGAGCCGCGAACTTCGCCGAGCTAGACTCCGACTTCTTCAAACCAGGCAAGCATGTTTGAACATTTGATATGGCAGATGTTTTGCATGTTCATGTGAAAGTTCGTGCGTGGCATGTGAGTGTCGATAAATACCTCGTTGCTTGTACGGCAACGACCCGGTTGTCCCAAAGTTGCGATGACCTCTGTTGAGAGGTGGCCAAATCATGTGGTGACATGAAGGGCAGCAAGGTGGTACTGTTGTAGCATGCCAGCCTTGCACCATCCGACTTTCTTCGACGTTAACGTGGTTGGAGCCACGTTATCGATCTTTTCCCGCATGTTCCAAAGTTGCGATGATCTCTGATGAGAGATGGCCTAATCATGTGGTGACATGAAGGGCAGCAAGGTGGTACTGTTGTAGCATGCCAGCCTTGCGTCATCCGACTTTTCCGACGTTAACATGGTTGGAGCCGTGTTACTGTCCCTTCCCCTTTCCGTGCTACCACATGTCTCATTGCCAGGATGCGGTTTAGTAAGTTGGTAACCTCTTTCCGTGTACACACCAAACAGAGAGGCCGGGATGATGGTACCTTGGCCCAGGATTAAAGCCAGTCATTCGGTCAGGGGGCATGGGTGTTTCCGGTTGGGACCGAGAGGGGGGGCACCCCCTTAGAGCGCGCGTATATAAATTTGATCCCATGCTACGCGAGGTTGTAGCCTCCCCGTCTCAAGGTTTTTCTTGAATGTCGCCGAGGGTGATCCCTGGCTTCAGATGGTTGAATTGGGTGTGTACTGGTTAGACGTGTTTCCTCCAAAACACCGCAGACGGAACTAGTCCCCGTGACTACTGAAATCCGTTGGCTGTGGTTAAGTACAAACTCTGCAGAGTCAATTCCTTCCAAATCATCGTATCCATGATCAGTAGTGTAAACATTATATCCATATCTATCCGTGTGAAAAACTTGTCCCCGGTGAACAAGCTCAAGTGGTAAAATTTCAGATCTATTGTTATTCCAGTGGATGGACTAACTTTATTTTGTGTCTCATGCTTGTGATAATTTATGTCTCCGAACTGTTGTAATAATGAGATGTGATATAAGCCCTTTAGGTGACATCGCGCAGACGTCCGACTGTGGCGTGTACTCGTTTCTCACTTTCGATATAAGCCCTTTATGTGATGTCGCTCAGACGTCCGACTGCGGCATGCACTGTCTTTACTTTCTGTTATAAGCCCTTTATGTGGTGTCGCCCCGACGCCCGACTGTGGCGTTATTATTCTGCATTTACATCTCGAGGAGTCTTTCAAACACTCGTTTGGCACCCGCATTATTATTCTGCATTTTCCGCTCGAGGAGTCTTTCAGACACTCGTTTGGCATTATTCCGCATTTTCCGCTCGAGGAGTCTTTCAGACACTCGTTTGGCACCCGCATTATTATTTCGCATTTTCCGCTCGAGGAGTCTTTCAGGCACTCGTTTGGCACCAGTATTACTATTCTGCAGTTTCCGCTCGAGGCGTCATTCAGACCCTCGCTTGGCACCCAGTATTTATTTATGTCAAATCGCACTGGTTAACTTATTCATGTGCTTCATGTTTACATTTGTTATACCTTATGTCCGAACTGACTTGCGAGTACTTTCATAGTACTCACCTGGCTTGTTGTTTTGGCCAGATGTTGACGAAGGTGATCTCTTGGATGAAGAGTTTGATAGCGCGTCCGATGCCTAGAGGACTCCCAGTCAGTCCTGCGCGATCCCGGATATTGGTCACTTGTATTGTATACGCTTCCGCCACCCGCAATAAGTCTTCTCGAGCCTCACGCTCGATGAGTTGTAGTATTCTGGAATCATATCACTCGCTTCGCGATGATATTTCCACCACCGTTATTACCGTGAGTTAGAAGTTTGCCACCCTTTCCGCCGTATTGTTTTATCGGCGTGCCTGTAATAAATTGTTGGGCAGTCTTTGCTCAACCTTGTGTTATATTTAGTACCCTGGTATTTTTCTTCTGTGACCAAGATTATTGTCTACCAGTGAGAAGGAATTCTACTTCGCTGGTCCGTAAAAGGGATTGGTCTCTCAATAATTATTTTATTGAAAAACCGGTCATGACAAGCTTGGTATCAGAGCCAGGCTGACTGTAGGAAGCCACTAGGTGCGATCGCTAATCGGTTATTAGCGTCTTTTGTGCTTTTTCAGCATTTTGCAATTGTAGCTATTTTCTGTTGGTCATCATAAAATTTATGACATGACTACTCAGAATTTTTGCCTACTTTTGTAGATGGCTGGCAGCAGCTGTGAGAATCGAGTGTTCACCAACGTACCCGAGAGGTTTGTCAAGCTCCTCGTCTCCATCACCAAGCTCGCGATCGGGCCAGCAGCTCGCCCAGAGTTCACACTCTATCAGCACAAGCTCAGTGACGACGTGTCTATGCACCAAGCCGTGGTGCAGTTCAAGGGAGGACGTTCTGCTGCTCGTCACTTCCCTTTTACGGGAAGGGCCATGCCTACGGAGAGGCATGCCATGCAGATGGCTGCCCGTGAGGCGATAGCTCGCCTTCGGGACATCCTTCCTACGATGAAGACTTGTCGCTACCGCCACCTCCCATGCCATGTGCCTTACACCAGCCACTATGCGTTCGCCTGCCATCGGGGAGAACGAGATGAAGCCATCGAAATGGTTGTGGAGTATCTCAAGGCGCTGGAGGAGTCTTTCGACAACCTCGTAGATGATCTTGTGGCTGCCCGCATGGACTTAGTCCGGGGCGGTCCTGCCAGCAAGAAGGAGCTTCTCCACACAGCGCCGCCTCTGACATTCGTCTCGTCTTCAGCCTCGTATGCACCGGCCGTTTTGGCCACTGCTCGCCGTCTGCCTACCACTGAGGAGTTCGACCGAGTCATCGCTCCTACTCCAGTCAGAGCCGCACCGCCTGCCGCACGCGCTCTACCACCAGTCGCCCCCGCACCATCACCGTCGCGCAGCGTCGCACGCCCGGAGCCAACTAGAGAGGAGGAGGTTGATTCTCCTGGACCGCTGAGCCTTGCCATCGGCAAGGGGAAGGAGATCTTCACCATCTCCGACTGAGAGCACCGAGTAGCCGCGTGTTATGCCTGCTTGTATGATGTGTTGTTTTTATCTGTACGCTAGTTTGTGTTGGTGTGTTTGCTGCCTTCCGGAGAAGTACGCTAGTTTTTAATAGCATGTCAGGATTGTGTACGCACAACCTGAGTGCTGTATCTTGTGTTTGCTTTCGCATGTAAGATTTGTGTTAAGCACTTCTTCTCCGTGAAAATCATTTGTGTTTCTTTGAAAACCTAGAAGCCTTTTTGATTATTACCTTTGCAAGAGTTTTCCTGCGCTACACAGTTTTTCTCATGGGTTTTGCAAATGATACCCCAGACTGGAAAAATGTCTCGCCCATGGACTCGCTCTATGCCCAATCAGCCAGAAGAGGTTTACGGAACACAGACCAGCAACAATTTCACTCAGGGTCAGTCCAGCCAACAGGACAGCGAAGCGGCACTATCTCAAGTATGCCGTCTCTTCGAGCAAAGCCAGCAACAGCACCAGGAGATGATGAACCATGTCATCAATATGGGAAACCACCGTGAACCCTATCAACCACATTCCAAGTTATCTGAGTTACAGAAGACTCGCCCCTCAACTTTTTCTCACACCGATAGGCCACTGGAAGCCGATGATTGGCTTCGCGAGATTGAAAGGAAACTGATTATCGCTCAGTGCTCAGATCATGAGAAGGTGCTTTATGCACCACACTACCTTACTGGAGCAGCCGCAGCATGGTGGGAAAACTTCCTACACATGCACCCCAGGGAACACAACATCACCTGGGAAGAATTCAAGGAAGGCTTCCGTGGGGCACACATTCCCAGGAGCATCCTAAAGATCAAGAAGAGAGAGTTTGATGACCTGAAGCAAAGAGGCATGTCCGTCACAGAATACAACGGCCAGTTTACCCAACTATCTCGTTATGCCTACGACGAGCACATGACAAAAAACAAGAAGATGGAAAAAATCCTGGACGGCCTGGCACCAGCATTAAGATGCCAACTGATTGTACACACCTTTCCGGATTTTAAGACGCTGGTGGACAAGGCCATCACCCTGGAGAATGAGCGCCGTAGTCTGGAAGATATCCGCAAGCGGAAGAGGGACAAGACGACTCTTGCCCGCAGCAACCGAGGCAAGACCGAGAGCCCAAGGACAGACGCAAGGAGATCCACGACTACTGAGCCAAGACCCGTCGAACAATTTCATGCCAGAGACAAGGAGTTCACATACCGTCCAGGGGTCACCTGCTATGCTTGTGGTCAACAAGGGCATTATGCTAAACAGTGCCCGAAGCCAAGAGACACGGCACCCAAGCCGAACAATGGTGGGAACAATCCAGCCCCCAAGCGCAACAACTTCAACCCCAGCAGCAACCACAGGAAGGGTCACCTGAACCATGTGACCAGGGAAGAAGCGCAGAATGCCCCAGACATCGTGCTCGGTACGTTCCCTGTCAACACAGTACCTGCCACGGTTTTGTTTGATTCTGGAGCTTCCCATTCATTTGTTTCGAAGAGTTTTGTTTCACAACACGGTTTTCCGATACTTCCCTTGGAAAAATCTATGATCATCAAGTCCCCCGGAAATAAGCAAATTGCTCAGGGTTACTGCCAAGGAGTGGTCATTGAGTTCGAAGGACTACCATTCCACGCGAATCTCATCGTGTTGGAAAGTAAAGGACTGGATGCCATTTTAGGAATGGACTGGTTAACCACCAACAAAGGATTCATCGACTGTTTCAATCGGACAGTGATTCTCACTCACCATCACGGCAAGACTATAAGAGTTTCCGCTCAAGAAAGGCCACGATCACAGAAACCAAAACTGAACAAGATGGACATCGCAGAATTAAGAAAAGTGCCAGTGGTATGCGAGTTCCCTGATGTGTTCCCGGAAGAACTACCAGGCATGCCACCAGGCCGAGAGATCGAATTCAGCATCGAACTAGCACCTAGCACCGCTCCCATTTATAAGAAGCCGTATAGAATGGCACCCTCAGAATTGGTGGAGTTAAAGAAGCAGATAAAAGAATTGTTGGACAAAGGATTTATTCGAGCCAGCTCCTCACCATGGGGTTCGCCTGTGTTGTTCGCCAAAAAGAAGGATGGGACACTAAGGCTGTGCATAGACTATCGAGCCCTCAATATGGTCACCATCAAAAACAAATATCCGATGCCATGAATAAATGATTTGTTTGACCAGCTCGCACAGGCCAAGGTATTCTCGAAAATTGATTTGAGGTCGGGATATCACCAATCGAAGGTACGAACGGAAGATATTCCCAAGACAGCTTTCACTTCCAGATATGGGTTGTACGAGTTTACAGTGATGCCTTTTGGACTAACGAACGCCCCCGCATATTTCGTCCACCTCATGAACAAAGTATTCATGAAATTCATGGACAAACTTGTGGTGGTATTCATTGACGACATTCTGGTTTACTCAAGGACACCAGAAGAACATGCTGAGCACCTCAGAATTGTTTTGGGAGAATTGAGGAAACATCAGTTGTACGCCAAATTTAGCAAATGCGAATTCTGGCTAAGACAAGTTGGTTTCTTGGGCCATATATTGAACCAAGAAGGCGTGGCCGTAGACCCAGAAAAAGTCAAGGCCATACTGGACTGGAAGCCACCCGCGAATGTTACAGATGTGCGGAGTTTCCTAGGAATGGCCGGATATTACAGGAGGTTTATTGAAGGATTCTCCACTGTGGCAAAACCTATAACACAGTTACTCAAGAAGGACAAGAAATTTGTATGGACGGAAGCATGCGAGCAGAGCTTCCAAGAACTCAAGAAAAAGCTGACAACCGCACCAGTCTTAACTGTGCCAGACATACACAAGAGCTTTGAGGTGTATTGTGATGTGTCCCGAAAAGGTCTCGGATGTGTGCTAATGCAAGATGGCAAAGTTGTCGCATATGCCTCCAGGCAACTGCGAAAACATGAGGAAAATTACCCAACACATGACCTGGAGCTAGCAGCAGTTATACATGCACTCAAGGAGTGGAGGCACTTTTTGTTGGGAAATCGCTGTGAAATATATACAGACCATAAGAGCCTCAAATATATTTTCACACAGCCAGAGCTAAATTTACGCCAACGACGCTGGTTGGAACTGGTCAAGGACTATGACGTCGGTATTCACTACCACCCAGGGAAAGAAAATGTAGTGGCCGATGCCCTTAGTCGAAACCCCAGCCCGGACAGTGACGGTCAGCAAAGTTTGAGGCCTGAGTTTCAGCGAGAGTTCACTCGGCTCAACATGATGTTAGTCTCTGAGGGCACCATATCGAACCTGGAGATACAACCCACCCTAGTGGGACAAATCAAGAAGGCTCAACAGGGACATCCCAGTATCGAAGGCATAAAGAAGAAAATGAACCTTAGCAAGACTTCAGAATTCGTCACGGACAGTGAAGGGACGTTATGGTACCGAGACAGACTTTGCGTACCTAACATTGAGGGACTCAAGCAACAGATCTTGACGGAGAGCCACACCGCTTCATACTCAATCCATCCTGGAGGAACCAAAATGTACAAGGACATTCAGGAAAGATTTTGGTGGCACGGTATGAAAAGAGATATAGCCACATTCATTGCTTGTTGCGATTCATGTCAGCGCATCAAGGCCGAGCACCAAAAGCCAGCAGGGCTACTCCAGCCTAACAGGATACCGGAGTGGAAATGGGATGAAATCGGAATGGACTTCATTGTCGGATTACCCCGATCACAGCGTGGAAATGACGCCATCTGGGTCATCACAGACCGACTAACCAAGGTTGCTCACTTCATTCCTGTGAAGACTACCTACTCCACACAAAGACTGGCAAAACTCTATCTCTCCCGTATAGTTTGCTTGCACGGAGTCCCAAAGACTATAATATCAGACCGAGGCACCCAATTCGTCTCCAAATTTTGGGATCACCTACAACAAGCTCTGGGCACGCAACTAGCTTTCAGTACAGCATACCACCCTCAGACTGATGGACAGACGGAACGTGTGAACCAGATCCTAGAGGATATGCTAAGAGCCTGCGTACTCACCTATGGATCCAGTTGGGAAGAGAGTTTGCCGTATGCCGAATTTGCTTACAACAACAGTTACCAAGCCAGCTTGAAAATGGCACCCTTTGAAGCGTTGTACGGGCGAAGGTGTCGTACCCCATTGAATTGGTCAAAAACCGGTGACAGCCGTATCTTCGGCCCAGACATGCTCAAAGAGGCCGAGGAGAAAGTTAAGCAAATCAGGGACAGACTCAAGACAACACAGAGCCGCCAAAAGAGCTACTATGATCAGAAGCACCGTGAGGTCAGCTTTGAACCCGGTGATTCCGTATACCTCCGAGTATCTCCTATGAGGGGTCTGCAATGGTTCAAAATTAAGGGGAAGCTAGCCCCAAGGTTTATTGGACCATTTTGTGTAAAGGCACAAAGAGGCACGGTGGCCTACCAACTAGACCTCCCCAAGGAGCTGTCAAACGTCCATGACGTGTTCCACGTCTCACAGTTAAGAAAATGTGTGAGCAATCCAGAAAAACATGTACCTCATGAGGACATTGATATGCAACCAGATCTCACCTACAGAGAAAGGCCAGTAAAGGTTTTAGAAGAGTCTGAACGGAGGACCCGTCAGAAAACGACAAGATTTTTCAGGGTTCAGTGGAGCAACCACACTGAGGATGAAGCCACATGGGAGAGGGAAGATTTCCTCCGAGCAGAGTATCCATATCTATTTGAGGATCAGCCGAAATCTCGAGGACGAGATTTTTCCTAAGGGGGTAGGTGTTGTGACACCCAAGTTTTTATTTGGATTTTTCAAAAAAGATTTCTATTTTGACTTGAGGGGAGCAATTTAATTTTTTCTTTAAGAGAACTCTCCCTCTCATATATTTTTCCTTATGGCAAAAGTTTTGTTTGGATTCACCCAATATCTGCCTTTGGTCTTGGAAGTTCTTACTTTTCATTTGGACTCAAAACAAAATGTTTTTCATTTGGGAAAATAACTCCTGAAAATCTTTTTGAATTTGCACTATGGCTTTTGGAAAGTCCTTCACCACTTTCAACTTTCCCTTCTTACCATGACATTTGTGCAAATCCTCTCCCCAAATCCTTCCCTCATCTTTGGATCATGTTTTACACCTAATCCAGCAAGTTGAACCTCCCCATGTGATTATTCCCATCCAAATTTCATTCAAACAAATTTCTGCCTTCTATTCTACCACTTGGGGATTTACAAAGGAACTCCATTTTCTGTTTGGACTTTTACCACCAAACTTCTTTCCCCTCCTAGTCCTTTGAACCCTCAACCTGGAACCATGAAGATCCACTAGTCTTCAGTTCAAAAATTTCAAACTACACCTGCTGCAAGTTTGGACCAGATTTGGCAAATTTGGTGAAATTCATTCAAAACCTTCTCCAAAAATTCCAAGTAAATTCAGGCAGCCCCTGGGTGCTTTGAGTGATCATCTCACCAAGTTACAGCTCCAGAAAAATTTATCTCATATCCAAAACCTTCTGTCGAACACCTGCAGTGCACTGTCTTTGTCATAGTTCAGAAAGTTCAGAGATTCAGTTCAGTGCTCACTGTCGTTTTCTTCATAGATGGACATCGATCTCGCCAGTGCCACCGCGTCGCCTTGCTCCTCGTCCTCGCCCCCTTGTTCCTGCACCGCACGAGTGCCTGGCACCTTGCGGGCGTCGGCGACGAGCAGCAGAAGGTGCGCCACCCCGTGACCAACGCCGGCGGCGGCTTTGCGGGCGCCAGCGGGAGACACGGCGCCGACGACGCCACCCAGCGCCGCCCAAACCACCGGAGCTCGCCGCGTGGCCTTCCACTCCCCCGAACGCGCTGCCGCTCTCGTCGTGAACCGCAGGGCGCGGAGCGCGCTCTCTGCCGCCGTTGAGCCCGTGCGGTCACCTCACCGTGGACCGACGCCATTACGCCAAGACCGACCCCGTTTAGCTGCAAATCGAGTCCAGTAACATCCACTGATGCTGCCCGACCGCTCAAACCCCCTGCCAACCCACTGCTCTGCCGTAATCGCTCGCCGAAGATTCACCGTTCACGGCCATCCCGTCGATCTGCCTATAAATAGGGGCCCCGAGCTTCAACTCAAGCACCCACCAGCCCTGCACTCCCCCTAGAGCACGCCTAGCCACTGGAAGAGCCCCGAGGAGGTCTCCTTCCTCGACTCCGGCCGCCGCGACCCGCCACGGGATCCAGCCAGATTCGCCCCCGTGTGTGCTCCTCCGCCTCCATTCTCGTGCCAGTAGCCTCACCTTGCATCCCTCTTTCTGACCCGCACTTCAATTTGAAGCTTGCAGCCCTCCACCGGAGTTCCCCATCCTCACCCGAGCCACCGTCCGCCGGAGAAAGTGTCGCCGTCGACATAGTGCTCCCCGTTGGACGAGTCCACCACCCACCGACGCGGAAGAGGACGCTGAAGCTCTTGGTACCCTCCGTTTCTCCTAACTTGCCGTGGTTCGACGCCGGCGTCCACCGCAGTCTTCGGGCGCCGGCGAGCTTTTGAAACCTGACATGTGGACCCCGCATGTCAGCCTCTGTTCTTTTATTCGCGAACCGTTTTCTGTTGGCGCCTTCGGGCAAAATACGTTTCCTCCTTTGCGCTTGCGCATTCCCAGCCGAAGCATTTTCTGTTTTCTCAGTTAAAACCCTGGAACTTTTCTGTTTCATTACAGATAAGTCCCTGGACAGAAACCTTTATAACTTTTTAATAAAAAGGTATTTTGGAGTGATTCTTTTTCTGACAATCTTCAAATTTTGTCTAGTTTTTTATGGGATTTATTTGAAAAATAATTGGAAAAGTTTCTGTGTATGTGTTGGTTTTCACGTTAGTGCCCGTTTCGTGATTTGCCGTAGGTTCCGGGAGAGGTGACGGAGCCGCGAACTTCGTCGAGCTAGACTCCGACTTCTCCGAACCAGGCAAGCATGTTTGAACATTTGATATGGCAGATGTTTTGCATGTTCATGTGAAAGTTCGTGCGTGGCATGTGAGTGTCGATAAATACCTCGTTGCTTGTACGGCAACGACCCGGTTGTCCCAAAGTTGCGATGACCTCTGTTGAGAGGTGGCCAAATCATGTGGTGACATGAAGGGCAGCAAGGTGGTACTGTTGTAGCATGCCAGCCTTGCGCCATCCGACTTTCTTCGACGTTAACGTGGTTGGAGCCACGTTATCGATCTTTTCCCGCATGTTCCAAAGTTGCGATGATCTCTGATGAGAGATGGCCTAATCATGTGGTGACATGAAGGGCAGCAAGGTGGTACTGTTGTAGCATGCCAGCCTTGCGTCATCCGACTTTTCCGACGTTAACATGGTTGGAGCCATGTTACCGTCCCTTCCCCTTTCCGTGCTACCACATGTCTCATTGCCAGGATGCGGTTTAGTAAGTTGGTAACCTCTTTCCGTGTACACACCAAACAGAGAGGCCGGGATGATGGTACCTTGGCCCAGGATTAAAGCCAGTCATTCGGTCAGGGGGCATGGGTGTTTCCGGTTGGGACCGAGAGGGGGCACCCCCTTAGAGCGCGCGTATATAAATTTGATCCCATGCTACGCGTGGTTGTAGCCTCCCCGTCTCAAGGTTTTTCTTGAACATCGCCGAGGGTGATCCCTGGCTTCGGATGGTTGAATTGGGTGTGTACTGGTTAGACGTGTTTCCTCCAAAACACCGCAGACGGAACTAGTCCCCGTGACTACTGAAATCCGTTGGCTGTGGTTAAGTACAAACTCTGCAGAGTCAATTCCTTCCAAATCATCGTATCCATGATCAGTAGTGTAAACATTATATCCATATCTATCCGTGTGAAAAACTTGTCGCCGGTGAGCAAGCTCAAGTGGTAAAATTTCAGATCTATTGTTATTCCAGTGGATGTACTAACTTTATTTTGTGTCTCATGCTTGTGATAATTTATGTCTCCGAACTGTTGTAATAATGAGATGTGATATAAGCCCTTTAGGTGACGTCGCGCAGACGTCCGACTGTGGCGTGTACTCGTTTCTCACTTTCGATATAAGCCCTTTATGTGATGTCGCTCAGACGTCCGACTGCGGCATGCACTGTCTTTACTTTCTGTTATAAGCCCTTTATGTGGTGTCGCCCCGACGCCCGACTGTGGCATTATTATTCTGCATTTACCTCTCGAGGAGTCTTTCAGACACTCGTTTGGCACCCGCATTATTATTCCGCATTTTCCGCTCGAGGAGTCTTTCAGACACTCGTTTGGCACCCGCATTATTATTCCGCATTTTCCGCTCGAGGAGTCTTTCAGACACTCGTTTGGCACCCGCATTATTATTTCGCATTTTCCGCTCGAGGAGTCTTTCAGACACTCGTTTGGCACCAGTATTACTATTCTGCAGTTTCCGCTCGAGGCGTCATTCAGACCCTCGCTTGGCACCCAGTATTTATTTATGTCAAATCGCACTGGTTAACTTATTCATGTGCTTCATGTTTACATTTGTTATACCTTATGTCCGAACTGACTTGCGAGTACTTTCATAGTACTCACCTGGCTTGTTGTTTTGGCCAGATGTTGACGAAGGTGATCTCTTGGATGAAGAGTTTGATAGCGCGTCCGATGCCTAGAGGACTCCCAGTCAGTCCTGCGCGATCCCGGATATTGGTCACTTGTATTGTATACGCTTCCGCCACCCGCAATAAGTCTTCTTGAGCCTCACGCTCGATGAGTTGTAGTATTCTGGAATCATATCACTCGCTTCGTGATGATATTTCCACCACCGTTATTACCGTGAGTTAGAAGTTTGCCACCCTTTCCGCCGTATTGTTTTATCGGCGTGCCTGTAATAAATTGTTGGGCAGTCTCTGCTCAACCTTGTGTTATATTTAGTACTCCTGGTATTTTTCTTCTGTGACCAAGATTATTGTCTACCAGTGAGAAGGAATTCTTCTTCGCTGGTCCGTAAAAGGGATTGGTCTCTCAATAATTATTTTATTGAAAAACCGGTCGTGACAGGGGTCTTGGACATATCCCGCAGGATCTTCTCACATGGAGGTCTTGAACTCCATGGGAGTGGTAGTCTCTCTCTCTCCCTCAAGAGTAGAGTGGTACAAGGAGCAAAGCTCTCTATCAATGAGCTATCACTTTGCTAACCCTAACTAGAGGAGGGGGAAGGAGTATTTATAGTCCAAGCCACGAAGGGGTAAGTGGGGAAGGAGATACATGGGTCTCTGGCCCGTGGCTGCGCGCATGCAGGCGCCGGATGTCCGTGTTGGGGGCCAGATGTCCGGGGCTTCGTGAGGCGCCGGATGTCCGGGCTGAAGTGGCCAAACTTTGGGTGCGTTCTGTCGTCGATGCCAGATTTCCGGGGGAAGGGCCGGATGTCCGGGGCTGGCGCCGGATGTCCGGCCGCTGATGCTGTTGGCCGTCTGTTGGTGCAGCTTCTTGGCGGCTGCACAGGTGCCAGATGTCCGGCCGCTATAGCTTCAGCAGCTCCATCTTCGTTCGTCGTCGCTTCCAGGCTTCCCTTGCGGATGGTGTACTTGTTCCTTGGCGCTTGCACTCCTCCTCGTCGTCCGTAGTGTTCCGCCAATATCTATGCATGCACACGAGTGGAGTGTCAAGTAGTATACCATCCTCGAAGGGGTCAAGTGAGCACGTATAAAGGAGATGATTCACCTTTGTGCATGTGAAGTAGATGTCGCACGTGTCACTCGCCAAACGGACTCTTGACATGGTGATGTCCATAGGATGCTCCGCATCATCTCCCCTCCCTTGGGAAAGATCCGACCTCAGATCAAAAGGCAAATCACCATGGGAAAGAGATGGCTTTGCCATGTAGAAGTGGACGTTCACCAAGTACTTGTCATCTTGAAGCTCGAAATGGGCACTCTCCAATGTCGCACCGTCTTGTGATTCCTTCAAAAGGAGTAAGGACAAGAAACACTTGGAAAAACAAATGTGGTTAGCGTTAGTGCAAAACCAAGCATTCAAGAGGTGATTCACCAAACAAGTGTCGTCATTATGCAAAGCATATGGTGTGACAAAGGATTGAGACATGGCATGTAAGTATATCAATCGAGCACAAGCAAAGATATCATGGGGACAAGCATGTAAATGGGAGGTAGAGATGCAAATATGTGTGTCAAGAGAATAAGCATCTACCTCAAGTTCATAGCAAGCATGGGCAACGCACTCAATGAAAGGTCTATGGTATGCATAGGAATCATTCACAACACCTAAGAAGATGAGATGTCTAAACACAAGGGTTAAGTGCAAGACAATCCAAGCATAATGTGCATAGGGTGTAGTGAACATAGTGTGGCACTCAACACTATAGAAAGAGCGATTGTTCATCATGTGTGAGGCAATCAAGTCAATCATGTGACAAGCAATGGGACATGGCATATGTGAAGTGATGACATTGTTGGAACCAAACATATGAGAGGAGCAAATAATCCAAGAATTGGATGCAACACACAAGGCATATATATCATGATGCATGGAATGGTTAAAATGACAAGTCGAAGCAAGATCTCTAACAAGTGTGCAATCAAGTGATCCAAGATGAACAATAAGTCTCATGGGGAAAGCAACACAAGTAGTGTGATCCATAATATCCATGATCATGGTTTGGGGGTTCTCAAAAGAGAAAGATATCACCGTGAAAGCGTGTCCTTGTCCGTCCTTCACAATGCCGAAGTACAAGCAAGTGCGATGTAGAATCATCGTGGTAGAAGGTGGTTCGCTCTCAAGAGCTCGAATGGTCAACTCACGTGAAGCGGAAGTCGACACAAAGTCCAAGTATCCTACACATGCACACAACAAAACAAAGAACGTATGCGCATGGTAGATAAACACATCATCCATCATGATGGTTCTCTTCTCTTGCACATAACCATTAGAAGCACAGGTGCATGAATAATATGATGCAACAATGGCTATATTCATGGCACTGGGTATATGGTGCAAAGAGGTAAGACAAGCATGCTTCACAAGAAATATGTCAAAATCTCCAAATATATGTGAGAATGCTATGGGGGCAAACTCATAAGCAAGACTAATAGCATTGTGGCACTCAATACATGGCAAATCATCTAGCATGAGGGAGGCAACATATGGAGAGATGTGATAAGAAGCAATAACAATCATGTTCAAAGCATGTAGATAGTTGTCATCAACCGCATGAAGTGAGCAAGTATAAATCATTGGTGATGCAACAAGGCAAGCAATAGTAATCAAGTCGTGCAAACTAGTGGAGCGAAGATGCAACACACTAGAGGAAATCATGGCAATCATGTCATGTGAGCAAGCAATGGGCATAGGCAATGCACATGACATATCGCAAGCACGAACACAAAGCAAGATCATAGTATCATCATAGGCATGGGGCACAAAGCAATCATGGCAATAACAAACAATATCTCCACCACGCTTGCAAATAAACATACAAGTACTAGAATCAATCATCATGTGTAATGCAAAGCATGGTGATGCGGAGCATCCTACGATCATCCCCATGGACCAACGGAAACGGGCAAGTTCACCTTCCAGGCCCCGGACATTCGGCCCCTGGAGCGACCACATCAGCCGAAGCCCTGCCGCCCACGTCTACAGGGCCCGGACATCCGGCGTCCAGCCCGGACATCCGGCCCGAGCCCGGAAATCCGGCGCCATGCACCAGAACCTACAGAAGCTATCGCCACCAGTCCGAACATCCGGCCCCCAGCCCGGACATCTGGCTCCTCCTGAAGGCCCGGACATCCGGCCCGACGCCCGGACGTCCGGCTCCGCCTGTCTGCGCACAGTAAAGGGCCGAGGCCCATGTACCTCTTCGCCCCCCTAGACTATATATACTCCATCCCCTTCCTCTTTCTAGGGTCAGCAAAGGATTAGCTCATTTAGAGATAGAGCTTTGCTCATCCATTACGAATCTCCTCCTAGAGAGAGACTGCGGCCCCTCTTCGGAGAAGATCACCTTGGATTCAAGACCCCCTCTTGGGTGGCCCCCATCAAGACCTCCTCACGGAGAAGAACCGGTTACCTTTGTATCGTCCTTTGTTGACTTTGGATCTTGTATCTCACCTTTGTGTTCATTGATCTAGCGCATGTGTGATCTATTCTTGTTGGTTGAGTGATTTCTCTCGTGTTCCCCTCGTGTTTTCCCTCGTGTTTCCCCTCGTGTTCATCACGTTCTTCGTAGGGATCCGTTCCTTTCGTGAAAGATCGGCCTTTTAGGGTTCCACCCTACATCATCTTGGTATCATGAGCCACGTTGATCACGATTTCGGGCCCCCTCTCTTTGTTTTCTAGCTTGATTTTGTTGTTTTTGTCCTAATCCGAAAATTGCCCCACAAAAATAGCCCCAATTTTTTTTGTGATTTGTTGGTGTGATGAAGTTTTGTTGGATTTGATCCGTGGATTTCGTGTGTTGCAGGTAGATCTAGCTTTTCCCCACCTTTTCCCCATTTTCCATCCACAAAAACTTCCGAATTTTGCCCCGGATTTGACCTCTCCACGCGGTGTTCTTCTAGTTCGTCCACGGATCCCCAGCCGGGTCATCCGGCCTGACAACCCGGACATTCAGCCCCTGACAGCATCATTTCCGTCCTCCACTCCGCTTTCCGCCTAACCCTCGCCAAATTTTGTCCCGGTGCCCACATACACTTCCGCATACCACCACCACTTCCGCATAGCACCACCATAGCCCTTCCCGCTACCAACTCCGACAATTTTGACACATTTTGCTTTGAGAATTTGAGTTGTGGTTTCCGTGTCCTATTGTGTTTCGGCTATCTAGGTACGGTTCGGCATCAACATCACCACCGCTCATCTTCGCCAAGGACTACAACGAACGGCTACATCACAATTGTGGTATCAACCTCACCTTGGTATCACTTTGGTATCGTGATATCATCATACTCTCTTGCATTTGCATTGATAACCCCATGGCCTTACTTTTGCGTAGCTTACCCATCGAGACTAGCCTTTGAGTATTGCCGGCAACGTGACTTGTGCACATTAGTGATCATACTTTCCATAGCATACATACCATCATCGTGTTGCATATCTTGGTATCATCTCTTGTGTCACAAAGTTGTCTTCGCATACACAATTGCTATCTTGGTTCGTGAAGCATTGCATGAGAAAAGAGCTCAAACAACAAAGAGCCAAACAAGCTTTTAAGCAAAAGAAGAAAGATAAGCAAAGAGCTTATAAGCAAGAACCATAGCATCATACAACATTAAGATTGTCATACTCGATCATCTTGGATCAAAAGCATAGAAACATCATACATATAGCACACTTGGGATAGAAGTCATTGCATTTTTGCTTAGTAGGTTGTGCACAAGTTCGTATCCGCCTATTGTGCAATCGTGCTAGCGTCTCTCTAGTGTTGTGCAACAAGAGCATCTTGGTGGATTCCACATTTTGGCTCATCCTTGGTTGCCCAACCCCACTTATCTATTTGCGTGTGTGTTTCCGTGTACCATATCTTGCTATTGGTCTACTTGTTGCATTTACAAGTCGCGAATCTTTTCCAACATTATTGAGTCTCACTTACAATTGCATCAAATTTTTGTGCCACCATCCTAACCAAGCTCCACCATAAGCTTTTACTTGGGTAGGTGTGAGAACCGACAAGAATTGGTACCAATTGTGCTATTTCCTTGCTACACATTGGAGTGATCTTGGTTCCATTTTCAACATCGGTCAAGGTACATTTGGTATTGGTTCTTCTCTTTCTCCCACTCACATATATTTGTTTGGAATGATGGATAGGCCAAGTACTTCTACCAACCCACTCTTCTTGGAGCAAGACGACGACATGTCATCCTACGTCACCAAGACTCAACTATTTGGTGCACATCGGGCGTTGAATCAAGAACAACTTGCTTTGGGCGACCGCATCGACAATCTCGCCACCGACCTACGACAATCCGAGCAACGTACAAGAGACTACTTCGACACATCCATGAGTTCCCTCAAAGAAGATATCCGAACCAAGATGGTCCGCTCTTCTACAACTTCGTCCTCGTCAAGACGGAGCCGCTCAAGTCGACACTCTGACGACACTATCTCCGGTTCAAGTACACCGACATCAAACACTCTTCGTCGTGCCATGCGTCAAGACCGTCAAGCTCGACTACATCAAGAAGCACTTCGCGACGAAGCTCAAGAAAGGATTTACAAAGCACGTCAAGATCGACAAGTTCCTCGTCAAGATCGACAAGCTCCTCCTCAAGCGAGACAAGAACGTCAAGTCCATCGAGAGCAAGAAGACAATGGACCCCCTCCTCGCCAAGAGCAACATGAGGTTGACAACCCTCCTCGCCAAGAGCAACATGAGGAAGACAACCCTCCTCGACAAGAGCAACATGAGATTGTCAATCCTCAACGACATGGGCGTCATCATCCCCGACCCCAACACAATGAAGAGCAACGATATGGCAAGCTAAAGTTCACCATGCCCAAGTTTACCGGAAGCAACGACCCCGAAGAGTACATATCATGGGCATTGAAGGTTGACAAAATCTTCCGCTTGCACAAATATGAAGAAGAGAAGAAGATCGCAATGGCATCCCTTGAATTCCAAGACTACGTCCTCATTTGGTGGGAACAAGTCATTGAGCGCCGAGCGGCAAGAGGTGAACCACCCATCACCAATTGGGCACAAATGAAGGATGTCATGAGAGCACGATTCGTGCCAAACTACTACAACTGCGACCTCTTCAAGATACTCCAACAACTCAAGCAAGGAACCAAGAGCGTTGAAGAGTACTACAAGGAAATGGAGATTGCCATGATACGAGCCAATGTCAAAGAAGATGATGAGCAAACTATGGCACGTTTCTTGAATGGACTCAATCACCCTATCAAGAAGATTGCCGACTTCCAACCATACTCGAACCTCATCGAGCTAGTGCATCAAGCTACCAAAGCGGAACGGCAAGTACAAGACGACTTCAAGTATGCCAAGTTCTCATCCAAGTCGTATGGCATCTCCAACAATCAAGCTTCGACGACTCCAACACCTTCTACCTCAACCAAGCCATCTACAAGCAACGGCGACAAGTCAAGTTACAAGAAAACTTTGACAAGCTCAAGTCGTCCTCCTACTACAACCAACTTCAAGCCGAAAGCTTCATCATCATCTACTCCAACCGACAAGGCCATCAAGACAAGTTCCATCAAATGTTTCACATGCGGAGGCCGAGGCCACAAGTCCTTCGAGTGCACAAACAAGCGCACCATGATCCTCAACGACGACTGAACCTACGACTCCATGAGTGAAGGAGAACTGGAAGCCCTTGAGCAAGTGGCCATGCACCGACAAGTGAACAATGAAGAAGAAGATGATCACATATTTTGTGACGAAGACTCAACTCCTGCTCTTGTTGTCTCCAAGGTCTTGACTCATCAACATCAACAAGACGAAGATCAAAGATGCCATATCTTCCACACAAAGGCCGGCATCAATGGACGGTCCGTCAAGGTCATCATCGATGGAGGGAGTTGCCATAACTTGGCAAGTGAAGAACTATGCTCCAAACTCCAATTGGTCAAGATGAAGCACCCGCACCCCTACAAGGTTCAATGGTTAAGCGACACCGTCACCATACAAGTCGAGCATAGAGTACAAGTCTGATGTATGGTGGAACCCTAGATGGCCGATCTTTCACGAAAGGAGTGGATCCCTACGAAGAATGTGATGAACACGAGGGGACACACGAGGGAAAACACGAGAGAATCACTCAACCAACAAGAATAGATCACACATGCGCTAGATCGATGAACACAAAGGTAAGATACAAGATCCAAATCCAACAAAGGACGATACAAGAGGTAACCGGTTCTTGTCCGAAAGGAGGTCTTGATGGGGGCCACCCAAGAGGGGGTCTTGAATCCAAGGTGATCTTCTCCGAAGAGGGGCCGCAGTCTCTCTCGAGGAGGAGATCCGTAATGCATGAGCAAAGCTCTATCTCACATGTGAGCTAATCCTTTGCTAACCCTAGAAAGAGGAAGGGGATGGAGTATATATAGTCTAGGGGGGCGAAGAGGTACATGGGCTTCGGCCCTTTACTGTGCGCAGACAGACGGAGCCGGATGTCCGGGCGTCGGGCCGGATGTCCGGGGCTTCAGGAGGGGCCGGATGTCCGGGCTGGGGGCCGGATGTCCGGGCTGGCGGTGCAAACTTTTGTAGTCTCTGGATAGGCGGGGTCAGATGTCCGGCGAAGGGGCCGGACTTCCGGGCTTTCGGGAGGAGCCGGATGTCCGAGGCATGGGGCCGGATGTCCGGGCCCTGTAGCACTTCGACGGATGGGCTGCTGCTGTTGTTGGCATCCTCAGGGGCCGGATGTCTGGGGCCTTGGCCGGATGTCCGGGGCCTGGAAGGTGAACTTGCCCGTTTCCGTTGGTTCTATTCATCCATGGACTTGGCGGCTTGTCCGTCTTGACGTGCAGCTTCGTGAGGGTCCTCTTGACACCTGATCATGCATAGCATATCGGACTTAGGTAGTAGCCATGTCTCGAGTGGATCATATGTGATATCACTAAGTAAGAAAGTCACCTCGTTCTCGAGAGCTCTAGCTCGTGCTCGTGTCATGGGTCCTCTTGGCTCTTGATGAGACGATGATAGGTCCAAGGGGATGATCGTAAGATGCTCCGCATCATCTCCCCTCCCTTGGGAAAGATCCGACCTCGGATCGAAATCCTCATCACCATGGTACGGGGAGAGATCTTCGATGTTGAAGATGTCGCTCACGGAGTACTTGTCGCGTGGGATGTCGATCTTGTATGCGTTGTTGTTGTAGCATGCAAGCACCTTGAAGGTTTCATCGGCTCGGGGTAGTAGCTTGGACTTGCGTTCATTGGGGAAGCAATCCTTGCGAAGGTGTAGCCACACAAGATCTCCAACATTGAACATCATGGGATGCTTGTTGACGTTGAGCTTGGTCGCGAGTCGTTCTACTTGGCGTTCGATGGTGTTCCTTGTATCTTCATGCATCTTCTTGAGGAAGTTGACTCGGGCACTCGCGTCCATGTTTGTGCGCTCTTGTAGCGGTAGAGGTAGAATGTCCAATGGTGACAATGGGTTGAAGCCATAGACGACCTCGAAGGGGGACTTGCCGGTAGTCAAATGTCTTGCACGGTTGTAGGCATGCTCGGCGATAGGTAGGCACTCCTCCCACTCCTTGATGTTCTTCTTTATCAACACGCGTAGTAGAGTGGAGAGCGTGCGGTTCGTCACCTCCGTTTGGCCGTCGGTTTGTGGATGGTATGCCGAAGAGAACAAAAGCTTGATTCCGAGCTTGGCACACAAGGTCCTCCAAAAGTAACTCAAGAACTTGACGTCGTGGTCCGAGACAATCGTCGTTGGCACTCCATGAAGGCGCAGGATTTCCCTACAAAACAAATTTGCAACATGTGAAGCATCGTCGATCTTGTTGCAAGGAATGAAATGAGCCATTTTGGAGAATCGGTCCACAACAACAAAAACGGAATCCTTGCCATTTCTAGTTCTAGGAAAACCAAGAACAAGGTCCATGCTAATATCTTCCCATGGTTGATATGGAATTGGAAGTGGCATATAGAGGCCATGAGAGTGGGCTTTAGACTTAGCTTTGCGACATGTAGAGCATCGGTTGGTGAAGCGATTGACGCCGCGAAACATCTTGGGCCAAAAGTAGTTGTTGGAGAGCGTAGCAAATGTCTTGTCGCGTCCAAAGTGTCCCATGAGTCCGCCTCCATGAGATTCCTGCAAAAGCAACAAGCGAAGAGAGGACTCGGGAATGCAAAGTTTGTTAGCTCTCATAAGATATCCATCTTCGATGTAGTATCGATCCCAAGAAGTATGCGTCAAACACTTGACATAAGGAATGGAAAATGTAGGATCATGCTCATACAAGTCTTTTATATGCTCAAAGCCAATGACATTTAACTCAAGTTGAGTAACAAACATGCATATACGGGAAAGCGCATCTGCCACAACATTTTCCTTACCTTTAATATATTTGATGACATAAGGAAAAGACTCAATAAACTCACTCCACTTAGCATGACGCTTGTTCAACTTAGTTTGACACTTAAGATATTTAAGAGTTTCATGGTCGGTATGGAGGATGAACTCATGAGGGCGTAGGTAATGTTCCCATTCATGCAAAACTCGCACTAAAGCATATAGCTCTTTGTCATAGATGGGGTAATTGAGTTGCGCTCCGGAGAGTTTCTCACTAAAGTATGCAATGGGGCGCTTCTCTTGCGTTAACACACCTCCTATGCCATTACCACTAGCATCGCAATGAATTTCAAAAGGTTTGTCAAAGTTGGGTAATGCAAGCACGGGGGCATGAGTAAGCAAATTCATAAGCTCATTGAAAGCGATATCTTGGGATGGTCCCCAAACAAACGGTGCATTTTTCTTACTCAAAGCATGCAAAGGTGAAGCAATGGTGCTAAAATCCTTCACAAATCTACAGTAGAAACCGGCTAAACCAAGAAAACTATGCACTTGTTGCAAATCGGTTGGTTGGGGCCAAGTTTTAATAGCATTGATCTTAGATTCATCAACATGAACACCCTTAGAAGATACTACGAAACCCAAGAAAACAAGCTTATCAACACCAAAAAGGTATTTTTCCATATTAGCATAAAGTTGCTGTTTTCGAAGAGTTTGTAGCACGGTGCGAAGGTGGGTGACATGCTCTTTGAGAGATTTGCTAAAAATGAGGATATCATCAAAGTAGACAACAACAAATTCACCAATGTAAGGGCGAAACACATAATGCATAAGACGCATGAAGTTACTGGGTGCTTCCGATAAACCCATAGGCATGACTAACCACTCATATAGACCAAACTTTGTTTTGAAAGCGGTTTTCCATTCATCACCCTCTTGTATACGGATTTGATAGTAACCACTTTTAAGATCAATTTTGGAAAAGATAGTGGCACCGCAAAGTTCATCAAGCATATCATCAAGGCGTGGAATGGGGTACCTATAACGAACGGTGATAGCATTGATAGGTCTACAATCGGAACACATGCGAACGCTACCGTCTCGTTTTGGCACAAGAATGACCGGTACGGCACAAGGACTCAAACTTTCACGCACATAACCATGGTCTATGAGATGCTTTACTTGCCTTTGTATTTCTTTGGTTTCTTCGGGGTTGACGCGGTAGGGAGCTTTGTTTGGAAGCGGCGCTCCGGGGATGAGATCGATTCGGTGCTCAATGCCACGTAGTGGAGGTAGACCCGGAGGTAGCTCATCGGGGAAAACATCTTGGAATTCCTGCAATAAAGAAGATAACACTAGAGGAAGATTGTGAGAGTTGTTAGTTTTTGGTGCCTCGTCCTTGCACAATAGGACATAGTGTATCTCACACACTTCTCATCTCACGTTTGGTGGCAAAGAGAACTAATGTTTTCTTGTCGCTCATCGTGGAGGCACTCAATTTGGGCTTGTAGGGTGGCTTGCTTGTCGGCGAGCACTTGGCTTGGAGACATAGGACGTAGCACAAACTCTTTCCCTTTCATCTTGAAGCTATAGTGATTTGTACGCCCATTGTGAATGACACGTCGGTCAAATTGCCATGGCCGTCCAAGAAGGAGGTGGCACACGGTCATCGGAAGGACATCACACTCCAAAGTGTCTTCATAGGCGCCGATCTTGAAAGAGACTTGTACTCTATGCTCAACATGGATGGTGCCGGTGTCGCTTAGCCATTGAACCTTGTAGTGGTGAGGGTGCTTCATCTTGACCAATTGAAGTTTGGAGCATAGTTCTTCACTTGCTAAGTTATGGCAACTACCTCCATCGATAATGACCTTGACGGACCGTCCATTGATGCCGGCCTTTGTGTGGAAGATATGGCATCTTTGATCTTCGCCTTGTTGATGTTGAAGAGCCAAGACCTTGGAGACAACAAGAGTGGGACTTGAGTCTTCGTCACAAAAGATGTGATCATCTTCTTCTTCATTGTTCACTTGTCGTGCATGGCCACTTGCTCAAGGGCTTCTATTTCTCCTTCACTCATGGAGTCATAGGTTCCGTCGTCATTGAGGATCATGGTGCGCTTGTTTGTGCACTCGAAGGACATGTGGCCTCGGCCCCCGCATGTGAAACATTTGATGGAACTTATCTTTATGGTCTCATCGGTTGGAGTAGATGATGATGAAGCTTTCGGCTTGAAGTTGCTTGTAGTAGGAGGACGACTTAATCTTGTCGAAGCTTTCTTGTAACTTGTGATAGAGGCGAGGGTGTCCCGATCTTTCGATGAGATGATAACTATCGATTTGGTGGAGACGACTTTGACGATCCGACTACAAACATGCACGATGTTGCGCCTTAGCAATCGCTAAACCAATCTCCTAAGGTTACTGACGATGCCGGAAGCACGGTCAGCCTAACCACGAAGGTCTATTCCTGCAAGCAATCGAAGAATGAGCAAAAATATGATAAAGCAATCTGAATATTGCAAATATATATGAAGTATTGATAATGGTGGGGATCCGTAAGCGGTCTTGGTCTGGTCGTTGGACACAAACGAAGTACACGAAGTTGCAATGGCTAACTTTTAACTAAACAAATCCCAAGGAAAAAGCTACTAGATGGATCTACTTATATAGGAGCTGGGGGTGGTGGCCAAGGAGGTGGGAGGAGTCCCAAGGCAGCCTAAAACCAATCCTAGGTCATACAAGGCTCATGGGCCAAAGTGGAGGTGATGCAACACCTTTGGACTTGTTGTTTGACTCGGATTCTGCTGCATCATCAGATTGTTTCGTCCATATCTCAACGCTTCGGACGAATTTAAAGGTGAATCCAATTGGGTTGGAAAGAGGACGAAATTTACTTTCCAACAAAAAAAGAATCACCCAATTCGGAGTCCGTATGAAAAAGTTGTTGGCTTTTTGAGTCAGGTATGTCTGTGCAATCCGAATCTGAATCCAGAACGTGAGAGACTTGGACTCTTTCTTCTCTTGGCCCAAAAGTGACGTGAGAGGTCTTTTTGAATAGAACCTAAACTTCTCCTTTTCCCCTATCTTCATATGTGGATTGTACAAATGTCCCATACACCTGCAATTAGACAAAACACGAAAGTGTCTGAAGTATTTTTGTTCCGGATAACATAAATAGATTATTGAATAGTTTGCACTAGAAATCACCTGATAAATATGCATGTATGCAATATTTTTGGTCGTACCCAAGGTACTCATGTCCTCATCATCCTCCCCTTCTTGAAAATAAAGCCGTCCTCGGCGTTGCTTAATCTGAAATGTGGCTAACAAAAGAGACAAGGTGTACATGTTGTATATGTATATGTCATCCATTTTTAATTCACATAGATTTTGCACATATGACACATGTATACGTGAGTAACTTTCATAGTTAATAAAATATAAAGACAAAATATTATCACAAGAAGTAGAAGGCATGAAAGTATTGCAAATCAGTTTACACATATAAGTGAAGCTCTTATTCATATGAAAAGATTGACAATATTCATCATTAAACCATTCCAACATTGGTGAAAAAACCATACTTGCATCAAATTTACATGCTACCACATGC
Source organism: Aegilops tauschii subsp. strangulata (assembly GCF_002575655.3). Classification (NCBI taxonomy): domain Eukaryota; kingdom Viridiplantae; phylum Streptophyta; class Magnoliopsida; order Poales; family Poaceae; genus Aegilops; species Aegilops tauschii. The sequence goes on along the minus strand of NC_053035.3, from coordinate 162,905,851 downwards.
TTAAATAAGCAAACATGCAATAAGTCATTTGACACATAATCATCACCAAGATTAGAGGTCATATCAAAATGATTAAACATTGGTTCTTTTGCATTAACAGTTAATTCATTGGGTGCACTCAAAATTGTTGGTATTTCAGTTGTTTGATCACATGACGCATTCATGACAGTAATATGCTTCTCTAAAATAGGTGATGCGCTCAAATCAACAGGTAACTCAACACATGATGCATTCAAGTTAACTAGGAATGCATCATTCTCATGTGAAGTTATATCATCAATACCTTTACAGTTACCTTGTCGCAAAGATGTAGCTGATGTAGGTACGGATGATGGCAATGTACCATACTCTTGAGATGATGTCGCGCTCACAATCTGAGGTGTGGCTACTCTAGTAGGTGCAACGGTGGAGGAACCAAGCAGTGGTGGTGAGCATGAACTAGAATAGTAGTTGTTGTAGTCACCCAATGCATCATCCTGTAACTATCTCTCAAAGGTACAAGCACGAACATACATACCAGTAATGCAACGAGGAATATACTGAAATCGTGCCTGAATATCATGGTTCAAACCACCAAAAAATCTATTCGTTGTATCATCCTCGGATTCTTCTATGTCACAATGATGCATATAAGATTTGAATTCTTGGTAGTAAGCATGAACAGTGTTGTTGCCTTGTTTAAATTGTTCAAATTTGCGAAGCAATTCACGGTGATAGTAAGGAGGGAAAAATTGTGGTCTCATTACATCTTTCAAATCTTTCCAAGTTGTGGGTTGGTTATCAATGTTTTTCTTACAATGCACACTCCACCAAACAGAAGGAAAACCAGTAAATGCTCTAGTGGCAGCTCGTACTCGCTCAAGTTCAGAAAAGTCAGGGTGACGAAAAGCTTGTTCTACTTCAAGCTCCCAAGGTAGATAAATAGCAGGATTAAATGTACCCTCAAATGACGGTAAAGAGATAACGTGACCATGTGCTTGTGTGTGTTGTCCCAACTCTCGTGATGGTGAAGATGTGTCCATCGTCCAAGAACGTCTATCTCCGGAACCTGTCATGATTAGTAGAAACAAGAAACAAAATTCGAGAATAATGTTCCTATGAACTACAAAATTCGAGGGTGTCCGGATCTTTCGATGAGATGATAACTATCGATTTGGTGGAGACAACTTTGACGATCTGACTACAAACGTGCACGATGTTGCGCCATAGCAATCGCTAAACCAATCTCCTGAGGTTACCGACGATGCCGAAAGCACGGTCAGCCTAACCACGAAGGTCTATTCCTGCAAGCAATGGAAGAACGAGCAAGAATATGATAAAGCAATCTGAATATTGCAAATATATATGAAGTATTGATAATGGTGGGGATCCGTAAGCGGTCTTGGTCTGGTCATTGGACACAAACGAAGTACACGAAGTTGCAATGGCTAACTTTTAACTAAACAAATCCCAAGGAAAAAGCTACTAGATGGATCTACTTATATAGGAGCAAAGGGTGGCGGCCATGGAGGTGGGAGGACGTCCCAAGGCAGCCTAAAACCAACCCTAGGTCGTACAAGGCTCATGGGCCCAAGTGGAGGTGATGCAACACCTTTGGACTTCTTGTTTGACTCGGATTCTGCTGCAGCATCAGATTGTTTCGTCCATATCTCAACGCTCCGGACGAATTTAAAGGTGAATCCAATTGGGTTGGAAAGAGGACGAAATCTACTTTCCAACAAAAAAAAGAATCACCCAATTCGGAGTCCGTATGAAAAAGTTGTTGGCGTTTTGAGTCAGGTATGTCTGTGTAGTCCGAATCTGAATCCAGAACGTGAGAGACTTGGACTCTATCTTCTCTTGGCCCAAAAGTGACGTGAGAGGTCTTTTTGAACAGAACCTAAACTTCTCCTTTTCCCCTATCTTCATATGTGGATTGTACAAATGTCCCATACACCTGCAATTAGACAAAACACAAAAGTGTGTGAAGTATTTTTGTTCTGGATAACATAAATAGATTATTGAATAGTTTGCACTAGAAATCACCTGATAAATATGCATGTATGCAATATTTTTGGTCGTATCCAAGGTAGTCATGTCCTCATCAACTTGACTTGTCGCCGTTGCTTGTAGTGGGAGTCGTCGAAACTTGATTGTTGGAGAGGCCATAGGACTTCGATGAGAACTTGACATACTTGAAGTCGTCTTGTACTTACCGTTCTGCTTTCGTAGCTTGATGCACTAGCTTGATGAGGTTCGAGTATGGTTGGAAGTCGGAAATCTTCTTGATAGGGTGATCGATTCCATTCATGAAACGCGCCATAGTTTGCTCATCATATTCTTTGACATTGGCTCGTATCATGGCAGTCTCCATTTCCTTGTAGTATTCTTCAACGTTCTTGGTTCCTTGCTTGAGTTGTTGGAGTTTCTTGCAGAGGTCGCGGTTGTCGTAGTTTGGCACGAATCATGCTCTCCTGACATCCTTCATTTGTGCCCAAGTGGTGATGGGTGGTTCACCTCTTGCCGCTTGGCGCTCAATGACTTGTTCCCACCAAATGAGGACGTAGTCTTGGAATTCGAGGGATGCCATTGCGATCTTCTTCTCTTCTTCTTAGTTGTGCAAGCGGAAGATTTTGACAACCTTCAATGCCCATGATATGTACTCTTCAGGGGCATTGCTTCCGGTAAACTTGGGTATGGTGAGCTTTAGCTTGCCATATCGTTGCTCTTCATTGTGTTGGGGTCGGGGATGATGACGCCCATGTAGGTGAGGATTGACAATCTCATGTTGCTCTTGGCGAGGAGGGTTGTCTTCCTCATGTTGCTCTAGGCGAGGAGGGGGTCCATTGTTTTCTTGCTCTCGATGGACTTGACGTTCTTGTCTCGCTTGAGTAGGAGCTTGTCTATCTTGACGAGGAGCTTGTCGATCTTGACGAGGAGCTTATCGATGCACACGTGCTTGGTAAATCCTTTCTTGAGCTTTGTCGCGAAGTGCTTCTTGATGTAGTCGAGCTTGTCGGCCTCGATTGGCTATGACATCACTTGAATCTTGAAGGGCACGTTGCGCCTCAAGTGCTTGAGCTTCATGTAGTTGTTGTTCTTGACGTTGCGCCTCGGTGTCTTGTGCATCTTGATGTTGTCGCGCTTGCTCCTCTTGTTCTTATTGTCGTTGGCAATGCCGTTCTTGTGCTTGTGCGAAAGCAGCTTGGTTTTGACGATGTCGATGCTCTTGAGAGTCGGTGTCGTGTAGAGGATTGAAGTTAGCTTGACGGTCTTGACACGCGGCATGACGAAGAGTGTTTGATGTCGGTGTACTTGAACCGGAGAGGGTGTCTTCGGAGTGACGACTTGAGCGGCTCCGTCTTGACGAGGACGAAGTTGTAGAAGAGCGGACCAACATGGTTCGGATATCTTCTTTGAGGGAACTCATGGATGTGTCGAAGTAGTCTCTTGTACATTGCTCGGATTGTCGTAGGTCGGTGGCGAGATTGTCGATGCGGTCGCCCAAAGCAAGTTGTTCTTGATGCAAAGCCCGATGTGCACCAAATAGTTGGGTCTTGGTGACGTAGGATGACATGCCGTTGTCTTGTTCTAAGAAGAGTGGGTTGGTAGAAGTACTTGGCCTATCCATCATTCCAAACAAAGATATGTGAGTGGGAGAAAGATAAGAACCAATACCAAATGTACCTTGACCGATGTTGAAAATGGATCAAAGATCACTCCAATGTATAGCAAGGAAATAGCACAATTGGCACCAATTCTTGTCGGTTCTGACACCTACACAAGTAAAAGCTTATGGTGGAGCTTGGTTAGGATGGTGGCACAAAATTTTTGATACAATTATAAGTGAGACTCAATAATGTTGGAAAAGATTCGCGACTTGTAAATGTAACAAGTAGACCAATAGCAAGATATGGTACACAGAAACACACAGCAAATAGATAAGTGGGGTTGAGCAACCAAGGATGAGCCAAAATGTGGAATCCACCAAGATGCTCTTGTTGCACAACACTAGAGAGACGCTAGCATGATTGCACAATAGGTGGATAGGAACTTGTGCACAACCTACTAAGCAAAAATGCAACGACTTCTATCCCAAGTATGCTGTATGTATGATGTTTGTATGCTTTTGATCCAAGATGATCGAGTATGACAATCTTAATGTTGTATGATGCTATGGTTCTTTCTTATAAGCTCTTTGCTTATCTTTCCCTTTTGCTTAAAAGCTTGTTTGGCTCTTTGTTGTTTGAGCTCTTTTCTCATGCAATGCTTGACGAACCAAGATAGCAATTGTGTATGCGAAGACAACTTTGTGACACAAGAGATGATACCAAGATATGCAACACAATCATGGTATGTAAGCTATGGGAAGTATGATCACTAATGTGCACAAGTCACATTGCCGTCAATACTCAAAGGCTAGTCTCGATGGGTAAGCTACGCAAAAGTAAGGCCATGGGGTTATCAATGCAAATGCAAGAGAGTATGATGATATCACGATACCAAGATGATAGAAAGTGAAAGTGATACCAAAGTGATGTAGCCGTTCGTAGTCATCCTTGGAGAAGATGAGCGGTGGTGATGTTGATGCCGAACCGTACCTAGATAGCCAAAACACAATAGGACACGGAAACCACAACTCAAATTCTCAAAGCAAAACGGGTCAAAATTGTCGGAGTTGGTAGCGGGAAGGGCTATGGTGGTGCTATGCGGAAGTGGTGGTGGTATGCGGAAGTGTATGTGGGCACCGGGACAAAATTTGGCGAGGGTTAGGCGGAAAGCAGAGTGGAGGATGGAAATTTGGTGTCAGGGGCCGGATGTCCGGGCTCGGGATCCGTGGACGAACTAGAAGAACACCGCGTGGAGTGGTCAAATCCGGGGCAAAATTCGGAAGATTTTGTGGATGGAATTTGGGAAAAAGATGGGGAAAAGTTAGATCTACCTGCAACACACGAAATCCACGGATCAAATCCAACAAAACTTCATCACACCAACAAATCACAAAAAAAAATTGGGGCTATTTTTGTGGGGCAATTTTCGGATTAGGACGAAAAACAACAAAATCAAGCTAGAAAACAAAGAGAGGGGGCTCCGAAATCATGATCAACGTGGCTCATGATACCAAAATGATGTAGGGTGGAGCCCTAGATGGCCGATCTTTCACGAAAGGAGCGGATCCCTATGAAGAACGTGATGAACACGAGGCGACACACGAGGGAAACACGAGGGAAAACACGAGAGAATCACTCAACCAACAAGAATAGATCATACATGCGCTAGATCGATGAACACAAAGGTAAGATACAAGATCCAAATCCAACAAAGGACGATACAAGAGGTAACCAGTTCTTCTCCGAAAGGAGGATCTTGATGGGGGCCACCCAAGAGGGGGTCTTGAATCCAAGGTGATCTTCTCCGAAGAGGGGCCGCAGTCTCTCTCGAGGAGGAGATCCGTAATGGATGAGCAAAGCTCTATCTCACATATGAGCTAATCCTTTGCTAACCCTATAAAGAGGAAGGGGATGGAGTATATATAGTCTAGGGGGCGAAGAGGTACATGGGCTTCGGCCCTTTACTGTGCGCAGACAGATGGAGCCGGATGCCCGGGCGTCGGGCCGGATGTCCGGGGCTTCAGGAGGGGCCGGATGTCCGGGCTGGCGGTGCAAACTTCTGTAGTCTCTGGATAGGCGGGGTCGGATGTCCGGCGAAGGGGCCAGATTTCCGGGCTTTCGGGAGGTGCCAGATGTCCGGGGCATGGGGCCGGATGTCCGGGCCATGTAGCACTTCGACGGCTGGGCTGCTGTTGTTGTTGGCATCCTCAGGGGCCGGATGTCTAGGGCCTTGGCCGGATGTCCGGGGCGTGGAAGGTGAAGTTTCCCGTTTCCGTTGGTTCTCTTCATCCATGAACTTGGTGGCTTGTCCGTCTTCACGTGCATCTTCGTGAGGGTCCTCTTGACACCTGATCATGCATAGCATATCGGACTTAGGTATTAGCCATGTCTCGAGTGGATCATATGTGATATCACTAAGGAAGGAAGTCACCTCGTTCTCGAGAGCTCTAGCTCGTGCTCGTGTCATGGGTCCTCTTGGCTCTTGATGAGACAATGATAGGTCCATGGGGATGATCGTAGGATGCTCCGCATCAAAGTCTCTTTCAAGATCGGTGCTTACAAAGACACTTTGGAGTGTGATGTCCTTCCGATGACCGTTTGCCACCTCCTTCTTGGACGGCCATGGCAATTTGACCGAGGTGTCATTCACAATGGGTGTACAAATCACTATAGCTTCAAGATGAAAGGGAAAGAGTTTGTGCTACGTCCTATGTCTCCAAGCCAAGTGCTCGCCGACAAGCAAGCCACCCATCATGGAGAGAATAGTGAGAGAGTGACCCACCAAAAAGAGAGTGAGCGCCACAAGCCCAAATTGAGTGCCTCCACGATGAGCGACAAGAAAAACTTAGTTCTCTTTGCCACCAAACGTGAGATGAGAGAAGTGTTTGAGAACCCATCCAGTGTCCTACACTATGTCCTATTGTGCAAGGACGAGGCACCAAAAGCTAACACCTCTCACAATCTTCCTCTAGTGTTATCTTCTTTATTGCAAGAATTCAAAGATGTTTTCCCCGATGGGCTACCTTCCGGGTCTACCTCCAATACGAGGCATTGAGCACCAGATCGATCTCATCCCCAGAGTGCCGCTTCCAAACAAAGCTCCCTACCGCGTCAACCCCGAAGAAACCAAAGAAATACAAAGGCAAGTAAAGCATCTCATAGATCATGGACATGTGCGTGAAAGTTTGAGTCCTTGTGCCATACCGGTCATTCTTGTGCCAAAACGAGACGGTAGCTTTCGCATGTGCTCCGATTGTAGACTTATCAATGCTACCACCGTTCGTTATAGGTACCCCATTCCACGCCTTGATGATATGCTTGATGAACTTAGCGGTGCCACTATGTTTTCCAAAATTGATCTTAAAAGTGGTTACTATCAAATCCGCATACAAGAGGGTGATGAATGGAAAACCGCTTTCAAAACAAAGTTTGGTCTATATGAGTTGTTGGTCATGCCTATGGGTTTATCGGAAGCACCCGGTACCTTCATGCGTCTCATGCATTATGTGTTTTGCCCTTACATTGGTGAATTTGTTGTTGTCTACTTCAATGATATCCTCGTTTTTAGCAAATCTCTCAAAGAGCATGTCACCCACCTTCGCACCGTGCTACAAACTCTTCGAAAAGAGCAACTTTATGCTAATATGGAATAATGCCTTTTTGGTGTTGATAAACTTGTTTTCTTGGGTTTTGTAGTATCTTCTAAGGGTGTTCATATTGATGAATCTAAGATCAATGCTATTAAAACTTGGCCCCAACCAACCAATTTGCAACAAGTGCGTAGTTTTCTTGGTTTAGCCGGTTTCTACCGTAGATTTGTGAAGGATTTTAGCACCATTGCTTCACCTTTGCATGCTTTGAGTAAGAAAAATGCACCGTTTGTTTGGGGAACATCCCAAGATATCGCTTTCAATGAGCTTAAGAATTTGCTTACTCATGCTCCCGTGCTTGCATTACCCAATTTTGACAAACCTTTTGAAATTCATTGCGATGCTAGTGGTAATGGCATAGGAGGTGTGTTAACGCAAGAGAAGCGCCCCATTGCATACTTTAGTGAGAAACTCTCCAGAGCGCAACTCAATTACCCCATCTATGACAAAGAGCTATATGCTTTAGTGCGAGTTTTGCATGAATGGGAACATTACCTACGCCCTCACGAGTTCATCATCCATACCGACCATGAAACGCTTAAATACCTTAAGGGTCAAACTAAGTTGAACAAGCGTCATGCTAAATGGAGTGAGTTTATTGAGTCCTTTCCTTATGTCATCAAGTATATTAAAGGTAAGGAAAATGTTGTGGCGGATGCGCTTTCCCGTATTTGCATGCTTGTTACTCAACTTGAATTGAATGTCATTGGCTTAGAACACATAAAAGACTTGTATGAGCTACTTTTGCTATTCCTTATGCAAAGTGTTTGACGCATCCATTTTGGGAACGCTACTACATCAAAGATGGATATCTTATGAGAGCTAACAAACTTTGCATCCCTGAGTCCTCTCTTCGCTTGTTGCTTTTGCAGGAATCTCATGGAGGCGGACTCATGGGACACTTTGGACGCGACAAGACATTTGCTACGCTCTCCAAGAACTACTTTTGGCCTAAGATGTTTCGCGGCGTCAACCGCTTCACCAACCGATGCTCTACATGTCGCAAAGCTAAGTCTAAAGCGCAATCTCATGGCCTCTATATGCCACTTCCAATTCCATATCAACCATGGGAAGATATTAGCATGGATTTTGTGCTTGGTTTGCCTAGAACTCGAAATGGCAAGGATTCCGTTTTTGTTGTTGTGGACCGATTCTCGAAAATGGCTCATTTCATTCCTTGCAACAGGATAGACGATGCTTCACATGTTGCAAATTTGTTTTGTAGGGAAATCTTGCGACTTCATGGAGTGCCAAAGACGATTGTATCGGACCGCGACGTCAAGTTCTTGAGTTACTTTTGGAAGACCTTGTCCGCCAAGCTTGGAATCAAGCTTTTGTTCTCTTCGGCATACCATCCACAAACCGACTGCCAAACGCAGGTGACAAACCGCACGCTCTCCACTCTACTATGCGTGTTGATAGAGAAGAACATCAAGGAGTGGGAGGAGTGCCTCTATCGCCGAGTATGCCTACAACCCTGCAAGACATTCGACTACCCGCAAGTCCCCCTTCGAGGTTGTCTATGGCTTCAACCCATTGTCACCATTGGATATTCTACCTCTACCGCTACAAGAGCGCACAAACATGGACGCGAGTGCCCGAGTCAACTTCCTCAAGAAGATGCATGAAGATACAAGGCACGCCATCGAGTGCCAAGTACAACGACTCGCGACCAAGCTCAACGTCAACAAGCAACCGATGATTTTCCAAGTTGGAGATCTTGTGTGGCTACACCTTCGCAAGGACCGTTTCCCCAACGAGCGCAAGTCCAAACTTCTACCACGAGCCGATGGACCCTTCAAGGTGCTTGCACGCTACAACAACAACACATACAAGATCGACATCCCACGCGACAAGTACTCCGTGAGCGACATCTTCAACATCAAAGATCTCTCCCCGTACCATGGTGATGAGGATTTCGATCCGAGGTCGTATCTTTCCCAAGGGAGGGGAGATGATGCAGAGCATCCTACGATCATCCCCATGGACCTACCATCATCTCATCAAGAGCCAAGAGGACCTATGACACGAGCACGAGCTAGAGCTCTCGAGAACGAGGTGACTTCCTTCCTTAGTGATATCACGTATGATCCACTCGAGACATGGCTACTACCTAAGTCCGATATGCTATGCATGATCAGTTGTCAAGAGGACCCTCCCGAAGATGCTCGTGAAGACGGACAAGCCGCCAAGTCCATGGATGAAGAGAACCAACGGAAACGGGCAAGTTCACCTTCCAGGCCCCGGACATCCGGCCAAGGCCTCGGACATCCGGCCCCTGGAGCGACCACATCAGCCGAAGCCCTGCCGCCCACGTCTACTGGGCCCGGACATCCGGCGTCCAACCCGGACATCCGGCCCGAGCCCGGAAATCTGGTGCCATGCACCAGAACCTATAGAAGCTATCGCCGCCAGCCTGGACATCCGGCCCCGAGACCGGACATCCGGCTCCGCCTGTCTGCGCACAGTAAAGGGCTGAGGACCATGTACCTCTTCGCCCCCTAGACTATATATACTCCATCCCCTTCCTCTTTCTAGGGTCAGCAAAGGATTAGCTCATTTAGAGATAGAGCTTTGCTCATCCATTACGGATCTCCTCCTCGAGAGAGGATGCGACCCCTCTTCGGAGAAGATCACCTTGGATTCAAGACCCCCTCTTGGGTGGCCCCCATCAAGACCTCCTCACGGAGAAGAACCGGTTACCTTTGTATCGTCCTTTGTTGACTTTGGATCTTGTATCTCACCTTTGTGTTCATTGATCTAGCGCATGTGTGATCTATTCTTGTTGGTTGAGTGATTTCTCTCGTGTTCCTCTCGTGTTTTCCCTCGTGTTTCCCCTCGTGTTCATCACGTTCTTCGTAGGGATCTGCTGCTTTCGTGAAATATCAGCCATGAAGAACCGGTTACCTTTGTATCGTCCTTTGTTGACTTTGGATCTTTTATCTCACCTTTGTGTTCATCGTTCTAGCGCATGTGTGATCTATTCTTGTTGGTTGAGTGATTTCTCTCATGTTCCCCTCGTGTTTTCCCTCGTGTTTCCCCTCGTGTTCATCACGTTCTTCGTAGGGATCTGCTCCTTTCGTGAAAGATCGACCATCTAGGGTTCCACCCTACATCACATGGGTCACAAATGCATGGCAAAGGCATAGGAATGGGCATATCATGCAAAGTGAACATGGCAAGATGGGCAAAGGATATATAATGGACAACAACCCATAACCATGTGAGGGCCATGTAGAAGAAATGTGCGAAGACTTCACGTGAAGAGAGCGGTGGGAAAGGCAATCCATGGGATCCCAAGTCATCATTGCTCTCTAGAGCTCGTTTTGTCAACTCGTGGGATTGCGAGGTTGACAAGTATTCATGGGTACCTACACAAAAGAGACACAATCCAAAGAAATTGTGCGCGTGGTAAATGTACACATCATCCATCATGATGTGCATGTGCATGTGTGAGTTAGCACAAGAGAAGGATCGCTCAAAGAAATTTGATGCATGGTATAAGAACATGTCATCCATCATGAAAGAATAGTTGTGATGTATAACACAATGGGGATGCAAATTGAGCATACTAGTATATGGCACATCAATAGCATGTTTATTCATGGGAAGCATATTGTGCACACAAGTATTGGGATCCTGCAATGGATAGGATGAATCAAAATCTCCTAAAATGTATGAGGAAACTATGGGGGTCTCCTCATGAACAATATTGGAAACATCATATGGAGAAAATGGACAACATCCAAAACAATGCATATCCGAAGCTAGGTGGTCATGGCATGGCATATGAGATAAATGATGCAAAGGGGGCATATCAATATCATCACAAGAAAAAAAATGCCAATAACCATGGGCTTGTCATCTATGCCATAAGTGCAAATTGGGTTAATTTTAATGGCATATGCATAGTCACTATGATGAGATTGCAAATATGACATATGATTGATCTCATGCATAGCATATGACAAGTCAAGCGGATTGTCAAACATGATGTGACCTAAAGAATTGTCAAAAGAAATCCTATGTAACATGGCAGTACAACTAATAGACTCGACATGAGAATCATCAAACTCATCATAAATGGGTAAATCATCGCATAAGGGAGTCATACTAGCATGAAGCATGGTAATAGGTTGATCAACATCATGCAAGCAATCAATGTCAAGAATGTCCACTAGTGGGACTAGAGCATCACCGTCACCTATGTTACCTTTGTCATTCCACTCAAGTGGTGTAGGTGAGGTGGGAAAGACCAAATGGTGGCCATCTTCATCTTGATGGAACCATGTGGGGGGTGCATCATATTCCACCATGGCCATCGTCTTGTCCAAAGGAAGGACGTAGTCGTCGCGAATTGGCGCGTCATCATATATGGGACCTAGCACCAAATGAGAAGACACAATAGAGGTAGAGGTCAAGTTTTTAGAAATGCAAATGGCCTCATGAGACCGATCAACTATCTCACTCTCTCTATGTGGTGGTTCACTCACTCCCTCAAAATAGGTGCACTCAATCTCACGTATGGTGGAGTCACTCATCTCACTCAAGTGGTGGGGGTTGTGGCTCTCCTCACATGGGAATTGGGGTAACATATCATATATGGGGCTAGTGGTGAAGTCACTCTCACTCTCAATATGGTGGCACAAGTCACTCAAGTCATCATACGTCGCCGTGGTCGAAGAGAAATACTCAACCATCTCATCGCCGTCACCATGGATGAAGGCTGAAGATGGCACATCATCACTCTCCTCCATGACCGAAGGGAAAATCCCATGCTCGATCATCTTGTCACCGTCGCCATGGATGAAGGCCGAAGATGGCACATCATCACTCTCGCCTCCTAAGATGGAAGCATCATCCTTGCTCGTCACCAAGTTGCTCGCCTCCAAAGCTTGGTCCTTGAAGGTCTCCATAGTCGTACTCATCGCCGCACCATCTTGAAAAAGAGTCGTGGAGGACTCGGCATCATCAATGCCACAAAGAGGGATGGTGGTGAAGTCAAACATGGGAGCATCGTCTTGGAGCTCATCGGGCTTGGACATCTTGGTGGTACTAGCCTCATGCTTGTCGTCTTTGAGCTTGGTCTTCGAGAAGTATGCTTGGGGTGGAGAAGCCTTGGCCTTCATGAGTTCTTGTTCCGCCTTGAGAGCACCAATGTAGTTGTCGTCGAGGGACTTGTAGTTCTCGAGGAAGATAGTCATGGAGATGTCGTTGTTCAATCCCATCATGAAGTGGAACTTCATTGACATGGGGTCGTCCACGCCGGCTCGTCGCAAGGCTTTCTTCATCTCCTTGAAGTACTCGTCGATGGACTTGGATCCTTGGATGGTGTTCTCCAATTGGCGTACAAGTTGTTCCGTGTAGGTTGGAGGCACAAACACTCACCGCAAAGCTTTTTTCGTCTTGGGCTAGCTCATGTCGTAGCTCTCCGAAGGTATGTGAAACCACCATGTCGAGGCGTAGTCGTGGAAGTTTCTTGTGGCGCAGTTCACTTGATCTTCGGGAGGAACTTGATGTAGCTTGAGGCAGTCGTCCATTAGTTGCTCCCACTCGAGATACTCCTCGGGTTCTTGAGTCCCATAGAAAGGAATCTCATGGTCGGTGTCGAGGTCGTAGTAGCTCGTGGAAGTCGCGGACTTGAGCTTGGGGAGCTTCTCTTGAGCGTAGTCTTGAGTTGCTTGTTGGCGAAGATGCCGTATGTCCGTAGGCGAAGATGCCTTGAAGTCGCTTGGCGAAGATGCCAAGGGGGATGGTGAAGTCGTTGAGCGGTTGTTGGTGTTGAGCTATTGACCTTCACGTTCGTGATGGTGATGGTGTCGATGCCGATGTGACCTTGCCGGAGATGGTAGCTCGGAGGCATGTGCTCTTGAGCGTCTTCTCGAAGATGAGGAAGATCGATTGTAGGACTTGATGAGGGCGTTGATATCCTCCATTTGAGCATTCATCTTGGCGTCGTTGGACTTGTTCGTGGCATCAAACTCGTTGTTGTTGTTGTTGTAGACCGAGGGTGAAATACCTTGCCTATCCATCAGAAGACTCGAGTAGAGGTGAGTAGGAAATGAGATAAACAATACCAAGTTACCTTTTCCCAAAGTTGAGGATGTATCCCATTTCACTCAATGTGAGATGAAAGAATAGTGGAATTGGTACCGGACTTGTTCACTCACACCTATCAAGTAAAGCTTATGGAGTGGCTCGGTGAGGATATGGCACCAAAATATGATGCAAAATGTTAGCAAGAGTCGATAATGTTGAAAGAGATTCACTAATTCACAAGTGCAACAAGTAGACCAATAGCAATATGTGGCACACGGAAACAAACACACGGATAGATAAATGGGGTCGTGCAACCAAGGAATGAGCACAAAATTTGGAATCCATGGAAAACGCTCGTGTTGCACAACTCAAGAGAGACGCTAGCACGATTGCTTAATAGGTTATCAATGCAATTGCAAGGGGAATATACAATGGTGTCGTCGAGGTTACTGTCCTTGGCGATGATGAGTGGCGGTGTTCTTGATGTAGATACCAAGATGATGGAGACTCGTCCCTAATTAGCCGAAACACCTTAGGAAACGGAAAAACCACAACTCAAAATCTCAAGGACAAAAGTCAAATGGTGGTAGCGGGAATGCGGTGGTGGTTTTGCGGAAGCTCAATGGGATTGCGGAAATGCAATGATGGGTTTAGGAGTACGCAGTGCGGAAGTCGAGGGTAAGGTTGATGGACTATACACGGTGTCGGAGTTCGTAGCACGGTCCCTAAGTAGCCGAAACACCTTAGGAGGCACAACTCACAACACAAACAAAATTGGGTTAGGTTGGGTTGGCGGAAGTGTATGGTGGGCAAGCCTATGCGGAAGTTATGGTGGTGGTTGATGAAGAAGCAACCATCCCTAAGTAGCCGAAACATCTTAGGAGACTCAAATCACAACTCAAACAGCCACTAATGCTATAAGGAACGAAATGGGTTAGGTTGCGGAAGGCTATGGTGGTTTTGCGGAAGTTATGGTGGAAGCCCTAGGCAAAGATGCCAAAGTTGACAAAATTTGATGGACTCAAATGGTGATGTAACCTATCTAGATGGATAGAGGATGTCAATAGCTACTCAATGAGCTAAAGAACACGAAAATCGGACTCCGGATGTGAAAGTTATGGTCAAAACGATGTAACACGGGAGGCTGAAATCTACAGGGGTCGGACATCCGGGGTTGGGTCTGGATTTCCGTGGGTGTATGTCCAGAACCGTGCAGATTTGGTGCTCCAGGAGCCGGATGTCCTGCTTGGGGCCCGGATGTCCGGCCCGACGATTCCAGATCGGGATTTGGACTTTGAAACTCGATTTGGGGCGGAAATAGATGATTTCGGGGGCAAAATTGATGCGATTTCGTGGATGGAAGGTGGGGAAACTTAGGGGAAAGCTAGATCCACTCGAAACCAAGCAAATCCATGGATCAAAATCAACAAAACATCATCAAACTAACAAATCACAAAAAAATTTGGGGGCTATTTTTGGTGGGGATTTTCGAATTTAGGACGAAATCAAGCAAAAGAACGCTAGAAAATGGTGGGAGGGACTCCAAATACGTGATCAACGTGGCTCATGATACCATATGATACGGGACTAACCCGGTGTAGGCCGATCTTTCACGATTAGAGTGGGTTCCCTCGAAGAACACGATGAATACGGGGAAGAACGGAGAGAAATCACAAGGGGAAACACTCAAGAACAAGTCCAATCACAGATCCACTAGACAATCAAACACACAAGATCCACAAGGTACATGAACAACAAAGGGAAAGATACAAGGTAGCGTTCATCTCAAATCCAAGAGGAGATGAGGTCTTGGTGATATCCTAGGCGGATCTTCCCTTGCGGGGTCTTGGACATATCCCGCAGGATCTTCTCACATGGAGGTCTTGAACTCCATGGGAGTGGTAGTCTCTCTCTCCCCCTCAAGAGTAGAGTGGTACAAGGAGCAAAGCTCTCTATCAATAAGCTATCACTTTGCTAACCCTAACTAGAGGAAGGTGATGCGGAGCATCCTATGGACATCACCATGTCAAGAGTCCGTTTGGCGAGTGACACGTGCGACATCTACTTCACATACACAAAGGTGAATAATCTCCTTTACACGTGCTCACTTGACCCCTTCGAGGATGGTATACTACTTGACACTTCTCCTGTGTGCATGCATAGGTATTGTCGGAGCTTCACGGATGTTGAGGAGGAGTGCAAGCGCCAAGGAACAACTACACCATCCGCGAGGGAAGCCTGGAAGCGATGACGGAAGAAGACGGAGCTGCTGAAGCTACAGCGGCCGGACATCCGGGCCAGAGGCCGGACATCCGGTGCCTGTGCAGCTGCCAAGGAGCTGCACCAACAGACGGCCAACAGCATCAGCGGCCAGACATCCGGCGCCAGCCCCGGACATCCGGCGCCTCGCCAAAGCCCAGACATCCGGCCCTTCCCCCGGAAATCCGACATCGACGACAGAACGCACCCGAAGTTTGGCCACTTCAGCCCAGACATCCGGCCCGAGCCCCGGATATCTGGCGCCTCACAAAGCCCCGGACATCCGGCCCCCAGCTCGGACATCCGGCGCCTGCCTGCGCGCAGCCACGGGCTAGAGGCCCATGTATCCCTTTCCACTTACCCCTTCGAGGCTTAGACTATAAATAGACCTCCCTTCTCCTTTCTAGGGTTAGCAAAGTGATAGCTCATTTGATAGAGAGCTTTGCTCCTTGTACCACTCTACTCTTGAGAGCGAGAGAGAGAGACTACTACTCCTTATGGAGGCCAAGACCTCCATCTAGGAGAAGATCCTGCGGGATATATCATCAAGACCCCCTCTTTGGCGGCCCCCCTTCAACACCTCATCATGGAGATGAACCTTACCTTGTATCTTTCCCTTTGTTGTTCATGTACCTTGTGGATCTTGTGTGTTTGATTGTCTAGTGGATGTGTGATTGGACTTGTTCTTGAGTGTTCCCCCTTGTGATTTCTCTCCGTTCTTCCCCGTGTTCATTGTGTTCTTCGAGGGAACCCACTCCAATCATGAAAGATCGGCGTACACCGGGTTAGCCCCGTATCATATG
Organism: Aegilops tauschii subsp. strangulata; assembly: GCF_002575655.3. Taxonomy (NCBI): domain Eukaryota; kingdom Viridiplantae; phylum Streptophyta; class Magnoliopsida; order Poales; family Poaceae; genus Aegilops; species Aegilops tauschii. Next base: position 162,889,510 of record NC_053035.3, on the reverse strand, counting down.
GTATCATGAGCCACGTTGATCACATATTTGGAGTCCCTCCCACCGTTTTCTAGCCTTCTTTTGCTTGATTTCGTCCTAAATTCGAAAATCCCCACCAAAAATAGCCCCCAATTTTTTTGTGATTTGTTGGTTTGATGATGTTTTGTTGATTTTGATCCATGAATTTGCTTGGTTTCAAGTGGATCTAGCTTTCCCCCATCTTTTCCCCCTTTCCATCCACAAAATCCATAAATTTTGCCCCCGAAATCATCCATTTCCGCCCCAAATCGAGTTTCGAAGTCCAAATCCCGATCTGGAATCGTCGGGCCGGACATCCGGGCCATCGGGCCGGACATCCGGGCCCCAAGCCGGACATCCGGCTCCTGGAGCATCCAAATCTGCACGGTTCTGGACACTGACCCCCGGAAATCCGGACCCGACCCCGGATGGCCGACCCGTGTAGATTTCAGCCTGCCGTGTATCACCGTTTTGTCCATAACTTTCACATCCGGAGTCCGATTTTCGCGTTCTTTAGCTCGTTGAGTAGCTATTGACATCCCCCATCCATCTAGATAGGTTCCATCACCATTTGACTCCATCTAAGTTTTGGCATTTTGGCATCTTTGCCTAGGGCTTCCACCATAACTTCCGCAAAACCACCATAGCCTTCCGCAACCTAACCCATTTCGTTCCTTATAGCATTAGTGGCTGTTTGAGTTGTGATTTGAGTCTCCTAAGATGTTTCGGCTACTTAGGGACGGTTGCTTCTTCATCAACCACCACCATAACTTCCGCATAGGCTTGCCCACCCTACACTTCCGCCAACCCAACCTAACCCAATTTTGTTTGTGTTGTGAGTTGTGCCTCCTAAGGTGTTTCGGCTACTTAGGGACCGTGCTACGAACTCCGACACCGTGTATAGTCCATCAACCTTACCCTCGACTTCCGCACTGCGTACTCCTAAACCCATCATTGCATTTCCGCAATCCCATTGAGCTTCCGCAAAACCACCACCGCATTCCCGCTACCACCATTTGACTTTTGTCCTTGAGATTTTGAGTTGTGGTTTTTCCGTTTCCTAAGGTGTTTCGGCTAATTAGGAACGGGTTAACATCGACAACACCGCCTCTCATCATCACAACAGACGGTAACCTCGACGACACAATTGTATATTCCCCTTGCAATTGCAATTGTTAACCCCTAGCCCATTTTGCGTCACTTTCCTATCGATACTAGCCATTTGAGTATTGCTGGCAACGTTACTTGTGCACATTAGTGATCTACACCTTCCATTGCATACATACCATATCATATTGGTATCATCATACTTGTGTCACAAGATTGTTCCCGCATATACACAATTGCTATCTTGGTTTGTGCATTGTGCAAAAGTGGCCATATAAAAAAAACTTTTAAGCAAAGAAAAAGAGTGAACAAAGAGCTTGTAAGCAATAGCCATAGCATCACAATATATCATATGGTATCATACTTGATCATCTTGGATCATCGTGTGAGAAACACCGGGAACCATACATACATAGCATACTTGGGATAGAAAGTTTATCCATTTTGCATCTTATACGTTGTGCACAAGTGTCGCATCAGCCTATTAAGCAATCGTGCTAGCGTCTCTCTTGAGTTGTGCAACACGAGCGTTTTCCGTGGATTCCACATTTTGTGCTCATTCCTTGGTTGCACGACCCCATTTATCTATCCGTGTGTGTGTTTCCGTGTGCCACATATTGCTATTGGTCTACTTGTTTCACTTGCGAATTTGTGAATCTCTTTCAACATTATTGACTCTTGCTAACATTTTGCATTAAATTTTTGTGCCACTATCCTCACCGAGCTACTCCATAAGCTTTAGTTTGTAGGTGTGAGTGAACAAGTCCGGTACCAATTCCACTATTCTTTCATCTCACATTGAGTGAAACGGGATACATCCTCAATTTTGTGATGAGGACATCAATACCATTGTTACACCCACAACCCCTGCTACTATACATACTGGACCGATTACTAGAGCTCGTGCACGCCAATTAAATTACCAGGTACTTTCATTTCTTGGTAATGATTCTAATGTTCATGAGAATATGACGCTGCCTAAATTGGATACATTTGTTTTGCTTACAAATGAAGGGCCTAGCTTGGAGAAGGATGAACATTGGAGCAAGAACAAGCATGGAGTTGATGGCATGCGCAAGGGAGACAAGAACAGAGTTTCAAGTGATGATTTCAGGACTTTGAAGCCACCATAATGAGTGCATGAAGCCTTGGACGAAATATACAAGATGCCACTTCATAATTTTCATCCAGAGGCTATTCTAGGTGCTGTGTCACCTTATTTTTGGGCCAGGCCCATGTAATTTCGAAACACTTCAATATAGACTGCTTTTACAGTCCGTATGTGTGGGGAAACAAGAGTTAGGGTTGGTTTCGGACACCTCCTCCAAGGGCCACGAAATCCACCCCCCCCCCTCTTCCTTAGGGTAAGATATATATCAGGAACATATCTACCTTAGGAATATTCAATTTCAATATATGGAGGAAGAGGGGGGGGGATTTCGTGGTCCTTGGAGGAGGGGTCCGAAACCCACCCTAACTCTTGTTTCCCCACACATACGGACTCTAAAAACAGCCTCTGGACGAAAATTATGAAGTGGCATCTTGTATATTTCGTCCAAGGCTTCATGCACTCATTATGGTGGCTTCAAAGTCCTGAAATCATCACTTGAAACTCTGTTCTTGTCTCCCTTGCGCATGCCATCAACTCCATGCTTGTTCTTGCTCCAATTTTCATCCTTCTCCAAGTTAGGCCCTTCATTTGTAAACAAAACAAATGTATCCAATTTAGGCAGCATCATATTCTCATGAACATTAGAATCATTACCAAGAAACGAAAGTACCTGGTAATATAATTGGCATGCGCAAGCTCTAGTAATCCTTCCAGTATGTATAGTAGCAGGGGTTGTGGGTGTAACAATGGTATTGATGTCCTCATCAGATACAAATATTACTTTGCTTCCTATGACTCCTGATTCCATTTTGAAAGATGATATTCATAGAGCTAATAAAGCAAAACAAGAGAAAAATAAGAGTGAAAATCAGATTGTGGCAAAAGAATTTGAGGAACAAATGAAGCCTAATAATAAACCATCTAGTGTTGCTTCTGAAATTAAATTGAAAAGTGCATGTTTACTTGCCACCAAATCTGATATTGATGAGCTAGTTTTTAGCAAATCTGTTTGCTATGATTTTGTGTGCAAAGAGGCATTATTTTCATTCGAGGACGTGCCTTCCTCTTTGCCCCCTGCAGTCACTAACATTTTGCAGGAGTTCTCTGACGTCTTCCCACAAGACATGCCACCGGGATTACCACCTATTCGAGGGATTGAGCATCAAATTGACTTAATTTCCGGTGCATCGCTACCCAACCGTGCACCATACCGTACCAATCCAGAGGAGACGAAGGAGATTATGCGTCAAGTACAGGAGCTGCTCGACAAAGGTTATATTCTCGAATCCCTTATTCCTTGTGCTGTTCCTATTATTCTAGTGCCGAAAAAGGATGGTACGTCGCATATGTGTGTTGATTGTAGAGGCATTAATAATATTACTATTCGTTATCGTCATCCTATTCCTAGGCTAGATGATATGCTTGATGAACTGAGTGGCTCTACAATATTCTCCAAAGTTGATTTGCGTAGTGGATACCATCAAATTTGTATGAAATTGGGAGATGAATGGAAAACAGCTTTTAAAACTAAGTTTGGTTTATATGAGTGGTTAGTCATGCCTTTTGGGTTAACTAATGCACCTAGTACTTTCATGAGACTAATGAACGAAGTTTTACGTGCTTTCATTGGACGATTTTTGGTAGTCTACTTTGATGATATACTGATCTATAGCAAATCTGTGGAAGAACATTTGGAGCATTTACGTGCTGTTTTATTGCTCTACGTGATGGACGTTTGTTTGGTAACCTTGGGAAGTGCACCTTTTGCACCGACCGAGTATCTTTTCTCGGCTATGTTGTTACTCCACAGGGAATTGAAGTTGATAAAGCCAAGATTGAAGCTATTGAGAGTTGGCCGCAGCCCAAAATGGTCACACAAGTGAGGAGTTTTCTTGGACTCGCTGGTTTCGATAGGCGTTTTGTGTGAGATTTTAGCACCATAGCTGCACCTCTCAATGAGCTTACAAAGAAGGATGTGCCTTTTGTTTGGGGTACCGCACAGGAAGAAGCCTTCGTGATATTGAAAGATAAGTTGACACATGCTCCTTTACTGCAACTTCCTGATTTTAATAAGACTTTTGAGCTTGAATGTGATGCTAGTGGAATTGGATTAGGAGGTGTGTTATTACAAGATGGCAAACCAGTTGCATACTTTTCTGAAAAATTGAGTGGGCCTAGTCTGAACTATTATACTTATGATAAAGAATTATATGCTCTTGTTCGGACCTTAGAAAATGGCAACATTATTTGTGGCCCAAAGAATTTGTTATACATTCTGATCATGAATCTTTGAAACACATTAAAAGTCAAGCTAAACTGAACCGTAGACATGCTAAATGGGTTGAATTCATTGAGACTTTCCCTTATGTCACTAAACACAAGAAGGGTAATGAAAATGTTATTGCTGATGCATTGTCTCGTCGTTATACTATGCTTTCACAACTTGACTTTAAAATATTTGGTTTGGAGACCATCAAAGATCAATATGTGCATGATGCTGAATTTAAAGATATATTGCAGAATTGTAAAGAAGGTAGAACATGGAACAAGTTCATCGTTAACGATGGATTTGTATTTCGTGCTAACAAGCTATGCATTCCAGCTAGCTCCATTCGTCTTTTGTTGTTGCAGGAGGCGCATGGAGGAGAACTAATGGGACACTTTGGCGTGAAGAAGACGGAGGATATACTTGCTACACAATTCTTTTGGCCAAAGATGAGACGGGATGTTGAGCATTTTGTTGCTCGCTGCACTACATGTCAAAAAGCTAACTCACGACTCAATCCTCATGGTTTATATATGCCTTTGGCTGTACCTAGTGTTCCTTGGGAGGATATATCTATGGACTTTGTTTTAGGTTTACCTCAAACATAGATGGGGAGGGATAGCATATTTGTTGTCGTGGATAGGTTCTCAAAAATGGCACACTTTATACCATGTCATAAAAGCGATGATGCTGTTAATGTTGCTGATTTGTTCTTTCATGAAATTATTCGCTTGCATGGTGTGCCAAATACTATTGTTTCAGATCGTGATACTAAATTTCTTAGTCACTTTTGGAGATGTTTATGGGCTAAGTTGGGGACTAAACTGCTTTTTAGTACTACTTGTTGTTGGGGAACGTAGTAATTTAAAAATATTTCCTACGCACACGCAAGATCATGGTGATGCATAGCAACGAGAGGGGAGAGTGTTGTCCACGTACCCTCGTAGACTGAAAGCGGAAGCGTTAACACAACGCGGTTGATGTAGTCGTACGTCTTCACGATCCGACCGATCAAGTACCGAACGCACGGCACCTCCGAGTTCAGCACACGTTCAGCTCGATGACGCCCCTCGAACTCCGATCCAGCCGAGTGTTGAGGGAGAGTTTTGTCAGCACGACGGCGTGGTGACGATGATGATGTTCTACCGACGCAGGGCTTCGCCTAAGCACCGCTACGATATTATCGAGCTGTAATATGGTGGAGGGAGGCACCGCACATGGCTAAGAGATTAATGATCAATTGTTGTGTCTATGGGGTGCCCCCCTGCCCCCGTATATAAAGGAGCAAGGGGGGAGGCGGCCGGCCTAGGAGGAGGGTGCGCCAAGGGGGGAGTCCTACTCCCACGGGGAGTAGGACTCCTCCTTTCCTTGTTGGAGTAGGAAAAGGGAAGGGAGAAGGAGAAAGAAGGAAGGGGGCACCCCCCCTCCCTAGTCCAATTCGGACTAGTTCATGGGGAGGGGTGCGGCCACCCTTTGGGGCCTTTCTCTCCTTTCCCGTATGGCCCATTAAGGCCCAATACGAATTCCCGTAACTATCCGGTACTCCGAAAAATACCCGAATCACTCGGAACCTTTCCGATGTCCGAATATAGTCGTCCAATATATCGATCTTGACGTCTCAACCATTTCGAGACTCCTCGTCACGTCCCTGATCTCATCCGGGACTCCGAACTCCTTCGGTACATCAAAACACATAAACTCATAATATAACAGTCATCTAACTTTAAGCATGCGGACCCTACGGGTTTGAGAACTATGTAGACATGACCGAGACACGTCTCCGGTCAATAACCAATAGCGGAACCTGGATGCTCATATTGGCTCCCACATATTCTACGAAGATATTTATCGGTTAGACCGCATAACAACATACGTTGTTCCCTTGGTCATCGGTATGTTACTTGCCCAAGATTCGATCGTCAGTATCTCAATACCTAGTTCAATCTCGTTTCCGGCAAGTCTCTTTACTCGTTCTGTAATACATCATCTCGTAACAAACTCATTTGTTGCAATGCTTGCAAGGCTTAAGTGATGTGCATTACCGAGAGGGCCCAGAGATACCTCTCCGACAATCGGAGTGACAAATCCTAATCTCGAAATACGCCAACCCAACAAGTACCTTCGGAGACACCTGTAGAGCACCTTTATAATCACCCAGTTACGTTGTGACGTTTGGTAGCACACAAAGTGTTCCTCCGGTAAACGGGAGTTGCATAATCTCATAGTCATAGGAACATGTATAAGTCATGAAGAAAGCAATAGCAACATACTAAAACGATCAAGTGCTAAGCTAACGGAATGGATCAAGTCAATCACATCATTCTCCTAATGATGTGATCCCGTTAATCAAATGACAACTCATCTCTATGGCTAGGAAACATAACCTGTAGCGACCAGACCTCAAATGGTCTGTGCTGCTGTGCACCAGTGTCATCCCTGGATCAGTAATGCTGACACGCACAGTACAAATGGAGGATTTATAACAGAGTAGCAATCACACACTTATTACATCGAATATCTCCAAAGAGATTAAGTATGATAAATATGGCTTAAGGCCATCTAAACGATAACAGCGGAAGACTTGGAAGATAAGTGAGTCCATCAACTCCAGCGGCATCACTGAGTATAAGACCACGACCTAAGGCACCCTACTCGTCGTCTGAAAAGTCTGCAACATGAAACATTGCAGCCCGAAAACGGTTCAGCACATAGAATATGCTGGCAAAGTAACACATAGAGAATAATGAACAATAATAATGCTATACTACATGCATATATGGCTGGTGGAAAGCTCTATGGTTACAGTTTTGCGAAAAGCCAATTTTTCCCTACTTCAAAGGAATAAATTTTATTTAACTATCATGGTGGTTGTGAAACATTGAGATGGTTGACAGCATCTCAATCCCAATTAAGTGTCATCAATAACCCAACAAAATTAATTAAGAGTAACATGGTGATGAGATTCAAATGATAATCCAGGTACTAGATACTCAAATTGTCCATAACCGGGGACACGGCTAACCATGATTAGTTTGTACACTCTGCAGAGGTTTGTGCACTTTTCCCCACAAGACTCGATCGCCTCCGCTTGATTCTCACACTGCATGATGTTTGAGAAACGGATGACCGAGACACAGTCTTTCAGGAACAATCACTCTTTACTCCGGGTGGACCAGTACACCTACTTTCCCCTACATCTGCTAGCCCACCTCTTCAAGAGATAATGTAACCTACTCAACTATGCTAGAGCCCATAATAGCTTGTGGCTGCACACGGAAGTTTCTAGCATGAATAATCTTATGATACCTTTGAGCCTGGGTGGCGGTCCTTATACAAACAAACAACACTGGATTCTCCAGGTGCCTCAATCCACCCAGATGTGAGTTTTAGTTGCCACCTTAAGTAAACCATTATTATGAATCTCACATCTGTCATGAATATCACTCAAACCCAATCCACGTCTACGAGCATAGCATGGCAATACAATAGCAAACGTAGAAGTAACTCCCAAGGGTTTGATAAGAAAACAGGTAATAGGTACTACCTCAACTACTTCCCAGTTCCCACAATTTAATTAGATCCTAAGCATGCAATTGTTTGAGGAATAGATCTAATGCAATAAAAACTGGGTATGGAAATTATGATCAAAGTGTTACTTGCCTTGCTGATGATCCGCGAAACCTAGCGATTCGAAGTAACAAGCGGCACACTCCGGGTACTCTATCGCAAACAAACAAGCAAACAATAAGTACTCATCTAATGCACAGGTAAAACTCGAATGAAAGATCCAACCAGAAAGTTCAACTTAAGAACTCCGGTTTGCAAAAAGAATCAACTCGAACGAAGCAACGAAAGTCAAACGGCGAAAGAAACAAGCTTCGTTTACTAATCTGGATCTAGGTCAAATTTTAGAGTAGCAAAAAATTGTTTGAGTAGGTTGAACGGAAAGAGAATTTTGAAACGAAACTCTAGGCACTTGAATCGCCTGATTCCGATAAACGAGCGAAAAGTTAAACAGAAACGAAGATTCGATCGGAAATTGAGATCTGGGATAATCGCGGAAAAATCCGACGAAAAAGAAAAACGGACGAACGGTTAAAGAACGGACGTTCGTTAACAGAGAAAATCCAACGAACGCGTTCGTTAAAACGAACGAGTCGGTGAACGCTCACAAAATAATAAAACCGAAAAAAAACCGATCTAGGTTTTTTTTTAAAACGAACGGTTTTTATTTAAAACAAAACCAGCAACGAACGGCGGTGAGGTATACCTCGTCGGGGGCGGGGCTCCGGCTACTCCAGCGAGGGGCGACGAGGGCGGCGGGGTGCGGGGTGCTCGGGGGGCGGCGAGGGGGCGGCGAGGGGCGGCGAACGGCGAGCGGCGGCGGCCTCGAGCTCGGCTCCGGCGGCGGCGGATGCAGGGCAGGTGCGGGCGGCGGCGGGGTGAGAGAAGAGGGGGCGGCGGCTATTTATGGGAGGGGGGTGCTGGAGGCGTGGGGGAGGGGGCAAGGCACGGCTCCGGCGGAGTCCGAGCAGGGCACGCGGTGGCGGCGGCGTACTGGGGAAGGAGACGGCGCGGGCGGGCCGGCGCTCGGCTGGGCCTCGGCCCGGTCGGGCGGCGCGCAGTTTTTTTTTGTAACGTTCCGCGGAAAAATTCGTAGAAAAATAAATAAAAGTCTAAAAAATATAAAATAAAATTTCCCCGTCTAGTTAGAAAATCTATAATAGGGTGAACATTTTTTGACACAAAATAAATTTTTGAAAACATGCAATATTTTTAATGCAATTAAAATTGCAAATAAAATCCAAATAAATTCCAATAAATGATTTTAACACTTTTCCTCCAGTATTTCAATTGTTTTGGAGAAGTCATATTTTCTCCTCTCGTTTATTTTTAAAATGAAATATTTTTCCGGAGAGAAAATAATTAAAACCGAAATCCTCGTTTTATTATTTGATGGATATCAAATATGAAAATTCGAGAAAATCCCCAACTCTCTCCGAGGGTCCTTGAGTTGCTTAGGATTTATCGAGGATTTGTCAAAATGCAATAAAATATGATATGCAATGATGATCTATGTATAACATACCAAATTGAAAATTTGGGATGTTACAAACCTACCCCCCTTAAGATGAATCTCGCCCTCGAGATTCGGGTTGGCTAGAAAACAGGTGGGAGTGGTCCTTCCGTAGATCTTCCTCTCGCTCCCAGGTGGCTTCATCTTCCGTGTGGTGACTCCACTGGACTTTGCAAAACTTGATAACCTTACTGCGGGTAACTCGGCTGGCATACTCAAGAATCTTAACTGGTTTCTCCTCATAGGTCAAATCACTTTCCAGTTGAATTGCTTCCAGTGGCACAGTATCTCTCAGTGGTATCTCAGCCATCTCTGCGTGGCACTTCTTCAACTGGGAAACGTGAAATACATCATGAACTCCTGACAATCCTTCGGGCAATTCCAGCTTGTAGGCAACCTCTCCCATACGTTCCACAACTCTGTATGGTCTGATAAAACGGGGCGCTAACTTTCCCTTAACTCCGAAGCGCTTCACTCCTCGAAGTGGTGATACTCGAAGATAAACTCTGTCTCCAACTTCGTGAACTGTCTCCTTTCGTTTAGAATCGGCATAAATCTTCTGCCTGGACTGGGCTACCTTGAGCCTATTGCGAATCAACCTCACTTTCTGTTCAGACTCCTTAATCAAACCTGGTCCAAACAACTGCCGGTCTCCAACTTCGTCCCATAACAACGGTGTTCTACACCTCCTTCCGTACAAGGCTTCGAAAGGGGCCATCTTCAAACTGGTCTGATAACTGTTGTTGTAGGAAAACTCTGCATATGGAAAATTGTCGTCCCAACTAGGTCCATAATCTAGTGCACAAGCTCTCAACATGTCCTCCAAAATCTGGTTGACTCTCTCGGTCTGTCCATCTGTCTGTGGGTGAAAAGCTGTGCTAAATTCTAGCCTGGTTCCCAATGTTTCATGTAGCTGCTTCAAAAACTTCGAGGTAAATTGGGTTCCTCTGTCTGATACAATGGTCCTCAGAACTCATGCAAACATATGATCCTGGTCATGTATATCTTTGCCAACTTAGCACTGGTGTAAGTGGTCTTCACTGGAATGAAATGAGCCACTTTCGTCAAACGGTCGACTACAACCCATATTGAGTCATAGCCTGAACGAGTCCTGGGTAATCCCGTGATGAAATCCATGCCTATTTTATCCCACTTCCATTCGGGTATCGGCAATGGTTGTAGCAACCTGCTGGCTTCTGATGCTCTGCCTTCACTCTCTGACATACATCACAAACTGCTACATACTCTGCAATATCCTTCTTCATTCCGGTCCACCAGAAAGTATTTTTCAGATCCAAATACATCTTGGTATTCCCTGGGTGAATCGAGTACGGTGAATCATGGGCTTCTTGCAAAATCAACTTCCTGATCTCCGGATCATTTGGCACATATACGCGGTCCTCAAACCATAAGGTATCGTGCTCATCCTCACGAAATCCCTTGGCTTTTCCTTTGCTCATCTTCTCCTTTATCTCTTCAATCTCCTTGTCTGTCTTCTGAGCTTCTCTGATCCTTTCCATCAAGGTAGACTGAATCTCCAATGTCGCTAAATAGCCTCTTGGAACTATCTCCAAACATAGTTCGCGAAGGTCCTCGGCTAACTCCTGAGGTAACTCTCCTGTCATGAGGGTGTTGACATGACTCTTGCGGCTCAACGCGTCTGCTACTACGTTAGCCTTTCCTGGGTGATAATGCAATCTCATATCATAGTCCTTAATGAGCTCCAACCATCTCCTCTGTCTGAGATTTAACTCCTTCTGCGTGAAAATATACTTCAAACTCTTGTGATCCGTATACACCTCACAATGGTTTTCGATGAGAAAATGTCTCCATGTCTTCAATGCATGCACCACGGCTACTAACGCCAAATCATGCGTAGCATAATTCTTCTCATGGGGTTTAAGTTGTCGTGAAGCATATGACACAACTCTTCCTTCCTGCATAAGCACTGCTCCAAGTACTCGACGAGAAGCGTCGCAATAAACTTCATAATCCTTGCGTTGATCTGGCAGAATCAACACTGGTGATGTAACCAATCGTTTCTTCAACTCTTGGAAACTAGCTTCACATTCCTCAGTCCAATTGAATTTGGTGTCCTTCTTCAATAGCTCAGTCATGGGCTTAGCAATCCTTGAGAAATTCTCGATGAATCTCCGGTAGTATCCTGCAAGTCCAAGAAAACTCCGGATTTCTCCAACTGTCATGGGTGATTCCCAACTTGTCACTGTATCAACCTTGGCAGGGTCTACTGCTATTCCTGCTCCAGAAATAACATGTCCAAGGAATCCAACTTCCTTCAGCCAAAATTCACATTTGCTGAACTTGGCATATAACTGATGTTCTCTGAGCTTCTCAAGTACCAATCGCAAATGCTCCTCATGCTCTTCCTCATTCTTGGAAAAGACTAAAATATCATCAATGAACACCACGACGAACTTATCCAAAAACTCCATAAACACTTTGTTCATCAGGTTCATGAATAGGCAGGTGCGTTAGTCAGACCAAAAGACATAACGGTGTACTCATACAATCCATATCTGGTGGTAAAAGCCGTCTTAGGTATATCCTGCTCTCGAATCTTTAACTGATGGTATCCTGATCGTAGATCGATCTTGGAAAATACTTTAGCTCCTTGTAGGCGGTCAAACAAATCATTGATCATCGGCAGTGGGTACTTGTTTTTGATGGTCACTTCATTCAATCCACGGTAATCAACAACCATCCTCAGCGATCCATCTTTCTTCTCCACTAGAAGTACTGGTGATCCCCAAGGTGATGAACTTGAGCGATTATAGCCTTTATCCAGTAACTCCTTGATCTGCTTCTTAATTTCCTCCAAATCTTTTGCGGGCATCCTGTACGGTCTCTTAGATATTGGCCCTGTGCCTGGCAAAAGTTCAATCAAGAACTCAATGTCTCTATCTGGTGGCATGCCTGGCAACTCTTCTGGAAATACATCCGGATAATCCTTCACCACTGGTACTTCCTCCTGTACAACTCCTGATAAGGAATTCACTTGAGTCCTCTTCGGCATATGCCGGGATACATACTTGATCCTTTTTCCTTCTGGGGTGGTAAGCAAAATTGTCTTGCTGGCACAATCGATGTTTCCTCCATACAACGATAGCCAATCCATTCCCAAAATCACATCCAAACCTTGCGATTCCAAAACTATTAGGTCTGAGGGGAAAACATGCCTACCAATGGCCAATGGTATCTGAAAACATCCTTGGCTTGCCATATACTCTGCTCCTGGCGAGGTTACTAACATAGGGGTTTTGAGAACTTGGGTGGGCAGCTTAAACTTATTCACAAATCCCCTTGATATGTATGAATGCGATGCACCAGTATCGAAAAGAACGGTTGCAGTAAATGACTTAACCAAAAACTTACCTATTACTGCATCAGGCTGAGCTTCAACCTCCTCCATGCTCACGTGGTTCACATGTCCTTTGTTGAACGGGTTCGGCTTCTTCCCAGAGCTTCCATTGCCATTTCCATTTTGGGCTTCAGGACAATCAGTTGCATAATGTCCAGTCTTCTGGCACTTGAAACAAGTAACATGACTTAGGTCCCTCTTGGTTGGGGTAGATGGGTTGGTGCGGTTCTGTCCGTTGCCTCCTCCATTCCCATTACCATTTTTAGAGCCATTATGGTTGTGCGAACTACCTCCTCCATGGGTATGCTGAAACTGTCCTCCCGGTTTCGGGGCAAATCGTGGCTTCTGCTGAGCTCCAGAATTGTACTTCCCTTGTCCATACTTCCTCTTACGGTTTTCAATCTGTTGTTGCTTCCCTTCAATCATGAGAGCTCTATCTACCAGCTACTGGTAGTTGTTGAAGGTTGCTACCATCAACTGCATACTCAGTTCATCATTCAGTCCTTCCAAAAATTTCTCCTGCTTGGCAGCATCTGTAGCAACGTCATCTGGTGCATAACGTGCTAATTTACTGAAATCCTCCACATACTGGCCTACGGTGCGTCCTCCTTGGCGTAGGTTGCGAAACTCGCGCTTCTTCATAGCCATAGCTCCTGCTGAAACATGAGCTGTACGGAAAGCTTGCTGAAACTGGTCCCATGTGACAGTGTCAATAGGGTGCGTGGCTGTATAATTCTCCCACCATGATGCTGCGGGTCCATCAAGCTGATGTGCGGCAAAACGCACTCTTTCCGCATCTGTGCATCCTGCAGAGGTCAACTCCCTTCCAACTTTGCGGAGCCAATCATCTGCAACAATCGGCTCGGTGCTACTGGAAAACACCGGCGGGTTTAGCCTCAAGAAACGGGCTAAGTGATCAACAGGTGGTGGTGGCGGTGGGTTGTTGTTGTTGTTGTTGTTGCCTTGGTTCTGCACTAACATTTGCATCAGGGCATTCTGTTGCTGAATCAACTGGGTGATCTCCGGTGGGAAAACAAATCCGGTGTCGCGTCTCGGAGGCATCTGATAGGTTAGAAAAGATGAGAGTTAAGAATAGAATGAGGTCTAGAGAGAAAACACTACCCATATGCTCATGAGACAAATACAATCAATATCACTCAATCAATTCAAACAAGGCATAACAATCGATCTGACTAGCGTTACAAAAGTGCTTGAACTATACTATTAAATGGGGGAAAACTACTACTGATATGGTGGTCTACTAAAAATTCTAATCAGTTGAAGACTCCGGGATGTTTGCTCCAGCTTCATCAACAAAGTCATCTTCGCTTGGTTCCGAGTCGGTGTCGTCGATGATGATGTAGTTATCCGGACAAGTGCATTCGTCATCCTTTGCTTTTGGCACTGGATTTCCCATGAATACTCCAATCTTCTTCTCCAGGTCGTCATTCTTCCCTACTAGTGCGATGATTTCCTCCATATAATCCTCGCGTGTAGCCTTGAGTTCTTCCTCCAGCTCCTTGATCTTGGTTAATGCCTTCTTCAGTTCTTCCTTGTCCGTGCACATCTGGTTCTCCTGGCGACGAATATGTTGGTTTTGCTCCTGGATGAAAGCTGCGATTGATCCATCCTTCTTGGTTCTGATCATCTCCCATTGCGCGTCTCGGCGTCCACAAATCTGATAAATTGTATCCTTAAGCTCCTGGTGGTAGACTTCTCCAATGCGTCCCATGGCAATGTGAGCGGCTATGCTCTTCCCTAAACTCCAGGTTGGTGCTTCGAAAACCAATCTTATGGGGTCAGTAACTGGCACAAACGTCCTTCCTGGAATGTGAACTTGAATCTTCCAGCTCTCCTCTTCGGGTAATGTGGCGTTGTAGGTTCCGGTGATGCTTGGTATTCCTATGTTCAAATACTTGGTGACTTCCTTCAAGTGTCGACCAAAAGGCGTGTCTTCATCTGGTTGCATGAACTTGCTCCTTGCATCTGCCATTCCTAAAAGAGTAGAAATTGGAGAGGGGTCAGAAATGAGAAGAGAGAAGCTTTCTAGGGCTTAAGCTTAGTGGTCGTGTCCTACAGTCAGCGTGTGCTCTGATACCACCTTTGTAGCGACCAGACCTCAAATGGTCTGTGCTGCTGTGCACCACTGTCATCCCTGGATCAGTAATGCTGACATGCACAGTACAAATGGAGGATTTATAACAGAGTAGCAATCACACACTTACTACATCGAATATCTCCAAAGAGATTAAGTATGATAAATATGGCTTAAGGCCATCTAAACGATAACAGCGGAAGACTTGGAAGATAAGTGAGTCCATCAACTCCAGCGGCATCACTGAGTATAAGACCACGACCTAAGGCACCTTACTTGTCATCTGAAAAGTCTGCAACATGAAACGTTGCAGCCCGAAAATGGGTCAGCACATAGAATATGCTGGCAAAGTAACACATAGAGAATAATGAACAATAATAATGCTATACTACATGCATATATGGCTGGTGGAAAGCTCTATGGTTACAGTTTTGCGAAAAGCCAATTTTTCCCTACTTCAAAGGAATAAATTTTATTTAACTATCATGGTGGTTATGAAACATTGAGATGGCTGACAGCATCTCAATCCCAATTAAGTGTCATCAATAACCCAACAAAATTAATTAAGAGTAACATGGTGATGAGATTCAAATGATAATCCAGGTACTAGATACTCAAATTGTCCATAACCGGGGACACGGCTAACCATGATTAGTTTGTACACTCTGCAGAGGTTTGTGCACTTTTCCCCACAAGACTCGATCGCCTCCGCTTGATTCTCGCACTGCATGATGTTTGAGAAACAGATGACCGAGACACAGTCTTTCAGGAACAATCACTCTTTACTCCGGGTGGACCGGTACACCTACTTTCCCCTACATCTGCTAGCCCACCTCTTCAAGAGATCATGTAACCTACTCAACTATGCTAGAGCCCATAATAGCTTGTGGCTGCACACGGAAGTTTCTAGCATGAATAATCTTATGATCCCTTTGAGCCTGGGTGGCGGTCCTTATACAAACAGACAACACTGGATTCTCCAGGTGCCTCAATCCACCCAGATGTGAGTTTTAGTTGCCACCTTAAGTAAACCATTATTATCAATCTCACATCTTTCATGAATATCACTCAAACCCAATCCACGTCTACGAGCATAGCATGGCAATACAATAGCAAACGTAGAAGTAACTCCCAAGGGTTTGATAAGAAAACAGGTAATAGGTACTACCTCAACTACTTCCCAGTTCCCACAATTTAATTAGATCCTAAGCATGCAATTGTTTGAGGAATAGATCTAATGCAATAAAAACTGGGTATGGAAATTATGATCAAAGTGTTACTTGCCTTGCTGATGATCCGCGAAACCTAGCGATTCGAAGTAACAAGCGGCACACTCCGGGTACTCTATCGCAAACAAACAAGCAAACAATAAGTACTCATCTAATGCACAGGTAAAACTCAAATGAAAGATCCAACCAGAAAGTTCAACTTAAGAACTCCGGTTTGCAAAAAGAATCAACTCGAACGAAGCAACGAAAGTCAAACGGCGAAAGAAACAAGCTTCGTTTACTAATCTGGATCTAGGTCAAATTTTACAGTAGCAAAAACTTGATCGAGTAGGTTGAACGGAAAGAGAATTTCGAAACGAAACTCTAGGCGCATGAATTGCCTGATTCCAATAAACGAGCGAAAAGTTAAACAGAAACGAAGATTCGATCAGAAATCGAGATCTGGGATAATCGCGGAAAAATCCGACGAAAAAGAAAAACGGACGAACGGTTAAAGAACGGACGTTCGTTAACAGAGAAAATCCGACGAACGCGTTCGTTAAAACGAACGAGTCAGTGAACGCTCACAAAATAATAGAACCGAAAAAAACCGATCTAGGGTTTTTTTTCAAAACGAACGGTTTTTTTAAAACAAAACCGGCAACGAACGGCGGCGAGGTATACCTCGTCGGGGGCGGGGCTCCGGCGGGGCTCCGGCTACTCCAGCGAGGGGCGGCGAGGGCGGCGGGGTGCGGGGTGCTCGGGAGGCGGCGAGGGGCGGCGAACGGCGAGCGGCGGCGGCCTCGAGCTCGGCTCCGGCGGCGGCGGGTGCGGGGCAGGTGCGGGCGGCGGCGGGGTGAGAGAAGTGGGGGGGGGGGGCGACGGCTATTTATAGGAGGGGGGGTGCTGGAGGCATGGGGGAGGGGGCAAGGCACGGCTCCGGCGGAGTCCGAGCCGGGCACGCGGCGGCGGCGGCGTACTGGGGGAGGAGACGGCGCGGGCGGGCCGCCGCTCGGCTGGGCCTCGGCCCGGTCGGGCGGCGCGCAGTTTTTTTTTAAAACGTTCCGCGGAAACATTCGTAGAAAAATAAATAAAAGTCCAAAAAATATAATATAAATTTTCCCCGTCTAGTTAGAAAATCTAGAATAGGGTGAACATTTTTTTGACACAAAATAAATTTTTGAAAACATGCAATATTTTTCATGCAATTAAAATTGCAAATAAAATCCAAATAAATTCCAATAAATGATTTTAACACTTTTCCTCCAGTATTTCAATTGTTTTGGAGAAGTCATATTTTCTCCTCTCGTTTATTTTTAAAATGAAATACTTTTTCGGAGAGAAAATAATTAAAACCAAAATCCTCGATTTATTATTTGATGGAAATCAAATATGAAAATTCGAGAAAATCCCCAACTCTCTCCGAGGGTCCTTGAGTTGCTTAGGATTTATCGAGGATTTGTCAAAATGCAATAAAATATGATATGCAATGATGATCTATGTATAACATACCAAATTGAAAATTTGGGATGTTACATAACCATCTTTGATCAACGAGCTAGTTAAGTAGAGGCATACTAGTGACACTCTGTTTGTCTATGCATTCACACATGTATCAAGTTTCCAGTTAATACAATTCTAGCATGAATAATAAACATTTATCATGATATAAGGAAATAAGTAATAACTTTATTATTGCCTCTGGGGCATATTTCCTTCAGTCTCCCACTTGCACTAGAGTCAATAATCTAGTTCACATCGCCATGTGATTTAACATCAATAGTTCACATCACCATGTGATTAACACCCATAGTTCACATCGTCATGTGACCAACACCCAAAGGGTTTACTATAGTTAGTAATCTAGTTCACATCGCTTATGTGATTAACACCCAAAGAGTACTAAGGGGTGATCATGTTTTTCTTGTGAGATAATTTTAGTCAACGGGTCTGTCACATTCAGATCCGTAAGTATTTTGCAAATTTCTATGTCTACAATGCTCTGCCCGGAGCTACTCTAGCTAATTGCTCCCTTTTTCAATATGTATCTAGACAAAGACTTAGAGTCATCTAGATTAGTGTCAAAACTTGCATCGACGTAACCCTTTACGACGAACCTTTTGTCACCTCCATAATCGAGAAACATATCCTTATTCCAGTAAGGATAATTTTGACCGCTGTCCAGTGATCTACTCCTAGATCACTATTGTACTACCTTGCCAAAATCAGTGTAGGGTATACAATAGATCTGGTACACAGCATGGCATACTTTATAGAACTTATGGCCGAGGCATAGGGAATGACTTTCATTCTTTTTCTATCTTCTGTCGTGGTCGGGCTTTGAGTCTTACTCCATTTCACACCTTGTAACACAGGCAAGAAACTCTTTCTTTGACTGTTCCATTTTGAACTACTTCAAAATCTTGTTAAGGTATGTACTCATTGAAAAAACTTATCAAGCGTCTTGATCTATCTCTATAGATCTTGACGCTCAATATGTAGGCAGCTTCACCGAGGTCTTCCTTTGAAAAACTCCTTTCAAACACTCCTTTATGCTTTGCAGAATAATTCTACATTATTTCTGATCAACAATATGTCATTCACATATACTTATCAGAAATGCTGTAGTGCTCCCACTCACTTTCTTGTAAATACAGGCTTCACCGCAAGTCTGTATGAAACTATATGCTTTGATCAACTTATCAAAGCGTATATTCCAACTCCAAGATGCTTGCACCAGTCCATAGATGGATCGCTGGAGTTTGCATATTTTGTTAGCACCTTTATGATTGACAATACCTTCTGGTTGCATCATATACAACTCTTCTTTAATGAATCCATTAAGGAATGCAGTTTTGTTTATCCATTTGCCAGATTTCATAAAATGCGGCAATTGCTAACATGATTCGGATAGAGTTAAGCATCGCTGCGAGTGAGAAAATCTCATCGTATTCAACACTTTGAACTTTGTCAAAAACCTTTTTCTGACAAGTCTAGCTTTGTAGATAGTAACACTACTATCAGCGTCCGTCTACCTCTTGAAGATCCATTTATTTTTTATGGCTCGCCGATCATTGGGCAAGTCAATCAAAGTCCATACTTTGTTCTCATACATGGATCCCATCTCAGATTTCATGGCCTCAAGACATTTTGCGGAATCTGGGCTCACCACCGCTTCTTCATAGTTCATAGGTTCGTCATGGTCTAGTTACATAACCTCCAGAACAGGATTACCGTACCACTCTGGTGCGGATCTTACTCTGGTTTGACCTACGAGGTTCAGTAACAACTTGATCTGAAGTTTCATGATCATCATCATTAACTTCCTCACTAATTGGTGTAGGTGTCACAGGAACTGGTTTCTGTGATGAACTACTTTCCAAGCGATGAGGTAGAGTTACCTCATCAAGTTCTACTTTCCTCCCACTCACTTCTTTCGAGAGAAACTCCTTCTCTAGAAAGGATCCATTCTTAGCAACGAATGTCTTGCCTTCGGATCTGTGATAGAAGGTGTACCCAACTGTCTCCTTTGGGTATCCTATGAAGACACATTTCTCCGATTTGGGTTTGAGCTTATCAGGATGAAACCTTTTCACATAAGCATCGCAACCCCAAACTTTAAGAAACGACAACTTTGGTTTCTTGCCAAACCACAGTTCATAAGATGTCGTCTCAACGGATTTAGATGGTACCCTATTTAACGTGAATGCAGCTGTCTCTAATGCATAACCCCAAAACGATAGTGGTAGGTCGGTAAGAGACATCATATATTGTACCATATCTAATAAAGTATGGTTACGATGTTCGGACACACCATTACACCGTGGTGTTCCAGGTGGCGTGAGTAGTGAAACTATTTCACATTGTATTAACTGAAGGACAAACTCGTAACTCAAATACTCTTCTCCACGATCAGATCGTAGAAACTTTATTTTCTTGTTATGATGATTTTCCGCTTCACTCTGAAATTATATGAACTTTTCAAATGTTTCAGACTTCTGTTTCATTAAGTAGATATACCCATATCTGCTCAAATCATCTGTGAAGGTCAGAAAATAATGATACCTGCTACGAGCCTCAATATTCATCGGACCACATACATATGTATGTATGATTTCCAACAAATCTGTTGCTCTCTCCATAGTTCCGGAGAACGGTGTTTTAGTCATCTTGCCCATGAGGCATGGTTCGCAAGCATCAAGTGATTCATAATCAAGTGATTCCAAAATCCCATCAGTATGGAGTTTCTTCATGCGCTTTACACCAATATGACCTAAACGGCAGTGCCACAAATAAGTTGCACTACCATTATTAACTTTGCATCTTTTGGCTTCATTATTATGAATATGTGTATCACTACGATCGAGATCCAACAAACCATTTTATTGGGTGTATGACCATAGAAGGTTTTATTCATGTAAACAGAACAACAATTATTCTCTAATTTAAATGAATAACCGTATTGCAACAAACATGACCAAATCATATTCATGCTCAACGCAAACACCAAATAACACTTATTTAGTTTCAACACTAATCCCGAAAGTATAGGGAGTGTGCGATGATGATCATATCAATCTTGGAACTACTTCCAACACACATCGTCACCTCGCCTTTTACTAGTCTCTGTTTATTCTGCAACTCCCGTTTCGAGTTACTACTCTTAGCAACTAAACCAGTGTCAAATACCGAGGGGTTTCTATAAACACTAGTAAAGTACACATCAACAACATGTATATCCAATATACCTTTGTTCACTTTGCCATCCTTCTTATCCACCAAATAGTTGGGGTAGTTCCGCTTCCAGTGACTAGTCCCTTTGCAGTAGAAGCACTTAGTCTTAGGCTTAGGTCCAGACTTGGGCTTCTTCACTTGAGCAGCAACTTGCTTGCCGTTCTTCTTGAAGTTCCCTTTCTATCCCTTTGCCCTTTTCTTGAAAATAGTGGTCTTGTTAACCATCAACACTTGATGCTCTTTCTTGATTTCTACCTTCGTCGATTTCAGCATCGCGAAGAGCTCGGGAATTACTTTCGTCATCCCTAGCATATTATAGTTCATCACGAAGTTCTACTAACTTGGTGATGGTGACTAGAGAATTCTGTCAATCACTATTTTATCTGGAAGATTAACTCCCACTTGATTCAAGCGATTGTAGTACCCAGACAATCTGAGCACATGCTCACTACTTGAGCTATTCTCCTCCATCTTTTAGCTATAGAACTTGTTGGAGACTTCATATCTCTCAACTCGGGTATTTGCTTGAAATATTAACTTCAACTCTCGGAACATGTCATATGGTCCATGACGTTCAAAACGTCTTTGAAGTCCCGATTCTAAGCCGTTAAGCATGGTGCACTAAACTATCAAGTAGTCATCATATTGAGCTAGCCAAACGTTCATAACGTCTGCATCTGCTCCTGAAATAGGTCTGTCACCTAGCGGTGCATCAAGGACATAATTCTTCTGTGCAGCAATGAGGATAATCCTCAGATCACGGATCCAATCCGCATCTTTGCTACTAACATCTTTCAACATAATTTTTCTCTAGGAACATATCAAAAATAAACACAGGGAAGCAACAACGCGAGCTATTGATCTACAACATAATTTGCAAAATACTATCAGGACTAAGTTCATGATAAATTTAAGTTCAATTAATCATATTACTTAAGAACTCCCACTTAGATAGACATCCCTCTAATCATCTACGTGATCACGTGATCCAAATCAACTAAACCATAACCGATCATCACGTGAAATGGAGTAGTTTTCAATGGTGAACATCACTATGTCGATCATATCTACTATATGATTCACGCTCGACCTTCCGGTCTCAGTGTTCCGAGGCCATATCTGCATATGCTAGGCTCGTCAAGTTTAACCTGAGTATTCTGCGTGTGCAAAACTAGCTTGCACCCGTTGTAGATGGACGTAGAGCTTATCACACTCGATCATCACGTGGTGTCTGGGCACGACGAACTTTGGCAACGGTGCATACTCAGGGAGAACACTTTTATCTTGAAATTTAGTGAGAGATCATCTTATAATGCTACCGTCAATCAAAGCAAGATAAGATGCATAAAAGATAAACATCACATGCAATCAATATAAGTGAGATGATATGGCCATCATCATCTTGTGCTTGTGATCTCCATCTCCGAAGCACCGTCATGATCACCATCGTCACCGGCGCGACACCTTGATCTCCATCGTAGCATCGTTGTTTTCTCGCCAATCTTATGCTTCTACGACTATCGCTACCGCTTAGTGATAAAGTAAAGCATTACAGGGCGATTGCATTGCATACAATAAAGCGACAACCATATGGCTCCTGCCAGTTGCCGATAACTCGGTTACAAAACATGATCATCTCATACAATAAAATTCAGCATCATGTCTTGACCATATCACAGCATGCCCTGCAAAAACAAGTTAGACGCCCTCTACTTTGTTGTTGCAAGTTTTACGTGGCTGCTACGGGCTTAGCAAGAACCGTTCTCACCTACGCATCAAAACCACAACGATAGTTTGTCAAGTTGGTGCCGTTTTAACCTTCGCAAGGACCGGGCGTAGCCACACTCGGTTCAACTAAAGTTGGAGCAACTGACACCCGCCAGCCACCTCTGTGCAAAGCACATCGGAAGAACCAGTCTCACGTAAGCGGACGCGTAATGTCAGTCCAGGCCGCTTGATCCAACAATACCGCCGAACCAAAGTATGACATGCTGGTAAGCAGTATGACTTATATCGCCCACAACTCATTTGTGTTCTACTCGTGCATATGACATCTACGCATAAAACCAGGCTCCGATGCCACTGTTGGGGAACGTAGTAATTTCAAAAAAATTCCTACGCACACGCAAGATCATGGTGATGCATAGCAACGAGAGGGGAGAGTGTTGTCCACGTACCCTCGTAGACTGAAAGCGGAAGCGTTAACACAACATGGTTGATGTAGTCGTAGGTCTTCACGATCCGACCGATCAAGTACCGAACGCACGGCACCTCCGAGTTCAGCACACGTTCAGCTCGATGACGTCCCTCGAACTCCGATCCAGCCGAGTGTTGAGGGAGAGTTTCGTCAGCACGACGGCGTGGTGACGATGATGATGTTCTACCGACGCAGGGCTTCGCCTAAGCACCGCTACGATATTATCGAGGTGTAATATGGTGGAGGGGGGCACCGCACACGGCTAAGAGATCAATTATCAATTGTTATGTCTATGGGGTGCCCCCCTGCCCCCATATATAAAGGAGCAAGGGGGGAGGCGGCCGACCTAGGAGGAGGGCGCGCCAAGGGGGGAGTCCTACTCCCACCGGGAGTAGGACTCCTCCTTTCCTTGTTGGAGTAGGAAAAGGGAAGGAGAAGGAGAAAGAAGGAAGGGGGCGCCCCCCCTCCCTAGTCCAATTCGGACTAGTCCATGGGGAGGGGTGAGGCCACCCTTTGGGGCCTTTCTCTCCTTTCCCGTATGGCCCATTAAGGCCCAATACGAATTCCCGTAACTCTCCGGTACTCCGAAAAATACCCGAATCACTCGGAACCTTTCCGATGTCCGAATATAGTCATCCAATATATTGAACTTTACATCTCGACCATTTCGAGACTCCTCGTCAAGTCCCTGATCTCATCCGGGACTCCGAACTCCTTCGGTACATCAAAACACATAAACTCATAATATAACCGTCATCTAACTTTAAGCATGCGGACCCTACGGGTTCGAGAACTATGTAGACATGACCGAGACACGTCTCCGGTCAATAACCACTAGCGGAACCTGGATGCTCATATTGGCTCCCACATATTCTACGAAGATTTTTATCGGTCAGACCGCATAACAACATACGTTGTTCCCTTTGTCATCGGTATGTTACTTGCCCGAGATTCGATCGTCGGTATCTCAATACCTAGTTCAATCTCGTTTCCGGCAAGTCTCTTTACTCGTTCCGTAATACATCATCTCGTAACAAACTCATTTGTTGCAATGCTTGCAAGGCTTAAGTGATGTGCATTACCGAGAGGGCCCAGAGATACCTCTCCGACAATCGGAGTGACAAATCCTAATCTCGAAATACGCCAACCCAACAAGTACCTTCGGAGAGACCTGTAGAGCACCTTTATAATCACCCAGTTACGTTGTGACGTTTGGTAGCACACAAAGTGTTCCTCCAGTAAACGGGAGTTGCATAATCTCATAGTCATAGGAACATGTATAAGTCATGAAGAAAGCAATAGCAACATACTAAAATGATCGAGTGCTTAGCTAATGGAATGGGTCAAGTCAATCACATCATTCTCCTAATGATGTGATCCCGTTAATCAAATGACAACTCATGTCTATGGCTAGGAAACATAACCATCTTTGATCAACGAGCTAGTTAAGTAGAGGCATACTAGTGACACTCTGTTTGTCTATGTATTCACACATGTATCAATTTTCCAGTTAATACAATTCTAGCATGAATAATAAACATTTATCATGATATAAGGAAATAAATAATTACTTTATTATTGCCTCTAGGGCATATTTCCTTCACTTGTCACCCCAAAACTGATGGTCAAACTGAAGTAGTCAATAAAACATTGTCTACTGTGCTTAGGGTTGTTTTGAAGAATAATAAGAAAATGTGGGAAGAATGCTTGCCTCATATTGAATTTGCTTATAATCGTTCGTTGCATTCTACTACTAAGATGTGCCCTTTTGAAATTGTGTATGGTTTCCTACATCGTGCACCCATTGATTTGTTGCCTCTTCCATCTTCGGAGAAGGTTAATTTTGATGCTAAACAACGTGCTGAATTGATCTTAAAAATGCATGAGTTAACTAAGGAAAACATTGAGCGTATGTATGCTAAATATAAACTTGCTGGAGATAAGGGTAGAAAACATGTTGTCTTTGCACCTGGAGATCTTGTTTGGTTACATTTGCGTAAGGATAGGTTTCCTAATTTGTGCAAATCAAAGCTAATGCCACGTGCTGATGGTCCTTTTAAGGTGTTAGAGAAAATAAATGATAATGCATATAAACTTGAGCTGCCTGCAGATTTTGGGGTTAGTCCCACTTTTAACATTGCAGATTTGAACCTTATTTGGGTGAGGAAGATGAGCTTCTGTCGAGGACGACTTCATTTCAAGAAGGGGAGGATGATGAGGACATCAATACCATTGTTATACCCACAACCCCTGCTACTATACATACTGGACCGATTACTAGAGCTCGCGCACGCCAATTAAATTACCAGGTACTTTTGTTTCTTGGTAATTATTCTAATGTTCATGAGAATATGATGCTGCCTAAATTGGATACATTTGTTTTGCTTACAAATGAAGGGCCTAGCTTGGAGAAGGATGAACATTTTAGCAAGAACAAGCATGGAGTTGATGGCATGTGCAAGGGAGACAAGAACAGAGTTTCAAGTGATGATTTCAGGACTTTGAATCCACCATAATGAGTGCATGAAGCCTTGGACGAAATATACAATATGCCACTTCATAATTTTCATCCAGAGGCTATTCTAGGTGCTGCGTCACCTTATTTTCTGGCCAGGCCCATGTAATTTCGAAATACTTCAATATAGGCTATTTTTAGAGTCCGTATGTTTGGGGAAACAAGAGTTAGGGTGGGTTTCGGACCCCTCCTCCAAGGGCCATGAAATTCCCCCCCCCCCCTCTTCCTCCATATATAGAGCCCCTAGGGCATCGTTTAGACTTTGGGTTTTGTTTAGATTAAAAGTTCGCCATAGCTGCAACTTCGCGTACTTCGTTTGTGTTCAACGACCAGACAAAGGCGTCACAGAACCCCACCTTGATCAATAAAGCTTTCCTCTTATATTCGCAATATCCAGATTGCAATCTTAGTTTCTTGCTTGTTCTTCGTTTGCCTGCAGGAAACAGACCTTCGTGGTCAGGTTGATCGTGCTCCGGCGTGGTCGATAACCTCTCGGAGTTGGTTTAGCGATTGCTAAGGCGCGACGTCCTCGCATGTTCGTAATCGGATCGTCAAAGTCGACTTCCTCCAAAACGATAGCCACCATCTCATCGAAAGACGGGACACCCTTGCCTCTATCACTTTGGGAAAAGGGTAACTTGGTATTGTTTATCTCATTTCCTACTCACCTCTACTCGAGTCTTGTGATGGATAGGCAAGGTATTTCACCCTCGGTCTACAACAACAGCAACGAGTTCGATGCCACGAACAACTCCAACGACGCCAAGATGAATGCTCAAATGGAGGAGATCAAAGCCCTCATCAAGTCCTACAAGCAATCTTCCTCATCTTCGAGAAGACGCTCAAGAGCACATGCCTCCGAGCTACCATCTCCAGCAAGGTCACATCGGCATCGACACCATCACCACCACGAACATGAAGGTCAAGAGCTGAACACCAACAACCACTCAATGACTTCACCATCTCCCTTGGCATCTTTGCCAAGCGACTTCAAGGCATCTTCACCTTTGGACATACGGCATCTTCGCCCACAAGCACCTCAAGAGAAGCTTCCCAAGCTCAAGTCCGCGACCTCCATGAGCTACTACGACCTCGACACTCACCATGAGATTCCTTTCTATGGGACTCTAGAACCCGAGGAGTACCTCGAGTGGGAGCGTTTGATGGACGACTACCTCAAGCTACATCAAGTTCCTCCCGAAGATCAAGTGAAGTGCGCCACAAGAAACTTCCACGACTATGCCTCGACATGGTGGTTTCACACACCTTCGGAGAGCTATGACATGAGTTGGCCCAAGACGATGAAAGCTTTGCGGCGAGAGTTCATGCCTCCAACTTACACGGAACAACTTCTATGCAAATTGGAGAACACCATCCAAGGATCCAAGTCCATCGACGAGTACTTCAAGGAGATGAAGAAAGCCTTGCGACGAGCCGGCGTGGACGACCCCATGTCAATGAAGTTCCACTTCATGATGGGATTGAACAACGACATCTCCAAGACTATCTTCCTCGAGAACTACAAGTCCCTCGACGACAACTACATTGGTGCTCTAAAGGCGGAACAAGAACTCATGAAGGGCATGGCTTCTCCACCCCAAGCACACTTCTCGAAGACCAAACTCAAAGACGACGAGCATGAGGCTAGTACCACCAAGATGTCCAAGCCAGACGAGCTCCAAGACGATGCTCCCAAGTTCGACTTCACCGCCATCCCTCTTTGTGGCATTGATGATGCCGAGTCCTCCACGACTCTCTTTCAAGATGGTGCGGCAACAAGTACGACTACGGAGACCTTCAAGGACCAAGCTTTGGAGGCGAACGACACGGCGACGTGCAAGGAGGATGCTTCCATCTTAGGAGGTGAGAGCGTGCCATCTTTGGCCTTCATCCACGGCGACGATGACGAGATGATCGATCATGGGATTCTCCCTTTAGTCATAGAGGAGAGTGATGATGTTCCATCTTCGGCCTTCATCCACGGTGACGGTGATGAGATGGTTGAGTATTTCACTTCGACCACGGCGACGTATGATGACTTGAGTGACTTGTGCCACCATATTGAGAGTGAGAGTGACTTCACCACAAGACCCATATACGATGTGTTGCCCCAATTCCCATGTGAGGAGAGCCACAACCCCCACCATTTTCGTGAGATGAGTGACTCCACCATATGTGAGTTTGAGTGCACCTACCTTGAGGGAGTGAGTGAGCCACCACATAGAGAGAGTGAGGCCACTATGATTTCTAACGACTTAACCTCTACCTCTATTGTGTCTTCTCATTTGGTGCTAGGTCCCATATATGATGACGCGCCGATTCGCGACGACTACGTCCTGCCTTTGGACAAGACGATGGCCATGGTGGAATATGATGCACCCCCCACATGGTTCCATCAAGATGAAGATGACCACCATTTGGTCTTTGCCACCTCACCTACACCACATGAGTGGAATGAGAACGGTAACATAGGTGAAGGTGATGCTCTAGTCCCACTAGTGGACATTCTTAACATTGATTGCTTGCATGATGTTGATCAACCTATTACCATGCTTCATGCTAGTATGATTTCCCCATGCGATGATTTACCCATTTATGATGAGTATGATGATTGCCATGTGGAGTCTATTGGTTGTGATGCCATGTTACATAGAATTTCTTGTGACAATTCTTGAGGTCACATCATGTTTGACAAGCCGCTTGACTTGTCATATGCTATGCATGAGATCAACCATATGTCATATTTGCAATCTCTTCATAGTGACTATGCATATGCCATTAAAATAAACCCAATTTGCACATATGGCATAGATGACAAGCCCATGGTTATTGGCATTTGTTTTTCTTGTGATGATATTGATATGCTCCCTTTGCATCATTTATCTCATATGCCATGCCATGACCACCTAGCTTCGGATATGCATTGTTTTGGATGTTGTCCATTTTCTCCATATGATGTTTTCAATATTGCTCATGAGGAGACCCCCATAGTTTCCTCACACATTTTAGGAGATTTTGATCCATCCCATTCATTGCATGATCCTAATACCTGTGTGCACAATATGCTTCCCATGAATAAACATGCTATTGATGTGCCATATACTTCTATGCTAAATTTGCATCCCCATCGTGTCATACACAATAACTATTCTTTCATGATGGATGACATGTTCTTGTACCATGCATCAAATTTCTTTGAGCGATGCTTATCTTGTGCTAACACTCACTTGCACATACACATCATGATGGATGATGTGTACATTTACCACACACACAGTTTCTTTCGATTGTGTCCTTATTGTGTAGGTACCCATGAACACTTGTCAACCTCACAATCCCATGAGTTGACAAAATGTGCTCTAGAGAGCAATGATGACTTGGGATCCTATGGATTGCCTTTCCCACTGCTCACTTCACGCAAACACTTCGTGCATTTCTTTTACATGGTCCTCACTTGGCTATGGGTTATTGTCCATTATGTATCATTTGCCCATATTGCCATGTTCACTTTGCATGATATGCTCATTCCTATGCCTTTGCCATGCATTTGTGACCCATGCTTTGCATTACACATGATGCTTGATTCTAGTACTTGTATGTGTATTTGCAAGCGTGGTGGAGATATCACTTGTTATTGCCATGTTTGCTTTGTGCCCCATGCCTATGATTATACTATGATCTTGATTTGTGTTCGTGCTTGCGATATGTCATGTACATTGCCTATGCCTATTATTTGCTCACATGACATGATTGCCATGATTTCCTCTAGTATGTTGCATCTTCGCTCCACTAGTTTGCACGACTTGATTACTATTTCTTGCCTTGTTGCATCACCAATGATTTATACTTGCTCACTTCATGCGGCTGATGACAACCATCTACATGCTTTGCACATGATTGTTATTGCTTCTTGTCATATCTCTCCATATGTTGCCTCCCTCATGCTAGATGATTTGACATGTATTGAGTGCAACAATGCCTTTAGTCTTGATAATGAGTTTGCCCCCATAGTATTCTCACATATAATTGGAGATTTTGACATATTCCTTGTGAAGCATGCTTGTCTTACCTCTTTGCACCATATACCTCGTGCCATGAATATAGCCATTGTTGCATCATATTATTCATGCACTTGTGCTTCTAATGGTTATGTGCAAAAGAAGAGAACCATCATGATGGATGATGTGTTTATCTACCATGCGCATACGTTCTTTCTTTTGTTGTGTGCATGTGTAGGATACTTGGACTTTGTGTCGACTTCCGCTTCACGTGAGTTGACCATTCAAGCTCTTGAGAGCGAGCCTCATACATTCGACCACGACTCGTTTCTACACCACCTTTCCTACCACTTTGGCGTTGTGAAGAATGCACAAGGACACGCTGTCAAGGTGATATCTTTCTTGAGCATGGATATTGCGGATCATACTACTTGTGTTGCTTGCACCATGAGACTTATTGTTCATCTTGGACCACTTGATTGCACACATGTTAGAGATCTTGCTTCGACTTGTCATTTTCACCGTCCCATGCATCATGATATATATGCCTTGTGTGTTGATAGAGGCAAAGGTGTCCCGTCTTTCGATGAGATGGTGGCTATCATTTTGGAGGAAGTCGACTTTGACGATCCGACTACGAACGTGCGAGGATGTCGCGCCTTAGCAATCGCTAAACCAACTCCGAGAGGTTATTGACCACGCCGGAGCACAATCAACCTGACCATGCAGGTCTGTTTCCTGCAGGCAAACAAAGAACAAGCAAGAAACTAAGATTGCAATCTGGATATTGCGAATATAAGAGGAAAGCTTTATTGATCAAGGTGGGGTTCTGTGACGCCTTTGTCTGGTCGTTGAACACAAACGAAGTACGCGAAGTTGCAGCTATGGCGAACTTTTAATCTAAACAAAACCCAAAGTCTAAACGATGCCCTA
Source organism: Aegilops tauschii subsp. strangulata (assembly GCF_002575655.3). Classification (NCBI taxonomy): domain Eukaryota; kingdom Viridiplantae; phylum Streptophyta; class Magnoliopsida; order Poales; family Poaceae; genus Aegilops; species Aegilops tauschii. Next base: position 162,858,893 of record NC_053035.3, on the reverse strand, counting down.
GGGGCTGTATATATGGAGGAAGAGGGGGGGGGATTTCGTGGCCCTTGGAGGAGGGGTCCGAAACCCACCCTAACTCTTGTTGCCCCACACATACGGACTCTAAAAACAGCCTATATTGAAGTATTTCGAAATTACATCGGCCTGGCCCAAAAATAAGGTGACGCAGCACCTAGAATAGCCTCTGGATGAAAATTATGAAGTGGCATCTTGTATATTTCGTCCAAGGCCTCATGCACTAATTATGGTGGCTTCAAAGTCCTGAAATCATCACTTGAAGCTCTGTACTTGTCTCCCTTGCGCATGCCATCAACTCCATGCTTGTTCTTGCTCCAATGTTCATCCTTCTCCAAGCTAGGCCCTTCATTTGTAAGCAAAACAAATGTATCCAATTTAGGCAGCATCATATTCTCATGAACATTAGAATCATTACCAAGAAACGAAAGTACCTGATAATTTAATAGGCGTGCGCGAGCTCTAGTAATCGGTCCAGTATGTATAGTAGCAGGGGTTGTGGGTGTAACAATGGTATTGATGTCCTCATCATCCTCCCCTTCTTGAAATGAAGTCGTCCTTGACGGAAGCTCATCTTCCTCACCCAAATACGGCTTCAAATCTGCAATGTTAAAAGTGGGACTAACCCCAAAATCTGCAGGCAGCTCAAGTTTATATGCATTATCATTTATTTTCTCTAACACCTTAAAAGGACCATCAGCACGTGGCATTAGCTTCGATTTGCACCAATTAGGAAACCTATCCTTACGCAAATGTAAACAAACAAGATCTCCAGGTGCAAAGACAACATGTTTTCTACCCTTATCTCCAGCAAGTTTATATTTAGCATTCATACGCTCAATGTTTTCCTTAGTTAACTCATGCATTTTTAAGATCAATTCAGCATGTTGTTTAGCATCAAAATTAACCTTCTCCGAAGATGGAAGAGGCAACAAATCAATGGGTGCACGAGGTAGGAAACCATACACAATTTCAAAAGGGCACATCTTAGTAGTGGAATGCAACGAACGATTATGAGCAAATTCAATATGAGGCAAGCATTCTTCCCACATTTTCTTAGTATTCTTCAAAACAGCCCTAAGCATAGTAGACAAAGTTCTATTGACTACTTCAGTTTGACCATCAGTTTGGTGCTGACAAGTAGTACTAAAAAGCAGTTTAGTCCCCAACTTAGCCCATAAACATCTCCAAAAGTGACTAAGAAATTTAGTATCACGATCTGAAACAATAGTATTTGGCACACCAAGCAAGCGAATAATTTCACGAAAGAACAAATCGGCAACATTAACATCATCATCGCTTTTATGACATGGTATGAAGTGTGCCATTTTCGAGAACCTATCCATGACAACAAATATGCTATCCCTCCCCTTCTTTGTTCGAGGTATACCTAAAACGAAGTCCATAGATATATCCTCCCAAGGAACACTAGGTACAGGCAAAGGCATATATAAACCATGAGGATTGAGTCGTGACTTAGCTTTTTGACATATAGTGCAGCGAGCAACAAAATGCTCAACATCCCGTCTCATCTTTGGCCAAAAGAAATGTGCAGCAAGTATATCCTCCGTCTTCTTCACGCCAAAGTGTCCCATTAGTCCTCCTCCATGCGCCTCCTGCAACAACAAAAGACGAACGGAGCTAGCTGGAATGCATAGCTTGTTAGCACGAAACACAAATCCATCGTTAACGACGAACTTGTTCCATGTTCTACCTTCTTTACAATTTTGCAATATATCTTTAAATTCAGCATCATGCACATATTGATCTTTGATGGTCTCCAAACCAAATATTTTAAAGTCAAGTTGTGAAAGCATAGTATAACAACGAGACAATGCATCAGCAATAACATTTTCTTTACCCTTCTTGTGTTTAATGACATCAGGGAAAGTCTCAATGAATTCAACCCATTTAGCATGTCTACGGTTCAGTTTAGCTTGACTTTTAATGTGTTTCAAAGATTCATGATCAGAATGTATAACAAATTCTTTGGGCCACAAATAATGTTGCCATGTTTCTAAGGTCTGAACAAGAGCATATAATTCTTTATCATAAGTAGAATAGTGCAGACTAGGCCCACTCAATTTTTCAGAAAAGTATGCAACAGGTTTGCCATCTTGTAATAACACACCTCCTAATCCAATTCCACTAGCATCACATTCAAGCTCAAAAGTCTTATTAAAATCAGGAAGTTGGAGTAAAGGAGCATGTGTCAACTTATCTTTCAATATCATGACGGCTTCTTCCTGTGCGGTATCCCAAACAAAAGGGACATCCTTCTTTGTAAGCTCATTGAGAGGTGCAGCAATGGTGCTAAAATCTCACACAAAACGCCTATAGAAACCAGCGAGTCCAAGAAAACTCCTCACTTGTGTGACCGTTTTGGGCTGCGGCCAACTCTCAATAGCTTCAATCTTGGCTTTATCAACTTCAATTCCCTGTGGAGTAACCACATAGCCAAGAAAAGGTACTCGATCGGTGCAAAAGGTGAACTTTCCAAGGTTACCAAACAAACGTGCATCACGTAGAGCAATAAAAACAGCACGTAAATGTTCCAAATGTTCTTCCAAAGATTTGCTATAAATCAGTATATCGTCAAAATAGACTACCACAAATCGTCCAATGAAAGCACGTAAAACTTCGTTCATTAGTCTCACGTAAGTACTAGGTGCATTAGTTAACCCAAAAGGCATGACTAACCACTCATATAAACCAAACTTAGTTTTAAAAGCTGTTTCCATTCATCTCCCAATTTCATACGAATTTGATGGTATCCACTATGCAAATCAACTTTGGAGAATATTGTAGAGCCACTCAATTCATCAAGCATATCATCTAGCCTAGGAATAGGATGACGATAACGAATAGTAATATTATTAATGCCTCTACAATCAACACACATACGCGACGTACCATCCTTTTTCGGCACTAGAATAATAGGAACAACACAAGGACTAATGGATTCGAGAATATAACCTTTGTCGAGTAGCTCCTGTACTTGACGCATCATCTCCTTCGTCTCCTCTGGATTGGTACGGTATGGTGCACGGTTGGGTAGCGATGCATCGGGAATTAAGTCAATTTGATGCTCAATCCCTCGAATAGGTGGTAATCCCGATGGCACGTCTTTTGGGAAGACGTCAGTGAACTCCTGGAAAATGTTAGTGACTGCAGGGGGCAAAAAGGAAGGCACGTCCTCGAATGAAAATAATGCCTCTTTGCACACAAAAGCATAGCAAACAGATTTGCTAAAAACTAGCTCATCAATATCAGATTTGGTGGCAAGTAAACATGCACTTTTCAATTTAATTTCAGAAGCAACACTAGATGGTTTATTATTAGGCTTCATTTGTTGCTCAAATTCTTTTGCCACAATCTGATTTTCACTCTTATTTTTCTCCTGTTTTGCTTTAATAGCTCTATGAATATCATCTTTCAAAATGGAATCAGGAGTCATAGGAAGCAAAGTAATATTTGTATCGTTATGAACAAGAGTATACTGATTGTTTCTACCATGGTGTACAAATTTTTTGTCAAATTGCCATGGTCTACCAAGTAATAAGGAACATGCTTGCATAGGTACCACATCACAATCAACATAATCAGCATATGTAGAGATACTAAAATGCACCCGAACAGTACGTGTTACCTTAACCTTGCCGCTGTTGTTGAACCATTGGATGTACCAAGGATGTGGATGTGGTCTTGTGGTGAGAGATAGCTTCTCCACCATCTCCATGCTAGCCAAGTTATTGCAGCTCCCTCCATCTATGATGACGCGAATACAACGTTCCTTCACAACTCCCTTTGTATGGAACAAATTATGCCTCTGATTTTGCTCAGCTTGTGTAACCTGCACACTCAAAACACGTTGAGCAACTAAACTTTCATACCTGTCAGCATCTTCAGCAGCCATGTATTGCGTCTCATGATCAGAATCATCTCCATCGTGTTCTTCATGTGTAATAAAAGCCAAAGTCTCCTCATCATAGTCACTAGCGGACTCATACCCACCATCCTCAGTAGCAATCATCACACGCTGAGATTTGCATTCTCTCGCAAAATGTCCTCTTCCCTTACAACGACGACAAATATATCACTTGTGTGCCCTGTTGACGCCATGGAAGAAGAAGAGCTCTGTGCAGGCCCGGCAGGTGTGCTCTTGGTAGATAGTGGTGGTTGTGCCTGCTTTCTTGTATCACGGTTGGAGGTGGCATCTAAAGGAGGTGATAGTGCAGTGGAAGTAGATGATGCACGTGGTGTCCATGATGAAGGTCGACCTGCAGAAAAGGTAGTTCGTGCCAATGCCTGTCGATCCTGCACTTCACGTTCAGCTTTACAAGCAAGATGGAATAAACGAGTGATATTATTATAATCCTTATACTCTAGAATGATCTGAATCTCTCTATTTAATCCACCCATAAAACGTGCAAGCATAGCTTCATTCTCCTCAACAATACCACATCTAATCAAGCCAGTTTGTAATTCCTGATAATATTCTTCTACAGAATTTTTTCCTTGTCTTAAGCGCTGCAATTTTTGAAGTAATTCACGTTGATAATATGGTGGAACCCAACGAGTACGCATAGCAGTTTTCAAAGCAGCCCAAGTAGCTGGAACAGGATATAATCTACAATGTTCAGACCACCAAACACATGCAAATCTAGTGAAAGCACAAATAGCAGCAGGAACACGTCTCTCCTCAGGATATTGTAAACATGTAAATCGTTGTTCAGTTTCTAACTCCCAAGTAAGATATATATCAGGAACATATCTACCTCAAATGGGGGAATATTCAATTTCAGTTTAGGAAGATGGTCATGATCTCGTACTTGAGGGGGAGCCCTAACATTGCCATTATTTGCATGTGGACGACCTGGTGGTTGTGGTGCTGGTGGTAGCACGTAGTTCTGATTTTGATCAACCTCATCCTCGTAATCTCCCACATAATCATCCTCCTCCACATCAGCAGCAGGAGCCACAGAAGTATCAACAGCAGCACCAGCAATTTGGCCAGGCTGAAGAGGGACACGACTCGCTCGGTGGAGGGCTGTTTCCCGACGTGGAGGTAGTCGTTGTTATTGTTGTTGTTGTTGTTGTTGTTGTTGTTGTTGTTGTTGTTGTTGTTGTTGTTGCAGAGGTGCGGCAGGTGCAGCCGGTGGTGGAAGACGCGCAAGCAGTTCATTAAATCTGTTATCGAGCTTTGTTTTGAATGTCTTCTCAAGGCCAGTGATCTTCTCCATGGCCTCTTCAAAATTGTTCAGCACATCTTGCACCTGTTCAGTCATCATTTGCTGAAACTTATCATGAAGCTCCTTGTTTGTTAAGTTCTCCCAGTGAATCTCATCGGCTTGTGATCCTGGCATGGTTAGCAGCAATAGAAACACACTAGAATATGATCCTATAGACTACTAACAAGTGGTGGTCGTGGGTGTCACAAATTCGTCAAGCAAATCTCAAATTCTTACCAGTTCTTACCCAGCAGCAGGCGGTGATCGGCAACCGATGTAGTCAAAACTCTCAAAGCTTGGCTAGAGCGATTACCAGGGAGAGTCAAACGCACAATGTAGATGTATGTGGAGCTGGGAAGGCTTATAATATGGTAGCAAAAAGTGTCAGCAATAATCAATTCAGAGATGCAAAGTTGAATAAACGCTCAACGACGGTACTGTGCTGGTCCTAGGCTAGACCGTACTAGAGACGTGAGCCTAGAACACTAAAAAAATCATGGCGCTGCACGTAAACAAGGGAGGAGCGCAATCCAAAACAGAGAAAGAAAATAGAAGACGGAAACTAACGACAGAAATGAAAGAGAGAGAGAGAACCTTACCTGGGCCTTACCTGCAGCCCAAGTGGCTAGGCCATCCCACCTCCCGGGCTCCTGTCGCCTTCCTCCTCCTGCCAGTAGGAGCAAGGGCGCTTGGTCGCCGCGCGCGCGCCAGCTCCTGCTTCCACCGCGACGCCCGACTCTTCTGAGGGCGCCACGGAGACGCCCAGAGACCCCTCTCTCCTCTCCCTCACTCGCTGCTCTCTCTCCCGACCTCTTCCCCCTCCTCTGCTCCCTCTTCCTCTCTGCCCGAGCGGAGCTCGTCGACGCCGCTCGCCATTGCCGTGGCCACCGAGTCCCCCTCGCCTAGCTAGGATGTCCAGCAGCACCGCCATCGTCTCCTACGTCCCCTCGACGAAGGAAGCAAGCCCCGACGCCTGGAAGCGTCGCCATCGAGCTCGTCCCCGCCGCCTATGGCCGGAGATCACCGGCGTCGATTCGCCTCGTCCAGAGCGTCCCTGAGGCCGCTGACCTGCCCTGTCACATCCCTGTGAGCTCCTGATTCTTTCCCCTTGCTCACCCCTTCGTTCCTGTCCTCTAGCTGCCGTCCCACCATGCCGAGCGCTCCTCGCCGCCTGCCATGGTGCCGTCGCGGCCACAGCTGCTGTAGCTCGCGTCTGAGGCCGTCGTCATGCTCATCACGCTCCCAGGAGCCGATAACTCCCACCAACTCTTCTTCCGGCACACCACAACGCTGCCTCGGCCAACCCCGTGCGGGTGCCGCCGCGGATGTGCTCCCCGCTGTCGTTCTGGTTCACCCCGTCTCGAGCTAATGGCACCGTTGGACGCGGACGAGTCGCAGCTGCACGTAGAGCCCCTCCGCCGCCGATTTGGTCACCGGAGGGCAAAACCCGAGCAACGCCGCCGTCTCTGGACGTCGCCGGCGACTAACCGCCGACCTAACCCGGCTGTTAGGAGCTAATCACCCCACTAACTACCACATGAGTCAATGACAGCCGGGCCCCACTGCCTAATTAACCAGCTAACAAAAATAGATTAAGATTAATCTAAACACGATGGACCCATGCGTCAGCTTTGACTATGCTGACGTGTACGTTGACCCGGACCCACTGGTCAGCCTATGTTCTTGCCCTATTACACTGACATACGGGACCCACGCGTCAGGTTTGACCTGGACCGTGGCCCGTTGACCTGCTGACATCAGCATGATGTCATGCTGACGCAGTATTGGTTTTCTGGATTTAAAATAATTCAGAAAATTCCAGAAAATAGTATAAACTTCTAAAAATCATATAAAATCAACCGTATCTCAGAATGAAATAATTTATATATGAAAAATTATCAGAAAAATGCAATCTATCCATCTGTATCATTTGCATGCATGTAAAACTAAGTTATACCTGCTGTATAGGTGAAAACATTATAATGACATTATAAATGCTAAATATGGAGTTTGCATATGAACCCTTAGTTCATATGGACCTCATTTAAACTGTTGCTAGATGCATTAGTGTAAATCATAACATTCTTGACATGTCATGACCATGCATCATATTGTCGCATTGCATTGATTGTGTCCTTCTCTGTTTGCCGGTAACCGTCCCCTCTCAGTAGCCGATGCTCCGATGACGTGATCGATGACACCGATGAAGAACTATAATATCTTCAGAAGTGCCAGGCAAGCAAAACCCCCTTATTCATTACGATACAATCTCATTCTCTCGCTCCTCGGAGCCTAATGAATAAGTACTTGAGTCATAGAGTTATGTTGTGATGCCATGTTGTATTTACACATATCGAGCATATTGTGTGTATGATTGAAATGCTTGGTATGTGCGGGATCCGGCAACCTAGTTGTTTATCCTTGGTAGCCTCTCTTATGGGGAAATGTAGTCTTGTGCTTCCATGAGCCATAGTAGTCCGCTACAGCCCGGTTCACCGGAGTCCTGCTAGCCCAGCACTACTGCTCCGGAACACTTGACTGGCCGGCATGTGTTTCACTTCGTTCCTGTGTCTGTCCCTTCGGGGAAATGTCACGCGGTGACATCCGGAGTCCTGCCTAGCCTGCTACAGCCCGGGTTCTCGGAGTCCTGTTAGCCCAGTGCTACAGCCCGAATTCGCACGCTGCTGACCGACATGCTCGATGTTGATTCATGTATGCCTGTCCCCGTAAGTTAGTGCCACTTTGGGTTCACGACTAGTCATGTCGGCCCGGGTTCTCTGTCATATGGATGCTAGCGACATTATCATATACGTGAGCCAAAAGGCGCAAACGGTCTCGGGCCATGGTAAGGCGACGCCCGTGGGAATACCGTGCGTGAGGCCGCAAAGTGATATGAGGTGTTACAGGCTAGATCGGTGTGACTTAGAATCGGGGTCCTGACAAGTAGCAGGGGTTGTGGGTGTAACAATGGTATTGATGTCCTCATCATGTGTTGCATCCAATTCTTGGATTACTTGCTCCTCTCATATGTTTGGTTGCAACAATGTCATCACTTCACATATGCCATGTCCCGTTGCTTGTCACATGATTGACTTGATTGCCTCACACATGATGAACAATTGCTCTTTCTATTGTGTTGAGTGCCACACTATGTTCACTACACCCTATGCACATTATGCTTGGATTGTCTTGCACTTAACCCATGTGTTTAGACATCTCATCTTCTTAGGTGTTGTGAATGATTCCTATGCCTACCATAGACCTTTCATTGAGCGCTTTGCCCATGCTTGCTATGAACTTGAGGTAGATGCTTATTCTCTTGACACACATATTTGCATCTCTACCTCCAATTTACATGCTTGTCCCCATGATATCTTTGCTTGTGCTCGATTGATATACTTACATGCCATGTCTCAATCCTTTGTCACACCATATGCTTTGCATGATGACGACACTTGTTTGGTGAATCACCTCTTGAATGCTTGGTTTTGCACTAACGCTAACCACATTTGTTTTTTCAAGTGTTTGTTGTCCTTACTCATTTTGAAGGAATCACAAGACTATGCGACATTGGAGAGTGCCCATTTTGAGCTTCAAGATGACAAGTACTTGGTGAACGTCCACTTCTACACGGCGACGCCATCTCTTTCCCATGGTGATTTGGTTTTCGATCCGAGGTCGGATCTTTCCCAAGGGAGGGGAGATGATGCGGAGCATCCTGTGGACATCACCATGTCAAGAGTCCGTTTGGCGAGTGACACGTGCGACATCTACTTCACATACACAAAGGTGAATCATCTCCTTTACACGTGCTCACTTGACCCCTTCGAGGATGGTATACTACTTGACACTTCTCCCGTGTGCATGCATAGGTATTGTCGGAGCTTCACGGATGTTGAGGAGGAGTGCAAGCGCCAAGGAACAACTACACCATCCGCGAGGGAAGCCTGGAAGCGACGACGGAAGAAGACGGAGCTGCTGAAGCTACAGCGGCCGGACATCCGGCGCCTGTGCAGCTGCCAAGGAGCTGCACCAACATACGGCCAACAGCATCAGCGGCCGGACATCCGGCGCCAGCCCTGGACATCCAGCGCCTCGCCAAAGCCCGGACATCCGGCCCTTCCCCCGGAAATCCGGCATCGACGACAGAACGCACCCGAAGTTTGGCCACTTCAGCCCGGACATTCGGCCAGAGCCCCGGACATCCGGCGCCTCGCGAAGCCCCGGACATCCAGCCCCCAGCCCGGACATCCGGCGCCTGCCTGCGCGCAGCCACGGGCCAGAGGCCCATGTATCCCTTTCCACTTACCCCTTCGAGGCTTAGACTATAAATAGACCTCCCCCTTCTCCTTTCTAGGGTTAGCAAAGTGATAGCTCATTTGATAGAGAGCTTTGTTCCTTGTACCACTCTACTCTTGAGAGAGAGAGAGACTACTACTCCTGATGGAGGACAAGACCTCCATCTAGGAGAAGATCCTGCGGGATATATCATCAAGACCCCTCTTGGGCGGCCCCCCTTCAAGACCTCCTCATGGAGATGAACCTTACCTTGTATCTTTCCCTTTGTTGTTCATGTACCTTGTGGATCTTGTGTGTTTGATTGTCTAGTCGATGTGTGATTGGACTTGTTCTTGAGTGTTCCCCCTTGTGATTTCTCTCCGTTCTTCCCCATGTTCATTGTGTTCTTCAAGGGAACCCACTCCAATCGTGAAAGATCAGCCTACACCGGGTTAGCCCCATATCAGAAGGGGAAGGAGTATTTATAGTCCAAGCCACGAAGGGGTAAGTGGGGAAGGGGATACATGGGCCTCTGGCCCGTGGCTGCGCGCAGGCAGGCGCCGGATGTCCGGGCTGGGGGCCGGATGTCCGGGGCTTCGTGAGGCGCCGGATGTCCGGGCTGAAGTGGCCAAACTTCGGGTGTGTTCTGTCGTTGATGCCGGATTTCCGTGGAAAGGGCCGAATGTCCGGGCTTTGGCGAGGCGCCGGATGTCCGAGGCTGGCGCCGGATGTCCGCCCGCTGATGCTGTTGGTCGTCTGTTGGTGCAGCTTCTTGGCGGCTGCACAGGCGCCGGATGTCCGGCCGTTGTAGCTTCAGCAGCTCCGTCTTCTTCCGCCGTCTCTTCCAGGCTTCCCTCACGGATGGTGTAGTTGTTCCTTGGCTCTTGCACTCCTCCTCGTCGTCCGTAGTGTTCCGACAATACCTATGCATGCACACGAGTGGAGTATCAAGTAGTATACCATCCTCGAAGGGGTCAAGTGAGCACATGTAAAGGAGATGATTCACCTTTGTGTATGTGAAGTAGATATCGCACGTGCAACTCGCCAAACGGACTCTTGACATGGTGATGTCCATAGGATGCTCCGCATCATCCCATCTCCCTCTTTCTAGGGTTAGCATTGGTTTAGCATATATATGAGATAGAGCATTGCTCATCCATACGGATCTGCTCCACGAGAGAGACCGCGGCCCCTCTACGAAGACGATCCACGTTGGATTCAAGACCGCCTTCTGGGGTGGCCCCATCAAGACCTCCTCGTGGAGAAGAACCGGTTACCCTTTGTATCGTCCTTTGTTGGATTTGGATCTTGTATCTCCCCTTGTGTTTCGAGGATCTAGCATATGTGTGACTATATCTTGTTGGTTTAGTGAGTCCTCTTGTGTTTTTCCTCTTTTTCCCCTCGTGTTCTTCGTGTTCTTAGTTGGGATCCGCTTCTTTCGTGAAAGATCGGCCGTCTAGGGTTCCACCCTACATCATAAGATGATCGCACCGACGAGCCATCTTGCACAACTCGGAATGACCTATAATTTTTCGAGTGCATGAATGGAGTGAGGATGAACTATTATGTAATTTATGATCCAAGAATAATGCATCTGCTGGTGAAAACGTGAGGGTGTTAGCGAGATGGGTGATAGACCACGTAAAGCATCAATTCTTGGGTTTCGATGCAACGAAGAACCTCCTCCTTGTGTCGTGACTGAACCAGTAGTCTTTCTAGTGTGTAATGGAGGGATGGTGCATTGTTCTATATGTTATTGTCCATATATCAGTCCATAGGTGAGCTAACGGAAGGGTGGTAGAGGGTGGCAGAGTATACCTCAAGCATAAAATCGTCTGGAACTCAATTTTACAAGCCGGATCTTGCCTCCGAAATGTTGTCGAAGCCCGAGAGTGGGTTACGGGCGCATAAATCTTTTGGTTGTGATAATATTGGTGGGTCATGGAGCTCCAATGGAGTTTTTGTGGCAAAATTGTTTCCATATTATGGATACAACATCATGAGACAGACCATCTTGCACCGACGAGCCATCTTGCACAACTTTCAAGGTAAGATGATCGCACCGACAAAGCCATCTTGCACAACTCGGAATGACCTATAATTTTTTGAGTGCATAAATGGAGTGAGGATGAACTGTTATGTACTTTATGATCCAAGAACAATGCATCCGCTGGTTTAAACGTGAGGGTGGTAGCGAGATGGGTGATAGACTAAGTAAAGCATCAATTCTTGGGTTTCGATGCAACGAAGAGCCTCCTCCTTGTGTCGTGACTGAACCTGTAGTCTTTCTAGTGTGTAATGGAAGGATGGTGCATTGTTCTATATGTTATTGTCCATATACCAGTCCATAGGTGAACTCACAGAAGGGTGGTAGAGGGTGGCAGAGTATACTTCAAGCATAAAAACGTTCGTAACTCAATTTTACAAGCCAGATCTTGTCTCCGAAATGTTGTCGAACCCCACGAGTGGGTTACGGGCGCATACAAGTTTTGGTTGTGATTGTTTTGGCGGGTCATGGAGATCCAATGGAGTTTTTGTGGCAAAATTGTTGCTGGTTTATGGATACAACATCGCGGGACAAACCATGAATATAACTTTCAAGCTAAGTAGATCGCACCAACGAGCCATCTTTCACAACTCGCAATGACCTATAATTTATTGGGTGCATAAATGGGGTGAGGAAGAACTGTTATGTACTTTATGCTCCAAGAATAATGTATCCGCTGGTCAAAATCTGAAGATGGTAGCGAGATGGGTGATTGACAATGTAAAGCATCATTTCTTGGGTTTCAATGCAACAAAGAGCCTCCTCCTTGTGTCGTTGATGAGGACATGACTACCTTGGATACGACAAAAAATACTGCATACATGCATATTTATCAGGTGATTTCTAGTGCAAACTATTCAATAATCTATTTATGTTATCCAGAACAAAAATACTTCACACACTTTTGTGTTTTGTCTAATTGCAGGTGTATGGGACATTTGTACAATCCACATATGAAGATAGGGGAAAAGAAGAAGTTTAGGTTCTTTTCAAAAAGTCCTCTCACGTCACTTTTGGGCTAAGAGAAGATAGAGTCCAAGTCTCTCACGTTCTAGATTCAGATTCAGACTACATAGACATACCTGACTCAAAACGCCAACAACTTTTTCATACGGACTCCGAATTGGGTGATTCTTCTTTTGTTGGAAAGTAGATTTCGTCCTCTTTCCAAACCAACTAGATTCACCTTTAAATTCGTCCGGAGCGTTGAGATATGGACGAAACAATCTGACACTGCAGCAGAATCCGAGTCAAACAACAAGTCCAAAGGTGTTGCATCACCTCCACTTGGGCCCATGAGCCTTGTACGACCTAGGGTTGGTTTTAGGCTGCCTTGGGACATCCTCCCACCTCCTTGGCCGCCACCCCTTGCTCCTATATAAGTAGATCCATCTAGTAGCTTTTTGCTTGGGATTTGTTTAGTTAAAAGTTAGCCATCGCAACTTCGTGTACTTCGTTTGTGTCCAACGACCAGACCAAGACCGCTTACGGATCCCCACCATTATCAATACTTCATATATATATATATATTATATCTATATATATATATATATTTGTAATATCCAGATTGCTTTATTATATTGTTGGTCGTTCTTCGATTGCTTGCAGGAATAGACCTTCGTGGTCAGGCTGACCGTGCTTCCGGCATCGTCAGTAACCTTAGGATATTGGTTTAGCGATTGTTAAGGCGCAACGTCGTGCACGTTTGTAGTCGGATCGTCAAAGTCATCTCCACTAAATCGATAGTTATCACCTCATCGAAAGATCGGGACACCCTCGCCTCTATCAAGTGGTATCAGTTTTCAGGTTGCTCGGTGAGAATTTCCAGTCATCCCTAGATTAGATTTATTTTCTTACCTATTGTCCAAGAAAAAGCCAAAAAAGTTAGATCTATTCATCCTTTGTCCTAGCCAGTCTGAGCCTTTGTAATTTTCTTTTCATTGTTTGCATTATTGAATTATCGGTTGCATCGTCGTGTCGAGTTGCTGGTCTTAGTGTCTAGTTCATTTAGAGTTTCGAGTTCTGTTCACATTAGTCACGCCGCCGCTGCGTAGTTATCCCTTCCGCTGTCCACCACCCATCCATCAATTTCCACCATGTGCTACCCACCGTTCATTGTCATAATCATAGTTGAGATCGTTCACACCTTCGCTTGATCCAATCTGCATCTTATCTAGTTTGTTTTGGAAATAGGGAGAGAGAAAAAAAGAGAGAGAAAAAAAAGAGAAAAAAAAGAGAGTAAGAAAAAGAAAAGTGTGAGGAAAAAAGAAGAAGAAAAAAAACAAAATTCGGATCTATCTAGACTCAATCTCGTAGTTGAATTCGGATTGGAATATGTTTTGTGCACTGTTCAGTAAAACAGGCATAACTTCCTCGTACGAAGTCCGTTTTGGCTCCGCGAGTACTCAAATGAAAGCTAGCGATGAGCCGCATCTAAATAGTTGCAGACACAAGTTCAATATTATCACCTCAGAATCTTCTACTAAATAGGTCTTTTTGCCCTCCGAAGTTCGTGAACACAGCTTATTCCAGTTTTTCAAGCCAGTTTTAAATTTTTTTGACTCCTCATATCAACTCGGAATTGAGTGATTCTTTTTGCATTGGAAACCTTGAGTCAGTAGTATTCTTTGAAAAAAGTTATCAGAAAATTGGCTCAAACTTTTCAAGAGGAAAGTTGGAGAGAGAGTTGTTGTATATCCTGTTTGGCAGTTGTTTTTCATCATTATCTTTACTGCCGTTGTGATCTTCACTTATATCTTGCTGTCCAGAGCTACTTAGTATCCTTCATCGATGCTAGTTGTGCTACGCCGGGACCTCATTAGTGTTCTAGGCTCGCGTCTCTAGTTCCGATCTAGCCTAAGACCAGCACAGTACCGTCGTTGAACGTTTATTCAACAGTGCATCTCTGAATTGATTATTGCTAATCTTTTGCTACCATATATTCAAGCCTTCCAAGCTCCACATATTTCTACACCATGTATACGTATTTTCCCCTGGCAATCGCTTTACTCAATCTTCGGAGTTATTTGACACCGCTGGTTGCCTGTCACCACCTGCTGCTTGGTAAGAACTTGTAAGATATTGATATTTGCTTTAATGTGAGCGCTTTACCACCACATCCTAGGAGTTCATAGGAACATTATCCTTGAATTTTGTTTCTTTTTTCTACTAATCATGACAGGTTCCGGAGATAGAAGTTCTTGGACGACGGATACATCTTTACCATCACAAGAGGTGGGACAACACACACAAGCACATGGTCAGGTTATCTCTTTACCGACATTTGAGGGTAGATTTAATCCTGCTATTTATCTAGCTTGGGAGCTTGAAGTAGAACAAGTTTTTAGTCACCATGACTTTTCTGAACTTAAGCGAGTACGAGTTGCCAATAGAGCATTTACTGGTTTTGCTTCTGTTTGGTGGAGTGTGAATTGTAAGAAAAACATTGATAACCAACCCACAACTTGGAAAGATTTGAAAGATGTAATGAGACAACAATTTTTCCCTCCTTACTATCGTCGTGAATTGCTTCGCAAATTTGAACAATTTAAACAAGGCAACAACATTGTTCATGCTTACTACCAAGAGTTCAAATCTTATATGCATCATTGTGACATAGAAGAATCTGAGGATGATACAATGAATAGATTTTTTGGTGGTTTGAACCATGATATTCAGGCACGATTTCAGTATTTTCCTCGTTAAATTTCTGGTATGTATGTTCGTGCTTGTACCTTTGAGAGACAGTTACAGGAGGATGATTGGGTGACTACAACAACTACTATTCTAGTTCATGCTCACCACCACCGCTTGGTTCCTCCACCGTTGCACCTACTAGAGCAGCCACACCTCAGATTGTGAGCGCGACATCATCTCAAGAGTATGGTACATTGCCATCATCCGTACCTACATCAGCAACATCTTTGCGACAAGGTAACTGTAAAGGTATTGATGATATAACTTCACATGAGAATGATGCATGCCTAGTTAACTTGAATACATCATGTGTTGAGTTACCTCTTGATTTGAGCGCATCACCTATTTTAGAGAATCATGTTAATGTCATGAATGTGTCATGTGATCAAACAACTGAAATACCAACAATTTTGAGTGCACCCAATGAATTAACTGTTGATGCAAAAGAACCAATGTTTAATCACTTTTATATGACCTCTAATCTTGGTGATGATTCTGTGTCAAATGACTTATTGCATGTTTGCTTATTTAAGCATGTTGTAGCATGTAAATTTGATGCAAGTAAGGTTTATTCATCAATGTTGGGATGGTTTAATGATGGATATTGTCAATCTTTTCATATGAATAAGAGCTTCACTTATATGTGCAAACTGAGTTGCAATACTTTCATGCCTTCTACTTCTTGTGATAATATTTTGGCTTTATATTTTATTAACTATGAAAGTTACTCATGTATACATGTGTCATATGTGCAAAATCCACGGGAAGGAAAAATGGATGACATATACATATACAACATGTACACCTTGTCTCTTTTGTTAGCCACATTTCAGATTAAGCAACGCCGAGGACAGCTTTATTTTCAAGAAGGGGAGGATGATGAGGACATGACTACCTTGGATACGACCAAAAATATTGCATACATGCATATTTGTCAGGTGATTTCTAGTGCAACTATTCAATAATTTATTTATGTTATCCAGAACAAAAATACTTAACACACTTTTGTGTTTTGTCTAATTGCACGTGTATGGGACATTTGAACAATCCACATATGAAGATAGGGGAAAAGAAGAAGTTTAGGTTCTGTTCAAAAAGTCCTCTCACATCACTTTTGGGCCAAGAGAAGATAGAGTCCAAGTCTCACACGTTCTAGATTCAGATTCAGACTGCACAGACATACCTGACTCAAAACGCCAACAACTTTTTCATACGGACTCCGAATTGGGTGATTCTTTTTTTGTTGTCAAGTAGATTTCGTCCTCTTTCCAAACCAACTAGATTCACCTTTAAACTCCTTCGGAGCGTTGAGATATGGACGAAACAATCTGACACTGCAGCAGAATCCGAGTCAAACAACAAGTCCAAAGGTGTTGCATCACCTCCACTTGGGCCCATGAGCCTTGTACGACCTAGGGTTGGTTTTAGGCTGCCTTGGGACATCCTCCCACCTCCTTGGCCGCCACCCCTTGCTCCTATATAAGTAGATCCATCTAGTAGCTTTTTGTTTGGGATTTGTTTAGTTAAAAGATAGCCATCGCAACTTCGTGTACTTCGTTTGTGTCCATTGACCAGACCAAGACCGCTTTTGGATCCCCACCATTATCAATACTTCATATATATATAATGTATATATATATATATTTGCAATATTCATATTGCTTTATCATATTCTTGCTCGTTCTTCGATTGCTTGCAGGAATATACCTTCGTGGTCATGCTGACCGTGCTTCCGGCATCGTCAGTAACCTCAGGAGATTGTTTAGCGATTGCTAAGGCGCAACGTCGTGCATGTTTGTAGTCGGATCCTCAAAGTAATCTCCACCAAATCGATAGTTATCACCTCATCGAAAGATCGGGACACCCTCGCCTCTATCAGTCGTGACTGAACACGTAGTCTTTCTAGTTTGTAATGGAAGGATGGTGCATTGTTCTATATGTTATTGTCCATATATCAGTCCGTATGTGAGCTCACGGAAGGGTGGTAGAGGGTGGCAGAGTATACCTCAAGCATAAAATCGTCTGGAACTCAATTTTACAAGCCGGATCTTGCCTCCAGAATGTTGTCAAAGCCCGAGAGTGGATTACGGGCGCATAAATCTTTTGGTTGTGATAGTATTTGCGGGTCATGGAGCTCCAATGGAGTTTTTGTGGCAAAATTGTTGCCGTTTTATGGATACAACTTCGTGGGACAGACCGTGAATAAAACTTTCAAGGTAAGCTGATCGCACGGACGAGCCACCTTGCACAACTCGGAATGACCTATAATTTTTCGAGTGCATAAATGGAGTGAGGATGAACTGTTAAGTACTTTATGATCCAAGAATAATGCATCCGCTGGTGAAAAGGTGAGGGTGGTAGCGAGATGGGTGAAAGACCATGTAAAGCATCAATTCTTGGGTTTCGATGCAATGAGGAGCCTCCTCCTTGTGTCGTGACTGAACCTGTAGTCTTTCTAGTGTGTAATGGAAGGATGGTGCATTATTTTATATGTTATTATCCATATATCAGTCCGTAGGTGAGCTCACGGAAGGGTTGTAGAGGGTGGCAGAGTATACCTCAAGCATAAAATCGTCTGGAACTCAATTTTACAAGTCGGATCTTGTCTCCAAAATGTTGTCGAAGCCCGAGAGTGGGTTACGGGCGCATAAAACTTTTGGTTGTGATAGTATTGGCGGGTCATGGAGCTCCAATGGAGTTTCTGTGGCAAAATTGTTACCGTTTTATGGATACAACATCGCGGGACAGACCGTGAATATAAGTTTCAAGGTAAGATGATCGCACCGACGAGCCATCCTGCACAACTCGGAATGACCTATAATTTTTCGTTTGCATAAACGGAGTGAGGATGAACTGTTATGTACTTTATGATCCAAGAATAATGCATCCGCTGGTGAAAACATGAGGGTGGTAGCGATATGGGTGATAGACCACGTAAAGCATCAATTATTGGGTTTCGATGGAACGAAGAGCCTCCTCCTTCTGTCGTGACTGAACCTGTAGTCTTTCTAGTGTGTAATGGAAGGATGGTGCATTGTTCTATATGTTATTGTCCATATATCAGCCCGTAGGTGAACTCACGGAAGAGTGGTAGAGGGTGGCAGAATATACTTCAAGCATAAAATCGTTCCTAACTCAATTTTACAAGCCGGATCTTGTCTCCAAAATGTTGTCGAACCCCGCGAGTGGGTTACGGGCTCATACAAGTTTTGGTTGTGATTGTTTTGGCGGGTCATGGTGATCCAATGGAGTTTTTGTGGCAAAATTGTTGCCGGTTTATGGATACAACATAGCGGGACAGACCATGAATACAACTTTCAAGGTAAGTTGATCGCACCAACGAGCCATCTTGCAGAACTCGGAAAGACCTATTATTTTTCGGGTGCATAAATGGAGTGACGATGAACTGTTATGTACTTTATGCTCCAAGAATAATGCATCCGATGGTGAAAACGTGAGGGTGGTAGTGAGACGGGTGATTGACCATGTAAAGCATCAATACTTGGGTTTTGATGCAACAAAGAGCCTCGTCCTTGTGTCGTGAGTGAACATGTAGTCTTTCTAGTTTGTAATGGAAGGATGGTGCATTGTTCTATATGTTATTTTCCATATATCAGTCCGTAGGTGATCTCACGGAAGTCTGGTAGAGGGTGGCAGAGCATACCTCAAGTATAAAATCGTCTGGAACTCAATTTTACAAGCCGGATCTTGCCTCCGAAATGTTGTCGAAACGCGAGAGTGGGTTACGGGCGCATAAAACTTTTGGTTGTGATAGTATTGACAGGTTATGGAGCTCCAATGGAGTTTTTTTGGCAAAATTGTTACCGTTTTATGGATACAACATCGCGGGACAGACCGTGAATACAAGTTCCAAGGTAAGATGATCGCGCCGACGAGCCATCTTGCACAACTCGGAATGACCTATAATTTTTCGAGTGCATAAACGGAGTGAGGATGAACTGTTATGTACATTATGATCCAAGAATAATGCATCCGCTGGTGAAAACGTGAGGGTGGTAGCGAGATGGGTGATAGACCACGTAAAGCATCAATTCTTGGGTTTCGATGCAACGAAGAGCCTCCTCCTTGTGTCGTGACTGAACCTGTAGTCTTTCTAGTGTGTAATGGAATGATGGTGCATTGTTCTATATATTATTGTCCATATATCAGTCCATAGGTGAACTCACGGAAGGGTGGTAGAGGGTGGCAGAGTATACTTCAAGCATAAAATTGTCCGTAACTCAATTTTACAAGCCGGATCTTGTCTCCGAAATATTATCGAACCTCGCGAGTGGGTTACGGGCGCATAGAAGTTTTGGTTGTGATTGTTTTGGCGGGTCATGGAGATCCAATGGAGTTTTTATGGCAAAATTGTTGCCGGTTTACGGATACAACATTGCGGGATAGACCATGAATACAACTTTCAAGGTAAGTAGATCGCACCGACGAGCCATCTTTCACAACTCGGAATGACCTATAATTTTTCGAGTGCATAAATGGAGTGAGGAAGAACTGTTATGTACTTTATGCTCCAAGAATAATGCATCCGCAGGTGAAAACGTGAAGATGGTAGCGAGATGGGTGATTGACCATGTAAAGCATCAATTCTTGGGTTTCGATGCGACGAAGAGCCTCCTCCTTGTGTCATGACTGAACATGTAGTCTTTCTAGCTTCTAATGGAAGGATGGTGCATTGTTCTATATGTTATTGTCCATATATCAGTCCGTAGGTGAGCTCACGGAAGGGTGGTAGACGGTGGCAGAGTATACCTCAAGCATAAAATCGTCTGGAACTCAATTTTACAAGCCGGATCTTGCCTCCGAAATGTTGTCAAAGCCCGAGAGTGGGTTACGGGCGCATAAAACTTTTGGTTGTGATAGTATTGGCGGGTCATGGAGCTACAATGGAGTTTTTGTGGCAAAATTGTTGCCGTTTTATGGATACAACATCGCGGGACAGACCGTGTATAAAACTTTCAAGGTAAGATGATCGCACCGACGAGCCATCTTGCACAACTCGAAATGACCTATAATTTTTCGAGTGCATAAATGGAGTGAGGATGAATTGTTATGTACTTTATGATCAAAGAATAATGCATCCGCTGGTGAAAACGTGAGGGTGGTAGCGGGATGGGTGATTGACCATGTAAAGCATAAATTCCTGGGTTTCGATGTGATGAAGAGCCTCCTCCTTGTGTCGTGATGGAACATGTAGTATTTCTAGTTTGTAATGGAAAGATGGTGCATTGTTCTATATGTTATTGTCCATATAGCAGTCCGTAGGTGAGCTCACGGAAGGGTGGTAGAGGGTGGCAGAGTATACCTGAACCATAAAATCGGCTGGAACCCAATTTTACAAGCCGGATCTTGCCTCCGAAATGTTGTCGAAGCCCGAGAGTGGGTTACTTGCGCATAAAACTTTTGGATGTGATAGTATTGGCGGGTCATGGAGCTCCAATGGATTTTTTGTGGCAAAATTGTTGCCGTTTTATGGATACAACATCGTGGGGACAGACCGTGAATACAACTTTTAAGGTAAGATGATCGCACCGACGAGCCATCTTGCACAACTCGGAATGATCTATAATTTTTTGAGTGAATAAATGGAGTGAGGATGAACTGTTATGTACTTTATGATCCAAGAATAATGCATCCGCTGGTAAAAACATGAGGGTGGTAGCGAGATGGGTGATAGACCATGTAAAACATCAATTCTTGGGTTTCGATGCAACAAAGAACCTCCTCCTTGTGTCGTGACTGAACCTTTAGTATTTCTAGTGTATAATGGAAGGATGGCGCATTGTTCTATATGTTATTGTCCATATATCAGTCCGTAGGTGAGCTAATGGAAGGGTGGTTGAGGGTGGCAGAGTATACCTCAAGCATAAAATCGTCTGGAACTCAATTTTACAAGCCGGATCTTGCCTCCGAAATGTTGTCGAAGCCGGAGAGTGGGTTACGGGCACATAAAACTTTTGGTTGTGATAGTATAAGCGGGTCATGGAGCTCCAATGGAGTTTTTTTGGAAAAATTGTTGCCGTTTTATGGATACAAGATCGCGGGACAGACCGTGAATACAAGTTTCAAGGTAAGATGATCCCACCGACGAGCGATCTTGCACAACTCAGAATGACCTATAATTTTTCGAGTGCATAAATGGAGAGAGGATGAACTGTTATGTACATTATGATCCAAGAACAATGCATCCGCTGGTTTAAAGGTGAGGGTGGTAGCGAGATGGGTGATCGACCAAGTAAAGCATCAATTCTAAGGTTTCGATTCAACAAAGAGCCTCCTCCTTGTGTCGTGACTGAACCTGTAGTCTTTCTAGTGTGTAATGGAAGGATGGTGCATTGTTCTATATGTTATTGTCCATATATCAGTCCGTAGGTGAACTCACGGAAGGGTGGTAGAGGGTGGCAGAGTATACTTCAAGCATAAAATCGTCCGTAACTCAATTTTACAAGCCGGATATTGTCTCCGAAATGTTGTCGAACCCACGAGTGGGTTACGGGCGCATACAAGTTTTGGTTGTGATTGTTTTGGCGGGTCATGGAGATACAATGGAGTTTTTGTGGCAAAATTGTTGCCGGTTTATGGATACAACATCGCGGGACAGACCATGAATACAACTTTCAAGGTAAGTTGATCGCACCAACGAGCCATCTTGCACAACTCAGAAAGACCTATTATTTTTCGGGTGCATAAATGGAGTGACGATGAACTGTTATGTACTTTATGCTCCAAGAATAATGCATCCGATGGTGAAAACGTGAGGGTGGTAGCGAGACGGGTGATTGACCATGTAAAGCATCAATTCTTCGGTTTTGATGCAACGAAGAGCCTCCTCCTTGTGTCGTGACTGAACATGTAGTCTTTCTAGTTTGTAATGGAAGGATGGTGCATTGTTCTATACGTTATTGTCCATATATCAGTCCGTAGGTGATCTCACGGAAGTCTGGTAGAGGGTGGCAGAGTATACCTCAAGCATAAAATCGTCTGGAACTCAATTTTACAAGCCAGATCTTGCCTCCGAAATGTTGTCGAAACCCGAGAGTTGGGTCGGGCGCATAAAACTTTTGGTTTTGATAGTATTGACAGGTCATGAAGCTCCAATGGAGTTTTTGTGGCAAATTTTTTGCCATTTTATGGATACAACTTCGCGGGACAGACCATGAATACAACTTTCAAGGTAAGATGATCGCACCGACGAGCCATCTTGCACAACTCGGAATGACCTATAATTTTTCGAGTGCATAAATGGAGTGAGGATGAAGTGTTATCTTTATGATCCAAGAATAATGCATCCGCTGGTTTAAACGTGAGGGTGGTAGCGAGATGGGTGATAGACCATGTAAAGCATCAATTCTTGGGTTTCGATGCGACGAAGAGCCTCCTCCGTGTGTCGTGACTGAACATGTAGTCTTTCTAGTTTCTAATGGAAGGTTGGTGCATTGTTCTATATGTTATTGTCCATATATTAGTCCGTAGGTGAGCTCACGGAAGGGTGGTAGAGGGTGGCAGAGTATACCTCAAGCATAAAATCGTCTGGAACTCAATTTTGGAAGCCGGATCTTGCCTCCAAAATGTTGTCAAAGCCCGAGAGTGGGTTACGGGCGCATCAAACTTTTGGTTGTGATAGTATTGGCGGGTCATGGAGCTCCAATGGAGTTTTTGTGGAAAAATTGTTGCCGTTTCATGGATACAACTTCGCGGGACAGACTGTGAATAAAATTTCAAGGTAAGATGATCGCACCGACGAGCCATCTTGCACAACTCGGAATGACCTATAATTTTTTGAGTGCATAAATGGAGTGAGGATGAACTGTTAAGTACTTTATGATCCAAGAATAATGCATCCGCTGGTGAAAACGTGAGGGTGGTAGAGGGATGGATGATTGACCATGTAAAGCATCAATTCTTGGGTTTCGATGTGATGAAGAGCCTCCTCGTTGTGTCGTAACGGAACATGTAGTCTTTCTAGTTTGTAATGGAAAGATGGTGCATTGTTCTATATGTTATTGTCCATATAGCAGTCTGTAGGTGAGCTCACGGAAGGGTGGTAGAGGGTGGCAGAGTATACCTCAAGCATAAAATCGTCTTGAACTCAATCTAGGACTTTAGGTATGAAGAATAGACTCGATCTAAACTACGAAAAACTGTAAAATCTCACCGAGCAAGCTAGAAATCTGATACCACTTGATAGAGGCAAAGGTGTCCCATTTTTCGATGAGATTGTGGCTATCGTTTTGGAGGAAGTCGACTTTGACGATCCGACTACGAACGTGCAAGGACGTCGCGCCTTAGCAATTGCTAAACCAACTCCGAGAGGTTATTGACCACGCCGGAGCACGATCAACCTGACCACGAAGGTCTGTTTCCTGTAGGAAAACGAAGAACTAGCAAGAAAGTAAGATTGCAATCTGGATATGGCGAATATAAGAGGAAAGATTTATTGATCAAGGTGGGGTTCTGTGACGCCTTTGTCTGGTCGTTGAATACAAACGAAGTACGCGAAGTTGCAGCTATGGCGAACTTTAATCTAAAAAAAACCCAAAGTCTAAACGACGCCCTAAGGGCTATATATATGGAGGAAGAGAGGGGAATTTCTTGGCCCTTGGAGGAGGGGTCCGAAACCAACCCTAACTCTTGTTTCCCCACACATACGGACTCTAAAAACAGCCTATACTTAAGTATATCAAAAATACATGGGCCTGGCCCAATAATAAGGTGACGCAGCACCTAGAATAACCTCTGGATGAAATTTATGAAGTGGCATCTTGTATATTTTGTCCAAGGCTTCATGCACTCCTTATGGTGGCTTCACAGTCTTGAAATCATCACTTGTAACTCCGTTCTTGATCGCCCTGCGCATGCCATCATCTCCCTGCTTGGTCTTGCTCCAGTGTTCATCCCTCTTATCCATGTCAGGCCCTTCATTTGTAAGCAAAACAAATGTATCGAATATAGGCAACATCATATTCTCATGAACATTAGAATCATTACCAAGAAACAAAAGTACCTGGTAATTCAATTGGCGTGCGCGAGCTCTAGTAATTGGTCCAGTATGTATAGCTGCAGGGGCTGTGGGTGTAACAATGGTATTGATGTCCTCATCATGGCCCCCATCAAGACCTCCTTACGGATAAGAACCAGTTACCCTTTGTATCGTCCTTTGTTGATCGTGGATCTTGTATCTCGTCTCGTGTTTCGAGGATCTAGCACATGTGTGATTGTTCTTGTTGGTTTGAGTGATTCTCTCGTGTTTTCCCTCGTGTTTGCCTTCGTGTTCTTCATGTTCTTAATTGGGATCCGCTCCTTTCGTGAAAGATCGGCCATCTAGGGTTCCACCCTACATCATAAGCCCCAAGTGGACATACGACGAGACCTCCAACATGTGCCATTGGACATAAGGTGAACTCTCTCCTTGTTCAACTTCCCTTGGAGCAACATGAGACATGGCTACTACCTCAAACAAAGACACTTTGTGTGCCTAGGTACCAAGGAACCAACAAGGATAAGGAATGGAGGAAGATGGACACCAAGAGCATGGACAGGGATATTCCCAGCGCAGAGATAGAGGTACTACCGGTTCAACTACCGCCCAAACTACCGGTCCACCGGTACTACCGCCCAACTACCGGTCAACTACCGGTGAAGCTTCTGTGATGAGACCGGTGCAAGGCCGGAACAGCACTGGAACAACCGCTATATCCGCTAATAATAGAGGCTAAGGTGTCCCGATGTTTCAATGAGATGATGACTATCGTTTTCTGTGGGAGTCGACCTTGATGATCCGATAACGAACGTGCGAGACGTCGCGCCTTAGCAATCGCTAAACCAACTTCCGAGGGGTTATTGACCACGCCGGAGCATGATCGACCTGACCACGAGGGTCTATTTCCTGCGAGCAAATGACGAACAAGCAAGAAACTGAGATTGCAATCTGGATATTGCGAATAAAAGAGGAAAGCTTTATTAATGAAGGTGGGGTTCTGTGACGCCTTTGTCTGGTCGTTGAACACAAATGAAGTACGTGAACTTTTAGTCTAAACAAAACCCAAAGTCTAAACGGTGCCCTAAGGGCTGTATATATGGAGGAAGAGGGGGGAATTTGTGGACCTTGGGGAAGGGGTCTGAAATAAACCCTATCTCTTGTTTCCCCACACATACGGACTCTAAAAACAGCCTATACTTAAGTATTTCAAAATTACATGGGCCTGGCCCAATAATAAGGTGACGCAGCACCTAGAATAGCCTATGGACGAATATTATGAAGTGGCATCTTGTATATTTCATCCAAGGCTTCATGCACTCACTATGGTGGCCTCAAAGTCCTGAAATCATCACTTGTAACTCTGTTCTTGTTCCCCTCGCGCATGCCATCATCTCCATGCTTGGTCTTGCTCTAGTGTTCATCCCTGTTATCCATGACAGGCCCTTCATTTGTAAGCAAAACAAATGTATCCAATTTAGGAATCATCATATTCTCATGAACATTAGAATCATTACCAAGAAACGGAAGTACCTGATAATTTAATTTGCGTGCGCGAGCTCTAGTAATTGGTCCAGTATGTATAAGAGGCATCTTGTATATTTTGTATATTTTGTCCAAGGCTTCATGCACACCTTATGGTGGCTTCAAAGTCCTGAAATCATCACTTGTAACTCCGTTCTTGTTCCCCTTGCGCATGGCATCAACTCCATGCTTGTTCTTGCTCCAATGTTCATCCTTCTCCAAGCTAGGCCCTTCATTTGTAAGCAAAACAAATGTATCCAATTTAGGCAGCATCATATTCTCATGAACATTAGAATCATTACCAAGAAACGAAAGTACCTGATAATTTAATTGGCGTGCGCGAGCCCTAGTAATTGGTCTAGTATGTATAGCAGCAGGGGCTATGGGTGTAACAATGTTATTGATGTCCTCATCATCCTTCCCTTCTTCAAATGAAGTCGTCCTCGACGGAAGCTCATCGTCCTCACCCAAATAAGGCTTCAAATCTGCAATGTTAAAACTGGGACTAACCCCAAAATCTGCAGGCAGCTCAAGTTTATATGCATTATCATTTATTTTCTCTAACACCTTAAAAGGACCATCAGCACGTGGCATTAGCTTTGATTTAAGCAAATTAGGAAACCTATCCTTACGCAAATGTAACCAAACAAGATCTCTAGGTGCAAAGACAACATGTTTTCTACCCTTATCTCCAGCAAGTTTATATTTAGCATTCATACGCTCAATGTTTTCCTTAGTTAACTCATGCATTTTTAAGATCAATTCAGCATGTTGTTTAGCATCAAAATTAACCTTCTCCGAAGATGGAAGAGGCAACAAATCAATGGGTGCATGAGGTAGGAAACCATACACAATTTGAAAAGGGCACATCTTAGTAGTAGAATGCAACGAATGATTATAAGCAAATTCAATTGAGGCAAGCATTCTTCCCACATTTTCTTATTATTCTTCAAAACAGCCCTAAGCAAAGTAGACTATGGGGGCTACAAGTAGTATTGAAAAGCAGTTTAGTCCCCAACTTAGCACATAAACATCTCCAAAAGTGGCTAAGAAATTTAGTATCATGATCTGAAACAATAGTATTTGGCACACCATGCAAGCGAATAATTTCACGAAAGAACAAATCAGCAACATTAACAGCATCATCGCTTTTATGACATGGTATAAAGTGTGCCATTTTCGAGAACCTATCCATGACAACAAATATGCTATCCCTCCCCTTCTTTGTTTGAGGTAAACCTAAAACCAAGTCCATAGATATATCCTCCCAAGGAACACTAGGTACAGGCAAAGGCATATATAAACCATGAGGATTGAGTCGTGACTTAGCTTTTTGACATGTATTGCAGCGAGCAACAAAACGCTCAACATCCCGTCTCATCTTTGGCCAAAAGAAATGTGTAGCAAGTATATCCTCCGTCTTCTTCACGCCAAAGTGTCCCATTAGTCCTCCTCCATGCGCCTCCTGCAACAACAAAAGATGAACGGAGCTAGCAGAAATGCATAGCTTGTTAGCACGAAACACAAATCCATCGTTAACGACGAACTTGTTCCATGTTCTACCTTCTTTACAATTCTGCAATACATCTTTAAATTCAGCATCATGCACATATTGATCTTTGATGGTCTCCAAACCAAATATTTTAAAGTCAAGTTGTGAAAGCATAGTATAACGACGAGACAATGCATCAGGAATAACATTTTCTTTACCCTTCTTGTGTTTAATGACATAAGGGAAAGTCTCAATGAATTCAACCCATTTAGCATGTCTACGGTTCAGTTTAGCTTGACTTTTAATGTGTTTCAAAGATTCATGATCAGAATGTATAACAAATTCTTCGGGCCATAAATAATGTTGCCATGTTTCTAAGGTCCGAACAAGAGCATATAATTCTTTATCATAAGTAGAATAGTTCAGACTACGCCCACTCAACTATTCAGAAAAGAATGCAACAGGTTTGCCATCTTGTAATAACACACCTCCTAATCCAATTCCACTAGCATCACATTCAAGCTCAAAAGTCTTATTAAAATCAGGAAGTCGGAGTAAAAGAGCATGTGTCAACTTATCTTTCAATATCGTGAAGGCTTTTTCCTGTGCGGTACCCCAAACAAAAGGCACATCCTTCTTTGTAAGCTCATTGAGAGGTGTTGCAATGGTGCTAAAATCTCACACAAAACGCCTATAGAAACCAGCGAGTCCAAGAAAACTCCTCACTTGTGTGACCGTTTTGGGCTGCGGCCAACTGTCAATAGCTTCAATCTTGGCTTTATCAACTTCAATTCCCTGTGGAGTAACAACATAGCCAAGAAAAGATACTCGGTCGGTGCAAAAGGTGCACTTCCCAAGGTTACCAAACAAACGTGCATCACGTAGAGCAATAAAAATAGCACGTCAATGTTCCAAATGTTCTTCCAAAGATTTGCTATAAATCAGTATATCATCAAAATAGACTACCACAAATCATCCAATGAAAGCACGTAAAACTTCGTTCATTAGTCTCATGAAAGTACTAGGTGCATTAGTTAACCCAAAAGGCATGACTAACCACTCATATAAACCAAACTTAGTTTTAAAAGCTATTTTCCATTCATCTCCCAATTTCATACGAATTTGATGGTATCCACTACGCAAATCAACTTTGGAGAATATTGTAGAGCCACTCAACTCATCAAGCATATCATCTAGCCTAGGAATAGGATGACGATAACGAATAGTAATATTATTAATGCCTCTACAATTAACACACACACGTGACGTACCATCCTTTTTCGGCACTAGAATAATAGGAACAACACAAGGACTAAGGGATTCGCGAATATAACCTTTGTCAAGCAGCTCCTGTACTTGACGCATAATCTCCTTCGTCTCCTCTGGATTGGTACGGTATGGTGCACGGTTGGGTAGCGATGCACCGGGAATTAAGTCAATTTGATGCTCAATCCCTCCAATAGGTGGTAATCCCGGTGGCACGTCTTGTGGGAAGACGTCAGCGAACTCCTGCAAAATGTTAGTGACTGCAGGGGGCAAAGAGGAAGGCACGTCCTCGAATGAAAATAATGCCTCTTTGCACACAAAAGCATAGCAAACAGATTTGCTAAAAACTAGCTTATCAATATCAGATTTGGTGGCAAGTAAACATGCACTTTTCAATTTAATTTCAGAAGCAACCCTAGATGGTTAATTATTAGGCTCCATTTGTTGCTCAAATTCTTTTGCCACAATCTGATTTTCACTCTTATTTTTCTCCTATTTTTCTTTATTAGCTCTATGAATAGCATCTTTCAAAATGGAATCAGGAGTCATAGGAAGCAAAGTAATATTTGTATCCATATGAACAAGAGTATACTGATTGTTTCTACCATGGTGTACATAATTTTTTATCAAATCGCCATGGTCTACCAAGTAATAAGGAACATGCTTGCATGGGTACCACATCACAATCAACATAATCAACATATGTAGAGATACTAAAATGCACACGAACTGTACGAGTTACCTTAACGTTGCCGCTGTTGTTGAACCATTGGATGTAGTAAGGATGTGGATGTGGTCTTATGGTGAGAGATAGCTTCTCCACCATCTCCATGCTAGCCAAGTTGTTACAGCTCCCTCCATCTATGATGACGCGAACAGAACGTTCCTTCACAACTCCCTTTGTATGGAGAAAATTATGCCTCTGATTTTGCTCAGCTTGTGTGACCTGCACACTCAAAACACGTTGAGTAACTAAACATTCATACCTGTCAGCGTGTTCTTCACGTGTAATCAGAGCCAAAGTCTCCTCATCATAGTCACTAGCCGACTCATACCCACCATCCTCAGTAGCAATCATCACACACTGAGATTTGCATTCTCTCGCATAATGTCCTCTTTCCTTACAATGACGACAAATTATATCACTTGTGTGCCCTGTTGATGCCATGGAAGAAGAAGAGCTCTGTGCAGGCCCGGCAGGTGTGCTCTTGGAAGATAGAGGTGGTTGTGCCTGCTTTCTTGTATCACGGTTGGAGGTGGCACCTGATGGAGGTGCTGGTGCAGTAGAATGTGTGGAAGTAGCACGCGGTGTCCATAATGAAGGTCGACCTGCAGAAAAGTTAGTCCGCGCCAATGCCTGTCGATCCTGCACTTCACGTTCAGCTTTACAAGCAAGATGGAATAAACGAGTGATATTATTATACTCCTTATACTCTAGAATGGTCTGAATCTCTCGATTTAGTCCACCCATAAAATGTGCAAGCATAGCTTCATTCTCCTCAACAATACCACATCGAATCATGCCAGTTTGTAATTCCTGATAATATTCTTCTACAGAATTTTTTCCTTGTCTTAAGCGCTGCAATTTTTGAAGTAATTCATGTTGATAATTGTTGGAAATATGCCCCAGAGGCAATAATAAATGGTTATTATTATATTTCTTTGTTCATGGTAATTGTCTATTATTCATGCTATAATTGTATTGTCCGGAAATCGTAATACATGTGTGAATGCATAGACCACAACGTGTCCCTAGTAAGCCTCTAGTTGACTAGCTCGTTGATCAACAGATAGTCAAGGTTTCCTGACTATGGACATTGGATGTCATTGATAACGGGATCACATCATTAGGAGAATGATGTGATGACAGGACCCAATCCTAAGCATAGCATAAAAGATCGTGTAGTTTCGTTTGCTAGAGCTTTTCCAATGTCAAGTATCTTTTCCTTAGACCATGAGATCGTGCAACTCCCGGATACCGTAGGAGTGCTTTGGGTGTGCCAAACGTCACAACGTAACTGGGTGACTATAAAGGTGCACTACGGGTATCTCCGAAAGTGTCTGTTGGGTTGGCACGGATCGAGACTGGGATTTGTCACTCCGTGTGACGGAGAGGTATCTCTGGGCCCACTCGGTAATGCATCATCATAATGAGCTCTATGTGACTAAGGCGTTAGTCACGGGATCATGCATTGCGGTAAGAGTAAAGAGACTTGCCGGTAACGAGATTGAACAAGGTATTGGGATACCGACGATCGAATCTCGGGCAAGTAACATACCGATATGACAAAGGGAATTGCATACGGGATTGATTGAATCCTCGACACCGTGGTTCATCCGATGAGATCATCGTGGAACATGTGGGAGCCAACATGGGTATCCAGATCCCGCTGTTGGTTATTGACCGGAGAGGCATCTCGGTCATGTCTGCATGTCTCCCGAACCCGTAGGGTCTACACACTTAAGGTTCGGTGACGCTAGGGTTGTAGAGATATGTGTATGCGGAAACCCGAAAGTTGTTCGGAGTCCCGGATGAGATCCCGGACGTCACGAGAGGTTCCGGAATGGTCCGGAGGTGAAGAATTATATATAGGAAGTCAAGTTTCGGCCACCGGGAAAGTTTCGGGGGTTACCGGTATTGTACCGGGACCACCAGAAGGGTCCCGGGGGTCCACTGGGTGGGGCCACCTATCCCGGAGGGCCCCGTGGGCTGAAGTGGGAAGGGAACCAGCCCGTAGTGGGCTGGGCGCCCCTCCATGGGCCTCCCCCATGCGCCTAGGGTTGGGAACCCTAGGGTGGGGGGGCTTCCCACTTGCCTTGGGGGGCAAGGCACCCCCCTTGGCCGCCGCCCCCACCCTAGATGGGATCCCTGGCCGGCGCCCCCCCTCCCAGGGGGCCTATATAAAGGGGGGGAGGGAGGGCAGTAGTATGACAGCCTTGGGCGCCTCCCTCCTCCCCTGCAACACCTCTCTCTCTCGTAGAAGCTCGGCGAAGCCCTGCCGGCATCCTGCTACATCCACCACCACGCCGTCGTGCTCCTGGATCTCCATCAACCTCTCCTTCCCCCTTGCTGGATCAAGAAGGAGGAGACGTCGCTGCACTGTACGTGTGTTGAACGCGGAGGTGCCGTCCGTTCGGCACTCGGTCATCGGTGATTTGGATCACGGCGAGTACGACTCCGTCATCCACGTTCATTGGAACGCTTCCGCTCGCGATCTACAAGGGTATGTAGATGCAATCCTTTCCCCTCGTTGCTAGTATACTCCGTAGATGCATCTTGGTGAGCGTAGGAAAATTTTAAATTATGCTACAATTCCCAACAGTGGTATCAGAGCCAGGCCTATGCGTAGTTACTATGCACGAGTAGAACACAAAGCAGTTGTGGGCGTTGAGTTTGCCAATTCTTCTTGCTGCTACTAGTCGTTTCTTGTTTCGGCGGCATTGTAGGATGAAGCGGCCCGGACCGACCTTACACGTACGCTTACATGAGACAGGTTCCACCGACTGACATGCACTAGTTGCATAAGGTGGCTAGCGGGTGTCTGTCTCTCCTACTTTAGTCGGAACGGATTCGATGAAAAGGGTCCTTATGAAGGGTAAATAGAAATTGGCAAATCACGTTGTGGTCATACGTAGGTAAGAAAATGTTCTTACTAGAAACCTACAAACCACGTAAAAACTTGCAACAACAATTAGAGGACGTCTAACTTGTTTTTGCAGCAAGTGCTATGTGATGTGATATGGCCAGAAGATGTGATGAATGATATATGTGATGTATGAGATTGATCATATTCTTGTAATAGGAATCACGACTTGCATGTCGATGAGTATGACAACCGGCAGGAGCCATAGGAGTTGTCTTTATTATTTTGTATGACCTGCGTGTCATTGAACAACGCCATGTAATTTACTTTACTTTGTTGCTAAACGCGTTAGCCATAGAAGTAGAAGTAATCGTTGGCGTGACGACTTCATGAAGACACAATGATGGAGATCATGATGATGGAGATCATGGTGTCATGCCGGTGACGAAGATGATCATGCTGCCCCGAAGATGGAGATCAAAGGAGCATAATGATATTGGCCATATCATGTCACTATTTGATTGCATGTGATGTTTATCATGTTTTTGCATCTTATTTGCTTAGAACGACGGTAGTAAGTAAGATGATCCCTTATGATAATTTCAAGAAAGTGTTCACCCTAACTGTGCACCGTTGCGAAGGTTCGTTGTTTCGAAGCACCACGTGATGATCGGGTGTGATTGATTCTAACGTTCGAATACAACGGGTGTTGACGAGCCTAGCATGTACAGACATGGCCTCGGAACACACACAATACACTTAGGTTGACTTGACGAGCCTAGCATGTACAGACATGGCCTCGGAACACGGAGGACCGAAAGGTCGAGCATGAGTCGTATAGAAGATACGATCAACATGGAGATGTTCACCGATCTTGACTAGTCCGTCTCACGTGATGATCGGACACGGCCTAGTTAAACTCGGATCATGTTTCACTTAGATGACTAGAGGGATGTCTATCTGAGTGGGAGTTCATTGAATAATTTGATTAGATGAACTTAATTATCATGAACTTAGTCTAAAATCTTTACACTATGTCTTGTAGATCAAATGGCCAACGTTGTCCTCAATTTCAACGCGTTCCTAGAGAAAACCAAGCTGAAAGATGATGGCAGCAACTATACGGACTGGGTCCGGAACCTGAGGATCATCCTCATAGTAGCCAAGAAAGATTATGTCCTAGAAGCACCGCTAGGTGAAGCACCAATCCCACAAAACCAAGACGTTATGAACGCTTGGCAGCAGCGTGCTGATGATTACTCCCTCGTTCAGTGCGGCATGCTTTACAGCCTAGAACCGGGTCTCCAAAAGCGTTTTGAGAAACATGGAGCATATGAGATGTTCGAGGAGCTGAAATTGGTTTTCCAAGCTCATGCCCGGGTCGAGAGATATGATGTCTCCGACATGTTCTTCAACTGTAAATTGGAGGAGAACAGTTCTGTTAGTGAGCACATACTCAGAATGTCTGGGTTGCATAACCGCTTGTCTCAGCTGGGAGTCAATCTCCCGGATGACGCGGTCATTGACAGAATCCTCCAGTCGCTTCCACCAAGCTACAAGAGCTTTGTGATGAACTTCAATATGCAGGGGATGGAAAAGACCATTCCTGAGGTATATTCAATGCTGAAATCAGCTGAGGTAGAAATCAGAAAAGAACATCAAGTGTTGATGGTGAATAAAACCACTAAGTTCAAGAAGGGCAAGGGTAAGAAGAACTTCAAGAAGGACGGCAAGGGAGTTGCCGCGCCCGGTAAACCAGTTACTGGGAAGAAGTCAAAGAATGGACCCAAGCCCGAGACTGAGTGCTTTTATTGCAAGGGAAGTGGTCAATGGAAGCGGAACTGCCCCAAATACTTAGCGGACAAGAAGAAGGCCGGCAACACCAAGGTATATGTGATATACATGTAATTGATGTGTACCTTACCAGTACTCGTAGTAGCTCCTGGGTATTTGATACCGGTGCAGTTGCTCATATTTGTAACTCAAAACAGGAACTACGGAATAAACGGAGACTGGCGAAGGACGAGGTGACGATGCGCGTCGGGAATGGTTCGAAGGTCGATGTGATCGCCGTCGGCACGCTACCTCTGCATCTACCCACGGGATTAGTTTTAAACCTCCATAATTGTTATTTAGTGCCAGCTTTGAGCATGAACATTGTATCTGGATCTCGTTTAATTCGAGATGGCTACTCATTTAAATCCGAGAATAATGGTTGTTCTATTTATTTGAGAGATATGTTTTATGGTCATGCCCCGCTGGTCAATGGTTTATTTTTGATGAATCTCGAACGTGATGTTACACATGTTCATAGTGTAAATACCAAAAGATGTAAAGTTGATAACGATAGTCCCACATACTTGTGGCACTGCCGCCTTGGTCACATTGGTGTCAAGCGCATGAAGAAGCTCCATGCAGATGGACTTTTGGAGTCTCTTGATTACGAATCATTTGACACATGTGAACCATGCCTCATGGGTAAGATGACCAAGACTCCGTTCTCCGGAACAATGGAGCGAGCAACCAACTTATTGGAAATCATACATACCGATGTGTGCGGTCCAATGAGTGTTGAGGCTCGCGGAGGATATCGTTATGTTCTCACTCTCACTGATGATTTAAGTAGATATGGGTATGTCTACCTAATGAAACACAAGTCTGAAACCTTTGAAAAGTTCAAGGAATTTCATAGTGAAGTTGAGAATCAACATGACAGGAAAATAAAATTCTTACGATCAGATCGTGGTGGAGAATATTTAAGTCACGAATTTGGTACACACTTAAGGAAATGTGGAATATTTTCACAACTCACGCCGCCTGGAACACCTCAGAGAAACAGTGTGTCCGAACGTCATAATCGCACTCTATTAGATATGGTGTGATCTATGATGTCTCTTACCGATTTACCGCTCTCATTTTGGGGCTATGCTTTAGAGACTGCCGCATTCACTTTAAATAGGGCTCCGTCGAAATCCGTTGAGACGACGCCGTATGAATTATGGTTTGGGAAGAAACCTAAGCTGTCGTTTCTAAAAGTTTGGGGATGCGATGCTTATGTCAAGAAACTTCAACCTGGAAAGCTCGAACCCAAGTCGGAAAAATGCATCTTCATAGGATACCCTAAGGAAACTATTGGGTATACCTTCTACCTCAGATCCGAAGGCAAGATCTTCGTTGCCAAGAACGGGTCCTTTCTGGAGAAGGAGTTTCTCTCGAAAGAATTGAGTGGGAGGAAAGTGGAACTTGATGAGGTGATAGTCACCCCTTCCGAACCGGAAAGTAGCACCGCGCGGGAAAATGTTCCTGTGGTGCCTACACCGACTGGGGAGGAAGTTAATGATGATGATCATGAAGCTTCAGATCAATTTACTGAACTTCGTAGGTCCACAAGGACACGTTCCGCACCAGAGTGGTACGGCAACCCTGTCCTGGAAATCATGTTGTTAGACAACGGTGAACCTTCGAACTATGAAGAAGCGATGGCGGGCCCGGATTCCGACAAATGGCAAGAAGCCATGAAATCCGAGATAGGATCCATGTATGAAAACGAAGTATGGACTTTGACTGACTTGCCCGATGATCGGCGAGCCATAGAAAATAAATGGATCTTTAAGAAGAAGACGAACGCGGATGGTAATGTGACCATATATAAGGCTCGACTTGTCGCTAAGGGTTATCGACAAGTTCAAGGGGTTGACTATGATGAGACTTTCTCACCCGTAGCGAGGCTGAAGTCCGTCCGAATCATGTTAGCAATTGCCGCATACTATGATTATGAGATATGGCAGATGGACGTCAAAACGGCATTCCTTAACGGCTTCCTTAAGGAAGAGTTGTATATGATGCAGCCGGAAGGTTTTGTCGATCCTAAGAATGCTAACAAAGTATGCAAGCTCCAGCGCTCAATCTATGGGCTGGTGCAAGCATCTCGGAGTTGGAACATTCGCTTTGATGAGATGATCAAAGCGTTTGGGTTTACGCAGACTTATGGAGAAGCCTGTGTTTACAAGAAAGTGAGTGGGAGCTCTGTAGCATTTCTCATATTATATGTGGATGACATACTATTGATGGGAAATGATATAGAATTCTTGGAAAGTATAAAGGCCTATTTGAATAAGTGTTTTTCAATGAAGGACCTTGGAGAAGCTGCTTATATATTAGGCATCAAGATCTATAGAGATAGATCAAGACGCCTCATTGGTCTTTCACAGAGTACATACCTTGACAAGATATTGAAGAAGTTCAATATGGATCAGTCCAAGAAGGGGTTCTTGCCTGTATTGCAAGGTGTGCAGTTGAGCACGGCTCAATGCCCGACCACGGCAGAAGATAGAGAAAAGATGAGTGTCATCCCCTATGCCTCGGCCATAGGGTCTATTATGTATGCCATGCTGTGTACCAGACCTGATGTAAACCTTGCCGTAAGTTTGGAAGGAAGGTACCAAAGTAATCCCAGCATGGAACACTGGACAGCGGTCAAGAATATCCTAAAGTACCTAAAGAGGACTAAGGATATGTTTCTCGTTTATGGAGGTGACGAAGAGCTCGTCGTAAAGGGTTACGTCGACGCTAGCTTCGACACAGATCTGGATGACTCGAAGTCACAAACCGGATACGTGTATATTTTGAATGGAGGAGCAGTAAGCTGGTGCAGTTGCAAGCAAAGCATCGTGGCGGGATCTACATGTGAAGCGGAGTACATGGCAGCCTCGGAGGCAGCACAGGAAGCAGTCTGTATGAAGGAGTTCATTACCAACCTAGGGGTGATTCCCAATGCGTCGGGCCCGATGACTCTCTTCTGTGACAACACTAGAGCTATTTCCCTTGCGAAGGAGCACAGGTTTCACAGGAAGACCAGGCATATCAAGCGTCGCTTCAACTCCATTCGTGAAAGTGTTCAAAATGGAGACATAGATATTTGTGAAGTACATACGGACCTGAATGTAGCAGATCCGTTGACTAAACCTCTCCATAGAGCGAAACATGATCAACACCAGAACTCTATGGGTGTACGATTCATCACAATGTAACTAGATTATTGACTCTAGTGCAAGTAGGAGACTGTTGGAAATATGCCCTAGAGGCAATAATAAAATGGTTATTATTATATTTCCTTGTTCATGATAATTGTCTATTGTTCATGCTATAATTGTGTTATCCGGAAATCGTAATACATGTGTGAACACATAGACCATAACATGTCCCTAGTGAGCCTCTAGTTGACTAGCTCGTTGATCAATAGATGGTTACGGTTTCCTGACCATGGATATTGGATGTCATTGATAACGGGATCACATCATTAGGAGAATGATGTGATGGACAGGACCCAATCCTAAGCATAGCATAAAAGATCGTGTAGTTTCGTTTGCTAGAGCTTTTCCAATGTCAAGTATCTTTTCCTTAGACCATGAGATCGTGCAACTCCCGGATACCGTAGGAGTGCTTTGGGTGTGCCAAACGTCACAACGTAACTGGGTGACTATAAAGGTGCACTACGGGTATCTCCGAAAGTGTCTGTTGGGTTGGCACGGATCGAGACTGGGATTTGTCACTCCGTGTGACGGAGAGGTATCTCTGGGCCCACTCGGTAATGCATCATCATAATGAGCTCTATGTGACTAAGGTGTTAGTCACGGGATCATGCATTGTGGTACGAGTAAAGAGACTTGCCGGTAACGAGATTGAACAAGGTATTGGGATACCGACGATCGAATCTCGGGCAAGTAACATACCGATATGACAAAGGGAATTGCATACGGGATTGATTGAATCATCGACACCGTGGTTCATCCGATGAGATCATCGTGGAACATGTGGGAGCCAACATGGGTATCCAGATCCCGCTGTTGGTTATTGACCGGAGAGGCGTCTCGGTCATGTCTGCATGTCTCCCGAACCCGTAGGGTCTACACACTTAAGGTTCGGTGACTCTAGGGTTGTAGAGATATGTGTATGCAGAAACCCGAAAGTTGTTCGGAGTCCCGGATGAGATCCCGGACGTCACGAGAGGTTCCGGAATGGTCCGGAGGTGAAGAATTATATATAGGAAGTCAAGTTTCGGCCACCGGGAAAGTTTCGGGGGTTACCGGTATTGTACCGAGACCACCGGAAGGGTCCCGGGGGTCCACCGGGTGGGGCCACCTATCCCGAAGGGCCCCGTGGGCTGAAGTGGGAAGGGAACCAGCCCCTAGTGGGCTGGGCGCCCCTCCATGGGCCTCCCCCCATGCGCCTAGGGTTGGGAAACCTAGGGTGGGGGGGCTTCCCACTTGCCTTGGGGGGCAAGGCACCCCCCTTGGCCGCCGCCCCCACCCTAGATGGGATCCCTGGCCGGCGCCCCCCCTCCCAGGGGGCCTATATAAAGGGGGGGGGGGAGGGAGGGCAGTAGTATGACAGCCTTGGGCGCCTCCCTCCTCCCCTGCAACACCTCTCTCTCTCGTAGAAGCTCGGCGAATCCCTGCCGGCATCCTGCTACATCCACCACCACGCCGTCGTGCTGCTGGATCTCCATCAACCTCTCCTTCCCCCTTGCTGGATCAAGAAGGAGGAGACGTCGCTGCACCGTACGTGTGTTGAACGCGGAGGTGCCGTCCGTTCGGCACTCGGTCATCGGTGATTTGGATCACGGCGAGTACGACTCCGTCATCCACGTTCATTGGAACGCTTCCGCTCGCGATCTACAAGGGTATGTAGATGCACTCCTTTCCCCTCGTTGCTAGTATACTCCATAGATGCATCTTGGTGAGCGTAGGAAAATTTTAAATTATGCTACGATTCCCAACAATAATAAGGTGGAACCCAACGAGTACACATAGCAGTTTTCAAAGCAGCCCAAGTAGCTGGAATGGAATATAATCTACAATGTTCAGACCACCAAACACATGGAAAACTAGTGAAAGCACAAACAGCAGCAGGAACACGTCTCTCCTCAGGATATTGTAAGCATGTAAACTGTTGTTCAGTTTCTAACTCCCAAGTAAGATATATATCAGGAACATATCTACCCTCAAATGGTGGAATATTCAATTTTAGTTTAGGAAGATGGTCATGAGCTTGTACCTCAGGTGGTGGTGCAGCCCTACCTTGCGATGATATGCATGAGGACGACCTGGTGGTGGTGGTGCTGGTGGTTGCACGTAGTTCTGATTTTGATCAACCTCAACCTCGTAATGGTCCTCCACCTCTGAAGTAGCAGCAGCAGGAGCTACAGAAGCATCAACAGCAGGTACACCGGCACCAGAAGTTTAACCAGGCTCAAGGGGAATGTGCTGTGCTCGTCCCACTTGATTTGGAAGGCGATGTTGTTGTTGTTGTTGTTGTTGTTGTAGAGGTGCGACAGGTGCAGCAAGCGGTGGAAGACGCGCAAACAGTTCATTAAATCTGTTATCGAGCTTTGTTTCGAATGTCTTCTCAAGGCCAGTGATCTTCTCCATGGCCTCTTCAAAATTGTTCAGCACATCTTGCACCTGTTCAGTCATCATTTGCTGAAACTTGTCATGGAGCTCCTTGTTCGTTAAGTTCTCCCAGTCAATCTCGTCGACTTGTGATCCTGGCATGGTTAGCAACAATAGAAACACACAAGAATATGATCCTACAGACTAGTTGTAGCGACCGGACCTCAGACGGTCAAGCCTCTGTGTATCTGTGCCATCCCTGGATCAGTATGCTGGCACACATAGTACATCAGTGTATATATCAAAGTGCAATCACATGTATAAATAACGTAAAACTGATATGTACCTCATAAGTCTCAGCGGAAACAAACAATCGGGTGTGGAGTCCCATCAACGCCATTGGCAGGTTGAGTGTAGACTGTAACCCAACAACAAAACTCACTCGTCATGGAGATAATCCTGCAACATGTTACGTTGCAACCGTGTAGGTCAGTACATTGAATGTACCAGCAAGATCACAATAAGAGAAAGCAGATGATAAAACTATTCTATATGCAATATGGCTTTGTGGCTCTATGTCTGAGTTTTGTTTTGCGTAAAAGCTGGTTTTATTTTCCCTACATCAAAGGAATATCAGGAGTCTGTACTACGGAGATTTCTATCATGGCATGGTTCCGCCAACCGATGCCTCATTGCCCGAATCATCATAAGTTGCCGACAATTAAATTATCAGTCTGGTGTTGAGAGTTCCGAGATAGATCCAAGTCCAGAGACTGAAATTGTCCGTAACCGGGGACACGGCTAATCGATTAGGAGTTTCGAGATAGATCCAAGTCCAGAGGCTCAAATTGTCCGTAACCGGGGACACGGCTAATCGATAAACCTAATCGATGAGCTGTGCCCCAGTTACGGACAATTTGAGCCTCTGGACTTGGATCTATCTCGGAACTCTCAACACCAGACTGATAATTTAATTGTGGGCAACTTATGATGATTCAGGCAATGAGACATCGGTTAGCGGAACCATGTCTTGATAGAAAACTCTGTAGTACAGATTCCTGATATTCCTTTGATGTAGCGAAAATAAAACCAGCTTTTACGCAAAACAAAACTCAGACATAGAGCCACAAAGCCATATTGCATATAGAATAGTTTTATCATCTGCTTTCTCTTATTGTGATCTTGCCGGTACATTCAATGTAATGACCTACACGGCTGCAACGTATCATGTTGCGGGATTACCTCCATGATGAGTGATTTTCGTTGTTGGGTTACGGTCTACACTCAACCTGTCGATGGCGTTGATGGGACTCCACACCCGATTGTTTGTTTCCGCTGAGACTTATGAGGTATATATCAGTTTTACGTTATTTATACATGTGATTGCACTTTGATATATACATTGATGTACTGTGTGTGCCAGCATACTGATCCAGGGATGGCACAGATACACAGAGGCTTGACCGTCTGAGGTCGGGTCGCTACAGATATGGTATCAGAGCACATGTTGACTGTAGGATGTGGCCCTAGAAACTGGAAAGCCCTAGGATAGGATATCTCTAAAAGTTTATTTTTAAAAAGACTCTTACTTCTCGTCTTTTCTAATTTTTTCAAGTAGTCCCTCTTACCTCTAATAGCCGGAGTATACCCTTTTCCCTTTTGACCACACGGAGGATTAACTGAAGCCGCTCCAAGAAGTACAAGATATCGGACAACTGATGGTCATTTCAGTTTAAAGAGGATTTCTCCATGCGTTGGAAGAAGTGCAGCTGCAACAACAGAAGACTCCGAAGACTTTGGAAAACTCCGAAGATTTATTTGACCCTTAGAAGAACAAAACCCTTGTTATATACTTACTTTAGATGCGACGATTTGTGAGCTGTCATTTGTTTGATGTTTTTCCGACAGCCACAAAACAAAACATGTTTCTTCAAAACTATTGTTTGTATTGCGTGCATCTCCCCCTATCTTCCGTATCTCATCCCAAAAACACTTGGACCCAATAGATGATGAATGAAGATGGATGTGCATTTCCGAGATTTATGACACAACCGGAGGTAGCATAGTGGATACGGCACATGGAAGATCGCATGAAGGAGCACTGTATTGAAGGAGAGTATATGGTTCCATACACCCTACGATGGATCACACAAGGTGCTGCAAAATGGCGAGAGATACATCAAGCTATACAAGGATGGAATGGAGCAAATGCTTGGGAAGAATTCAAGACGATTCTACCGAGGTCTCGTTTTATCCAGAAGCCCGGTGACAGTAAAATGAAGCAAGCTTGTGCATGGAAGATACGTGGAGAAATAGGACACACCCAGGAGGAACACAAGGATGGATGCCCACATTGTGAGGAGAATCACCCAGCCGAAGAATGCCCAACTGGGCAAGTTACTTGTTTCCTGTGTGAAGGAACTACACACTACCCTGGTTAATGTCACATTTACCGCAAGGTACAAAAAATTACCAAGCAGCAGAAAGAAGCCCTTAGGGAAAGTTTAGAGGAACCCGTGATGAAGGAAGTTATTGAAGACCCTGATGGTGAAGGCCTAAACAGATTTTTCGCCCAAGCCTGCTATTCATGTGGAGAAGAAGGACATTTTTCAGAGTATTGCACGAAGGAAAGCCAAGAGTATCTCGAAGACTTCCCGACAGCAGAAGTGAACTTTGACCCTCAGGAAATAGAAG
The DNA here is from genome assembly GCF_002575655.3 of Aegilops tauschii subsp. strangulata. Classification (NCBI taxonomy): domain Eukaryota; kingdom Viridiplantae; phylum Streptophyta; class Magnoliopsida; order Poales; family Poaceae; genus Aegilops; species Aegilops tauschii. The sequence goes on along the minus strand of NC_053035.3, from coordinate 162,816,683 downwards.
CTCTGATCATTACGGACAAATCCAGGAAGAGAAAATGAAGGCATCCTCAGAACAACCCAATTTCTGCAGAGAAGGACCTCAGTCATATCACTTGTTACAGGTGTAAGGATTTAGGTCATTACGCTCATAAATGGCCACAAAAGAAGCTAAAAATCCAAGGAGCATACATAATCATCAAGAAGCCTCGAGACTTGACGGAAGTCATTTGCTTTCGATGCAAGGAAGCCAGACATTATGCTAATGAATGTCTCTACAAGAAGGAAGCCGGAGCTGAGTAGTTGGAATTTTGATATTGGTAATAAGTGTAGTAGGAAGCAATTGTTTCCATAAGGATATGGAGTTGAATTTATGTAATGAGTGCTCATATATTGTAATGAATTCATGAAATCAATAAAGTGTCCAAAATCCATATGTTGAATTGTATGATTTGTTATGCTATGAACTCAAATCTGGACCAGTTTCGAGGATATGAGAAATATGGTGTATGGATGAAATTCTGCATTTCATTTTTAAGGCTGGTAGTACTCTCTGAGAACACCTAATTTATGGAAAGGAAAATTTATTCCGTGGAGTCTAGTTTGGACAAAATGAGTTGGAGTTTTGGTTTTTGATATGATGGAATGAAGTGAGGTGTAATGTAGAAATATGGAAACAAGAGTTACTCCAAGGATGAGTTAAAGTTGTACAAGTGTTGAAGTGGGCCAGAACCCACAGGCCCAGGAATTAATAAGGATCAAGTACTCCCAGGAAGAAGAAATTTTGGAAGAAGTTGTGATTTCATCAGCAAATGTTTCATAGGAGATTACGCAAAAACCTAAAAGTTGTGAAGAACGATAGATGTTTTGTTCAGCTTGCAGAATTAATGGATATACCCGAACCCAGTTCGAGGACAAGAGAAATTCTGCAATGCTTGTGAGAATGCCCGAGTGTTAGAAATGCGAGATCTGCTAAACCTTATACAAGGTAATGATTCGGGTGCGGAATGGGTTGATCACCATACCGACTTACTCTTGTCATTTGCTCTTGCTATTTGGAATGGTAAATCAGACTCACCCATAGTAGAGAGACGACGATGTCAAACCTTGTTTAAACCATAGAATGGTAGGACGATTTATCCATGTACAGGCAACCGTTGCCAATCATACTTATACGGTGAGCTTTAGCCCAGACCCATTTGCTGCAGGAAAACCATGAATGGCTCACCACCATGAGGTTCCGATAGTTGCTTAGCATTGGCGACAGACCGGTCAGCTAAGAAGACCCATTCTTGGAAGAACCTCACCAGGATGAAAGGACAAGTGTTTTAGGAAAATGGACCCCGGAGTGGGACTTATCATGAAGATATGAGAAGACCGACACCGTCAACCCAAAGGATGGAGTACATGAATTTTGTCGAAACCATAACCATGCTTCTAAGTGTGGTAGACTAGACCATACCGATCAATGGAATTGCTAGAAGACCCCCAAACCCCAACCTTTCTTGCTAGCATCTTTGAATCTCGAGGACGAGATTCATTAAGTGTGGTAGGTTTGTAACATCCCAAATTTTGGAATGTTATATTAATTAAATAAGTTTTATTGTTGCATGATTGATTGAGTGAAATTGGGTGGAATTTGAAACTTTTTGAAAGTTGAATGAGAGGGAATAAAAGGACTTTCCCAAACTTTCTTCTTTGCATTTGATCTCCATGAATTCAAATCCATTTCATCACAAAAACCCTAGAGTGAAGATGATATGAATTCTTCCATTTAATTAAATGAAAAGGGATTTGAATTTGATTTGGAAATATTTCAAATTCAGAAACTTTATGCAACTCAATGATTTTCATGAGAGAAGATAAAATGACTTCTTCAAATTATAAGAAATATAGGTTGGAAGTTAAAAGAATCAAATTGAAAGTCATTTGGAAGTATTTTGAAACCCACCTTCAATTTAGGAGTTATTTGCCTTTTTTCAAATTATTTTTCTCCTAAAACTTAATAGACGGAAATAAGGGTAAAATGATTCCCTTCAATGGAAAATTTGGAGAAATGTTTTTGGAAATAATTTTGGTATTTTAAAAAATGATTTTTATTGGGTTTTATTGCAATAGAAGCACTGTTTGACATTTGTGAATTTTTGTGGATTTATTTGAACTTGGAAAATAGTTCATGTTGTGGGAAATATTTTTCTAAATTTTTTGACATATTATATGACTATATGTAATTTGTTTTTATTTTGTTTCTTTTTGTTGTTGTCTGTTCTTATAAAAAAACCAGCGCAGGCTGGCGCTAGCCGCCAGGCCCAGCCGTCGCTCCCGAACCGCGGGCCACCTCCACTTGGGCCCCTCTCCAACGCCAAAGCACTATCGCTCGGACGACCGAACCCCTCTTGCTCGCCTCTCTCTCTCTCTCTCTCTCACTGACAGCGGGGCCCACGTCTTCTTCTTCCTCAAGCCACGCTCTAATCCTGCACGCGCACAAGTTCGTTCCTGCCAACCCAAATCCTCGCGAGATTCGCTCGATTGGTTGCCCATCGCGCAAGCCCGCCTCCCTATAAATAATGCCCTACTCCTCCTCCTCCTCCGATTTTTCGAAAAATCTCAAATCTCGTGCCCCAGAGCCTCACCTCGATTTCGCCGGAGTTCTGCCTCCAGGAGCTCCTATTGCCGACCAAATCTGCCGCCACTGGAGGTTTCCCGAATCCCTATTTTCCTCTGTCCGCTCCTGCTTGACGCGCTTCATATCCCTGACCCTTTTCTCGCGCAGATCCGCACGGGAACGACGTCCCCTACGCCTCCCGCATCTCGCCGGCGCTGCCGCTGCTCCAGCCGTTCGCCACCGTTGCCACAGGCCGCCCCCGAAGCTCACAAGGTCACCCCCGAGTTCGCCTTCATGCTCCGCGCCCCGTTCGACCCTTCCCCGAGTCCGGCGACCACCAGGACGAGCGCCACAACCACGTCCGAACGACGACGTCGTCGTCTTCTCCAAGTCCGGCAACCCCGTCTAGTGAGCATCAACCACCACCGTCCGATCTTTGTTTTACGGCGTAGATTAGATCGGAGTCAATAGTTAGGGTTTTCTTAAGTAGATCGGTTTTATTTACGGTTTATACTCGGTTTAAACCTGACCGGTTCGCCGGTTTTCTCTTATTAAACGCACGCAATCAGTTTAGTTAAGTTTCGGCCGAGCGTCTTTTAACTACCGATCACCCACCTGTTTACCCTAGTAGCAATAGGCCACGTAGCTAGTTCCCAATTTTTTTTTTTGTTATTTTCGTTTCTGTTTTAAAAACAGAACAAGTTTCAATCTTAGATTGCTTGTATCTTTTAGCCTGCTTAATGTTTTTGAGTGATTCGAATTGCACTGTGTCACAAATTTTGTGAAGTTTCTTTTAGTAACTTGAAATTTTGAATTTGAGTAGATAAATCTGAGTTATTTCAAATATGCTTCAAACACTGTTTTGGCTCTAGTTTGAATTCTAGAATAGATTTTCGATTGAATCTTTTTGCTACTGTTTTGTTATTGTTTTGTCTATCCAGTAGCATATAGTGGCCTGTTTTTAGTTTATTTTAAATAAGGTTTATTGTGAAAACAGTACTGTTTTGCTTATGTAGTTGTTTTAGTCATATAATTAGTGTTTTTAATTGTTTTTAGTTAATTCTTTTTGTAAATTTTTACATGTTGTCATATGTTTCTGTTAGACTGCGGTAGATAAATTTTTGTAGTTATTTATTAGTGTTTAGCTACTGTTTTAGTATTTGTTTGTTTAGTTCATAGTGAGAGTTGACAGAAATAGTTTTATTAGTTTTAAAGTAATTCTTTTTGCCACTTCAATATATGTTGTCATTGATTCTATATTTAGAAGTAAATTAGTTTTCATAGTTATTTTAGTTTTTTTTATTGTCTTAGTGCTGTGTTAGTTGTTATAGTTTTTCTAGTGTTAACTAGATAGTTATAGTAGTTTTTATATTAGTTCTTTTTGCTAGCTATTAATTTATTAAATTATTTTGGGTTGTTGCAATAGAATTATATTTTCTTTGCTGCATAAAAGTTATTAGAGTAATTTAGTGTTGCTATGAGAGTATTGACTGTTATTGTGTGAGTTGGTTTCTCCCTTGTTTTCCTGAAGTTTTCTTTGGAATTCTATTTGGTTTTCTTTGACTTCATTATTGTTTTATTTATTGCTTTTTGATTGTTATTTTGATTGCTAGTATTGTTTGCTAGGATTATTGCTTATATGAGTATAATGTTTGACTATATAGATTTTCTTGGAGTGACGAATAGTTTATCAAAGATTTCGAGAGCGTTATTATCTTCATCAACTTACCAGGCAAGTTCACTTTGACCATGTTTTTCATACCTATGTTTTATTTGCATGTAGTAGCACCCTTTCAACAACCCCTCCAGTAGTGTTATTGAATCTTGTAGTTGAGTAGAATGCATGAGGTAGGAACCCATCTCCCTGTTACCAAGCCTGGGACGTTATATAGTTTTAATGCTACACTATAGTAGACGGGGTTTGGTATGAGTGCACGAGAGTGGTGTGAAGAAGAAGGACTCTACGTCAATAACAACAACTCCATGATGGAATCTGCAAGGACTGCATCTTCAAGGCCTCAAGACTTCAAGACTAGAGACAAGAATTTAATGCACACTACTGGGTGAAGGACGGTTGACGGGCACCCTGGAGCAACCAGTGGATGGCCGGGATGCATGGAGAAGTGCCATGACATCTTGCGGAAAGCCTCACCCAGAATCAAAGAGACGGAAGAATACTTCATGCCCGGAAGCTTACCTGTGCAACCGCAAGTCACTATGGGCTCTGGCTTGGTTGACCTTAGTGGTGACTCTGGCTGGGACGGTGCTAGCAGATGTAGAACTACGGTAGGATTGGATGAGCACCGGACAGTGGTCAGGGGAACTCTTCGGAAGACCATGTTTCGGTCGTCTTGTTCTCAAACACCCTGAAGTGCGAGAACGTAAAAAGAGGGATCGAATCTTGCGGGTAAAGTGTACAAACCTCAGCAGAGGGTTAAAACCTAATCGATTAGCCGTGTCCCCGGTTACGGACAATTTGAGCCTCTGGACTTGGATCTATCTCGGAACTCTCAACACCAGACTGATAATTTAATTGTGGGCAACTTATGATGATTCGGGCAATGAGACATCGGTTGGCGGAACCATGTCATGATAGAAAACTCCATAGTACAGACTCCTGATATTCCTTTGATGTAGCGAAAATAAAACCAGCTTTTATGCAAAACAAAACTCAGGCATAGAGCCACAAAGCCATATTGCATATAGAATAGTTTTATCATCTGCTTTCTCTTATTGTGATCTTGTCGGTACATTCAATGTACTGACCTACACGGCTGCAACGTATCATGTTGCAGGATTATCTCCATGACGAGTGAGTTTCTTGTTGGGTTACGGTCTACACTCAACCTGCCGATGGCGTTGATGGGACTCCACACCCGATTGTTTGTTTCCGCTGAGACTTATGAGGTATATATCAGTTTTACGTTATTTATACATGTGATTGCACTTTGATATATACATTGATGTACTGTGTGTGCCAGCATACTAATCCAGGGATGGCACAGATACACAGAGGCTTGACCATCAGAGGTCGGGTCGCTACACTACTAACAAGTGGTAGTGGTGGTGGGTGTCACAAATCCGTCAAGCAAATCTCAAATTCTTACTAGTTCTTACCCAACAGCAGGCGGTGATCGGCAATCGATGTAGTCAAAACTCTCAAAGCTTGGATAGAGCGATTATCAGGGAGAGTCAAATGCACGACATAGATGTATGTGGAGCTGGGAAGGCTTTTAATATGGTAGCAAAAAGGGTTAGCAATAATCAATTCAGAGATGCAAAGTTGAATAAACGCTCAACGGCGGTACTGTGCTGGTCCTAGGCTAGACCGTGCTGGAGATGTGAGCCTAGAACACTAACAAAATCACGGCGCTGCACGTAAACAAGGGAGGAGCACACTCTGAATTTTTTCTCTCTTTTTTTTGCAATTTTTTTTCTCTTTTTTTTGCTCCGCAACATTTTTTTTTTCGAAAAAGTCTACAAATGGTCTAAAAACTGCCTAGCCAGAATTTTTTTTAGTTTGGAACTATTTTTCTACTGTGGGTAGCATGGAAGTTGGGGAGTCCTTCTCTGTCACGACTCAGAGTATGGCGTGATCTGGTAATCCAAAACAGAGTAACAAAATACTGGACTCGGAATAGGACTGGTGGCGGAGATGAATCTGGTGGAACTCAAACTGGTGGCGGATAGATGTTGCAGGTGGACTCGGATTGGCGGTGAATATGTGGTGGTGGTATATGGTAGCGGTGATGAAGTTGGTGCGGTGGTGGTATATGGCAGCAGCAATGATGATGATGCGGTGGTGATATATGGCAGCGGCGACGTGACAACCTGTGAACAGAACTCGAAACTCTAAAGGACTAGACGCTAAGACCAGCAACTTGACACGACGATGCAACCGCAAATTCAACGAAGCAAATACATAAAATATTATGCAAAGGCTCAGATTGGTTCGGATAGGATGAACTAACCCTAATTTTTTTGGCTTTTTCGTGGACTATAGGTATGAAAAACAGACTCGATCTAAACTATGAAAAACTGTAAAATCTCACCGTGCAACCTGGAAATCTGATACCACTTGATAGAGGCTAAGGTGTCCTGATGTTTCGATGAGATGATGACTATCGTTTTCTGTGGGAGTCGACCTTGACGATTTGACTATGAACGTGCGAGACGTCGTGCCTTAGCAATCGCTAAACCAACTTCCTAGGGGTTATTGACCACGCCGGAGCACGATCAACCTGACTACGAGGGCCTGTTTCCTGCGAGCAAACAAAGAACAAGCAAGAAACTGAGATTGCAATCTGGATATTGTGAATATAAGAGGAAAGCTTTATTAATGAAGGTGGGGTTCTGTGACGCCTTTGTCTGGTCGTTGAACACAAACGAAGTACGTGAAGTTGCAGCTATGGCGAAATTTTAGTCTAAACAAAACCCAAAGTCTAAACGGTGCCCTAAGGGCTGTATATATGGAGAAAGAGGGGGGAATTTCATGGCCCTTGGGGAAGGGGTCCGAAACCAACCCTATCTCTTGTTTCCCCACACATACGGACTCTAAAAACAGCCTATACTTATGTATTTCGAAATTACATGGGCCTGGCCCAATAATAAGGTGACTCAGCACCTAGAATAGCCTCTGGGCGAAATTTATGAAGTGGCATCTTGTATATTTTGTCCAAGGCTTCATGCACTCCTTATGGTGGCTTCAATGTCCTGAAATCATCACTTCTAACTCCGTTCTTGTTCCCCTTGCGCATGCCATCAACTCCATGCTTGTTCTTGCTCCAATGTTCATCCTTCTCCAAGCTAGGCCCTTCATTTGTAAGCAAAACAAATGTATCCAATTTAGGTAGCATCATATTCTCATGAACATTTGAATCATTACCAAGAAACGAAAGTACCTGATAATTTAATTGGCGTGCGCGAGCTCTAGTAATTGGTCCAGTATGTATAGCCGCAGGGGCTGTGGGTGTAATAATGTTATTGATGTCCTCATCAGCTAAAACCGGTACTACCGGCCCCATGACCGGTACTACCGCCCTGCCTGCGCGCAGTTGAAGGGGTTTCACCCCATGTATCCCCCAACTTACCCCTTGGACTATATATACTTGTCCCTTAGCTCTGTACTAAGGTTAGCAAAGGATTAGCTCATGTTTGTGTCAGAGCTTTCCTAATCCACTTGGTTACCTTCTCCTCGGAGATCGCGCCTCCTCAGAAAAGATCCTTCCAAGCGGATTCAAGACCCCCTCTTGGGTGGCCCCATCAAGACCTCCTCACGGAGAAGAACCGGTTACCTATGTATCATCCCTTGTTGGATTTGGACCGTGTGATCTCTATGTGTTCTTGGATCTAGCATATGTGTGACTATCTCTTGTTGGTTTGAGAGTTCCACTTGTGTTTTCCCTCGTGATTCCCCTCGTGTTCTTCATGTTCTTAGTTGAGATCCGCTCCTTTCGTGATAGAGGAAAAGGTGTCCTGATGTTTCGATGAGATAGCTATCGTTTTCTGTGGGAGTCGACTTTGACGATCCAACTACGGACGTGCGAAGATGTCGCGCCTTAGCTATCGCTAAACCAACTTCCGAGGGGTTAATAACCACGCCGGAGCACGATCAACCTGACCACGAGGGTCTATTTCCCGCGAGCAAAGGAAGAACAAGCAAGAAACTAAGATTGCAATCTGTATATTGCGAATAAAAGAGGAAAGCTTTATTAATGAAGGTGGGGTTCTGTGACGCCTTTGTGTGGTCGTTGAACACAAACGAAGTACGCGAAGTTGCAGCTATGGAAAACTTTTAATCTAAACAAAACCCAAAGTCTAAACGATGCCCTAGGGGCTGTATATATGGAGGAAGAGGGGGGGGATTTCGTGGCCCTTGGAGGAGGGGTCTGAAACCCACCCTAACTCTTGCTTCCCCACACATATGGACTCTAAAAACAGCCTATATTGAAGTATTTCAAAATTACATGGGCCTGGCCCAAAAATAAGGTGATGCGGCACCTAGAATAGCCTCTGGACGAAAATTATGAAGTGGCATCTTGTATATTGCGTCCAAGGCTTCATGTACTCATTATGGTAGCTTCAAAGTCCTGAAATCATCGCTTGAAACTCTGTTCTTGGCTCCCTTGCGCATGCCATCAACTCCATGCTTGTTCTTGCTCCAATGTTCATCCTTCTCCAAGCTAGGCCCTTCATTTGTAAGCAAAACAAATGTATCCAATTTAGGTAGCATCATATTCTCATGAACATTTGAATCATTACCAAGAAACGAAAGTACCTGATAATTTAATTGGCGTGCGCGAGCTCTAGTAATTGGTCCACTATGTATAGCCGCAGGGGCTGTGGGTGTAATAATGTTATTGATGTCCTCATCAGCTAAAACCGGTACTACCGGCCCCATGACCGGTACTACCGCCCTGCCTGCGCGCAGTTGAAGGGGTTTCACCCCATGTATCCCCCAACTTACCCCTTGGACTATATATACTTGTCCCTTAGCTCTGTACTAAGGTTAGCAAAGGATTAGCTCATGTTTGTGTCAGAGCTTTCCTAATCCACTTGGTTACCTTCTCCTCGGAGATCGCGCCTCCTCAGAAAAGATCCTTCCAAGCGGATTCAAGACCCCCTCTTGGGTGGCCCCATCAAGACCTCCTCACGGAGAAGAACCGGTTACCTATGTATCATCCCTTGTTGGATTTGGACCGTGTGATCTCTATGTGTTCTTGGATCTAGCATATGTGTGACTATCTCTTGTTGGTTTGAGAGTTCCACTTGTGTTTTCCCTCGCGATTCCCCTCGTGTTCTTCGTGTTCTTAGTTGAGATCCGCTCCTTTCGTGATAGAGGCAAAGGTGTCCTGATGTTTCGATGAGATAGATATCGTTTTCTGTGGGAGTCGACTTTGACGATCCAACTACGGACGTGCGAAGATGTCGCGCCTTAGCTATCGCTAAACCAACTTCCGAGGGGTTAATAACCACGCCGGAGCACGATCAACCTGACCACGAGGGTCTATTTCCCGCGAGCAAACGAAGAACAAGCAAGAAACTAAGATTGCAATCTGGATATTGCGAATAAAAGAGGAAAGCTTTATTAATGAAGGTGGGGTTCTGTGACGCCTTTGTGTGGTCGTTGAACACAAACGAAGTACGCGAAGTTGCAGCTATGGCAAACTTTTAATCTAAACAAAACCCAAAGTCTAAACGATGCCCTAGGGGCTGTATATATGGAGGAAGAGGGGGGGGGATTTCGTGGCCCTTGGAGGAGGGGTCTGAAACCCACCCTAACTCTTGCTTCCCCACACATATGGACTCTAAAAACAGCCTATATTGAAGTATTTCAAAATTACATGGGCCTGGCCCAAAAATAAGGTGATGCGGCACCTAGAATAGCCTCTGGACGAAAATTATGAAGTGGCATCTTGTATATTGCGTCCAAGGCTTCATGTACTCATTATGGTAGCTTCAAAGTCCTGAAATCATCGCTTGAAACTCTGTTCTTGGCTCCCTTGCGCATGCCATCAACTCCATGCTTGTTCTTGCTCCAATGTTCATCCTTCTCCAAGCTAGGCCCTTCATTTGTAAGCAAAACAAATGTATCCAATTTAGGCAGCATCATATTCTCATGAACATTAGAATCATTACCAAGAAACGAAAGTACCTGGTAATTTAATTGGCGTGCGCGAGCTCTAGTAATCGGTCCAGTATGTATAGTAGCAGGGGTTGTGGGTGTAACAATGGTATTGATGTCCTTATCATCCTCCCCTTCTTGAAATGAAGTCGTCCTCGACGGAAGCTCATCTTCCTCACCCAAATAAGGCTTCAAATCTGCAATGTTAAAAGTGGGACTAACCCCAAAATCTGCAGGCAGCTCAAGTTTATATGCATTATCATTTATTTTCTCTAACACCTTAAAAGGACCATCAGCACGTGGCATTAGCTTTGATTTGCGCAAATTAGGAAACCTATCCTTACGCAAATGTAACCAAACAAGATCTCCAGGTGCAAAGACAACATGTTTTCTACCCTTATCTCCAGCAAGTTTATATTTAGCATTCATACGCTCAATATTTTCCTTAGTTAACTCATGCATTTTTAAGATCAGTTCAGCATGTTGTTTAGCATCAAAATTAACCTTCTCCGAAGATGGAAGAGGCAACAAATCAATGGGTGCACGAGGTAGGAAACCATACACAATTTCAAAAGGGCACATCTTAGTAGTAGAATGCAACGAACGATTATAAGCAAATTCAATATGAGGTAAGCATTCTTCCCACATTTTCTTACTATTCTTCAAAACGGCCCTAAGCATAGTAGACAATGTTCTATTGACTACTTCAGTTTGACCATCAGTTTGGGGGCGACAAGTAGTACTAAAAAGCAGTTTAGTCCCCAACTTAGAACATAAACATCTCCAAAAGTGACTAAGAAATTTAGTATCACGATCTGAAACAATAGTATTTGGCACACCATGCAAGCGAATAATTTCACGAAAGAACAAATCAGCAACATTAACAACATCATCGCTTTTATGACATGGTATAAAGTGTGCCATTTTCGAGAACCTATCCACGACAACAAATATGCTATCCCTCCCCATCTTTGTTCTAGGTAAACCTAAAACAAAGTCCATAGATATATCCTCCCAAGGAACACTAGGTACATGCAAAGGCATATATAAAACATGAGGATTGAGTCGTGACTTAGCTTTTTGACATGTATTGCAGCGAGCAACAAAACGCTCAACATCCCGTCTCATTTTGTCCAAAAGAAATGTGTAGCAAGTATATCCTCCGTCTTCTTCACGCCAACGTGTCCCATTAGTCCTCCTCCATGTGCCTCCTGCAATAACAAAAGACGAACGGAGCTAGCTGGAATGCATAGCTTGTTAGCACGAAACACAAATCCATCGTTAACGACGAACTTGTTCCATGTTCTACCTTCTTTACAATTCTGCAATACATCTTTAAATTCAGCATCAGGCACATATTGATCTTTGATGGTCTCCAAACCAAATATTTTAAAGTCAAGTTGTGAAAGCATAGTATAACGACGAGACAATGCATCAGCAATAACATTTTCTTTACCCTTCTTGTGTTTAATGACATAAGGGAAAGTCTCAATGAATTCAACCCATTTAGCATGTCTACGGTTCAGTTTAGATTGACTTTTAATGTGTTTCAAAGATTCATGATCAGAATGTATAAAAATTTCTTTGGGCCATAAATAATGTTGCCATGTTTCTAAGGTCCGAATAAGAGCATATAATTCTTTATCATAAGTAGAATAGTTCAGACTAGGCCCACTCAATTTTTCAGAAAAGTAAGCAACAGGTTTGCCATCTTGTAATAACACACCTCCGAATCCAATTCCACTAGCATCACATTCAAGCTCAAAAGTCTTATTAAAATAAGAAAGTTGGAGTAAAGGAGCATGTGTCAACTTATCTTTCAATATCGTGAAGGCTTTTTCCTGTGCGGTACCCCAAACAAAAGGCACATCCTTCTTTCTAACCTCATTGAGAGGTGCAGCAATGGTGCTAAAATCTCGCACAAAACGCTTATAGAAACCAGCGAGTCCAAGAAAGCTCCTCACTTGTGTGACCGTTTTGGGCTGCGACCAACTCTCAATAGCTTCAATTTTGGCTTTATCAACTTCAATTCCCTGTGGAGTAACAACATAGCCAAGAAAAGATACTCGGTCGGTGTAAAAGGTGCACTTCCCAAGGTTACAAAACAAACGTGCATCACGTAGAGCAATAAAAACAGCACGTAAATGTTCCAAATGTTCTTCCAAAGATTTGCTATAAATCAGTATATCATCAAAATAGACTACCACAAATCGTCCAATGAAAGCACATAAAACTTCGTTCATTAGTCTCATGAAAGTACTAGGTGCATTAGTTAACCCAAAAGGCATGACTAACCACTCATATAAACCAAACTTAGTTTTAAAAGCTATTTTCCATTCATCTCCCAATTTCATACGAATTTGATGGTATCCACTATGCAAATCAACTTTGGAGAATATTGTAGAGCCATTCAATTCATCAAGCATATCATCTAGCCTAGTGTAACATTCCAAATTTTCAATTTGGAATGTTATACATTAGATCATCATTGCATAGCATATTTTATTGCATTTTGGCAAATCCTCGAAAATCCTAAGCACCTCAAGGACCCTCGGAGAGAGTTGGGGATTTTTCCCGGTTTTCATATTTGATTTTTATCAAATAATAAAACGAGGATTTTTGGTTTTAATTATTTTTCTCTCCGAAAAATATTTCATATTAAAATAAATGAGAGGAGAAAATATGACTTCTCCAAAATAATTGAAATATTGGAGGAAAAATATTAAAATCATATACTGGATTTTATTCGGGTTTTATTTGCAATTTTAAATGCATTAGAAAATTGCACGTTTTCAAAACTGCATTTTTGGGGCAAGAAAAATGTTCATCTTGTTCTAATTATTTTAATTAGACGGTGAAAATTTGTTTTAGCATTTTTGGATATTTATTTATTTTTCTATGATTTTTTTAGATTCGGCGATATTATTTAGAAAAAAAACGCCGAGCGCGCCAACTGGGCCGAAGCCCAGCCGACGGCCCAGCTGCCCCGCGCCCCGTCTCCCTCTCGGGCACGACAGTTTTTTTATATAGGTCGGTTTATTTCTTTTTGGTTTATTTAATTAGTGAACGTTCACCGACCCGTTCGTTTTAACAAACGTGTTCGTCGGTTAGACGCTGTTAACGAACGTCCGTTCGTTTAACTGTGCGTCAGTTTTCTTTTTCTTCGGATTTTCCGCGATTATTCCAGATCGCGATTTCTGATCATATTTTCGTTTTCGTTTATCTTTTCGCTCGTTTATCGGAATCAGGCGATTCAAGCGCCTAGAGTTTCGTCTCGAAATTCTCTTTCCGTTTAACCCACTCAAAAAAGTTTTTGCTACTGTAAAATTGGACCTAGATCCATATTAGTAATCGAAGCTTATTTCTTTCGCCATTTGACTTTCATTGCTTTGTTTGATGTGATTCTTTTTGCAAACCGGAGTTCTTAAGTTGACCTTTCTGGTTAGATCGTTATTTGAGTTTTACCTATGCATTTGATGAGTGCTTATTGTATGCTTGTTTGTTTGCGATAGAGTACCCGGAGTGCGCCGCTTGCTACTTCGAATCGCTAAGTTTCACGGATCATCAGCAAGGCAAGTAACACGTTGATCATACCTCTTTTACTACCCAGTTTTATTGCATTAGACCAACCCTCAAACATTGCATGGTTAGGATCTAATTAAATTGTGGGTATTGGGTTGTAGTTGAGGTAGTACCTATTACCTGTTTATTATCAAACCCTTGGGAGTTACTTCTACGTTTGCTTATATCGCCATTCTATGCTAGTAGACGTGGATTGGGTTTGAGAGATATTCACGACAGATGTGAGATTGTTAACTAATGGTTTACTTAAGGTGGCAACTAAAACTCACATCTGGGTGGATTGAGGCACCTGGAGAACCCAGTGTTGCCTGTTTTTCGAAGGACCGCCACCCAGGCTCAAAGGGATCATAAGATTATTCATGCTAGAAACTTCCATGTGCAGCCACAAGCTATTATGGGCTCTAGCATAGTTGAGTAGGTTACATGATCTCTTGAAGAGGTGGGCTAGCAGATGTAGGGGAAAGTAGGTGTAACTGTCCACCCGTAGTAAAGAGTTATTGTTTCTGAAAGACTGTGTCTCGGTCATCCATTTCTCAAACATCATGTAGTGCGAGAATCAAGCGGAGGCGATCGAGTCTTGTGGGGAAAAGTGCACAAACCTCTACAGAGTGTACAAACTAATCATGGTTAGCCGTGTCCCCGGTTATGGACATCTTGAGTATCTAGTACTTGGATTATCATGTGAATCTCATCACCATGTTACTTTAATTAAATTTGTTGGGTTAATGATGATACTTAATTGGGATTGAGATGCTGCCAACCATCTCAATATTTAATAACCACCATGATAGTTAAACAAAATTTATTCCTTTCCAGTAGGGAAAAATTGGCTTTTCACAAAACTGTAATCGTAGAGCCTTCTACCAGCCATATATGCATGTAGTATAGCATTATGTTCGTTACTCTCTATGTGTTACATTGCCAGCATATTCCATGTGCTGACCCGTTTTCGGGCTGCAACGTTTTATGTTGCAGACTTTTCAGGCGACGAGTAAGGTGCCTTAGGTCGTGGTCTTATACTCAGTGATGCCGTTGGAGTTGATGGACTCACTTATCTTCCAAGTCTTCCGCTGTTATCGTATTAGATGGCCTTAAGCCATATTTATCATACTTATTTCTCTTTTGAGATACTCGATGTAATAAGTGTGTGATTGCTACTCTGTTATAAATCCTCCATTTGTATTGTGCGTGTCAGCATTACTGATCCAGGGATGACACTGATGCACAGCAGCACAGACTGTTTGAGGTCTGGTCGCTACAAAGGTGGTATCAGAGCACACGCTGACTGTAGGACACGACCACTAAGCTTAAACCCTAGAACACTACTCTCTTCTCATTTCTGACTCCTGTCCACTTTCTACTCTTTTAGGAATGGCGGATGCAAGGAACAAGTTCATGCAACCGGATGAAGATACACCTTTTGGACCACACTTGAAGGAAGTCACTAAGTACCTAAACATCGGAATACCAAGCTTCACCGGGACCCACAACGCCACACTACCACAAGAGGAGCGCTGGAAGATTTAAGTTCAAATTCCTGGAAGGATGTTTACGCCAGTCAGTGAGCCTATAGAATTTTCCTTTGATGCACCAACCTGGAGTTTAGGGAAGAGCATGGCAGGCCACATCTCTATGGGACGCATTGGAGAAGTCTACCGCAGGGAGCTTAAGGATACTATCTATCAGATTTGTGGACGCCGAGATGAGCAATGGGAGATGATCAACACCAAGAAGGATGGATCAATTGCAGTTTTCATCCAGGAGCAAAACCAACACATTCGTCGCCAGGAGAACCGGATGTGCTCAGACATGATATATCTGAAGAAGGCATTGACCAAGATCACGGAGTTGGAGGAAGAACTCAAGTCTACGCGCGATGGATATGAGGAGGAGATCGCCACGTTGTTGGAGAAGAACGGCGAACTGATACAGAAGATTGAAGTATTCCTGAGAGACCCATCACCTGGAGGACAAGACGACGATTCTACTTGCCTGGATGACTACATCATCATCGACGACACCGACTCAGACCCCAATGAAGATGACTTTGTTGATGAAGCTGGAGCAGATATCATGGAGTCTTCGACCGATCAAAGTTTCTAGTAGACCACCAAAAATCAGTAGTAGTATTCCCCCATGTATATAGTATAGTCCGAGCACTTTTGTAACGATAGTTAGATCGATTGTATGCCTTGTTTGAGTTGATTGAGTGATATTGATTGTGTTTTGTCTCATGAGCATATGGGTAGTGTTTTCCCTCTAGACCTCATTCTATTCTAAATTCTCATCTTTTCTAAACCTATCTGATGCCTCCGAGACGCGACACCAGATTTGTTTTCCCACCGGAGATCACTCAGTTGCTTCAGCAGCAGAATCCCTGATGCAAGTGTTAGTACAGAACCAAGGCAACAACAACAACAACCCACCACCACCACCTGTTGATCACTTAGCCCGTTTCTTGAGGCTAAATCCACCGGTGTTTTCCAGCAGCACTGAGCCGATTGTTGCAGATGATTGGCTCCGCAAAGTTATAAGGGAGTTGACCACTGCAGGATGCACGGATGCGGAGAAAGTGTGTTTTGCCACACATCAGCTTGATGGACCCGCAGCATCATGGTGGGAGAATTACACAGCCACCCACCCTATTGACACTATCACATGGGACCAGTTTAAGCAAGCCTTCCGTACTGCCCATGTTTCAGCAGGAGCTATGGCTATGAAGAAGCGTTAGTTTCGCAACCTACGCCAAGGAGGACGCACCGTAGGCCAGTATGTGGAGGACTTTAGTAAGTTAGCACGTTATGCTCCCGATGACGTTGCTACAGATGCAGCCAAGCAGGAGAAGTTTCTCGAAGGACTGAATGATGAGCTGAGCATGCAGTTGATGGTAGCAACCTTCAACAACTACCAGGAGTTGTAGATAGAGCTCTCATGATTGAAGGGAAGCAACAGCAGATTGAAAACCGTAAGAGCAAGTATGGACAAGGGAAGTACCTGGAGCTCAGCAGAAGCCACGTTTTACCCCGAAATCGGGAGGACAGTTTCAGCATACCCATGGAGGAGGTAGTTCGCACAACCATAATAGACCCAAGAATGGTAATATGAATGGAGGAAGCAGTGGGCAGAACCGTAATAACCCATCTACCCCAGCCAAGAGGGATCTGAGCCACATTACTTGTTTCAAGTGCCAGAAGACTGGACATTATGCAACTGAATGCCCGGAGGCCCAGAATGGAAATGGTAATGGAAGCTCTGGGAAGAAGCCTAACCCGTTCAATAAAGGACAAGTGAACCACGTTTACGTGGAGGAGGTTGAAGCACAGCCTGATGCAGTAATAGGTAAGTTTTTGGTTAAGTCATTTACTGCAATCGTTCTTTTTGATACTGGTGCATCGCATTCATACATATCAAGGGGATTTGTGGATAAGTATAAATTGCCCACCAAAGTTCTTAGAACACCTATGTTAGTAACCTCGCCAGGAGCAGAGTATATGGCAAGCCAAGGATGTTTTCAGATGCCATTGGCCATAGGTAGGCATGTTTTCCCCTCAGACCTAATAGTTCTGGAGTCGCAAGGTTTGGATGTGATTTTGGGAATGGATTGGCTATCGATGTATGGAGGAAACATCGATTGCACCAGTAAGACGATTTTGCTTACCACCCCAGAAGGAAGAAGGATTAAGTATGTATCCCGGCATATGCCGAAGAGGACTCAGGTGAATTCCTTATCAGGAGTTGTACAGGAGGAAGTACCCGTGGTGAAAGATTACCCAGATGTATTTCCAGAAGAGTTGCCAGGCATGCCACCAGATAGAGACATTGAGTTCTTGATTGAACTTTTGCCAGGCACAGGGCCAATATCTAAGAGACCGTACAGGATGCCCGCAAAAGATTTGGAGGAGATTAAGAAGCAGATTAAGGAGTTACTGGATAAAGGCTATATTCGCCCAAGTTCGTCACCTTGGGGATCACCAGTACTTCTAGTGGAGAAGAAAGACGGATCGTTGAGGATGGTCGTTGATTATCGTGGATTGAATGAAGTGACCATCAAGAACAAGTACCCACTACCAATGATCAATGATCTGTTTGACCGATTGCAAGGAGCTAAGGTATTTTACAAGATCGATCTACGATCAGGATACCATCAGTTGAAGATTCGAGAGCAGGATATACCTAAGACGGCTTTTACCACCAGGTATGGGCTGTATGAGTATACCGTTATGTCATTTGGTCTGACTAACGCACCTGCCTATTTCATGAACCTGATGAACAAAGTGTTTATGGAGTTTTTGGATAAGTTCGTCGTGGTGTTCATTGATGACATTTTGGTCTACTCAAAGAACGAAGAGGAGCATAAGGAGCATTTGCGTCTGGTACTTGAGAAGCTCAGAGAACACCAGTTATACGCCAAGTTCAGCAAATGTGAGTTTTGGCTGAAGGAAGTTGGATTCCTCGGACATGTTATATCTGGAGAAGGAATAGCCGTAGACCCCGCCAAAATTGACACAGTAACAAACTGGGAATCAGCCACGTCAGTTGGAGAAATCCGGAGTTTTCTTGGACTTGCAGGATACTACCAGAGGTTCATTGAGAATTTCTCGAGAATTGCTAAGCCCATGACAGAGCTGTTAAAGAAGGACATCAAATTCAATTGGACTGAGGAATGTGAAGCTAGTTTCCAAGAGTTGAAGAAACGTTTGGTTACATCACCAGTGTTGATTCTGCTAGATCAACGCAAGGAATACAAAGTATATTGCGACGCTTCACGTCGAGGACTTGGAGCAGTGCTAATGCAGGAGGGAAGAGTTGTTTCATTAGCTTCACGACAACTTAAACCCCATGAGAAGAATTATGCCACGCATGATTTGGAGTTAGCAGCCGTAGTGCATACGTTGAAGACATGGAGGCATTTTCTCATCAGAAATCACTGTGAGGTGTACACGGATCACAAGAGTTTGAAGTACATTTTCACGCAGAAGGAGTTAAATCTCAGGCAAAGGAGATGGTTGGAGCTCATTAAGGATTATGATATGAGATTGCATTATCACCCAGGGAAGGCTAACGTAGTAGCTGATGCGTTGAGCCGCAAGGACCATGTTAACACCCTCATGACCGGAGAATTACCGAAATCATTAGCCGAGGATCTTCGCGAGCTATGTTTGGAGATAGTTCCAAGAGGCTATTTAGCAACGTTGGAGATTTAGTCTACCTTTGATGGAAAAGATCAGAGAAGCTCAGAAGACAGACAAGGAGATTGACGAGATAAAGGAAAGGATGAGCAAAGGAAAAGCCAAGGGATTTCGTGAGGATGAGCACGATACCTTATGGTATGAGGACCGCGTTTATGTGCCCAATGATCCGGAGATCAGGAAGTTGATCTTGCAAGAGGCCCATGATTCACCGTATTCGATTCACCCAGGAAATACCAAGATGTCTTTGGATTTGAAGGATACTTTCTGGTGGACCGGAATGAAGAAGGATATTGCGGAGTATGTAGCAGTTTGTGATGTATGTCAGAGAGTGAAGGCAGAGCATCAGAAGCCAGCAGGATTGCTATAGCCATTGCCGATACCCGAATGGAAGTGGGATAAACTAGGCATGGATTTTATCACGGGATTGCCCAGGACTCGTTCAGGCTATGACTCAATATGGGTTGTAGTCGATCGTTTGACGAAAGTAGCTCATTTCATCCCAGTGAAGACCACTTACACCAGTGCTAAGTTGGCAAAGATATACATGACCAGAATCGTATGTTTGCATGGAGTTCCGAGGACCATTGTATCAGACAAAGGAACCCAGTTTACCTCAAAGTTTTGGAATCAGTTACATGAAACTTTGGGAACCAGGCTAGAATTCATTACAGCTTTGCACCCACAGACGGACGAACAGACCGAGAGAGTCAATCAGATTTTGGAAGATATGCTGAGAGCATGTGCGCTAGATTATGGATCTAGTTGGGACGACAATTTGCCATATGCAGAATTTTCTTACAACAACAGCTATCAAACCAGTTTGAAGATGGCCCCTTTCGAAGCCTTGTACGGAAGGAGGTGTAGAACGCCATTGTTATGGGACGAAGTTGGAGACCGCCAGTTGTTTGGACCAGATTTGATTAAGGTATCAGAACAGAAAGTGAAGTTGATTCGCGATAGGCTCAAGGTAGCCCAGTCCAGGCAGAAGAGTTATGCGGATTCTAAACGTAAGGAGACAGTTCACGAAGTCGGAGACAGAGTTTATCTTCGAGTATCACCACTTCGAGGAGTGAAGCGCTTTGGAGTTAAAGGAAAGTTAGCGCCCCGTTTTATCGGACCATACGGAGTTTTGGAGCGTATGGGAGAAGTTGCTTACAAGCTGGAATTGCCGGAAGGATTGTTAGGAGTTCATGATGTATTTCACGTTTCCCAGTTAAAGAAGTGCCACGCAGAGATGGCTGAGATACCACTGAGAGATACAGTGCCCCTGGAAGCGATTCAGTTGGAAAGTGATTTGACCTATGAGGAGAAACCAGTTAAGATTCTCGAGTATGCCAGCCGAGTCACCCGCAGCAAGGTTATCAAGTTCTGCAAAGTTCAGTGGAGTCACCACACCGAAGATGAAGCCACCTGGGAGCGAGAGGAAGATCTACGGAAGAACCACTTTCAACTATTTTCTAGCCAACCCGAATCTCGAGGGCGAGATTCATCTTAAGGGGGTAGGTTTGTAACATCCCAAATTTTCAATTTGGAATGTTATACATTAGATCATCATTGCATAGCATATTTTATTGCATTTTGGCAAATCCTCGAAAATCCAAAGCAACTCAAGGACCCTCGGAGAGAGTTGGGGATTTTTCCCGGTTTTCATATTTGATTTTTATCAAATAATAAAACGAGGATTTTTGGTTTTAATTATTTTTCTCTCCGAAAAATATTTCATATTAAAATGAATGAGAGGAAAAAATATGACTTCTCCAAAATAATTGAAATACTGGAGGAAAAATATTGAAATCAAATATTGGATTTTATTCGGGTTTTATTTGCAATTTTAAATGCATTAGAAAAATTGCACATTTTCAAAACTGCATTTTTGGGCCAAGAAAAATGTTCATCTTGTTCTAATTATTTTAATTAGACGGTGAAAATTTGTTTTAGCATTTTTGGATTTGTATTTATTTTTCTATGATTTTTTAGATTCGGCGATATTATTTTAAAAAAACGCCGAGCGCGCCGACTGGGCCGAAGCCCAGCCGACGGCCCAGCTGCCCCGCGCCCCGTCTCCCTCTCGGGCACGACAGCGCCGCCGCCGCCCGAGTCCCGCTCGAGCACGGCCGCCGCCCGCCGCCTTGCCCCCTCCCCCACGGCACCCCCTCCTTTTATACCCCAGCCCCGCCGCCCTCTCCTCACCCCGTCCCCGCCCCGACGCCGTACGGCGCCGCCCTCGTCGCCCTTCGACGCCCGCTGCCCCGCCGCCCCTTGCCGCCCTTGCCCGACCCGCCGGAGCCCCGTCCCGAGCCTCGCCAGAGGTTAGCCGGAGCCGCCGCCGTTCGCCGTCCGTTTTTTTTAAAAACCACCCCGGTTTATTTTTTTTCGAAACCCTAGTTTTTTTATATAGATCGGTTTATTTCTTTTTGGTTTATTTAATTAGTGAACGTTCACTCACCCGTTCATTTTAATGAACGTGTTCGTCGGTTAGACGCTGTTAACGAACGTCCGTTCGTTTAACTGTGCGTCAGTTTTCTTTTTCTTCGGATTTTCCGCGATTATTCCAGATCGCGATTTCTGATCAGATTTTCGTTTTCGTTTATCTTTTTGCTCGTTTATCGGAATCAGGCGATTCAAGCGCCTAGAGTTTCGTCTCGAAATTATCTTTCTGTTTAACCCACTCAAACAAGTTTTTGCTACTGTAAAATTGGACCTAGATCCAGATTAGTAAACGAAGCTTATTTCTTTCGCCATTTGACTTTCGTTGCTTCGTTTGATTTGATTCTTTTTGCAAACCGGAGTTCTTAAGTTGAAATTTCTGGTTAGATCGTTATTTGAGTTTTAGCTGTGCATTTGATGAGTGCTTATTGTATGCTTGTTTGTTTGTGATAGAGTACCCGGAGTGCGCCGCTTGCTACTTCGAATCGCTAAGTTTCACGGATCATCAGCAAGGCAAGTAACACGTTGATCATACCTCTTTTACTACGCAGTTTTATTGCATTAGACCAACCCTCAAACATTGCATGGTTAGGATCTAATTAAATTGTGGGTATTGGGATGTAGTTGAGGTAGTACCTATTGCCTGTTTATTATCAAACCCTTGGGAGTTACTTCTACGTTTGCTTATATCGCCATGCTATGCTAGTAGACGTGGATTGGGTTTGAGAGATATTCACGACAGATGTGAGATTGTTAACTAATTATTTACTTAAGGTGGCAACTAAAACTCACATCTGGGTGGATTGAGGCACCTGGGGAACCCAGTGTTGCCTGTTTTTCTAAGGACCGCCACCCAGGCTCAAAGGGATCATAAGATTATTCATGCTAGAAACTTCCGTGTGCAGCCACAAGATATTATGGGCTCTAGCATAGTTGAGTAGGTTACATGATCTCTTGAAGAGGTGGGCTAGCAGATGTAGGGGAAAGTAGGTGTAATTGTCCACCTGTAGTAAAGAGTTATTGTTTCTGAAAGACTGTGTCTCGGTCATCCATTTCTCAAACATCATGTAGTGCGAGAATCAAGCGGAGGCGATCGAGTCTTGTGGGGAAAAGTGCACAAACCTCTGCAGAGTATAGAAACTAATCATGGTTAGCCGTGTCCCCGGTTATGGACATCTTGAGTATCTAGTACTTGGATTATCATGTGAATCTCATCACCATGTTACTTTAATTAAATTTGTTGGGTTAATGATGATACTTAATTGGGATTGAGATGCTGTCAACCATCTCAATGTTTAACAACCACCTTGATAGTGAAACAATATTTATTCCTTTGCAGTAGGGGAAATTTGGCTTTTCGCAAAACCGTAACCATAGACCCTTCTACCAGCCATATATGCATGTAGTATAGCATTATGTTCGTTACTCTCTATGTGTTACATTGCCAGCATATTCCATGTGCTGACCTGTTTTTGGGCTGCAACGTTTTATGTTGCAGACTTTTCAGACGACGAGTAAGGTGCCTTAGGTCATGGTCTTATACTCAGTGATGCCGTTGGAGTTGATGGACTCACTTATCTTCCAAGTCTTCCGCTGTTATCGTATTAGATGGCCTTAAGCCATATTTATCATACTTATTTCTCTTTTGAGATACTCGATGTAATAAGTGTGTGATTGCTACTCTGTTATAAATCCTCCATTTGTACTGTGCGTGTCAGCATTACTGATCCAGGGATGACACTGATGCACAGCAGCACAGACTGTTTGAGATCTGGTCGCTACACCTAGGAATAGGATGACGATAACGAATAGTAATATTATAGATGCCTCTACAATCAACACACATACGCGACGTACCATCCTTTTTCGGCACTAGAATAATAGGAATAGCACAATGACTAAGGGATTCGTGAATATAAGCTTTGTTGAGCAGCTCCTGTACTTGACACATAATCTCCTTCATCTCCTCTAGATTGGTATGGTATGGTGCACGGTTGGGTAGCGATGCACCGGGAATTAAGTCAATTTGATGCTCAATCCCTCGAATATGTGGTAATCCCAGTGGCACGTCTTGTGGGAAGACGTCAGCGAACTCCTTCAAAATGTTAGTGACTGTAGGGGCAAAGAGGAAGGCACGTCCTTGAATGAAAATAATGCCTCTTTGCACACAAAAGCATAGCAAACAGATTTGCTAAAAACTAGCTCATCAATATCAGATTTGGTGGCAAGTAAACATGCACTTTTCAATTTAATTTTAGAAGCAACACTAGATGGTTTATTATTAGGCTTCATTTGTTGCTCAAATTCTTTTGCCACAATCTGATTTTCACTCTTATTTTTCTCCTGTTTTGCTTTATTAGCTCTATGAATATCATCTTTCAAAATGGAATCAGTTATAGGAAGCAAAGTAATATTTGTATCCTTATGAACAAGAGTATACTGATTGTTTCTACCATGGTGTACAGAATTTTTATCAAATTGCCATGGTCTACCAAGTAATAAGGAACATGCTTGCATAGGTACCACATCACAATCAACATAATCAGCATATGTAGAGATACTAAAATGCACCCGAACAGTATGTGTTACCTTAACCTTGCCGCTGTTGTTGAACCATTGGATGTAGTAAGGATGTGGATGTGGTCTTGTGGTGAGAGATAGCTTCTCCACCATCTCCATGCTAGCCAAGTTGTTGCAACTCCCTCCATTTATGATGACGCGAATAAAACGTTCCTTCACAACTCCCTTTGTATGGAACAAATTATGCCTCTGATTTTGCTCAGCTTGTGTAACCTGCACACTCAAAACACGTTGAGCAACTAAACATTCATACCTGTCAGCATCTTCAGCAGCCATGTATTGCGTCTCATGATCAGAATCATCTCCACCATGTTCTTCATGTGTAATAAGAGCCAAAGTCTCCTCATCATAGTCACTAGCGGACTCATACCCACCATCCTCAGTAGCAATCATCACACGCTGAGATTTGCATTCTCTCGCAAAATGTCCTCTTCCCTTACAACGACGACAAATAATATCACTTGTGTGCCATGTTGACGCCATGGAAGAAGAAGAGCTCTGTGCAGGCCCGGCAGGTGTGCTCTTGGCAGATAGTGGTGGTTGTGCCTGCTTTCTTGTATCATGGTTGGAGGTGGCACCTGAAGGAGGTGATGGTGCAGTGGAAGTAGATGATGCACGTGGTGTCCATGATGAAGGTCGACCTGCAGAAAAGTTAGTTCGCGCCAATGCCTGTCGATCCTGCACTTCACGTTAAGCTTTACAAGCAAGATGGAATAAACGAGTGATATTATTATAATCCTTATACTCTAGAATGGTCTGAATCTCTCTATTTAATCCACCCATAAAACGTGCAAGCATAGCTTCATTCTCCTCAACAATACCACATCTAATCAAGCCAGTTTGTAATTCCTGATAATATTCTTCTACAGTATTTTTTCCTTGTCTTAAGCGCTGCAATTTTTGAAGTAATTCACGTTGATAATATGGTGGAACCCAACGAGTACACATAACAGTTTTCAAAGCAGCCCAAGTAGCTGGAACAGGATATAATCTACAATGTTCAGACCACCAAACACATGCAAAGCTAGTGAAAGCACAAACAGCAGCAGGAACATGTCTCTCCTCAGGATATTGTAACATGTAAATCGTTGTTCAGTTTCTAACTCCCAAGTAAGATATATATCAGGAACATATCTACCCTCAAATGGTGCAATATTTAATTTCAGTTTAGGGAGATGGTCATGATCTTGTACCTAAGGGTTAGCCCTAACATTGCCATTATTTGCATGTGGACGACCTGGTGGTTGTGGTGCTGGTGGTTGCACGTAGTTCTGATTTTGATCAACCTCATCCTCGTAATCTCCCGCATAATCATCCTCCTCCACATCAGCAGCAGGAGCCACAGAAGTATCAACAGCAGCACCAGCTGTTTCGCCAGGCTGAAGAGGGACACGACTCGCTCGGCGGAGGGCTGTTTCCCGACGTGGAGGTAGTCGTCGTCGTCGTCGTTGTTGTTGTTGTTGTTGTTGTTGTAGAGGTGCGGCAGGTGCAGCCGGTGGTGGAAGACGCGCAAGCAGTTCATTAAATCTGTTCTCGAGCTTTGTTTTGAACGTCTTCTCAAGGCCAGTGATCTTCTCCATGGCCTCTTCAAAATTGTTCAGCACATCTTGCACCTGTTCAGTCATCATTTGCTGAAACTTATCATGAAGCTCCTTGTTCGTTAAGTTCTCCAAGTGAATCTCGTCGGCTTGTGATCCTGGCATGGTTAGCAGCAATAGAAACACACAAGAATATGATCCTATAGACTACTAACAAGTGGTGGTGGTGGGTGTCACAAATCCGTCAAGCAAATCTCAAATTCTTACCAGTTCATACCCAGCAGCAGGCGGTGATCGGCAACCGATGTAGTCAAAACTCTCAAAGCTTGGATAGAGCGATTACCAGGGAGAGTCAAATGCACGATGTAGATGTATGTGGAGCTGGGAAGGCTTATAATATGGTAGCAAAAAGGGTCAGCAATAATCAATTCAGAGATGCAAAGTTGAATAAACGCTCAACGACGGTACTGTGCTGGTCCTAGGCTAGACCGTACTAGAGACGCGAGCCTAGAACACTAACAAAATCACGGCGCTGCACGTAAACAAGGGAGGAGCACACTCTGATTTTTTTTCTTTTTTCACTTTTTTTTGCACTTTTTTCCTCTCTTTTTTTGCTCCGCAACAATTTTTTTTAGAAAAAGTCTACAAATGTCCTAAAAACTGCCTAGCCAGAATTTTCCAGACTTAGTTTATTTTTAAACTGGAACTATTTTTCTTCTGCGGATGGCTCGGAAGTTGGGGAGTCCTACTCTGTCACGACTCGGAGTATCGCGTGATCTGGAAATCGAGAACAAAGCAATAATTACTGGACTCAGAGTAGGACTGGTGGCGGAGATGAATCTGGTGGAAACTCGGACTGGTGGCGGATATTTGTAGGGCGATGGAACAAGGAGTGGTGGCGAATCTGTGATGGAGGTGGACTCGGATTAGCGTGATGGCGGTGGATATGTGGTATATGGTAGCGGCGATGACGATGGTGGTATATGGCAGTGGTGATGACGATGGTGGTATATGGCAGCGGTGATGATGATGGAGGTATATGGCAACGGTGATGACAATGGTGGTATATGGCAGCGGTGATGACGATGGTGCGGCGGCGGCGTGACAACTTGTGAACAGAACTCGAAACTCTAAAGTACTAGACGCTAGGACCAGCAACTTGACACGACGATGCAACCGCAAATTCAACAAAGCAAATACAGAAAAGATTATGCAAAGGCTTAGATTGGTTCGGATAAGATGAACTAACCCTAATATTTTTTTTTGGCTTTTTCGTGGACTATAGGTATGAAGAACAGACTCGATCTAAACTGCGAAAAACTGTAAAATCTCACCGAGCAACCTGGAAATCTGATACCACTTGATAGAGGCAAAGGTGTCCCGATGTTTAGATGAGTTAGCAATCGTTTTCTGTGGGAGTCGACTTTGACGATCCGACTACGAACGTGCGAAGACGTCGCGCCTTAGCAATCGCTAAACCAACTTCCGAGGGGTTATTGACCACGCCGGAGCACGATCAACCTAACCACAAGGGTCTATTTCCTGCGAGCAAACGAAGAACAAGCAAGAAACTGAAATTGCAATCTGGATATTCCGAATAAAATAGGAAAGCTTTATTAATGAAGGTGGGGTTCTGTGACGCCTTTGTCTGGTCGTTGAACACAAATGAAGTACGCGAAGTTGCAGCTATGGCGAACTTTTAATCTAAACAAAACCCAAAGTCTAAACGATGCCCTAGGGGCTGTATATATGGAGGAAGAGGGGGGGAATTTCGTGGCCCTTGGAGGAGGGGTCCGAAACCCACCCTAACTCTTGTTTCCCCACACATACGGACTCTAAAAACAGCCTATATTGAAGTATTTCGAAATTACATGGGCCTGGCCCAAAAATAAGGTGACGCAGCACCTAGAATAGCATCTGGACGAAAATTATGAAGTGTCATCTTGTATATTTCGTCCAAGGCTTCATGCACTCATTATGGTGGCTTCAAAGTCCTGAAATCATCACTTGAAACTCTGTTCTTGTCTCCCTTGCGCATGCCATCAACTCCATGCTTGTTATTGCTCCAATGTTCATCCTTCTCCAAGCTAGGCCCTTCATTTGTAAGCAAAACAAATGTATCCAATTTAGCCAGCATCATATTCTCATGAACATTAGAATCATTACCAAGAAACAAAGTACCTGGTAATTTAATTGGCGTGGGCGAGCTCTAGTAATCGGTCCAGTATGCATAGTAGCATGGGTTGTGGGTGTAACAATGGTATTGATGTCCTCATCATTTCGTGAAATATCGGTCGTTTAGGGTTCCACCCTACATCAATAATGCATCCGCTGGTGAAAACGCGAGGGTGGTAGCGAGATGGGTGATAGACCATGTAAAGCATCAATTCTTGGGTTTCGATGCAACGAAGAGCCTCCTCCTTGTGTCGTGACTGAACCTGTAGTCTTTCTAGTGTGTAATGGAAAGATGGTGCATTGTTCTATATGTTATTGTCCTTATATTTAGTCCGTAGGTGAACTTACGGAAGGGTGGTAGAGGGTGGCAGAGTATACTTCAAGCATAAAATCGTCCGGAACTCAATTTTACAAGCCGGATCTTGTCTCCGAAATGTTGTCGAACCCCGCGAGTGGGTTACGGGCGCATACAACTTTTGGTTGTGATTGTTTTGGCGGGTCATGGATATCCAATGGAGTTTTTGTGGCAAAATTGTTGCCGGCTTATGGATACAACATCGCGGGACAGACCATGAATACAACTTTCAAGGTAAGTTGATCGCACCGACGAGCCATCTTGCACAACTCGGAATGACCTATATTTTTTCGGGTGCATAAATGGAGGGAGGATGAACTGTTATGTACTTTATGCTCCGAAAATAATGCATCCGCTGGTGAAAACGTGAGGGTGGTAGCGAGATGGGTGATTGACCATGTAAAGCATCAATTCGTGGGTTTTGATGCGGCGAAGAGCCTCCTCCTTGTGTTGTGACTGAACATGTAGTCTTTCTAGTTTGTAATGGAAGGATGGTGCATTTTTCTATATGTTATTGTCAATATATCAGTCCGTAGGTGAGCTCACGGAAGGGTGGTAGAGGGTCACAGAGTATACCTCAAGCATAAAATCGCTTGGAACTCAATTTTACAAGCCGGATCTTGCCTCCGAAATGTTATCGAAGCCCGAGAGTGGGTTACGGGCGCATAAAACTTTTGGTTGTGTTAGTATTGGCGGGTCATGGAGCTCCAATGGAGTTTTTGTGGCAAAATTGTTGCCGTTTTATGGATACAATATCGCGGGACAGACCGTGAAGACAACTTTCAAGGTAAGATGATCGCACCGACGAGCCATCTTGCACAACTCGGAATAACCTATAATTTTTCGAGTGCATAAATGGAGTGAGGATGAACTGTTGATAGAGGCGAAGCTGTCCCGATGTTTCAATGAGATAGTAATCGTTTTCTGTGGGAGTCGACTTTGACGATCCGACTAGGAACGTGCGAAGACGTCGCGCCTTAGCAATCGCTAAACCAACTTTCGAGGGGTTATTGACCACGCCGGAGCACGATCAACCTGACCATGAGGGTCTATTTCCTGCGAGCAAACAAAGAACAAGCAAGAAACTGAGATTGCAATCTGGATATTGCGAATAAAAGAGGAAAGCTTTAGTAATGAAGGTGGGGTTCTGTGTTGCCTTTGTCTGGTCATTGAACACAAACGAAGTACGCGAAGTTGCAGCTATGGCGAACTTCCCGATGTTTTGATGAGATAGCGATCGTTTTCTGTGGGAGTCGACTTTGACGATCCGACTACGAACGTGCGGAGACGTCGCGCCTTAGCAATCGCTAAACCAACTTCTGATGGGTTATTGAGCACGCCGGAGCACGATCAACCTGACCACGAGGGTCTATTTCCTGCGAGCAAACAAAGAACAAGCAAGAAACTGAAATTGCAATCTGGATATTGCGAGTAAAAGAGGAAAGCTTTATGAATGAAGGTTGGGTTCTGTGACGCCTTTGTCTGGTCGTTGAACACAAACGAAGTACGCGAAGTTGCAGCTATGGTGAACTTTTAATCTAAACAAAACTCAAAGTCTAAACGATGCCCTAGGGGCTGTATATATGGAGAAAGAGGGGGGAATTTCGTGGCCCTTGGAGGAGGGCTCCGAAACCCACCCTAACTCTTGTTTCCCCACACATACGGACTCTAAAAACAGCCTATATTGAAGTATTTCGAAATTACATGGGCCTGGCCCAAAAATAAGGTGACGCAGCACCTAGAATAGCATCTGGACGAAAATTATGAAGTGGCATCTTGTATATTTCGTCCAAGGGTTCATGCACTCATTATGGTGGCTTCAAAGTCCTGAAATCATCACTTGAAACTCTGTTCTTGTCTCCCTTGCGCATGCCATCAACTCCATGCTTGTTCTTGCTCCAATGTTCATCCTTCTCCAAGCTAGGCCCTTCATTTGTAAGCAAAACAAATGTATCCAATTTAGGCAGCACATTAGAGTCATTACCAAGAAACGAAAGTACCTGGTAATTTAATTGGCGTGCGCGAGCTCTAGTAATCGGTCCAATATGTATAGTAGCAGGGGTTGTGGGTGTAACAATGGTATTGATGTCCTCATCATTTCGTGAAAGATCGGTCGTTTAGGGTTCCACCCTACATCAATAATGCATCCGCTGTTGAAAACGCGAGGGTGGTAGCGAGATGGGTGATAGACCATGTAAAGCATCAATTCTTGGGTTTCGATGCAACGAAGAGCCTCCTCCTTGTGTCATGACTGAACCTGTAGTCTTTCCAGTGTGTAATGGAAGGATGGTGCATTGTTCTATATGTTATTGGCCATATATTTAGTCCGTAGGTGAACTCACGGAAGGGTGGTAGAGGGTGGCAGAGTATACTTCCAGCATAAAATCATCCGGAACTCAATTTTACAAGCCGGATCTTGCCTCCGAAATGTTGTCGAACCCCGCGAGTGGGTTACAGGCGCATACAACTTTTGGTTGTGATTGTTTTGGCGGGTCATGGAGATCCAATGGAGTTTTTGTGGCAAATTTGTTGCCGGTTTATGGATACAACATCGCGGGACAAACCATGAATACAACTTTCAAGGTAAGTTGATCGCACCGACGAGCCATCTTGCACAACTCGGAGTGACCTATAATTTTTCGGGTGCATAAATGGAGTGAGGATGAACTGTTATGTAATTTATGCTCCAAGAATAATGCATCCGCTGGTGAAAACGTGAGGGTGGTAGCGAGATGGGTGATTGACCATGTAAAGCATGAATTCTTGGGTTTCGATGCGGCGAAGAGCCTCCTCCTTGTGTTGTGACTGAACATGTAGTCTTTCTAGTGTAGCGACCAGACCTCAAACAGTCTGTGCTTCTGTGCACCAGTGTCATCCCTGGATTAGTAATGCTGACACGCACAGTAAAAATGGAGGATTTATAATAGAGTAGCAATCACACACTTATTACATCGAGTATCTCAAGAGAGAAATAAGTATGACAAATATGGCTTAAGGCCCTCTAAAACGATAACAGCGGAAGACTTGGAAGATAAGTGAGTCCATCAACTCCAACGGCATCACTAAGTATAAGACCACGACCTAAGGCACCTTACTCGTCGTCTGAAAAGTCTGCAACATGAAACGTTGCAGCCCGAAAACGGGTCAGCACATGGAATATGCTGGCAATGTAACACATAGAGAGTAATGAACATAATAATGCTATACTACATGCATATATGGCTGGTAGAAGGCTCTATGGTTACAGTTTTGCGAAAAGCCAATTTTTCCCTACTGCAAAGGAATAAATTTTATTTAACTATCATGGTGGTTGTTAAACATTGAGAATGGTTGACAGCATCCTCAATCCCAATTAAGTATCATCATTAACCCACCAAAATTAATTAAAGTAACATGATGAGATTCACATGATAATCCAAGTACTAGATACTCAAGATGTCCATAACCAGGGACACGGCTAACCATGATTAGTTTATACACTATGCAGAGGTTTGTGCACTTTTCCCCACAAGACTCGATCTCCTCCGTTGGGATTCTCGCACTTCATGGTGTTTGAGAAACGGATGACCGAGACACGGTCTTTCAGAAGTGTTTGCACCTTACGATGTGATAGACCGTACCAACCTACATCCCCTACATCTGCTAGTCTACCACGTAAGAGTTCACACATCTTAGTCAACTATCCTAGAGCCCATAATAGCTTGTGGCTGCACACGGAAGTTTCTAGCATGAATAATCTCATGATCCCTTTGAACCTGGGTGGCGGTCCAAAAAAAACAGGCAATCCTGGAATACCCAGGTACCTCAATCCACCCAGATGTGAGTTTTAGTTGCCACCTTAAGGCTAACCATTAATTAACAATCTCACATCTCTCATGGTAACACTCAAACCCAATCCACGTCTACTACCATAGCATAGCAATATGAGCAAGCATAGAAGTAACTCCCAAAGTTTGATAATAAACAGGGCAATAGGTACTTCCTCATCTACCTCCCAATACCCACAATTTAATTAGATCCTAATCATGCAATGTTTGAGGATTGGTCTAATGCAATAAAACTGGGTAGTAAAAGAGGTATGATCAAAGTGTTACTTGCCTTGCTGATGATCCGTGAAACCTAGAGATTCAAAGTAGCAAGCGGCGCACTCCGGGTACTCTATCGCAAACAAACAAGCATACAATAAGCACTCATCTAATGCACAGGTAAAACTCAAATAAAGATCTAACCAGAAAGTTCAACTTATGTACTCCGGTTTGCAAAAAGAATCGAATCAAGCGAAGCAACGAAAGTCAAACGGCGAAAGAAACAAGCTTCGTTTACTAATCTAGATCTAAGTCAAATTTGACAGTAGAAAAAACTTGTTTGAATAGGTTAAATGGAAAGAGAATTTTGAGACGAAACTCTAGGCGCTTGAATCACCTGATTCCGATAAACGAGCTAAAATATATACCAGAACGAAAATCTGATCAGAAATCGCGATCTGGAATAAACGCGGAAAATCCGACGAAAAAGAAAACTGACGAACAGTTAAACGAACGGACGTTCGTTAGCTGCGATTAACCGACGAACACGTTCGTTAAAACGAACGGATCGGTGAACGTTCACTAACTAACTAAACCAAAAAAAAACCGATCTATAAAAAATCTAGGGTTTAAAAAAACCGAACGGTTTAAAAAAAAACCGGCACGGCGGCGGCGGCTGCGGTTACCTCGGCGAGGTACTCCGGCGGGGTCTCTGAGGTGCGGCGGGGTGCGGGCGTCGTCGGGGAGGCGAGGGGCGACGAGGGGGCGGCGTACGGGCTCCGGGGCGGCGGCTCCTTCGGGCGGCGGGGTCGGCTCCGGCGCTCCTCTCGGCTTCGGCGGCTTCGGGTCGGGGGCGGGTCGAGGGAGGGCGGCGGGCCTGGGGGAGTATATATGGAGGGGGAGGGGGCAAGGCGGCGGGCGGCGGGGTCGTGCGGGACTCGGGCGGCGGCGCTGTCGTGCTCGGGAGGGAGACGGAGGCGCGGCTGGGCTGGGCCGTCGGCGCTGGCGCGACTTTTTTTTTAAATAATTTCGCCGAACCAAAAAAAATCGTAGAAAAATAAATAAAAATCCAAAAATGCCAAAACAAATTTTCACCGTGTAATTAAATAATTAGAACGAGATGAACATTTTCTTGGCCCAAAAATACAGATTTGAAAACGTGCAATTTTTCTAATGCAATTAAAATTGCAAATAAAATCCGAATAAAATCCAATATTTGATTTTAATATTTTTCCTCCAATATTTCAATTATTTTGGAGAAGTCATATTTTCTCCTCTCATTTATTTTAATACGAAATATTTTGCGGAGAGAAAAATAATTAAAACCAAAAATCCTCGTTTTATTATTTGATAAAAATCAAATATGAAAATCGCGAAATATCCCCAACTCTCTCCGAGGGTCCTTGAGTTGCTTAGGATTTTCGAGGATTTGCCAAAATGCAATAAAATATGCTATGCAATGATGATCTAATGTATAACATTCCAAATTGAAAATTTGGGATGTTACAAACCTACCCCCTTAAGATGAATCTCGCCCTCGAGATTCGGGTTGGCTAGAAAATAGGTGAGAGTGGTCCTTCCGTAGATCTTCCTCTCGCTCCCAGGTGGCTTCGTCCTCGGTATGGTGACTCCACTGAACTTTGCAAAACTTTATAACCTTGCTGCGGGTGACTCGGCTGGCATACTCTAGAATCTTAACCGGTTTCTCCTCATAGGTCAAATCACTATCCAACTGAATCAGTTCCAAAGACACCGTATCTCTCAGTGGTATATCAGCCATATCTGCGTGGCACTTCTTCAACTGGGAAACGTGAAATACATCATGAACTCCTGACAATCCTTCAGGCAATTCCAGCTTGTAGGCAACTTCTCCCATATGCTCCAAAACTTTGTATGGTCCTACAAAACGTGGCGCTAACTTTCCTTTAACTCCAAAGCGCTTCACTCCTCGAAGTAGTGATACACAAAGATAAACTCTGTCTCCGACTTCGTGAACTGTCTCCTTGCGTTTAGAATCCGCATAACTCTTCTGCCTAGATTGGGCTACCTTGAGCCTATCGCGAATCAACTTCACTTTCTGTTCAGACTCTTTAATCAAATCTGGTCCAAACAACTGGCGGTCTCCAACTTCGTTCCACAACAATGGTGTTCTACACCTCCTTCCGTGCAATGCTTTGAAAGGGGCCATCTTCAAACTGGTTTGATAACTGTTGTTGTAAGAAAACTCTGCATACGGCAAATTGTCGTCCCAACTAGATCCATAATCTAGCGCACAAGCTCTCAGCATATCTTCCAAAATCTGATTGACTCTCTCGGTCTGTCCGTCTGTCTGTGGGTGAAAGGTTGTACCGAACTCTAGCCTGGTACCCAAGGTTTCATGTAACTGATTCCAAAACTTCGAAGTAAACTGGGTTCCTCTATTTGATACAATGGTCCTCGAAACTCCATGCAGACATATGATCCTAGTCATGTATATCTTTGCCAACTTAGCACTGGTGTAAGTGGTCTTCACTGGGATGAAATGAGCTACCTTCGTCAAACGATCGACTACAACCCATATTGAGTCATAGCCTGAACGACTCCTGGGCAATCCCGTGATAAAATCCATGCCTAGTTTATCCCATTTCCATTCGAGTATAGGCAATGGCTGTAGCAATCCTGCTGGCTTCTGATGCTCTGCCTTCACTCTCTGACATACATCACAAACTGCTACATACTCCGCAATATCCTTCTTCATTCCAGTCCACCAGAAAGTATCCTTCAAATCCAAATACATCTTGGTATTTCCTGGGTGAATCGAATACGGTGAATCATGGGCCTCTTGCAAGATCAACTTCCTGATCTCCGGATCATTGGGCACATAAACGCGGTCCTCAAACCATAAGGTATCATGCTCATCCTCACGAAATCCCTTGGCTTTTCCTTTGCTCATCCTTTTCTTTATTTCTGCAATCTCCTTGTTTGTCTTCTGAGCTTCCCTGATCTTTTCCATCAAGGTAGACTGAATCTCCAACGCTGCTAAATAGCCTCTTGGAACTATCTCCAAACATAGCTCGCGAAGATCCTTGGCTAATAATTTCGGTAACTCTCCGGTCATGAGGGTGTTAACATGGCTCTTGCGGCTCAACGCATCAGCTACTACGTTAGCCTTCCCTGGGTGATAATGCAATCTCATATCATAATCCTTAATGAGCTCCAACCATCTCCTTTGCCTGAGATTCAACTCCTTCTGCGTGAAAATGTACTTCAAACTCTTGTGATCCGTGTACACCTCACAGTGATTTCCGATGAGAAAATGTCTCCATGTCTTCAACGCATGTACTACAGCTGCTAACTCCAAATCATGTGTGGCATAATTCTTCTCATGGGGTTTAAGTTGTCGTGAAGCATATGAAACAACTCTTCCCTCCTGCATTAGCACTGCTCCAAGTCCTCGACGTGAAGCGTCGCAATATACTTCATAATCCTTGCGTTGTTCTGGCAGAATCAGCACTGGTGATGTAACCAAACGTTTCTTCAACTCTTGGAAACTAGCTTCACATTCCTCAGTCCAATTGAATTTGGTGTCCTTCTTTAACAGCTCTGTCATGGGCTTAGCAATCCTTGAGAAATTCTCAATGAACCTCCGGTAGTATCCTGCAAGTCCAAGAAAACTCCGGATCTCTCCAACTGATGTGGGTGATTCCCAGTTTGTGTCGACTTTGGTGGGGTCTACTGCTATTCCTTCTCCGGATATAACATGTCCGAGGAATCCAACTTCCTTCAACCAAAACTCACATTTGCTGAACTTGGCGTATAACTGATGTTCTCTGAGCTGCTCAAGTACCAAACGCAAATGTTCCTTATGCTCCTCTTCATTCTTTGAGTAGACCAAAATGTCATCAATGAACACTACGACGAACTTATCCAAAAACTCCATAAACACTTTGTTCATCAGGTTCATGAAATAGGCAGGTGCGTTAGTCAGACCAAATGACATAACGGTATACTCGTACAGCCCATACCCGGTGGTAAAAGCCATCTTAGGTATATCCTGCTCTCGAATCTTCAACTGATGGTATCCTGATCATAGATCGATCTTGGAAAATACCTTAGCTCCTTGTAATCGGTCAAACAGATCATTGATCATCGGCAGTGGGTACTTATTTTTGATGGTCACTTCATTCAATCCACGATAATCAACAACCATCCTCAATGATCCATCTTTCTTCTCCACTAGAAGTATGGGTGATCCCCAAGGTGAAGAACTTGGGCGAATATAGCCTTTATCCAGTAACTCCTTAATCTGCTTCTTAATCTCTTCCAAATCCTTAGCGGGCATCCTGTACGGTCTCTTAGATATCGGCCCTGTGCCTGGCAAAAGCTCAATCAAAAACTCAATCTCTCTATTCGGTGGCATGCCTAGCAACTCTTCTGGAAATACATCCGGGTAATCCTCCACCACTGGTACTTCTTCCTGTACAACTCCTGATAAGGAATTCACCTGAGTCCTCTTCGGCATATGCCGGGATACATACTTAATCCTTCTTCCTTCTGGGGTGGTAAGCAAAA
Source organism: Aegilops tauschii subsp. strangulata (assembly GCF_002575655.3). NCBI lineage: Eukaryota > Viridiplantae > Streptophyta > Magnoliopsida > Poales > Poaceae > Aegilops > Aegilops tauschii. The sequence continues at coordinate 162,780,054 of NC_053035.3, read as the reverse complement.
TCGACTTACTGGCGCAATCAATGTTCCCTCCATACTTTGATAACCAATCCATGCCTAATATCACATCCAATCCTTGCAATTCCAGTACTATTAGGTCCGAGGGAAACACATAGTTACCAATCCTTAATGGTAACCGATCACACCATAAACTAGCCATATACTCTGCTCCTGGCGAGGTTACTAACATGGGTGACCTAAGGGCTTGGGTTGGTAGTTTATACTTATCCACAAATCCCCTTGATATGTATGAATGCGATGCACCAGTATCAAAACGAACGAGTGCAGTAAATGACTTAACCAAAAACTTACCTATTACTGCATCTGGCTGAGCTTCAACCTCCTCCACGCTAACGTGGTTCACATGTCCTTTGTTGAAAGGGTTCGGCTTCTTCCCAGAGCTTCCATTGCCATTTCCATTCTGGGCTTCAGGACATTCATTGGCATAATGTCCAGTCTTCTGGCACTTAAAGCAAGTGACTTGGCTCAGGTCTCTCTTAGCTGGGGTTGAAGGGTTGGTACGGTTCTGGCCGCTGCTTCCTCCATTCCCATTACCATTCTTGGAGCCATTATGGTTGTGCGAACTACCTCCTCCATGGGTATGCTGAAACTGTCCTCCCGATTTCGGGGTAAAACGTCGCTTCTGCTGAGCTCCAGAATTGTACTTTCCTTGTCCATACTTCCTTTTACGGTTTTCAATCTGCTGCTGCTTCCCTTCAATCATGACAGCTCTATCTACCAACTCCTGGTAGTTGTTGAAGGTTGCTACCATCAACTGCATGCTCAGCTCATCATTCAGTCCTTCCAGAAACTTCTCCTGCTTGGCTGCATCTGTAGCAACGTCATCTGGAGCATAACGTGCTAACTTACTAAAGTCCTCCACATACTGGCCTACGGTGCGTCCTCCTTGGCGTAGGTTGTGAAACTCACGCTTCTTCGTAGCCATATCTCCTGCTGAAACATGGGCAGTACGGAAAGCTTGCTGAAACTGGTCCCATGTGACAGTGTCAATAGGGTGTGTGGCTGTGTAATTCTCCCACCATGATGCTGCGGGTACATCAAGCTGATGTGCGACAAAACGCACTCTCTCCGCATCTGTGCATCCTGCAGTGGTCAACTCCCTTCCAACTTTGCGGAGCCAATCATCTGCAACAATCGGCTCGGTGCTGCTGGAAAACACCAGCGGATTTAGCCTCAAGAAACGGGCTAAGTGATCAACAGGTGGTGGTGGTGGGTTGTTGTTGTTGTTGCCTTGGTTCTGCACTAACACTTGCATCAGGGCATTCTGCTGCTGAATCAACTGAGCGATCTCCGGTGGGAAAACAAATCTGGTGTGGCGTCTCGGAGGCATCTGATAGGTTTAGAAAACATGAGAATTTAGAATAGAATGAGGTCTAGAGGGAAAACACTACCCATATGATCATGAGACAAACACAATCAATATCACTTAATCAAATCAAACAAGGCATACAATCGATCTAACTATCGTTACAAAGTGCTCGGACTATACTATATACATGGGGGAAATACTACTACTGATTATGGTGGTCTACTAGAAATTTTGATCGGTCGAAGACTCCATGATATCTGCTCCAGCTTCATCAACAAAGTCATCTTCACTGGGGTCTGAGTCGGTGTCGTCGATGATGATGTAGTTATCCGGGCAAGTAGAATTGTCATCTTCTCCTCCTGGTGCTGGGTCTCCCATGAATACTCCGATCTTCTTTATCAGGTTGTCATTCATCTCCAACAACGTGGCGATCTCCTCCTCATATCCATCGCGCGTAGACTTGAGTTCTTCCTCCAACTTCGTGATCTTGGTCAATGCCTTCTTCAGATCTAGCATGTCTGCGCACATCTGGTTCTCCTCGCGACGAATGTGCTAGTTTTGCTCCTGGATGAAAGCTACAATTGATCCATCCTTCTTGGTGCTGATCATCTCCCATTGCTCATCTCGGCGTCCACAAATCTGATAAATAGTATCCTTAAGCTCCCTATGGTAGACTTCTCCAATGCGTCCCATAGAGATGTGGGCTGCCATGCTCTTCCCTAAACTCCAGGTTGGTGCATCAAAGGAAAACTCTATAGGCTCAGTGACTGGCGTAAACGTCCTTCCTAGAACTTGAACTTGAATCTTCCAGCGCTCCTCTTCTGGTAGTGTGGCTTTGTAAGTCCCGGTGAAGCTTGGTATTCCGATGTTCAGGTACTTAGTGACTTCCTTCAAGTGTCGTCCTAAAGGTGTATCTTCATCCGGTTGCATGAACTTGTTCCTTGCATCCGCCATTCCTAAAAGAGTAGAAAGTGGAGAGGAGTCAGAAATGAGAAGAGAGTAGTGTTCTAGGGTTTAAGCTTGGTGGTCGTGTCCTAAAGTCAGCGTGTGATCTGATACCACCTTTGTAGTGACCAGACCTCAAACAGTCTGTGCTTCTGTGCACCAGTGTCATCCCTGGATCAGTAATGCTGACACGCACAGTACAAATGGAGGATTTATAATAGAGTAGCAATCACACACTTATTACATCGAGTATCTCAAGAGAGAAATAAGTATGACAAATATGGCTTAAGGCCATCTAAAACGATAACAGCGGAAGACTTGGAAGATAAGTGAGTCCATCAACTCCAATGGCATCACTGAGTATAAGACCACGACCTAAGGCACCTTACTCGTCGTCTGAAAAGTCTACAACATGAAACGCTGCAGCCCGAAAATGGGTCAGCACATGGAATATGCTGGCAATGTAACACATAGAGAGTAATGAACATAATAATGCTATACTACATGCATATATGGCTGGTAGAAGGCTCTATGGTTACAGTTTTGCGAAAAGCCAATTTTTCCCTACTGCAAAGGAATAAATTTTATTTAACTATCATGGTGGTTGTTAAACATTGAGAATGGTTGACAGCATCCTCAATCCCAATTAAGTATCATCATTAACCCAACAAGATTAATTAAAGTAACATGATGAGATTCACATGATAATCCAAGTACTAGATACTCAAGATGTCCATAACCGGGGACACGGCTAACCATGATTAGTTTATACACTCTGCAGAGGTTTGTGCACTTTTCCCCACAAGACTCGATCTCCTCCGTTGGGATTCTCGCACTTCATGGTGTTTGAGAAACGGATGACCGAGACACGGTCTTTCAGAAGTGTTTGCACCTTACGATGTGATAGACCGTACCAACCTACATCCCCTACATCTGCTAGTCTACCACGTAAGAGTTCACACATCTTAGTCACCTATGCTAGAGCCCATAATAGCTTGTGGCTGCACACAGAAGTTTCTAGCATGAATAATCTCATGATTCCTATGAACCTGGGTGGCGGTCCTAAAAAAAAAGCAATCCTGGAATACCCAGGTACCTCAATCCACCCAGATGTGAGTTTTAGTTGCCACCTTAAGGCTAACCATTAATTAACAATCTCACATCTCTCATGGTAACACTCAAACCCAATCCACGTCTACTAGCATAGCATAGCAATATGAGCAAGCATAGAAGTAACTCCCAAAGTTTGATAATAAACAGGGCAATAGGTACTTCCTCATCTACCTCCCAATACCCACAATTTAATTAGATCCTAATCATGCAATGTTTGAGGATTGGTCTAATGCAATAAAACTGGGTAGTAAAAGAGGTATGATCAAAGTGTTACTTGCCTTGCTGATGATCCGTGAAACCTAGAGATTCAAAGTAGCAAGCGGCGCACTCCGGGTACTCTATCGCAAACAAACAAGCATACAATAAGCACTCATCTAATGCACAGGTAAAACTCAAATAAAGATCTAACCAGAAAGTTCAACTTAAGAATTCCGGTTTGCACAAAGAATCGAATCAAGCGAAGCAACGAAAGTCAAACGGCGAAAGAAACAAGCTTCGTTTACTAATATCGATCTAAGTCAAATTTGACAGTAGCAAAAACTTGTTTGAATAGGTTAAATGGAAAGAGAATTTCGAGGCGAAACTCTAGGCGCTTGAATCGCCTGATTCCAATAAATGAGCTAAAAGATATACCAGAACGAAAATCTGATCAGAAATCACGATCTGGAATAAACGCGGAAAATCCGACGAAAAAGAAAACTGACGAACAGTTAAACGAACGGACGTTCGTTAGCTGCGACTAACCGACGAACACGTTCGTTAAAACGAACGGATCGGTGAACATTCACTAACTAACTAAACCAAAAAAATAAACCGATCTATAAAAAAATCCAGGGTTTAAAAAAATAAACCGAACGTTTTTTTTAAACCGGCACGGCGGCGGCGGCTGCGGTTACCTCGGCGAGGTACTCCGGCGGGGTCTCCGGGGTGCGGCGAGGGGCGGCGGGGTGCGGGCGTCGTCGGGGAGGCGAGGGGCGACGAGGGGGCGGCGTACGGGCTCCGGGGCGGCGGCTCCTTCGGGCGGCGGGGTTGGCTCCGGCGCTCCTCTCGGCGGCGGCGCCTTCGGGTCGGGGGCGGGGTGAGGGAGGGCGGCGGGGCTGGGGGAGTATATATGGAGAGGGAGGGGGTGCCGTGGGGGAGGGGGCAAGGCGGCGTGCGGCGGGGTCGTGCGGGACTCGGGCGGCGGCGCTGCCGTGCTCGGGAGGGAGACGTAGGCGCGGCTGGGCGGGGCCGTCGGGTGGGCTTCGGCCCAGTCGGCGCTGGCACGATTTTGTAATTTTTTTAAAAAATCGTAGAAAAATAAATAAAAATCCAAAAATGCCAAGACAAATTTTCACCGTCTAATTAAAATAATTAGAACGAGATGAACATTTTCTTGGCCCAAAAAAACAGTTTTGAAAACGTGCAATTTTTCTAATGCAATTAAAATTGCAAATAAAATCCGAATAAAATCCAATATTTGATTTTAATAGTTTTCCTCCAATATTTCAATTATTTTGGAGAAGTCATATTTTCTCCTCTCATTTATTTTAATACGAAATATTTTGCGGAGAGAAAAATAATAAAAACCAAAAATCCTCATTTTATTATTTGATAAAAATCAAATATGAAAATCACAAAAAATCCCCAACTCTCTCCGAGGGTCCTTGAGTTGCTTAGGATTTTCGAGGATTTGCCAAAATGCAATAAAATATGCTATGCAATGATGATCTAATGTATAACATTCCAAATTGAAAATTTGGGATGTTACATCTAGTTTGTAATGGAAGGATGGTGCATTTTTCTATATGTTATTGTCCATATATCAGTCCGCATGTGAGCTCACCGAAGGGTGGTTGAGGGTCGCAGAGTATACCTCAAGCATAAAATCGTCTGGAACTCAATTCTATAAGCCGGAGCTTGCCTCTGAAATGTTGTCGAAGCCCGAGAGTGGCTTACGGGCGCATAAAACTTTTGGTTGTCATAGTATTTGCGGGTCATGGAGCTCCAATGGAGTTTTTGTGGCAAAATTGTTGCCGTTTTATGGATACAACATCGCGGGACAGACCGTGAATACAACTTTCAAGGTAAGATGATGCACCGATGAGCCATCTTGCACAACTCGGAATAACCTATAATTTTCGAGTGCATAAATGGAGTGAGGATGAACTGTTATGTACTTTATGATCCAAGAATAATGCTTCCGCTGGTAAAAACCTGATGGTGGTAGCGAGATGGGTGATAGACCATGTAAAGCATCAATTCTTTGGTTTCGATGTAACGAAGAGCCTCCTCCTTGTGTCGTGACTGAACCTGTAGTCTTTCTAGTGTGTAATGGATGGATGGTGCATTGTTCTATATGTTATTGTCCATATATCAGTCCGTAGGTGAACTCACGGAAGGGTGGTAGAGGGTGGCAGAGTATACGTCAAGCATAAAATCGTCCGGAACTCAATTTTACAAGCCGGATCTTGTGTCCGAAATGTTGACGAACCCCGCGAGTGGGTTACGGGCGCATACAACTTTTGGTTATGATGGTTTTGGCAGGTCATGGAGATCCAATGGAGTTTTTGTGGCAAAATTGTTGCCGGTTTATGGATACAACATCGCGGGACAGACCGTGAATACAACTTTGAAGGTTAGTTGATCGCACCTACGAGCCATCTTGCACAACTCTTAATGACCTATAATTTTCTGGGTGCATAAATGGAGTGAGGATGAACTGTTATGTACTTTATGCTTCAAGAATAATGCATCCGCTGGTGACAACGTGAGGGTTGTAGCGAGATGGGTGATTGACCATGTAAAGCATCAATTCTTGGGTTTCGATGTGACGAAGAGCCTCCTTCTTGTGTCGTTACTGAACATGTAGTCTTTCTAGTTTGTAATGGAAGGATGGTGCAATGTTCTATATGTTATTGTCCATATATCAGTCCCTAAGTGAGCTCACGGAAGGGTGGTAGAGGGTGACAGAGTATACCTCAAGCATAAAATCGTCTGAAACTCAATTTTACAAGCCGAATCTTGCCTCCGAAATGTTGTTGAAGCCCGAGAGTGGGTTACGGGCGCATAAAACTTTTGGTTGTGGTAGTATTGGCGGGTCATGAAGCACCAATGCATTTTTGTGGCAAAATTGTTGCCGTTTTATGGATACAACATCGCGGGACAGACCGTGAATACAACTTTCAAGGTAAGATGATCGCACCGACGAGCCATCTTGCACAACTCGGAATGACCTATAATTTTTCGAGTGCATAAATGGAGTGAGGATGAACTGTTGATAGAGGCGAAGGTGTCCCGATGTTTCGATGAGATAGCAATCATTTTCTGTGGGAGTCGACTTTGATGATCCGACTACGAATGTGCGAAGACGTCGCACCTTAGCAATCGCTAAACCAACTTCCGAGGGGTTATTGACCACGCCGGAGCACGATCAACCTGACCACGAGGGTCTATTTTCTGCGAGCAAACAAAGAACAAGCAAGAAACTGAGATTGCAATCTGGATATTGCGAATAAAAGAGGAAAGCTTTATTAATGAAGGTGGGGTTCCGTGACGCCTTTCTCTGGTCGTTGAACACAAACGAAGTACGCGAAGTTGCAGCTATGGCGAACTTTTAATCTAAACAAAACCCTAAGTCTAAACGGTGCCCTAAGAGCTGTATATATGGAGGAAGAGGGGGCAATTTCGTGGCCCTTGGGGAAGGGGTCTGAAACCAACCCTATCTCTTGTTTCCTCACACATACAGACTCTAAAAACAGCCTGTACTTATGTATTTCGAAATTACATGGGCCTGGACCAATAATAAGGTGACGCAGCACCTAGAATAGCCTCTAGACGAAATTTATGAAGTGGCATCTTGTACTGCTTATGGTGGCTGCAAAGTCCTGAAATCATCACTTGTAACTCCGTTCTTGTTCCCCTTGCTCCAATGTTCATCCTTCTCCAAGCTAGGCCCTTCATTTGTAAGCAAAACAAATGTATCCAATTTAGGCAGCATCATATTCTCATGAACATGAGAATCATTATCAAGAAACGAAAGTACCTGGTAATTTAGTTGGCGTGCGCGAGCTCTAGTAATTGGTCCAGTATATGTAACAGTAAGGGTTGTGGGTGTAACAATGGTATTGATGTCCTCATCATCCTCCCCTGCTTGAAATGAAGTCGTCCTCGACCGAAGCTCATCTTCCTCACCCAAATAAGGCTTCAAATCTGCAATGTTAAAAGTGGGACTAACCCCAAAATCTGCAGGCAGCTCAAGTTTATATGCATTATCATTTATTTTCTCTAACACCTTAAAAGGACCATCAGCACGTGGCATTAGCTTAGATTTGCGCAAATTAGGAAACCTATCCTTACGCAAATGTAACCAAACAAGATCTCCAGGTGCAAAGACAACATGTTTTCAACCCTTATATTTAACATTCATACGCTCAATGTTTTCCTTAGTTAACTCATGCGTTTTGAAGATCAAATCAGCATGTTGTTTAGCATCAAAATTTACCTTCTCCTAAGATGGAAGAGGCAACAAATCAATAGGTGCACGAGGTAGAAAACCATACACAACTTCAAAAGGGCACATCTTAGTAGTAGAAATCATGAACGATTATAAGCAAATTCAATATGAGGCAAGCATTCTTCCCACATTTTCTTATTATTCTTCAAAACAGCCCTGAGCATAGTAGACAAAGTTCTATTGACTATTTCAGTTTGTCCATCAGTTTGGGGGTGACAAGTAGTACTAAAAAGTAGTTTAGTCCCAACTTAACCCATAAACATCTCCAAAAGTGGCTAAGAAATTTAGTATCACGATCTGAAACGACAGTGTTTGGCACACCATGCAAACGAATAATTTCACGAAAGAACAAATCAGCAACATTAACAACATCATCGCTTTTATGACATGGTATAAAGTGTGCCATTTTCGAAAATGTATCCACAACAACAAATATGCTATCCCTCCCCTTCTTTGTTCGACGTAAACCTAAAACAAAGTCCATAGATATATCCTCCCAAGGAACACTAGGCACAGGCAAAGGCATATATAAACCATGAGGATTGAGTCGTGACTTAGCTTTTTGACATGTAGTGCAGCGAGCAACAAAACACTCAACATCTCGTCTCATCTTTGGCCAAAAGAAATGTGTAGCAAGGATATCCTCCGTCTTCTTCACGCCAAAATGTCCCATTAATCCTCCTCCATGCGCCTCCTGTAACAACAAAAGACGAACGGAGCTAGCTGGAATGCATAGCTTGTTAGCACGAAACACAAATCCATCATTAACGACGAACTTGTTCCATGTTCTCCCTTCATTACAATTCTGCAATACATATTTAAATTCAGCATCATGCACATATTGATCTTTGATGGTCTCCGAACAAAATATTTTAAAGTCAAGTTGTGAAAGCATAGTATAACGACGAGACAATGCATCAGCAATAACATTTTCTTTACCCTTCTTGTGTTTAATGACATAAGGGAAAGTCTCAATGAATTCAACCCATTTAGCATGTCTACGGTTCAGTTTCGCTTAACTTTTAATGTGTTTCAAAGATTCACGATCAGAATGTATAACAAATTCTTTGGGCCATAAATAACGTTGCCATGTTTCTAAGGTCTGTACAAGAGCATATAATTCTTTATCGTAAGTAGAATAGTTCAGACTAGGCCCACTCAATTTTTCGGAATAGTATGCAACATGTTTGCCATCTTGTAATAACACACCTCCTAATCCAATTCCACTAGCATCACATTCAAGCTCAAAAGTCTTATTAAAATCAGGAAGTTGGACTAAAGGAGCATGTGTTTACTTATCTTTCAACACCGTGAAGGCTTCTTCCTGTGCGGTACCCGAAACAAAAGGCACATCCTTCTTTGTAAGCTCATTGAGAGGTGCAGCAATGGTGCTGAAATCTCTAACAAAACGCCTATAGAAACCAGTTAGTCCAAGAAAGCTCCTCACTTGTGTGACCGTTTTGGGCTGCGGCCAACTCTCAATAGCTTCAATCTTGGCTTTATCAACTTCAATTCCCTGTGGAGTAACAACATAGCCAAGAAAAGATACTCGGTCGGTGCAAAAGGTGCACTTCCCAAGGTTACCAAACAAACGTGCATCACGTAGAGCAATAAAAACAGCACGTAAATGTTCCAAATGTTCTTCCAAAGATTGGCTATAAATCAGTATATCATCAAAATAGACTACCACAAATCGTCCAATGAAAGCACATAAAACTTCGTTCATTAGTCTCATGAAAGTACTAGGTGCATTAGTTAACCCAAAAGGCATGACTAACCACTCATATAAACCAAACTTAGTTTTAAATGCTGTTTTCCATTCATCTCCCAATTTCATACGAATTTGATGGTATCCACTACGCAAATCACTTTGGAGAATATTGTAGAGGCACTCAATTCATCAAGCATATCATCTAGCCTAGGAATAGGATGACGATAACGAATACTAATATTATTAATGCCTCTACAATCAACACACATACACGACGTACCATCCTTTTTCGGCACTAGAATAATAGGAACAACACAAGGACTAAGAGATTCGCGTATATAAACTTTGTCGAGCAGTTCCTGTACTTGACGCATAATCTCCTTCGTCTCCTCTGGATTGGTACAGTATGGTGCACGGTTGGGTAGCGATGCATCGGGATTTAGGTCAATTTGATGCTCAATCCCTCGAATAGGTGGTAATCCCGGTGGCACGTCTTGTGGGAAGATGTCAGCGAACTCCTGCAAAATGTTAGTGACAGCAGGGGCAAAGAGGAAGGCACGTCCTCGAATGAAAATAATGCCTCTTTGCACACAAAAGCATAGCAAACAGATTTGCTAAAATCTAGCTCATCAATAACAGATTTGGTGGCAAGTAAACTGATACGGGGCTAACCCGGTGTAGGTTGATCTTTCACGATTGGAGTGGGTTCCCTCGAAGAACACAATGAACACGGGGAAGAACGGAGATAAATCACAAAGGGGAACACTCAAGAACAAGTCCAATCACACATCCACTAGACAATCAAACACACAAGATCCACAAGGTACATGATAAAACAAAGGGAAAGATACAAGGTAAGGTTCATCTCCATGAGGAGGTCTTGAAGGGGGCCGCCCAAGAGGGGGTCTTGATGATATATCCCACAGGATCTTCTCCTAGATGGAGGTCTTGGCCTCCATAAGGAGTAGTAGTCTCTCTCTCTCTCTCAAGAGTAGAGTGGTACAAGGAGCAAAGCTCTCTATCAAATGAGCTATCACTTTGCTAACCCTAGAAAGGAGAAGGGGGAGGTCTATTTATAGTCTAAGCCTCGAAGGGGTAAGTCGAAAGGGATACATGGGCCTCTGGCCCGTGGCTGCGTGCAGGCAGGCGCCGGATGTCCGGGGCTTCGCGAGGCGCCGGATGTTCGGGGCTCGGGCCGGATGTCCGGGCTAAAGTGGCCAAACTTCGGGTGCGTTCTGTCATCGATGCCGGATTTCCGGGGGAAGGGCCGGATGTCCGGGCTTTGGCGAGGCGCCGGACGTCCGGCCGCTGATGCTGTTGGCCGTCTGTTGGTGTAGCTCCTTGGCGGCTGCACAGGCGCCGGATGTCCGGCCGCTGTAGCTTCAGCAGCTCCGTCTTCTTCCGTCGTCGCTTCCAGGCTTCCCTCGCGGATGGTGTAGTTGTTCCTTGGCGCTTGCACTCCTCCTCAACATCCGTGAAGCTCCGACAATACCTATGCATGCACACGGGAGAAGTGTCAAGTAGTATACCATCCTCGAAGGGGTCAAGTGAACACATGTAAAGGAGATGATTCACCTTTGCGTATGTGAAGTAGATGTCGCACGTGTCACTTGCCAAACGAACTCTTGACATGGTGATGTCCATAGGATGCTCCGCATCATCTCCCCTCCCTTGGGAAAGATCTGACCTCGGATCGAAAACCAAATCACCATGGGAAAGAGATGGCTTCGCCATGTAGAAGTGGACGTTCACCAAGTACTTGTCATCTTGAAGCTCGAAATGGGCACTCTCCAATGTCGCACTGTCTTGTGATTCCTTCAAAAGGAGTAAGGACAACAAACACTTGGAAAAACAAATGTGGTTAGCGTTAGTGCAAAACTAAGCATTCAAGAGGTGATTCACCAAACAAGTGTCGTCATCATGCAATGCATATGGTGTGACAAAGGATTGAGACATGGCATGTAAGTATATCAATCGAGCACAATTAAAGATATCATGGGGACAAGCATGTAAATTGGAGGTAGAGATGCAAATATGTGTGTCAAGAGAATAAGCATCTACCTCAAGTTCATAGCAAGCATGGGCAAAGCGCTCAATGAAAGGTCTATGGTAGGCATAGGAATCATTCACAACACCTAAGAAGATGAGATGTCTAAACACATGGGTTAAGTGCAAGACAATCCAAGCATCATGTGCATAGGGTGCAGTGAACATAGTGTGGCACTCAACACAATAGAAAGAGCAATTGTTCATCCTGTGTGAGGAAATCAAGTCAATCATGTGACAAGCAATGGGACATGGCATATCTGAAGAGATGACATTGTTGCAACCAAACATATGACAGGAGCAAGTAATCCAAGAATTGGATGCAACACACAAGGCATATATATCATGATGCATGGAACGGTCAAAATGACAAATCGAAGCAAGATCTCTAACATGTGTGCAATCAAGTGGTCCAAGATGACCAATAAGTCTCATGGTACAAGCAAGACAAGTAGTATGATCCACAATATCCATGCTCATGGTTTGGAGGTTCTCAAAAGAGAAGGATACCACCTTGAAAGCATGTCCTTGTGTGTCCTTCACAATGCCGAAGTGGTAGGAAAGGTGGTGTAGAAATGAGTCGTGGTCGAATGTATGAGGCTCACTCTCAAGAGCTCGAATGGTCAACTCACGTGAAGTGGAAGTCGACACAAAGTCCAAGTATTCTACACATGCACACAACAAAAGAAAGAACGTATGCGCATGGTAGATAAACACATCATCCATCATGATGGTTCTCTTCTTTTGCACATAACCATTAGAAGCACAAGTGCATGAATAATATGATGCAACAATGGCTATATTCATGGCACGAGGTATATGGTGCAAAGAGGTAAGACAAGCATGCTTCGCAAGGAATATGTCAAAATCTCCAATTATATGTGAGAATGCTATGGGGGAAAACTCATTATCAAGACTAAAGGCATTGTTGCACTCAATACATGTCAAATCATCTAGCATGAGGGAGGCAACATATGGAGAGATATGACAAGAAGCAATTACAATCATGTGCAAAGCATGTAGATGGTTGTCATCAACCACATGAAATGAGCAAGTATGAATCATCGGTGGTGCAACAAGGCAAGCAATCATAGTAGTCAAGTCGGGAAAGCTAGTAGTGCGAAGATGCAACATACTAGAGGAAATCATGGCAATCATGTCATGTGAGCAAATAATAGTCACAGACAATGCACATGACATTTCGCAAGCACGAACACAAAGCAAGATCATAGTATAATCATAGGCATGGGGCACAAAGCAAACATGGCAATAACAAGTGATATCTCCACCAAGCTTGCAATTACACATACAAGTACTAGAATCAATCATCATGTATAATGCAAAGCATGGGTCACAAATGCATGGCAAAGGCATAGAAATGGGCATATCATGCAAAGTGAATATGGCAAGATGGGCATAGAATATGTATTGGACAATAACCCATAGCCAAGTGAGGGTCATGTAGAATGAATGCGCGAAGACTTCGCGTGAAGAGAGCGGTGGGAAAGGCAATCCATGGGATCCTAAATCATCGTTGCTCTCTAGAGCTCGTTTTGTCAACTCATGGGATCGTGAGGTTGACAAGTGTTCATGGGTAACAACTATGGTAGAGATGCAAATATGTGTGTCAAGAGAATAAGCATCTACCTCAAGTTCATAGCAAGCATGGGCAAAGTGCTCAATGAAAGGTCTATGGTAGGCATAGTAATCATTCACAACACCTAAGAAAATGACAAATCGAAGCAAGCTCTCTAACATGTGTGCAATCAAGTGGTCCAAGATGACCAATAAGTCTCATGGTACAAGCAAGACAAGTAGTATGATCCACAATATCCATGCTCATGGTTTGGAGGAACTCAAAAGAGAAGGATATCACCTTGAAAGCATGTCCTTGTGCGTCCTTCACAATCCCGAAGTGGTAGGAAAGGTGGTGTAGAAACGAGTCGTGGTCGAATGTATGAGGCTCACTCTCAAGAGCTCGAATGGTCAACTCACGTGAAGTGGAAGTCGACACAAAGTCCAAGTATTCTACACATGCACACAACAAAAGAAAGAACGTATGCGCATGGTAGATAAACACATCATCCATCATGATGGTTCTCTTCTTTTACACATAACCATTAGAAGCACAAGTGCATGAATAATATGATGCAACAATGGCTATATTCATGGCACGAGGTATATGGTGCAAAGAGGTAAGACAAGCATGCTTCGCAAGGAATATGTCAAAATCTCCAATTATATGTGAGAATGCTATGGGGGCAAACTCATTATCAAGACTAAAGGCATTGTTGCACTCAATACATGTCAAATCATCTAGCATGAGGGAGGCAACATATGGAGAGATATGACAAGAAGCAATAACAATCATGTGCAAAGCATGTAGATGGTTGTCATCAACCACATGAAATGAGCAAGTATGAATCATCGTGGTGCAACAAGGCAAGCAATCATAGTAGTCAAGTCGGGAAAGCTAGTAGTGCGAAGATGCAACATACTAGAGGAAATCATGGCAATCATGTCATGTGAGCAAATAATAGTCACAGACAATGCACATGACATTTCGCAAGCACGAACACAAAGCAAGATCATAGTATAATCATAGGCATGGGGCACAAAGCAAACATGGCAATAACAAGTGATATCTCCACCAAGCTTGCAATTACACATACAAGTACTAGAATCAATCATCATGTATGATGCAAAGCATGGGTCACAAATGCATGGCAAAGGCATAGAAATGGGCATATCATGCAAAGTGAATATGGCAAGATGGGCATAGAATATGTATTGGACAATAACCCATAGCCAAGTGAGGGTCATGTAGAATGAATGCGCAAAGACTTCGCGTGAAGAGAGCGGTGGGAAAGGCAATCCATGGGATCCTAAATCATCGTTGCTCTCTAGAGCTCGTTTTGTCAACTCATGGGATCGTGAGGTTGACAAGTGTTCATGGGTAACAACTATGGTAGAGATGCAAATATGTGTGTCAAGAGAATAAGCATCTACCTCAAGTTCATAGCAAGCATGGGCAAAGCGCTCAATGAAAGGTCTATGGTAGGCATAGTAATCATTCACAACACCTAAGAAAATGACAAATCGAAGCAAGCTCTCTAACATGTGTGCAATCAAGTGGTCCAAGATGACCAATAAGTCTCATGGTACAAGCAAGACAAGTATTATGATCCACAATATCCATGCTCATGGTTTGGAGGTTCTCAAAAGAGAAGGATATCACCTTGAAAGCATGTCCTTGTGCGTCCTTCACAATGCCGAAGTGGTAGGAAAGGTGGTGTAGAAATGAGTCGTGGTCGAATGTATGAGGCTCACTCTCAAGAGCTCGAATGGTCAACTCACGTGAAGTGGAAGTCGACACAAAGTCCAAGTATTCTACACATGCACACAACAAAAGAAAGAACGTATGCGCATGGTAGATAAACACATCATCCATCATGATGGTTCTCTTCTTTTGCACATAACCATTAGAAGCACAAGTGCATGAATAATATGATGCAACAATGGCTATATTCATGGCACGAGGTATATGGTGTAAAGAGGTAAGACAAGCATGCTTCGCAAGGAATATGTCAAAATCTCCAATTATATGTGAGAATGCTATGGGGGCAAACTCATTATCAAGACTAAAGGCATTGTTGCACTCAATACATGTCAAATCATCTAGCATGCGGGAGGCAACATATGGAGAGATATGACAAGAAGCAACAACAATCATGTGCAAAGCATGTAGATGGTTGTCATCAACCGCATGAAATGAGCAAGTATGAATCATCGGTGGTGCAGCAAGGCAAGCAATCATAGTAATCAAGTCGGGCAAGCTAGATGTCATGTGAGTGAATAATAGTCACAGACAATGCACATGACATTTCGCAAGCACGAACACAAAGCAAGATCATAGTATAATCATAGGCATGGGGCACAAAGCAAACATGGCAATAACAAGTGATATCTCCACCAAGCTTGCAATTACACATACAAGTACTAGAATCAATCATCATGTATAATGCAAAGCATGGGTCACTAATGCATGGCAAAGGCATAGAAATGGGCATATCATGCAAAGTAAACATGGCAAGATGGGCATAGAATATGTATTGGACAATAACCCATAGCCAAGTGAGGGTCATGTAGAATGAATGCGCGAAGACTTCGCGTGAAGAGAGCGGTGGGAGAGGCAATCAATGGGATCCTAAATCATCGTTGCTCTCTAGAGCTCGTTTTGTCAACTCATGGGATCGTGAGGTTGACAAGTGTTCATGGGTAACAACTATGGTAGAGATGCAAATATGTGTGTCAAGAGAATAAGCATCTACCACAAGTTCATAGCAAGCATGGGCAAAGCGCTCAATGAAAGGTCTATGGTAGGCATAGGAATCATTCACAACACCTAAGAAAATGACAAATCGAAGCAAGCTCTCTAACATGTGTGCAATCAAGTGGTCCAAGATCACCAATAAGTCTCATGGTACAAGCAAGGCAAGTAGTATGATCCACAATATCCATGCTCATGGTTTGGAGGTTCTCAAAAGAGAAGGATATCACCTTGAAAGCATGTCCTCATGCGTCCTTCACAATGCCGAAGTGGTAGGAAAGGTGGTGTAGAAACGAGTCGTGGTCGAATGTATGAGGCTCACTCTCAAGAGCTCGAATGGTCAACTCACGTGAAGTGGAAGTCGACACAAAGTCCAAGTATTCTACACATGCACACAACAAAAGAAAGAACGTATGCGCATGGTAGATAAACACATCATCCATCATGATGGTTCTCTTCTTTTGCACATAACCATTAGAAGCACAAGTGCATGAATAATATGATGCAACAATGGCTATATTCATGGCACGAGGTATATGGTGCAAAGGGGTAAGACAAGCATGCTTCGCAAGGAATATGCCAAAATCTCCAATTATATGTGAGAATGCTATGGGGGCAAACTCATTATCAAGACTAAAGGCATTGTTGCACTCAATACATGTCAAATCATCTAGCATGAGGGAGGCAACATATGGAGAGATATGACAAGAAGCAATAACAATCATGTGCAAAGCATGTAGATGGTTGTCATCAATCGCATGAAATGAGCAAGTATGAATCATCGGTGGTGCAGCAAGGCAAGCAATCATAGTAATCAAGTCGGGCAAGCTAGTAGTGCGAAGATGCAACATACTAGAGGAAATCATGGCAATCATGTCATGTGAGCAAATAATAGGCACAGACAATGCACATGACATTTCGCAAGCACGAACACAAAGCAAGATCATAGTATAATCATAGGCATGGGGCACAAAGCAAACATGGCAATAACAAGTGATATCTCCACCAAGCTTGCAATTACACATACAAGTACTAGAATCAATCATCATGTATAATGCAAAGCATGGGTCACAAATGCATGGCAAAGGCATAGAAATGGGCATATCATGCAAAGTGAACATGGCAAGATGGGCATAGAATATGTATTGGACAATAACCCATAGCCAAGTGAGGGTCATGTAGAATGAATGCGCGAAGACATCGCGTGAAGAGAGCGGTGGGAAAGGCAATCCATGGGATCCTAAATCATCGTTGCTCTCTAGAGCTCGTTTTGTCAACTCATGGGATCGTGAGGTTGACAAGTGTTCATGGGTAACAACTATGGTAGAGATGCAAATATGTGTGTCAAGAGAATAAGCATCTACCTCAAGTTCATAGCAAGCATGGGCAAAGCGCTCAATGAAAGGTCTATGCTAGGCATAGGAATCATTCACAACACCTAAGAAAATGACAAATCGAAGCAAGCTCTCTAACATGTGTGCAATCAAGTGGTCCAAGATGACCAATAAGTCTCATGGTACAAGCAAGACAAGTAGTATGATCCACAATATCCATGCTCATGGTTTGGAGGTTCTCAAAAGAGAAGGATATCACCTTGAAAGCATGTCCTTGTGCGTCCTTCACAATGCCGAAGTGGTAGGAAAGGTGGTGTAGAAACGAGTCATGGTCGAATGTATGAGGCTCACTCTCAAGAGCTCGAATGGTCAACTCACGTGAAGTGGAAGTCGACACAAAGTCCAAGTATTCTACACATGCACACAACAAAAGAAAGAACGTATGCGCATGGTAGATAAACACATCATCCATCATGATGGTTCTCTTCTTTTGCACATAACCATTAGAAGCACAAGTGCATGAATAATATGATGCAACAGTGGCTATATTCATGGCACGAGGTATATTGTAACATCCCAAATTTTCAATTTGGAATGTTATACATAGATCATCATTTGCATATCATGTTTTGTTGCATTTTGACAAATCCTCGATAAATCCTAAGCAACTCAAGGACCCTCGGAGAGAGTTGGGGATTTTCTCGTATTTTCTTATTTGATTTTTCAAACGAGGATTTGGATTTTTAATTATTTTTCTCTCCGGAAAAATATTTCATTTTAAATAAACGAGAGGAGAAAATATGACTTCTCCAAAACATAGAAATACTGGAGGAAAAATGTTAAAATCATTATTTCAAATTTATTTGGATTTTATTTGCAATTTTTATTGCATTTAAAAATATGCATGTTTCCAAAATATTTATTTTTGATTTTAAAAATGTTCACCCTATTCTAGATTTTCCAACTAGACAGGGAAAATTTATTTCATATTTTTCTGATTGGTATTTATTTTTCTATGGAATATTTTCCGTGGAACTTATTTAAAAAAAAATGCGCCCGCGCCGACTGGGCCGAGCCCAGCCGACGGCCCGCCCGCGGGTTCTCCTCTTCCCGCACGGAGCTCGCCGCCGCCATGACCGACTCCGGCCGCCGCACGCCTCCCCTCGTCCGACCCCTTCCCCAAGCCGCCCTAGCCCCCCTCCATATATACCCCCCCTCTCCGTTTCTCTCGTCACCGCCGCCGGAGGAGCACGCCACCGCCGCCGCATCTCACCGCCGCCGCCGCCCGCCGTTGCCCGCCGCCCGTCGCCGGAGCCCCGCCCCCTCGCCGCCGGAGCCGCCGCCCCCGAGCCCCGCACCCCCGCCCCGAGCCCCGCCACCGGAACCCTCGCCGGAGCGAGCCCCGTCGAGGTACTGCCGCCGGCCGTCTTCAACGTTGACCGGTTTTCTGGAAAAAAAACCCTAGATCGGTTTTTTTCGGTTTTCTTATTTCACGAGCGTTCACCGTACCGTTCGTTTTAACGAACGCGTCCGTCGGTTTTTCTCTGTTAACGAACGTCCGTTATTTAACCGTTCGTCCGTTTTTCTTTTTCGTCGGATTTTCTCGTTATTTTCTCAGATTCGATTTCTGATCGAATTTTCGAATCTGTTTAACTTCTCGCTCGTTTATCGGAATCAGGCGATTCAAGCGCCTAGAGTTTCGTCTCGAAATTTTCTTTCCGTTTAACCTACTCAAACAAGTTTTTGCTACAGTAAAATTTGACCTAGATCCAGATTAGCAAACAAAGTTTCTTTCTTTCGCCGTTTGACTTTCGTTGTTTCTTTCGAATCGATTATTTTTGCAAACCGGAGTTCTTAAGTTGAACTTTCTGGTTGGATCTTTATTTCGAGTTTTACCTGTGCATTAGATGAGTACTGATTGTATGCTTGTTTGTTTGCGATAGAGTACCCGGAGTGTGCCGCTTGTTACTTCGACTCGCTAGGTTTTGCGGATCATCAGCAAGGCAAGTAACACTTTGATCATACCCCGTTCATACCCAGTTTTATTGCATTAGATCTATTTCCTCAAACACATTGCATGATTAGGATCTAATTAAACTGTGGGTATTGGGAAGTAGTTGAGGTAGTACCTATTACCTGTTTTATCTATCAAACCCTTGGGAGTTACTTCTACGTTGCTTTTATCAATGCCATGCTATGCTCGTAGACGTGGATTGGGTTTGAGAGACATTCATGACAGATGTGAGATTGTTAATAATGGTTCAACTTAAGGTGGCAACTAAAAACTCACATCTGGGTGGATTGAGGCACCTGGAGAACCCAGTGTTGTCTGTGTGTATAAGGTCCGCCACCCAGGCTCAAAGGGATCATAAGATTATTCATGCTAGAAACTTCCGTGTGCAGCCGCAAGCTATTATGGGCTCTAGCATAGCTGAGTAGGTTACAGGATCTCTTGAAGAGGTGGACTAGCAGATGTAGGGGAAAGTAGGTGTACCAATCCATCCAGAGTAGAGAGTGACTGTTTCTGAAAGACTGTGTCTCGGTCATCCGTTTCTCAAACATCATGCAGTGCGAGAACCAAGCGGAGGCGATCGAGTCTTGTGGGGAAAAGTGCACAAACCTCTGCAGAGTGTACAAACTGATCATGATTAGCCGTGTCCCCGGTTATGGACAACTTGAGTATCTAGTACCTGGATTATCATTTGAATCTCATCACCGTGGTACTTATAATTAATTTTGTTGGGTTAATGATGTTACTTCATTGGGATTGAGTTGGAGGTACCTTCACAATGTTTCAACCACCATGATAGTTAAATAAAATTTATTCCTTTGTAGTAGGATAAAATTGGCTTTTCGCAAAAACTGTAACCATAGAGCCTTTCCACCAGCCATATATGCATATAGTATAGCATTATCATTGTTCATAGCTCTCTATGTGTTGCTTTGCCAGCATATTCTATGTGCTGACCCGTTTCCGGGCTGCAACGTTTCATGTTGCAGACTTTTCAGACGACGAGTAAGGTGCCTTAGGTCGTGGTCTTATACTCAGTGATGCCGCTGGAGTTGATGGACTCACTATTCTTCCAAGTCTTCCGCTGTTATCGTTATTAGATGGCCTTAAGCCATGTTTATCATACTTAATCTCTTTGGAGATATTCGATGTAATAAGTGTGTGATTGCTACTCTGTTATAAATCCTTCATTTGTACTGTGCGTGTCAGCATTACTGATCCAGGGATGACACTGGTGCACAGCAGCACAGGCCATTTGAGGTCTGGTCGCTACAAAGTTGGTATCAGAGCACACGCTGACTATAGGACACGACCACTAAGCTTAAGCCCTAGAAAACTTCTCTCTTCTCATTTCTAACTCCTCTCCACTTTCTACTCTTTTAGGAATGGAGAATGCAAGGAGCAAGTTCATGCATCCAGATGAAGACACGCCGTTTGGTCGACATTTGAAGGAAGTCACCAAGTACTTGAACATAGGAATACCAAGCGTCACCGGAACCTACAACGCCACCTTACCTGAAGAGGAGAGCTGGAAAATTCAAGTTATCATTCCAGGAAGAACGTTTGCACCAATTACGGAACCCATGAGATTGGTTTTCGAAGCACCAACTTGGAGTTTAGGGAAGAGCATGGCCGCACACATCGCCATGGGATGCATTGGAGAAGTCTATCACCAGGAGCTTAAGGATACTATTTATCAAATTTGTGGACGTCGAGACGCGCAATGGGAGATGATCAAGACCAAGAAGGATGGATCAATTGCAGCTTTCATCCAGGAGCAGAGCCAACATATTCGACGCCAGGAGAACCAGATGTGCACGGACAAGGAAGAACTGAAGAAGGCATTCACGAAGATCAAGGAACTCCAAGAAGAACTCAAGACTACACGCGAAGATTACTTGGAGGAAATCAACGCAATAGTAGGGAAGATTGACGACCTGGAGAATAAGATTGGATCATTCGTGGGAAATCTAGTGCCAAAAGCAGAAGTCGACGAATGCACTTGTCCGGATAACTACATCATCATCGACGACACCGACTCGGAACCAAGTGAAGAGGAATGGGTTGATGAAGTTGGAGCAGACATCATGGAGTCTTCAACGGATCAGAATTTTTAGTAGACTATCATATCAGTAGTAGTTTTTCCCCCATTTAGTAGTATAGCTCAAGCACTTTGTAACGCTAGTTAGATCGATTGTTTTGCCTTGTTTGGATTGATTGAGTGATATTGATTGAATTTGTCTCATGAGCATATGGGTAGTGTTTTCTCTCTAGACCTCATTCTATTCTTAATTCTCATCCTTTTCAAAACCTATCAGATGCCTCCGAGACGCGACCCCGGATTTGTTTTCCCGCCAGAGATCACCCAGTTGATTCAGCAACAAAATGCCCTGATGCAAGTGTTAGTTCAGAACCAAGGCAACAACAACAACAACCCACCGCCACCACCACCTGTTGACCACTTAGCCCGTTTCTTAAGGCTAAACCCGCCGGTGTTTTCCAGTAGCACCGAGCCGATTGTTGCAGATGATTGGCTCCGCAAAGTTGGAAGGGAGTTAACCACTGCAGGATGCACAAATGCGGAAAGAGTGCGTTTTGCCGCACATCAGCTTGTTGGACCCGCAGCATCATGGTGGGAGAATTATACAGCCACGCACCCTATTGACACTGTCACATGGGACCAGTTTCAGCAAGCTTTCCGTACAGCTCATGTTTCAGCAGGAGCTATGGCTATGAAGAAGCGTGAGTTTCGCAACCTACGCCAAGGAGGACGCACCGTAGGCCAGTATGTGGAAGATTTCAGTAAGTTAGCACGTTATGCACCAGATGACGTTGCTACGGATGCAGCCAAGCAGGAGAAGTTTCTGGAAGTATTGAATGATGAGCTGAGTATGCAGTTGATGGTAGCAACTTTCAACAACTACCAAGAGCTGGTAGATAGAGCTCTCATGATAGAAGGGAAGCAACAGCAGATTGAAAACCGCAAGAGGAAGTATGGACAAGGGAAGTATAATTCTGGAGCCCAGCAGAAGCCACGATTTACCCCGAAGCCGGGAGGACAGTTTCAGCATACCCGTGGAGGAGGTAGTTCGCACAACCATAATGGCTCCAAGAATGGTAATGGGAATGGAGGAGGAAACGGACAGAATCGCACCAACCCATCTACCCCAACCAAGAGAGATCTAAGTCACATTACTTGTTTCAAGTGCCAGAAGACGGGACATTATGCAACTGATTGTCCGGAAGCCCAAAATGGAAACGGCAATGGAAGCTCTGGGAAGAAGCCGAACCCGTTCAACAAAGGACATGTGAACCACGTGAGCGTGGAGGAGATTGAAGCTCAGCCTGATGCAGTAATAGGATGAAGAAGAGCATGAGGAGCATTTACGATTGGTACTTGAGAAGCTCAGAGAACATCAGTTATATGCTAAGTTCAGCAAATGTGAGTTTTGGTTGAAGGAAGTTGGATTCCTTGGACATGTTATTTCTGGAGAAGGAATAGCAGTAGACCCTGCCAAGGTTGACACAGTGACAAGTTGGGAATCGCCCACTACAGTTGGAGAAATCCGGAGTTTTCTTGGACTCGCAGGATACTACCGGAGATTTATCGAGAATTTCTCAAGGATTGCTAAGCCCATGACTGAGCTATTGAAGAAGGACACCAAATTTAATTGGACTGAGGAATGTGAAGCTAGTTTCCAGGAGTTGAAGCAACGATTGGTTACCTCACCCGTGTTGATTCTGCCAAATCAACGCAAGGACTATGAAGTTTATTGCGACGCTTCTCGTCGAGGACTTGGAGCAGTGCTTATGCAGGAAGGAAGAGTTGTTTCGTATTCTTCACGACAACTTAAACCCATGAGAAGAATTATGCTACGCATGATTTGGAATTAGCAGCCGTGGTGCATGCATTGAAGACATGGAGACATTTTCTCATCGGAAACCATTGTGAGGTGTACACGGATCACAAGAGTTTGAAGTACATTTTCACGCAGAATGAGTTAAACCTCAGACAGAGGAGATGGTTGGAGCTCATCAAAGACTATGATATGAGATTGCATTATCACCCCGGAAAGGCTAACGTAGTAGCAGACGCGTTGAGCCGCAAGAGTCATGTCAACACCCTCATGACAGGAGAGTTACCTCAGGAGTTAGCCGAGGACATACGTGAGCTATGCTTGGAGATAGTCCCTAGAGGCTATTTAGCGACATTGGAGATTCAGTCTACCTTGATGGAAAGGATCAGAGAAGCTCAGAAGACAGACAATGAGATTGAAGAGATAAAGGAGAAGATGAGCAAAGGAAAAGCCAAGGGATTTCGTGAGGATGAGCACGATACCTTATGGTTCGAGGACCGTGTATATGTGCCAAATGATCCGGAGATCAGGAAGTTGATTTTGCAAGAAGCCCATGATTCACCGTACTCGATTCACCCAGGGAATACCAAGATGTATTTGGATTTGAAGAATACTTTCTGGTGGACCGGAATGAAGAAGGATATTGCGGAGTTTGTAGCAGTTTGTGATGTATGTCAGAGAGTGAAGGCAGTGCATCAGAAGCCAGCAGGATTGCTACAACCATTGCCGATACCCGAATGGAAGTGGGATAAAATAGGCATTGATTTTATTACGGGATTACCCAGGACCCGTTCAGGCTATGACTCGATATGGGTTGTAGTCGACCGTTTGACGAAAGTGGCTCATTTCATTCCAGTGAAGACCACTTACACCAGTGCTAAGTTGGGAAAGATATACATGACCAGGATAGTATGTTTGCATGGAGTTCCGAGGACCATTGTATCAGACAGAGGAACCCAATTCACCTCGAAGTTTTGGAAGCAGCTACATGAAACATTGGGAACCAGGCTGGAATTTAGTACGGCATTTCACCCGCAGACAGATGGACAGACCGAGAGAGTCAACCAGATTTTGGAGGACATGTTGAGAGCATGTGCGCTAGATTATGGATCAAGTTGGGACGACAATTTGCCATATGCGGAGTTTCCTTATAACAACAGTTATCAAACCAGTTTGAAGATGGCCCCTTTCGAAGCATTGTACGGAAGGAGGTGTAGAACACCGTTGTTGTGGGACGAAGTTGGAGACCGTCAGTTGTTTGGACCAGATTTGATTAAGGAGTCTGAACAGAAAGTGAAGTTGATTCGCGATAGGCTCAAGGTAGCCCAGTCCAGGCAGAAGAGTTATGCTGATTCTAAACGCAAGGAGACAGTTCACGAAATCGGAGACAGAGTGTATCTTCGAGTATCACCACTACGAGGAGTAAAGCGCTTTGGAGTTAAGGGAATGTTAGCGCCTCGTTTTATCGGACCATACAGAGTGTTGGAACGTATGGGAGAAGTTGCCTATAAGCTGGAATTGCCCGAAGGATTGTCTGAAGTTCATGATGTATTCCATGTTTCGAAGTTGAAGAAGTGCCACGCAGAGATGGCTGAGATACCACTGAGAGATACTGTGCCACTGGAAGCGATTCAGTTGGAAAGTGATTTGACCTATGAGGAGAAGCCAGTTAAGATTCTCGAGTATGCCAGCCGAGTTACCCGCAGCAAGGTTATCAAGTTTTGCAAAGTTCAGTGGAGTCACCACACAGAAGATGAGGCCACCTGGGAGCGAGAGGAAGATCTACGGAAAAACCATTCCCACCTGTTTTCTAGCCAACCCGAATCTCGAGGGCGAGATTCATCTTAAGGGGGGTAGGTTTGTAACATCCCAAATTTTCAATTTGGAATGTTATACATAGATCATCATTTGCATATCATGTTTTGTTGCATTTTGAAAAATCCTCGATAAATCCTAAGCAACTCAAGGACCCTCGGAGAGAGTTGGGGATTTTCTCGTATTTTCTTATTTGATTTTTCAAACGAGGATTTGGATTTTTAATTATTTTTCTCTCCGGAAAAATATTTCATTTTAAATAAACGAGAGGAGAAAATATGACTTCTCCAAAACATTAAAATACTGGAGGAAAAATGTTAAAATCATTATTTGAAATTTATTTGGATTTTATTTGCAATTTTTATTGCATTTAAAAATATGCATGTTTTCAAAATATTTATTTTTGATTTTAAAAATGTTCACCCTATTCTAGATGTTCTAACTAGACAGAAAATTTATTTCATATTTTTCTGATTTTTATTATTTTTCTACGCAATATTTTCCGCGGAACTTATTTAAAAAAAATGCGCCCGCGCTGACTGGGCCGAGCCCAGCCGACGGCCCGCCCGCGGGTTCTCCTCTTCCCGCACGGAGCTCGCCGCCGCCATGACCGACTCCAGCTGCCGCACGCCTCCCCTCGCCCGACCCCTTCCCCAAGCCGCCCTAGCCCCCCCTCCATATATACCCCCCCTCTCCGTTTCTCTCGTCACCGCCGCCGGAGGAGCACGCCACCGCCGCCGCATCTCACCGCCGCCGCCGCCCGCCGTTGCCCGCCGCCCGTCGCCGGAGCCCCGCCCCCTCGCCGCCGCCCCTGAGCCCCGCACCCCCGCCCCGAGCCCCGCCACCGGAACCCTCGCCGGAGCGAGCCCCGTCGAGGTACTGCCGCCGGCCGTCTTCAACGTTGACCGGTTTACTGGAAAAAAACCCTAGATCGGTTTTTTCAGTTTTCTTATTTCACGAGCGTTGACAGAACCGTTCGTTTTAACGAACGCGTCCGTCGGTTTTTCTCTTTTTACGAACGTCCGTTATTTAACCGTTCGTCCGTTTTTCTTTTTCGTCGGTTTTTCTCGTTATTTTCTCAGATTCGATTTCCGATCGAATTTTCGAATCTGTTTAACTTCTCGCTCGTTTATCGGAATCAGGCGATTCAAGCGCCTAGAGTTTCGTCTCGAAATTTTCTTTCCGTTTAACCTACTCAAACAAGTTTTTGCTACAGTAAAATTTGACCTAGATCCAGATTAGCAAACGAAGTTTCTTTCTTTCGCCGTTTGACTTTCGTTGTTTCTTTCGAATCGATTCTTTTTGCAAACCGGAGTTCTTAAGTTGAACTTTCTGGTTGGATCTTTCTTTCGAGTTTTACCTGTGCATTAGATGAGTACTGATTGTATGCTTGTTTGTTTGCGATAGAGTACCCGGAGTGTGCCGCTTGTTACTTCGACTCGCTAGGTTTTGCGGATCATCAGCAAGGCAAGTAACACTTTGATCATACCCCGTTCATACCCAGTTTTATTGCATTAGATCTATTTCCTCAAACACATTGCATGATTAGGATCTAATTAAACTGTGGGTATTGGGAAGTAGTTGAGGTAGTACCTATTACCTGTTTTATCTATCAAACCCTTGGGAGTTACTTCTACGTTGCTTTTATCAATGCCATGCTATGCTCGTAGACGTGGATTGGGTTTGAGAGACATTCATGACAGATGTGAGATTGTTAATAATGGTTCAACTTAAGGTGGCAACTAAAAACTCACATCTGGGTGGATTGAGGCACCTGGAGAACTCAGTGTTGTCTGTATGTATAAGGTCCGCCACCTAGGCTCAAAGGGATCATAAGATTATTCATGCTAGAAACTTCCGTGTGCAGCCGCAAGCTATTATGGGCTCTAGCATAGCTGAGAGGTTACAGGATCTCTTGAAGAGGTGGACTAGCAGATGTAGGGGAAAGTAGGTGTACCGGTCCATCCAGAGTAGAGAGTGACTGTTTCTGAAAGACTGTGTCTCGGTCATCCGTTTCTCAAACATCATGCAGTGCGAGAACCAAGCGGAGGCGATCGAGTCTTGTGGGGAAAAGTGCACAAACCTCTGCAGAGTGTACAAACTGATCATGATTAGTCGTGTCCCCGGTTATGGACAACTAGAGTATCTAGTACCTGGATTATCATTTGAATCTCATCACCGTGATACTTATAATTAATTTTGTTGGGTTAATGATGTTACTTAATTGGGATTGAGTTGGAGGTACCTTCTCAATGTTTCAACCACCATGATAGTTAAATAAAATTTATTCCTTTGCAGTAGGATAAAATTGGCTTTTCGCAAAAACTGTAACCGTAGAGCCTTTCCACCAGCCATATATGCATATAGTATAGCATTATCATTGTTCATTGCTCTCTATGTGTTGCTTTGCCAGCATATTCTATGTGCTGACCCGTTTCCGGGCTGCAACATTTCATGTTGCAGACTTTTCAGACGACGAGTAAGGTGCCTTAGGTCGTGGTCTTATACTCAGTGATGCCGCTGGAGTTGATGGACTCACTATTCTTCCATGTCTTCCGCTGTTATCGTTATTAGATGGCCTTAAGCCATGTTTATCATACTTAATCTCTTTGGAGATATTCGATGTAATAAGTGTGTGATTGCTACTCTGTTATATATCCTCCATTTGTACTGTGCGTGTCAGCATTACTGATCCAGGGATGACACTGGTGCACAGCAGCACAGGCCATTTGAGGTCTGGTCGCTACATATATGGTGCAAAGAGGTATGACAAGCATGCTTCGCAAGGAATATGTCAAAATCTCCAATTATATGTGAGAATGCTATGGGGGCAAACTCATTATCAAGACTAAAGGCATTGTTGCACTCAATACATGTCAAATCATCTAGCATGAGGGAGGCAACATATGGAGAGATATGACAAGAAGCAATAACAATCATGTGCAAAGCATGTAGATGGTTGTCATCAACCGCATGAAATGAGCAAGTATGAATCATCGGTGGTGCAACAAGGCAAGGAATCATAGTAATCAAGTCGGGCAAGCTAGTAGTGCGAAGATGCAACATACTAGAGGAAATCATGGCAATCATGTCATGTGAGCAAATAATAGTCACAGACAATGCACATGACATTTCGCAAGCACGAACACAAAGCAAGATCATAGTATAATCATAGGCATGGGGCACAAAGCAAACATGGCAATAACAAGTGATATCTCCACCAAGCTTGCAATTACACATACAAGTACTAGAATCAATCATCATGTATAATGCAAAGCATGGGTCACAAATGCATGGCAAAGGCATAGAAATGGGCATATCATGCAAAGTGAACATGGCAAGATGGGCATAGAATATGTATTGGACAATAACCCATAGCCAAGTCAGGGTCATGTAGAATGAATGCGCGAAGACTTCGCGTAAAGAGAGCGGTGGGAAAGGCAATCCATGGGATCCTAAATCATCGTTGCTCTCTAGAGCTCGTTTTGTCAACTCATGGGATCGTGAGGTTGACAAGTGTTCATGGGTAACAACTATGATAGAGATGCAAATATGTGTGTCAAGAGAATAAGCATCTACCTCAAGTTCATAGCAAGCATGGGCAAAGCGCTCAATGAAAGGTCTATGGTAGGCATAGGAATCATTCACAACACCTAAGAAAATGACAAATCGAAGCAAGCTCTCTAACATGTGTGCAATCAAGTGGTCCAAGATCACCAATAAGTCTCATGGTACAAGCAAGGCAAGTAGTATGATCCACAATATCCATGCTCATGGTTTGGAGGTTCTCGAAAGAGAAGGATATCACCTTGAAAGCATGTCCTTGTGCGTCCTTCACAATGCCGAAGTGGTAGGAAAGGTGGTGTAGAAACGAGTCGTGGTCGAATGTATGAGGCTCACTCTCAAGAGCTCGAATGGTCAACTCACGTGAAGTGGAAGTCGACACAAAGTCCAAGTATTCTACACATGCACACAACAAAAGAAAGAACGTATGCGCATGGTAGATAAGCACATCATCCATCATGATGGTTCTCTTCTTTTGCACATAACCATTAGAAGCACAAGTGCATGAATAATATGATGCAACAATGGCTATATTCATGGCACGAGGTATATGGTGCAAAGAGGTAAGACAAGCATGCTTCGCAAGGAATATGTCAAAATCTCCAATTATATGTGAGAATGCTATGGGGGCAAACTCATTATCAAGACTAAAGGCATTGTTGCACTCAATACATGTCAAATCATCTAGCATGAGGGAGGCAACATATGGAGAGATATGAAAAGAAGCAATAACAATCATGTGCAAAGCATGTAGATGGTTGTCATCAACCGCATGAAATGAGCAAGTATGAATCATCGGTGGTGCAGCAAGGCAAGCAATCATAGTAATCAACTCGGGCAAGCTAGTAGTGCGAAGATGCAACATACTAGAGGAAATCATGGCAATCATGTCATGTGAGCAAATAATAGTCACAGACAATGCACATGACATTTCGCAAGCACGAACACAAACCAAGATCATAGTATAATCATAGGCATGGGGCACAAAGCAAACATGGCAATAACAAGTGATATCTCCACCAATCTTGCAATTACACATACAAGTACTAGAATCAATCATCATGTATAATGCAAAGCATGGGTCACAAATGCATGGCAAAGGCATAGAAATGGGCATATCATGCAAAGTGAACATGGCAAGATGGGCATAGAATATGTATTGGACAATAACCCATAGCCAAGTGAGGGTCATGTAGAATGAATGCGCGAAGACTTCGCGTGAAGAGAGCGGTGGGAAAGGCAATCCATGGGATCCTAAATCATCGTTGATCTCTAGAGCTCGTTTTGTCAACTCATGGGATCGTGAGGTTGACAAGTGTTCATGGGTAACAACTATGGTAGAGATGCAAATATGTGTGTCAAGAGAATAAGCATCTACCTCAAGTTCATAGCAAGCATGGGCAAAGCGCTCAATGAAAGGTCTATGGTAGGCATAGGAATCATTCACAACACCTAAGAAAATGACAAATCGAAGCAAGCTCTCTAACATGTGTGCAATCAAGTGGTCCAAGATCACCAATAAGTCTCATGGTACAAGCAAGGCAAGTAGTATGATCCACAATATCCATGCTCATGGTTTGGAGGTTCTCAAAAGAGAAGGATATCACCTTGAAAGCATGTCCTTGTGCGTCCTTCACAATGCCGAAGTGGTAGGAAAGGTGGTGTAGAAACGAGTCGTGGTCGAATCTATGAGGCTCACTCTCAAGAGCTCGAATGGCCAACTCACGTGAAGTGGAAGTCGACACAAAGTCCACGTATTCTACACATGCACACAACAAAAGAAAGAACGTATGCGCATGGTAGATAAACACATCATCCATCATGATGGTTCTCTTCTTTTGCACATAACCATTAGAAGCACAAGTGCATGAATAATATGATGCAACAATGGCTATATTCATGGCACGAGGTATATGGTGCAAAGAGGTAAGACAAGCATGCTTCGGAAGGAATATGTCAAAATCTCCAATTATATGTGAGAATGCTATGGGGGCAAACTCATTATCAAGACTAAAGGCATTGTTGCACTCAATACATGTCAAATCATCTAGCATGAGGGAGGCAACATATGGAGAGTATGACAAGAAGCAATA
Organism: Aegilops tauschii subsp. strangulata; assembly: GCF_002575655.3. Taxonomy (NCBI): domain Eukaryota; kingdom Viridiplantae; phylum Streptophyta; class Magnoliopsida; order Poales; family Poaceae; genus Aegilops; species Aegilops tauschii. Next base: position 162,749,413 of record NC_053035.3, on the reverse strand, counting down.
ACAATCCTGTGCAAAGCATGTAGATGGTTGTCATCAACCGCATGAAATGAGCAATTATGAATCATCGGTGGTGCAACAAGGCAAGCAATCGTAGTAATCAAGTCGGGCAAGCTAGTAGTGCGAAGATGCAACATACTAGAGGAAATCATGGCAATCATGTCATGTGAGCAAATAATAGGCACAGACAATGCACATGACATTTCGCAAGCACGAACACAAAGCAAGATCATAGTATAATCATAGGCATGGGGCACAAAACAAACATGGCAATAACAAGTGATATCTCCACCAAGCTTGCAATTACACATACATGTACTAGAATCAATCATCATGTATAATGCAAAGCATGGGTCACAAATGCATGGCAAAGGCATAGAAATGGGCATATCATGCAAAGTGAACATGGCAAGATGGGCATAGAATATGTATTGGACAATAACCCATAGCCAAGTGAGGGTCATGTAGAATGAATGCGCGAAGACTTCGCGTGAAGAGAGCGGTGGGAAAGGCAATCCATGGGATCCTAAATCATCGTTGCTCTCTAGAGCTCGTTTTGTCAACTCATGGGATCGTGAGGTTGACAAGTGTTCATGGGTACCTACACAAAAGAGACACAAACCAAAGAAATTGTGCGCGTGGTAAATGTACACATCATCCATCATGATGTGTATGTGCACGTGTGAGTTAGCACAAGATAAGCATCGCTCAAACAAATTGTTATGTATAAGAACATGTAATCCATCATGAAAGAATAGTTGTTATGTATAACACAATGGGGATGCAAATGGAGCATACTAGTATATGGCACAACAATATCATTATGATTCATGGGGAGCATATTGTGCACACAATTAGTGGGATCATGCAATTGATGGGATGGAGCAAAATCTCCTAAAATGTATGAGGAAACTATGGCGGTCTCCTCATGAGCAATATTGGAAACATCATATGGAGAAAATGGACAACATCCAAAACAATGCATATCTGAAGCTAGGTAGTCATGGCATGGCATATGCTATAAATGATGCAAAGGGAGCATATCAATATCATCACAAGAGAAACAAATGCCAATAACCATGGGCTTGTCATCTATGTGTAACATCCCAAATTTTCAATTTGGAATGTTATACATAGATCATCATTTGCATATCATGATTTATTGCATTTTGACAAATCCTCGATAAATCCTAAGCAACTCAAGGACCCTCGGAGAGAGTTGGGGATTTTCTCGAATTTTCTTATTTGATTTTTCAGACGAGGATTTTATTTTAATTATTTTTCTCTCCGGAAAATATTTCATTTAAAAATAAACGAGAGGAGAAAATATGACTTCTCCAAAAATATTGAAATACTGGAGGAAAATGTTAAAAACATTGTTTGGAATTTATTGGATTTTATTTGCAATTTTTATTGCATTTAAAAATATGCATGTTTTCAAAATATTTATTTTTGATTTTAAAAATGTTCACCCTATTCTAGATTTTCTAACTAGACGGGGAAAATTTATTTCGTATTTTTCCAATTTTTATTTATTTTCCTATGCAATATTTTCCGCGGAACAATTTAAAAAAAAATACGCGCTTGCCCGACTGGGCCGAGGCCCAGCCGAAGCCAGGCCAGCCCGCCCGCTCTCTCCTTCTTCCCCACGCCGCCGGAGTCCGCCGGGAGCACGAAGCCGCCGCCGCCTCGGGCTTTGCCCCTCCCCCAAGCCCTCTAGCCCCCCTACCTATATATAGCACCCCCCTCCGTTTTCGCCGCCACCATCGCCGGAGAAGCCCCACCGCCGCCCCGCATCTAGCCGCCGCCGCCCTACATCTAGTCGCCCGCCGCCGCCCGCCGTTCGCCTCGCCCCTCGCCGCCGGGAGCGCCGGAGCCCGCCCCTCGCCCGCCGGAACCGCCGCCCGAGCCCCGCACCCCCCCCCCCCCCCCGCCGCTGACCCCGCCCGCCGGAGCCCTCGCCGGAGCGAGCCCCGCCGAGGTACTGCCGTTCGAGTTGACCGGTTTTTCTGAAAAAAAACCCTTTTGTTTTAAAAAAAAACCTAGATCAGTTTTTTTCGGTTTTCTTATTTTACGAAAGTTCACCGAACCGTTCGTTTTAACGAACGCGTTCGTCGGTTTTTCTCTGTTAACGAACGTCCGTTATTTAACCGTTTGTCCGATTTTCTTTTTCGTCGGATTTTCTCGTTATTTTCTCAGATTCGATTTCTGATCGAAACTTCGAACCTGTTTAACTTTTCGCTCGTTTATCGGAATCAGGTGATTCAAGCGCCTAGAGTTTCGTCTCGAAATTCTCTTTCCGTTTAACCTACTCAAACAAGTTTTTGCTACAGTAAAATTTGACCTAGATCCAGATTAGCAAACGAAGTTTCTTTCTTTCGCCGTTTGACTTTCGTTGTTTCTTTCGAGTTGATTCTTTTTGCAATCCGGAGTTCCTAAGTTGAACTTTCTGGTTGGATATTTCTTTCGAGTTTTACCTGTGCATTAGAGGAGTACTGATTGTATGCTTGTTTGTTTGCGATAGAGTACCCGGAGTGTGCCGCTTGTTACTTCGACTCGCTAGGCTTTGCGGATCATCAGCAAGGCAAGTAACACTTTGATCATACCCCGTTCATACCCAGTTTTATTGCATTAGATCTATTTCCTCAAGCACATTGCATGATTAGGATCTAATTAAACTGTGGGTAATCGGAAGTAGTTGAGGTAGTACCTATTACCTGTTCTTTATCAAACCCTTGGGAGTTACTTCTACGTTGCTTATATTATTGCCATGCTATGCTCGTAGACGTGGATTGGGTTTGAGAGATATTCATGACAGATGTGAGTGTTTAATAATGCTTCAACTTAAGGTGGCAACTAAAACTCACATCTGGGTGGATTGAGACACCTGGAGAACCCAGTGTTGTCTGTATGTATAAGGTCCGCCACCCAGGCTCAAAGGGATCATAAGATTGTTCATGCTAGAAACTTCCGTGTGCAGCCGCAAGCTATTATGGGATCTCTTGAAGAGGTGGACTAGCAGATGTAGGGGAAAGTAGGTGTACCGGTCCATCCAGAGTAGAGAGTGACTGTTTCTGAAAGACTGTGTCTCGGTCATCCGTTTCTCAAACAGCATGCAGTGCGAGAATCAAGCGGAGGCGATCGAGTCTTGTGGGGAAAAGTGCACAAACCTCTGCAGAGTGTACAAACTGATCATGATTAGCCGTGTCCCCGGTTATGGACAACTTGAGTATCTAGTACCTGGATTATCATTTGAATCTCATCATCGTGATACTTATAATTAATTTGTTGGGTTAATGATGTTACTTAATTGGGATTGAGTTGGAGGTACCTTCTCAATGTTTCAACCACCATGATAGTTAAATAAAATTTATTCCTTTGTAGTAGGATAAAATTGGCTTTTCGCAAAAATTGTAACCATAGAGCTTTCCACCTGCCATATATGCATATAGTATAGCCTTATCATTGTTCATTGCTCTCTATGTGTTGCTTTGCCAGCATATTCTATGTGCTGACCCGTTTCGGGCTGCAACGTTTCATGTTGCAGACTTTTCAGACGACGAGTAAGGTGCCTTAGTTCGTGGTCTGATACTCAGTGATGCCGCTGGAGTTGATGGACTCACTTATCTTCCAAGTCTTCCGCTGTTATCGTTTTTAGATGGCCTTAAGCCATGTTTATCATACTTAATCTCTTCGGAGATATTCGATGTAATAAGTGTGTGATTGCTACTCTGTTATAAATCCTCCATTTGTACTGTGCGTGTCAGCATTACTGATCTAGGGATGACACTGGTGCACAGCAGCACAGGCCATTTGAGGTCTGGTCGCTACAAAGTTGGTATCAGAGCACACGCTGACTATAGGACACGACCACTAAGCCTAAGCCCTAGAAAACTTCCCTCTTCTCATTTCTGACTCCTCTCCACTTTCTACTCTTTTAGGAATGGCGAATGCAAGGAGCAAGTTCACGCTACCGGATGAAGACACGCCGTTTGGACGACATTTGAAGGAAGTCACCAAGTACTTGAACATAGGAATACCAAGCCTCAGCGGAACCTACAACGCCACATTACCTGAAGAGGAGAGCTGGAAGATTCAAGTTATCATTCCAGGAAGGATGTTTAGTGCCATGAGATTGGTTTTCGAAGCACCAACTTGGAGCTTAGGAAAGAGCGTGGCCGCACATATCGCCATGGGACGCATTGGAGAAGTCTATCACCAGGAGCTTAAAGATACAATTTATCAAATTTGTGGACGTCGAGACGCGCAATGGGAGATGATCAAGACCAAGAAGGATGGATCAATTGCAGCTTTCATCCAGGAGCAGAACCAACATATTCGACGCCAGGAGAATCAGATATGCACGGACAAGGAAGAACTGAAGAAGGCAATCACGAAGATCAAGGAGCTCCAAGAAGAACTCAAGACTATACGCGAAGATTATCTGGAGGAAATCAACGCACTAGTCGGGAAGATTGACGACCTGGAGAATAAGATTGGATCATTCATGGGAAATCCAGTGCCAAAAGCAGAAGTCGACGAATGCACTTGTCCGGATAACTACATCATCATCGACGACACCGACTCGGAACCAAGTGAAGGCGAATGGATTGATGAAGCTGGAGCAGACATCATGGAGTCTTCAACGGATCAGAATTTTTAGTAGACTACCATATCAGTAGTAGTTTTCCCCCATTTAGTAGTATAGCTCAAGCACTTTGTAACGCTAGTTAGATCGATTGTTTTGCCTTGTTTGGATTGATTGAGTGATATTGATTGAATTTGTCTCATGAGCATATGGGTAGTGTTTTCTCTCTAGACCTCATTCTATTCTTAATTCTCATCCTTTTCAAAACCTATCAGATGCCTCCGAGACGCGACCCCGGATTTGTTTTCCCGCCAGAGATCACCCAGTTGATTCAGCAACAGAATGCCCTGATGCAAGTGTTAGTTCAGAACCAAGGCAACAACAACAACCCACCGCCACCACCACATGTTGACCACTTAGCCCGTTTCTTAAGGCTAAACCCGCCGGTGTTTTCCAGGAGCACCGAGCCGATTGTAGCAGATGATTGGCTCCGCAAAGTTGGAAGGGAGTTGACCACTACAGGATGCACAGACGCGGAAAGAGTGCGTTTTGCCGCACATCAGCTTGATGGACCCGCAGCATCATGGTGGGAGAATTATACAACCACGCACCCTATTGACACTGTCACATGGGACCAGTTTCAGCAAGCTTTCCGTACAGCTCATGTTTCAGCAGGAGCTATGGCTATGAAGAAGCGTGAGTTTCGCAACCTACGCCAAGGAGGACGCACCGTAGGCCAGTATGTGGAAGATTTCAGTAAGTTAGCATGTTATGCACCAGATGACGTTGCTATGGATGCAGCCAAGCAGGAGAAGTTTCTGGAAGGATTGAATGAAGTGACCATCAAAAACAAGTACCCACTGTCGATGATCAATGATTTGTTTGACCGCCTGCAGGGAGCTAAAGTATTCTCCAAGATCGATCTACGATCAGGGTACCATCAGTTAAAGATTCGAGAGCAGGATAAACCCAAGACGGCATTTACCACCAGATATGGATTGTATGAGTATACCGTTATGTCATTTGGACTGACTAACGCACCTTCCTATTTCATGAACCTGATGAACAAAGCGTTTATGGAGTTTTTGGATAAGTTCGTCGTGGTGTTCATTGATGATATTTTAATATTTTCCAAGGATGAAGAAGAGCATGAGAAGCATTTACGATTGGTGCTTGAGAAGCTCAGGGAACATCAGTTATATGCTAAGTTCAGCAAATGTGAGTTTTGGTTGAAGGAAGTTGGATTCCTTGGACATGTTATTTCTGGAGAAGGAATAGCAGTAGACCCTGCCAAGGTTGACACAGTGACCAGTTGGGAATCACCCACTACAGTTCGAGAAATCCGGAGTTTTCTTGGACTCGCAGGATACTACCGGAGATTTATCGAGAATTTCTCAAGGATTGCTAAGCCCATGACTGAGCTATTGAAGAAGGACACCAAATTTAATTGGACTGAGGAATGTGAAGCTAGTTTCCAGGAGTTAAAGAAACGATTGGTTACATCACCAGTATTGATACTGCCAGATCAACGGAAGGACTATGAAGTTTATTGCGACGCTTCTCGTCGAGGACTTGGAGCAGTGCTTATGCAGGAAGGAAGAGTTGTTTCGTATGCTTCACGACAACTTAAACCCCATGAGAAGAATTATGCTACGCATGAATTGGAATTAGCAGCCGTGGTGCATGCATTGAAGACATGGAGACATTTTCTCATCGGAAACCATTGTGAGGTGTACACGGATCACAAGAGTTTGAAGTACATTTTCATGCAGAAGGAGTTAAATCTCAGACAGAGAAGATGTTTGGAGCTCATCAAAGACTATGATATGAGATTGCATTATCACCCCGGAAAGGCTAACGTAGTAGCAGACGCGTTGAGCCGCAAGAGTCATGTCAACACCCTCATGACAGGAGAGTTACCTCAGGAGTTAGCGGAGGACATACGTGAGCTATGTTTGGAGATAGTCCCTAGAGGCTATTTAGCGACATTGGAGATTCAGTCTACCTTGATGGAAAGGATCAGAGAAGCTCAGAAGACAGACAAGGAGATTGAAGAGATAAAGGAGAAAATGAGCAAAGGAAAAGCCAAGGGATTTCGTGAGGATGAGCACGATACCTTATGGTTCGAGGACCGTGTATATGTGCCAAATGATCCGGAGATCAGGAAGTTGATTTTGCAAGAAGCCCATGATACCGTACTCGATTCACCCAGGGAATACCAAGATGTATTTTGATTTGAAGAATACTTTCTGGTGGACCAGAATGAAGAAGGATATTGCGGAGTTTGTAGCAGTTTGTGATGTATGTCAGAGAGTGAAGGCAGAGCATCAGAAGCCAGCAGGATTGCTACAGCCATTGCCGATACCCGAATGGAAGTGGGATAAAATAGGCATGGATTTTATCACAGGATTACCCAGGAATCGTTCAGGCTATGACTCGATATGGGTTGTAGTCGACCGTTTGACGAAAGTGGCTCATTTCATTCCAGTGAAGACCACTTACACCAGCGCTAAGTTGGCAAAGATATACATGACCAGGATAGTATGTTTGCATGGAGTTCCGAGGACCATTGTATCAGACAGAGGAACCCAATTTACCTCGAAGTTTTGGAAGCACTTACATGAAACATTGGGAACCAGGATGGAATTTAGTACAACATTTCACCCACAGACAGATGGACAGACCGAGAGAGTCAACCAGATTTTGGAGGACATGTTGAGAGCATGTGCGCTAGATTATGGATCAAGTTGGGACGACAATTTGCCATATGCGGAGTTTTCATATAACAACAGTTATCAAACCAGTTTGAAGATGGCCCCTTTCGAAGCTTTGTATGGAAGGAGGTGTAGAACACCGTTGTTATGGGACGAAGTTGGAGACCGTCAGTTGTTTGGACCAGATTTGATTAAGGAGTCTGAACAGAAAGTGAAGTTGATTCGCGATAGGCTCAAGGTAGCCCAATCCAGGCAGAAGAGTTATGCTGATTCTAAACGCAAGGAGACAATTCACGAAATCGGAGACAGAGTGTATCTTCGAGTATCACCACTACGAGGAGTAAAGCGCTTTGGAGTTAAGGGAAAGTTAGCGCCCCGTTTTATCGGACCATACAAAGTGTTGGAACGTATGGGAGAAGTTGCCTACAAGCTGGAATTGCCCGAAGGATTGTCTGAAGTTCATGATGTATTCCACATTTCGCAGTTGAAGAAGTGCCACGCAGAGATGGCTGAGATACCACTGAGAGATACTGTGCCACTGGAAGCGATTCATTTGGAAAGCGATTTGACTTATGAGGAGAAGCCAGTTAAGATTCTCGAGTATGCCAGCCGAGTTACCCGCAGCAAGGTTATCAAATTTTGCAAAGTTCAGTGGAGTCACCACACAGAAGATGAGGCCACCTGGGAGCGAGAGGAAGATCTACGGAAAAACCACTCCCACCTGTTTTCTAGCCAACCCGAATCTCGAGGGCGAGATTCATCTTAAGGGGGGTAGGTTTGTAACATCCCAAATTTTCAATTTGGAATGTTATACATAGATCATCATTTGCATATCATGATTTATTGCATTTTGACAAATCTTCGATAAATCCTAAGCAACTCAAGGACCCTCGGAGAGAGTTGGGGATTTTCTCGAATTTTCTTATTTGATTTTTCAGACGATGGTTTTATTTTAATTATTTTTCTCTCCGGAAAAATATTTCATTTAAAAATAAACGAGAGGAGAAAATATGACTTCTCCAATATTATTGAAATACTGGAGGAAAAATGTTAAAAACATTATTTGGAATTTATTGGATTTTATTTGCAATTTTTTTCATTTAAAAATATGCATGTTTTCAAAATATTTATTTTTGATTTTAAAAATGTTCACCGTATTCTAGATTTTCTAACTAGACGGGGAAAATTTATTTCGTATTTTTCCGATTTTTATTTATTTTCCTATGCAATATTTTCCGCGGAACAATTTAAAAAAAATACGCGCTTGCCCGACTGGGCCGAGGCCCAGCCGAAGCCAGGCCGGCCCGCCCGCGCTCTCCTTCTTCCCCACGCCGCCGGAGTCCGCCGGGTGCACGAAGCCGCCGCCGCCTCGGGCTTTGCCCCTCCCCCAAGCCCTCTAGCCCCCCCTACCTATATATAGCACCCCCCCTCCGTTTTCGCAGCCACCATCGCCGGAGAAGCCCCGCCGCCGCCCCGCATCTAGTCGCCCGCCGCCGCCCGCCGGGAGCGCCGGAGCCCGCCCCTCGCCCGCCGGAACCGCCGCCCGAGCCCCGCACCCCCCCCCCCCCCCCCCCGCCGCCGACCCCGCCCGCCGGAGCCCTCGCCGGAGCGAGCCCCGCCGAGGTACTGCCGTTCGAGTTGACCGGTTTTTCTGAAAAAAAAACCGTTTTGTTTAAAAAAACCCTAGATCGGTTTTTTCGGTTTTCTTATTTTACGAGCGTTCACTGAACCGTTCGTTTTAACGAACGCGTTCGTCGGTTTTTCTCTGTTAACGAACGTCCGTTATTTAACCATTCGTCCGATTTTCTTTTTCGTCGGATTTTCTCGTTATTTTCTCAGATTCGATTTCTGATCGAAACTTCGAACCTGTTTAACTTTTCGCTCGTTTATCAGAATCAGGTGATTCAAGCGCCTAGAGTTTCGTCTCGAAATTCTCTTTCCGTTTAACCTACTCAAACAAGTTTTTGCTACAGTAAAATTTGACCTAGATCCAGATTAGCAAACGAAGTTTCTTTCTTTCGCCGTTTGACTTTCGTTGTTTCTTTTGAGTTGATTCTTTTTGCAAACCGGAGTTCTTAAGTTGAACTTTCTGGTTGGATCTTTTTTTCGAGTTTTACCTGTGCATTAGATGAGTACTGATTGTATGCTTGTTTGTTTGCGATAGAGTACCCGGAGTGTGCCGCCTGTTACTTCGACTCGCTAGGCTTTGCGGATCATCAGCAAGGCAAGTAACACTTTGATCATACCCCATTCATACCCAGTTTTATTGCATTAGATCTATTTCCTCAAGCACATTGCATGATTAGGATCTAATTAAACTGTGGGTATTGGGAAGTAGTTGAGGTAGTACCTATTACCTGTTTTATCTATCAAACCCTTGGGAGTTACTTATACGTTGCTATTATCAATGCCATGCTATGCTCGTAGACGTGGATTGGGTTTGAGAGACATTCATGACAGATGTGAGATTGTTAATAATGGTTCAACTTAAGGTGGCAACTAAAAACTCACATCTGGGTGGATTGAGGCACCTGGAGAACCCAGTGTTGTCTGTGTGTATAAGGTCCGCCACCCAGGCTCAAAGGGATCATAAGATTATTCATGCTAGAAACTTCCGTGTGCAGCCGCAAGCTATTATGGGCTCTAGCATAGCTGAGTAGGTTACAGGATCTCTTGAAGAGGTGGACTAGCAGATGTAGGGGAAAGTAGGTGTACCAATCCATCCAGAGTAGAGAGTGACTGTTTCTGAAAGACTGTGTCTCGGTCATCCGTTTCTCAAACATCATGCAGTGCGAGAACCAAGCGGAGGCGATCGAGTCTTGTGGGGAAAAGTGCACAAACCTCTGCAGAGTGTACAAACTGATCATGATTAGCCGTGTCCCCGGTTATGGACAACTTGAGTATCTAGTACCTGGATTATCATTTGAATCTCATCATCGTGATACTTATAATTAATTTGTTGGGTTAATGATGTTACTTAATTGGGATTGAGTTGGAGGTACCTTCTCAATGTTTCAACCACCATGATAGTTAAATAAAATTTATTCCTTTGTAGTAGGATAAAATTGGCTTTTCGCAAAAATTGTAACCATAGAGCTTTCCACCAGCCATATATGCATATAGTATAGCCTTATCATTGTTCATTGCTCTCTATGTGTTGCTTTGCCAGCATATTCTATGTGCTGACCCGTTTCGGGTTGCAACGTTTCATGTTGCAGACTTTTCAGACGACGAGTAAGGTGCCTTAGTTCGTGGTCTTATACTCAGTGATGCCGCTGGAGTTGATGGACTCACTTATCTTCCAAGTCTTCCGCTGTTATCGTTTTTAGATGGCCTTAAGCCATGTTTATCATACTTAATCTCTTTGGAGATATTCGATGTAATAAGTGTGTGATTGCTACTCTGTTATAAATCCTCCATTTGTACTGTGCGTGTCAGCATTACTGATCCAGGGATGACACTGGTGCACAGCAGCACAGGCCATTTGAGGTCTGGTCGCTACACTATGCCATAAGTGCAAATTGGGTTAATTTTAATGGCATATGCATAGTCACTACGATGAGATTGCAAATATGACATAAGGTTGATCTCATGCATAGCATACGACAAGTCAAGCGGGTTGTCAAACATGATGTGACCTAAAGAATTGTCACAAGAAATCCTATGTAACATGGCATCACAACTAAGAGACTCCACATGGCAATCATCATACTCATCATAAATGGGTAAATCATTGCATGGGGAAATCATACTAGCATGAAGCATGGTAATAGGTTGATCAACATCGTGCAAGCAATCAATGTCAAGAATGTCCACTAGTGGGACTAGAGCATCACCTTCACCTATGTTACCATTCTCATTCCACTCAAGTGGTGTAGGTGAGGTGGGAAAGACCAAATGATGGTCATCTTCATCGTGATGGAACCATGTGGGGGGTGCATCATATTCCAGCATGGCCATCGTCTTGTCCAAAGGAAGGACGTAGTCGTCGCGAATCGGCGCCTCATCATATATGGAACCTAGCACCAAATGAGAAGACATAATAGAGGTAGAGGTTAAGTCGTTAGAAATCGAAGTGGCCTCACTCTCTCTATGTGGTGGCTCACTCACTCCCTCAAGGTAGGTGCACTCAAACTCACATATGGTGGAGTCACTCATCTCACTCAAGTGATGGGGGTTGCGGCTCTCCTCACATGGGAATTGGGGCAACTCGTCATATATGGGGCTAGTGGTGAAGTCACTCTCACTCTCAATATGGTGGCAAAAGTCACTCAAGTGATGAGGACATCAATACCATTGTTACACCCACAACCCCTACTACTATAGATACTTGACCGATTACTAGAGCTCGCGCACGCCAATTAAATTACCAGGTACTTTGGTTTCTTGGTAATGATTCTAATGTTCATGAGAATATGATGCTGCCTACATTGGATACATTTGTTTTGCTTACAAATGAAGGGCCTAGCTTGGAGAAGGATGATACTTGGAGTAAGAACAAGCATGGAGTTGATGGCATGCGCAAGGGAGACAAGAACAGAGTTTCAAGTGATGATTTCAGGACTTTGAAGCCGCCATAATGAGTGCATGAAGCCTTGGACGAAATATACAAGATGCCACTTCATAATTTTCGTCCAGAGGCTATTCTAGGTGCTGCGTCACCTTATTTTTGGGCCATGCCCATGTAATTTCGAAATACTTCAATATAGGCTGTTTTTAGAGTCCGTATGTGTGGGGAAACAAGAGTTAGGGTGGGTTTCGGACCCCTCCTCCAGGGGCCACGAAATTCCCCCCCCTCTTCCTCCATATATACAGCCCCTAGGGCATCGTTTAGACTTTGGGTTTTGTTTAGATTGAAAGTTCGCCATAGTTGCAACTTCGCGTACTTCGTTTGTGTTCAACGACCAAACAAAGGCGTCACAGAATCCCACCTTCATTAATAAAGCTTTCCTCTTTTATTCGCAATATCCAGATTGCAATCTCAGTTTCTTGCTTGTTCTTCGTTTGCTCGCAGGAAATAGACCCTCGTGGTCAGGTTGATCATGCTCCGGCGTGGTCAATAACCCCTCGGAAGTTGGTTTAGCGATTGCTAAGGCGCGACGTCTTCGCACGTTCGTAGTCGGATCGTCAAAGTCGACTCCCACAGAAAACGATTGCTATCTCATTGAAACATCGGGACACCTTTGCCTCTATCAAGAGGTATCAGATTTCCAGGTTGCTCGGTCAGATTTTACAGTTTTTCGTAGTTTAGATCGAGTCTGTTCGTCATACCTATCCACGAAAAAGCCAAAAAAAATATTAGGGTTAGTTCATCTTATCCGAACCAATCTGAGCCTTTGCATAATCTTTTCTGTATTTGCTTTGTTGAATTTGCGGTTGCATCGTCGTGTCAAGTTGCTGGTCCTAGTGTCTACTACTTTAGAGTTTCGAGTTCTGTTCACAAGTTGTCATGCCGCCGCCGCACCATCGTCATCACCGCTGCCATATACCACCATTGCCATATACCACCATCATCATCACCGCTGCCATATACCACCATCGTCATCACCGCGGCCATATACGACCATCGTCATCGCCGCTACCATATACCACATATCTACCGCCATCACGCTAATCCGAGTACACCTCCATCACAGATTTGCCACCAGTCCGTGTTCCATCGCCCTGCAAATATCCGCCACCAGTCCGAGTTTCCACTAGATTCATCTCCGCCACCAGTCCTAGTCCAAGTCCAGTAATTATTGCTTTGTACTCGATTTCTAGATCACGCGATACTCGAGTCGTGACAGAGTAGGATTCCCCAACTTCCGAGCCATCCGCAGAAGAAAAATAGTTCCAGTTTCAAAAAAAAAACTAAGTCTGGAAAATTCTGGCTAGGCGGTTTTTAGGACATTTGTAGAATTTTTCGAAAAAAAATTTGTTGCGGAGCCAAAAAAAAAGAGAAAAAAAAGTGAAAAAAGAAAAAAAATTTAGAGTGTGCTCCTCCCTTGTTTACGTGCAGCGCCGTGATTTTGTTAGTGTTCTAGGCTCGCGTCTCTAGTACGGTCTAGCCTAGGACCAGCACAATACCGTCGTTGAGCGTTTATTCAACTTTGCATCTCTAAATTGATTATTGCTGACCCTTTTTGCTACGATATTATAAGCCTTCCCAGCTCCACATACATCTACATCGTGTGTTTGACTCTCCCTGGTAATCGCTCTATCCAAGCTTTGAGAGTTTTGACTACATCGGTTGCCGATCACCGCCTGCTGCTGGGTAAGAACTGGTAAGAATTTGAGATTTGCTTGACGGATTTGTGACACCCACCACCACCACTTGTTAGTAGTCTATAGGATCATATTCTTGTGTGTTTCTATTGCTGCTAACCATGCCAGGATCACAAGCTGACGAGATTGACTGGGAGAACTTAACGAACAAGGAGCTTCATGATAAGTTTCAGCAAATGATGACTGAACAGGTGCAAGATGTGCTGAACAATTTTGAAGAGGCCATGGAGAAGATCACTGGCCTTGAGAAGACGTTCGAAACAAAGCTCGATAACAGATTTAATGAACTGCTTGCGCGTTTTCCACCACCGACTGCACCTGTCGCACCTCTGCAACAACAACAACAACAACAACAACAACAACAACAACAACAACAACAACAACAACAACAACAACAACAACAACAACGACGACGACTACCTCCACGTCGGGAAGTAGCCCTCCGCCGAGCGAGTCGTGTCCCTCTTCAGCCTGGCCAAACTGCTGGTGCTGCTGTTGATACTTCTGTGGCTCCTGCTGCTGATGTGGAGGAGGATGACTATGCGGGAGATTACGAGGATGAGGTTGATCAAAATCAGAACTACGTGCAACCACCAGCACCACAACCACCAGGTCGTCCACATGCAAATAATGGCAATGTTAGGGCTCCCCCTCAGGTACGAGATCATGACCATCTCCCTAAATTGAAATTGAATATTCCACCATCTGAGGGTAGATATGTTCCTGATATATATCTTACTTGGGAGTTAGAAACTGAACAACGATTTACATGTTTACAATATCCTGAGGAGAGACGTGTTCCTGCTGCTGTTTGTGCTTTCACTAGCTTTGCATGTGTTTGGTGGTCTGAACATTGTAGATTATATCCTGTTCCAGCTACTTGGGCTGTTTGGTGGTCTGAACATTGTAGATTATATCCTGTTCCAGCTACTTGGTTGTCGTTGTAAGGGAAGAGGACATTTTGCAAGAGAATGCAAACTCAGCATGTGATGATTGCTACTGAGGATGGTGGGTATGAGTCCGCTAGTGACTATGATGAGGAGACTTTGGTTCTTATTACACATGAAGAACACGATGGAGATGATTATGATCATGAGACGCAATACATGGCTGCTGAAGATGCTGACATGTATGAATGTTTAGTTGCTCAACGTGTTTTGAGTGTGCAGGTTACACAAGCTGAGCAAAATCAGAGGCATAATTTGTTCCATACAAAGGGAGTTGTGAAGGAACGTTCTATTCGCGTCATCATAGATGGAGGGAGCTGCAACAACTTGGCTAGCATGGAGATGGTGGAGAAACTATCTCTCACCACAAGACCACATCCACATCCTTACTACATCCAATGGTTCAACAACAGCGGCAAGGTTAAGGTAACACGTACTGTTCGGGTGCATTTTAGTATCTCTACATATGCTGATTATGTTGATTGTGATGTGGTACCTATGCAAGCATGTTCCTTCTTGGTAGACCATGGCAATTTGATAAAAATTCTTTACACCATGGTAGAAACAATCAATATACTCTTGTTCATAAGGATACAAATATTAGTTTGCTTCCTATGACTCCTGATTCCATTTTGAAAGATGATATTCATAGAGCTAATAAAGCAAAACATGAGAAAAATAAGAGTGAATTCAGATTGTGGCAAAAGAATTTGAGCAACAAATGAAGCCTAATAGTAAACCATCTAGTGTTGCTTCTGAAATTAAATTGAAAAGTGCATGTTTACTTGCCACCAAATCTCATATTGATGAGGTAGTTCTTAGCAAATCTGTTTGCTATGCTTTTGTGTGCAAAGAGGCATTATTTTCATTCGAGGACATGCCTTCCTCTTTGCCCCCTGCAGTCACTAACATTTTGCAAGAGTTCGCTAACGTCTTCCCACAAGACGTGCCACCGGGAGTACCACCTATTCGAGGGATTGAGCATCAAATTGACTTAATTCCCGGTGCATCGCTACCCAACCGTGCACCATACCGTACCAATCCAGATGAGACGAAGGAGATTATGCGTCAAGTACAGGAGCTGCTCGACACAGGTTATATTCGCGAATCCCTTAGTCCTTGTGCTGTTCCTATTATTCTAGTGCCGAAAAAGGATGGTACGTCGCGTATGTGTGTTGATTGTAGAGGCATTAATAATATTACTATTCGTTATCGCCATCCTATTCCTAGGCTAGATGATATGCTTGATGAATTGAGTGGCTCTACAATATTCTCCAAAGTTGATTTGCGTAGTGGATACCATCAAATTCGTATGAAATTGTGAGATGAATGGAAAACTGCTTTTAAAACTAAGTTTGGTTTATATGAGTGGTTAGTCATGCCTTTTGGGTTAACTAATGCACCTAGTACTTTCATGAGATTAATGAACGAAGTTTTACGTGCTTTCATTGGACGATTTGTGGTAGTCAATTTTGATGATATACTGATTTATAGAAAATCTTTGGAAGAACATTTGGAACATTTACGTGCTATTTTTATTGCTCTACGTGATGCACGTTTGTTTGGTAACCTTGGGAAGTGCACCTTTTGCACCGACCGAGTATCTTTTCTTGGCTATGTTGTTACTCCATAGGGAATTGAAGTTGATAAAGCCAAGATTGAAGCTATTGAGAGTTGGCCGCAGCCCAAAACGGTCACACAAGTGAGGAGCTTTCTTGGACTAACTGGTTTCTATAGGCGTTTTGTGCGAGATTTTAGCACCATAGCTGCACCTCTCAATGAGCATAAAAAGAAGGGTGTGCCTTTTGTTTGGAGTACCGCACAGGAAGAAGCCTTCATGATATTGAAAGATAAGTTGACACATGCTCCTTTACTCCAACTTCCAGATTTTAATAAGACTTTTGAGCTTGAATGTGATGCTAGTGGAATTGGATTACGAGGTGTGTTATTACAAGATGGCAAACCTGTTGCATACTTTTCTAAAAAATTGAGTGGGCCTAGTCTGAACTATTCTACTTATGACAAAGAATTATATGCTCTTGTTCGGACCTTAGAAACATGGCAACATTATTTGTGGCCCAAAAATTTTTGTTATACATTCTGATCATGAATCTTTGAAACATATTAAAAGTCAAGCTAAACTGAACCGTAGACATGCTAAATGGGTTGAATTCATTTAGACTTTCCCTTATGTCATTAAACACAAGAAGGGTAAAGAAAATGTTATTGCTGATGCATTGTCTCGTCGTTATACTACTTTCACAACTTGACTTTAAAATATTTGGTTTGGAGACCATCAAAGATCAATATGTGCATGATGCTGAATTTAATGATATATTGCAGAATTGTAAAGAAGGTAGAACATGGAACAAGTTCGTCGTTAATGATGGATTTGTGTTTCGTGCTAACAAGCTATGCATTCTAGCTACCTCCGTTCGTCTTTTGTTGTTGCAGGAGGCGCATGGAGGAGGACTAATGGGACACTTTGGCATGAAGAAGACGGAGGATATACTTGCTACACATTTCTTTTGGCCAAAGATGAGACGGGATGTTGAGCGTTTTGTTGCTCGCTGCACTACATGTCAAAAAGCTAAGTCACGACTCAATCCCCATGGTTTATATATACCTTTGCCTGTACCTAGTGTTCCTTGGGAGGATATATCTATGGACTTTGTTTAGGTTTACCTCGAACAAAGAAGGGGAGGGATAGCATATTTGTTGTCGTGGATAGGTTCTCGAAAATGGCACACTTTATACCATGTCATAAAAGCGATGATGCTGTTAATGTTGCTGATTTGTTCTGTCGTGAAATTATTCGCTTGCATGGTGTGCCAAATACTATTGTTTCAGATCGTGATACTAAATTTCTTACTCACTTTTGGAGATGTTTATGGGCTAAGTTGGGGACTAAACTACTTTTTAGTACTACTTGGCACCCCCAAACTGATGGTCAAACTGAAGTAGTCAATAGAACATTGTCTACTATGCTTAGGGCTGTTTTGAAGAATAATAAGAAAATGTGGGAAGAATGCTTGCCTCATATTTAATTTGCTTATACTCGTTCATTGCATTCTACTACTAAGATGTGCCTTTTGAAATTGTGTATGGTTTCCTACCTCGTGCACCCATTGATTTGTTGCCTCTTCCATCTTCGGAGAAGGTTAATTTTGATGCTAACCAACGTGCTGAATTGATTTTAAAAATGCATGAGTTAACTAAGGAAAACATTGAGCGTATGAATGCTAAATATAAACTTGCTGGAAATAAGGGTAGAAAACATGTTGTCTTTGCACCTGGAGATCTTGTTTGGTTACATTTGCGTAAGGATAGGTTTCCTAATTTGCGCAAATCAAAGCTAATGCCACGTGCTGATGGTCTTTTTAAGGTGTTAGAGAAAATAAATGATAATGCATATAAACTTGAGCTGCCTGCAGATTTTGGTGTTAGTCCCACTTTTAACATTGCAGATTTGAAGCCAT
Source organism: Aegilops tauschii subsp. strangulata (assembly GCF_002575655.3). Taxonomy (NCBI): domain Eukaryota; kingdom Viridiplantae; phylum Streptophyta; class Magnoliopsida; order Poales; family Poaceae; genus Aegilops; species Aegilops tauschii. The sequence goes on along the minus strand of NC_053035.3, from coordinate 162,731,421 downwards.
ATTTGGTTGAGGAAGATGAGCTTCCGTCGAGGACGACTTCATTTCAAGAAGGGGAGGATGATGAGGACATCAATACCATTGTTACACCCACAACCCCTGCTACTATACATACTGGACCAATTACTAGAGCTCGCGCACGCCAATTAAATTAGCAGGTACTTTCGTTTCTTGGTAATGAATCTAATGTTCATGAGAATATGATGCTGCCTAAATTGGATACATTTGTTTTGCTTATAAATGAAGGGCCTAGCTTGGAGAAGGATGAACATTGGAGCAAGAACAAGCATGGAGTTGATGGCATGCGCAAGGGAGACAAGAACAGAGTTTCAAGTGATGATTCCAGGACTTTGAAGCCACCATAATGAGTGCATGAAGGCTTGGACGAAATATACAAGATGACACTTCATAATTTTCATCGAGAGGCTATTCTAGGTGCTGCGTCACCTTAATTTTGGGCCATGCCCATGTAATTTCGAAATACTTCAATATAGGCTGTTTTTAGAGTCCGTATATGTGGGGAAACAACAGTTAGGGTGGGTTTCGGACCCCTCCTCCAAGGGCCACGAAATGCCCCCCCCCTCTTCCTCCATATATACAGCCCCTAGGGCATCGTTTAGACTTTGGGTTTTGTTTAGATTGAAAGTTCACCATAGCTGCAAATTCGCGTACTTTGTTTGTGTTCAACGACCAGACAAAGGCGTCACAGAACCCCACCTTCATTAATAAAGCTTTCCTCTTTTATTCGCAATATTCAGATTGCAATCTTAGTTTCTTGCTTGTTCTTCGTTTGCTCGCAGGAAATAGACCCTCGAGGTTAGGTTGATCGTGCTCCGGCGTGGTCAATAACCCCTCGGAAGTTTGTTTAGAGATTGCTAAGGCACAACGGCTTCGCACGTTCGTACTTGGATCGTCAAAGTCGACTCCCACAGAAAACGATTGCTATCTCATCGAAACATTGGGACACCTTTGCCTCTATTATCAAGTCATCATATGTCGCCGTGGTCGAAGTGAAATACTCAACCATCTCATCGCTGTCACCATGGATGAAGGCCGAAGATGGCACATCATCACTCTTGCCTCCTAAGATGGAAACATCATCCTTGCTCGTCACCAAGTCGCTCGCCTCCAAAGCTTGGTCCTTGAAGGTCTCCATAGTCGTACTCGTCGCCGCGCCATCTTGAAAAAGAGTCGTGGAGGACTCGGCATCATCAATGCCACAAAAAGGGATGGCGGTGAAGTCGTACTTGGGAGCATCGTCTTGGAGCTCATCGGGCTTGGACATCTTGGTGGTACTAGCCTCATGCTCGTCGTCTTTGAGCTTGGTCTTCGAGAAGTATGCTTGGGGTGGAGAAGCCTTGGCCTACATGAGTTCTTGTTCCGCCTTGAGAGCACCAATGTAGTTGTCGTCGAGGGACTTGTAGTTCTCGAGGAAGATAGTCTTGGAGATGTCGTTGTTCAATCCCATCATGAAGTGGAACTTCATTGACATGGGGTCGTCCACGCCGGCTCGTCGCAAGGCATTCTTCATCTCCTTGAAGTACGTGTCGACGGACTTGGATCCTTGGATGGTGTTCTCCAATTGGCGTAGAAGTTGTTCCGTGTAGGTTGGAGGCACAAACTCTCACCGCAAAGCTCTCTTCGTCTTGGGCCAACTCATGTCGTAGCTCTCCGAAGGTGTGTGCAGCCACCATGTTGAGGCGTAGTCGTGGAAGTTTCTTGTGGCGCACTTCACTTGATCTTCGGGAGGAACTTGATGTAGCTTGAGGTAGTCGTCCATTAGGTGCTCCCACTCGAGATACTCCTCGGGTTCTTCAGTCCCATAGAAAGGAATCTCATGGTCGGTGTCGAGGTCGTAGTAGCTCGTGGAAGTTGCGGACTTGAGCTTGGGGAGCTTCTCTTGAGTGTAGTCTTGAGGTGCTTGTTGGCGAAGATGCCGTATGTCCGTAGGCGAAGATGCCTTGAAGTCGCTTGGCGAAGATGTCAAGGGAGATGGTGAAGTCGTTGAGCGGTTGTTGGTGTTGAGCTCTTGACCTTCACGTTCTTGTTGGTGATGGTGTTGATGCCAGTGTAATCTTGCCGAAGATGGTAGCTCGGAAGCATGTGCTCTTGAGCGTCTTCTCGAAGATGAGGAAGATCGCATGTAGGACTTGACGGCTTTGATCTCCTCCATTTGAGCATTCATCTTGGCGTCGTTGGAGTTGTTCGTGGCATCTAACTCGTTGTTGTTGTTGTAGACCGCGGGTGAAATACCTTGCCTATCCATCACAACATTCGAGTAGAGGTGAGTAGTAAATGAGATAAACAATACCAAGTTACCTTTTCCCAAAGTTGAGGATGTATCCCGTTTCACTCAATGTGAGATGAAAGAATAGTGGAATTGGTACCGGACTTGTTCACTCACACCTACAAACTAAAACTTATGGAGTAGCTCGGTGAGGATAGTGGCACAAAAATTTAATGCAAAATGTTAGCAAGAGTCAATAATGTTGAAAGAGATTCACAAATTCGCAAGTGAAACAAGTAGACCAATAGAAAAGAATGGCACTCGGAAACACACACACACAGATAGATAAATGGGGTCGTGCAACCAAGGAATGAGCACAAAATGTGGAGTCCACGGAAAACGCTCGTGTTGCACAACTCAAGAGAGACGCTAGCACGATTGCTCAATAGGCAGATACGACACTTGTGCACAACCTATAAGATGCAAAATGGATAAACTTTCTATCCCAAGTATGCTATATATGTATGGTTCCCGGTGTTTCTCACACAATGATCCAAGATGATCAAGTATGATACCATATGATATATTGTGATGCTATGGCTATTGCTTACAAGCTCTTTGTTCACTCTTTTTCTTTGCTTAAAAGCTTATTTTTTTGTAAGGCCACTTTTGCACAATGCACAAACCAAGATAGCAATTATGTATATGCGGGAACAATCTTGTGACAAAAGTATGATGATACCAATATGATATGGTATGTATGCAATGGAAGGTGTAGATCACTAATGTGCACAAGTAACGTTGCCGGCAATACTCAAATGGCTAGTCTCGATAGGCAAGTGACGCAAAATGGGCTAGGGGTTAACAATTGCAATTGTAAGGGGAATATACAATGGTGTCGTTGAGGTTACCGTCCGTTGCGATGATGAGAGGCGGTGTTGTCGATGTCAACCCGTTCCTAATTAGCCGAAACACCTTAGGAAACGGAAAAACCACAACTCAAAATCTCAAGGACAAAAGTCAAATGGTGGTAGTGGGAATGCGGTGGTGGTTGCGGAAGCTCAAAGGGATTGCGGAAATGCAATGATGGGTTTTGAACTATACACGGTGTCGGAGTTGGAAGCACGGTCCCTAAGTAGCCGAAACACCTTAGGATACACAACTCACAACACAAACAAAATTGGGTTAAGTTGGCGTGGCGGAAATGCATGGTGGGCAAGCCTGTGCGGAAGTTATGGTGGTGGTGGTGGTGGTTGATGAAGATGCAACCGTCCCTATGTAGCTGAAACACCTTAGGAGACTCGAATCACAACTCAAACAACCTCAAATGCTAAGGGGAACAAAATTGGTTAGGTTGCGGAAGGCTATGGTGGTTTTGCGGATGTTATGGTGGAAGCCCTAGGAAAAGATGCCAAAATGCCAAATTTAGATGGATTCAAATGGTGATGGAACCTATCTAGATGGATAGAGGATGTCAATAGCTACTCAACGAGCTAAAGAACGCGAAAATCGGACTCCGGATGTGAAAGTTATGGACAAAACGGTGAAACACGGGAGGCTGAAATCTACAGGGGTCGGACATCCGGGGTTGGGTCCGGATTTCCGGGGGTCAGTGTCCAGAACAGTGCAGATTTGGTGCTCCAGGAGCCGGATGTCCGGCTTGGGGCCCGGATGTCCGGCCAGATGGCTCGGATATCTGGCCCGACGATTCCAGATCTCGTTTGGGGCGGAAATTTTCGAATTGGGGCAAAAATGGATGATTCCAAGGGCAAAAATAGTGAAGAGGGGGGGGGGGGGGATTTCATGGCCCTTGGAGGAGGGGTCCGAAACCCACCCTAACTGTTGTTTCCCCATACATACGGACTCTAAAAACAGCCTATATTGAAGTATTTCGAAATTACATGGGCCTGGCCCAAAAATAAGGTGACGCAGCACCTAGAATAGCCTCTCGATGAAAATTATGAAGTGGCATCTTGTATATTTCGTCGAAGGCTTCATGCACTCATTATGGTGGCTTCAAAGTCCTGAAATCATCACTTGAAACTCTGTTCTTGTCTCCCTTGCACATGCCATCAACTCCATGCTTGTTCTTGCTCCAATGTTCATCCTTCTCCATGCTAGGCCCTTCATTTGTAAGCAAAACAAATGTATCCAATTTAGGCAGCATCATATTCTCATGAACATTAGAATCATTACCAAGAAACGAAAGTACCTGGTAATTTAATTGGCGTGCCCGAGCTCTAGTAATCGGTCCATTATGTATAGTAGCAGGGGTTGTGGGTGTAACAATGGTATTGATGTCCTCATCATCCTCCCCTTCTTGAAATGAAGTCGTCCTCGATGGAAGCTCATCTTCCTCACCCAAATAAGGCTTCAAACCCGCAATGTTAAAAGTGGGACAAACCCCAAAATCTGCAGGCAGCTCAAGTTTATATGCATTATCATTTATTTTCTCTAACACCTTCAAAGGACCATCAGCACGTGGCATTAGCTTTGATTTGCATAAATTAGGAAACCTATCCTTACGCAAATGTAACCAAACAAGATCTCCAGGTGCAAAGACAACATGTTTTCTACCCTTATCTCCAGCAAGTTTATATTTAGCATTCATACGCTCAATGTTTTCCTTACTTAACTCATGCATTTTTAAGATCAATTCAACACGTTGTTTAGCATCAAAATTAACCTTCGCCGAAGATGGAAGAGGCAACAAATCAATGGGTGCACGAGGTAGGAAACCATACACAATTTCAAAAGGGCACATCTTAGTAGTAGAATGCAACGAACGATTATAAGCAAATTCAATATGAGGCAAGCATTCTTCCCACATTTTCTTATTATTCTTCAAAACAGCCCTAAGCATAGTAGACAATGTTCTATTGACTACTTCAGTTTGACCATCAGTTTGGGGGTGACAAGTAGTACTAAAAAGCAATTTAGTCCCCAACTTAGCCCATAAACATCTCCAAAAGTGACTAAGAAATTTAGTATCACGATCTGAAACAATAGTATTTGGCACACCATGCAAGCAAATAATTTCACGAAAGAACAAATCAGCAACATTAACGACATCATCGCTTTTATGACATGGTATAAAGTGTGCCATTTTCGAGAACCTATCCACGACAACAAATATGCTATCCCTCGCCTTCTTTGTTCGAGGTAAACCTAAACAAAGTCCATAGATATATCCTCCCAAGGAACACTAGGTACAGGCAAAGGTATATATAAACCATGGGGATTGAGTCGTGACTTAGCTTTTTGACATGTAGTGTAGCGAGCAACAAAACGCTCAACATCCAGTCTCATCTTTGGCCAAAAGAAATGTGTAGCAAGTATATCCTCCGTCTTCTTCATGCCAAAGTGTCCCATTAGTCCTCCTCCATGCGCCTCCTGCAACAACAAAAGACGAACGGAGCTAGCTGGAATGCATAGCTTGTTAGCACGAAACACAAATCCATCGTTAACGATGAACTTGTTCCATGTTCTACCTTCTTTACAATTCTGCAATATATTTTTAAATTCAGCATCATGCACATATTGATCTTTGATGGTATCCAAACCAAATATTTTAAAGTCAAGTTGTGAAAGCATAGTATAATGACGAGACAATGCATCAGCAATAATATTTTCTTTACCCTTCTTGTGTTTAATGACATAAGGGAAATTCTCAATGAATTCAACCCATTTAGCATGTCTACGGTTCAGTTTAGCTTGACTTTTAATGTGTTTCAAAGATTCATGATCAGAATGTATTATAAATTCTTTGGGCCACAAATAATGTTGCCATGTTTCTAAGGTCCGAACAAGAGCATATAATTCTTTGTCATAAGTAGAATAGTTCAGACTAGGCCCACTCAATTTTTTAGAAAAGTATGCAACAGGTTTGCCATCTTGTAATAACACACCTCCTAATCCAATTCCACTAGCATCACATTCAAGCTCAAAAGTCTTATTAAAATCAGGAAGTTGGAGTAAAGGAGCATGTGTCAACTTATCTTTCCATATCATGAAGGCTTCTTCCTGTGCGGTACCCCAAACAAAAGGCACATCCTTCTTTGTAAGCTCATTGAGAGGTGCAGCTATGGTGCTAAAATCTCGCACAAAACGCCTATAGAAACCAGCGAGTCCAAGAAAACTCCTCACTTGTGTGACCGTTTTGGGCTGCGGCCAACTCTCAATAGCTTCAATCTTGGCTTTATCAACTTCAATTCCCTGTGAACATAGCCAAGAAAAGATACTCGGTCGGTGCAAAAGGTGAACTTTCGGAGGTTACCAAACAAACGTGCATCACGTAGAGCAATAAAAACAGCACGTAAATGTTCCAAATGTTCTTCCAAAGATTTGCTATAAATCAGTATATCATCAAAATAGACTACCACAAATCGTCCAATGAAAGCATGTAAAACTTCGTTCATTAGTCTCATGAAAGTACTAGGTGCATTAGTTAACCCAAAAGGCATGACTAACCACTCATATAAACCAAACTTAGTTTTAAAAGCTGTTTTCCATTCATCTCCCAATTTCATACGAATTTGATGGTATCCACTACGCAAATCAACTTCGGAGAATTTTGTAGAGCCACTCAATTCATCAAGCATATCATCTAGCCTAGGAATAGGATGACGATAATGAATAGTAATATTATTAATGCCTCTACAATCAACACACATACGCGACGTACCATCAATTTTCGGCACTAGAATAATAGGAACAGCACAAGGACTAAGGGATTCGCGAATATAACCTTTGTCGAGCAGCTCCTGTACTTGACGCATAATCTCCTTCATCTCCTCTGGATTGGTACGATATGGTGCACGGTTGGATAGCGATGCACCGGGAATTAAGTCAATTTGATGCTCAATCCCTCGAATAGGTGGTAATCCCGGTGGCACGTCTTGTGGGAAGACGTCAGCGAACTCCTGCAAAATGTTAGTGACTGCAGGGGCAAAGAGGAAGGCACGTCCTCGAATGAAAATAATGCCTCTTTGCAGACAAAAGCATAGCAAACAGATTTGCTAAAAACTAGCTCATCAATATCAGATTTGGTGGCAAGTAAACATGCACTTTTCAATTTAATTTCAGAAGCAACACTAGATGGTTTATTATTAGGCTTCATTTGTTGCTCAAATTCTTTTGCCACAATCTGATTTTCACTCTTATTTTTCCCCTGTTTTGCTTTATTAGCTCTATGGATATCATCTTTCAAAATGGAATTAGGAGTCATAGGAACCAAAGTAGTATTTGTATCCTTATGAACAAGAGTATACTGATTGTTTCTACCATGGTGTACAGAATTTTTATCAAATTGCCATGGTCTACCTAGTAATAAGGAACATTCTTGCATAGGTACCACATCACAATCAACATAATCAGCATATGTAGAGATACTAAAATGCACATGAACAGTACGTGTTACCTTAACCTTGCCGCTGTTGTTGAACCATTGGATGTAGTAAGGATGTGGACGTGGTCTTGTGGTGAGAGATAGCTTCTCCACCATCTCCATGCTAGCCAAGTTGTTGCAGCTCCCTCCATCTATGATGACGCGAATAGAACGTTCCTTCACAACTCCCTTTGTATGGAACAAATTATGCCTCTGATTTTGCTCAGCTTGTGTAACCTGCACACTCAAAACACGTTGAGCAACTAAACATTCATACATGTCAGCATCTTCAGTAGCCATGTATTGCGTCTCATGATTAGAATCATCTCCACCGTGTTCTTCACATGTAATAAGAGCCAAAGTCTCCTCATCATAGTCACTAGCGGACTCATACCCACCATCCTCAGTAGCAATCATCACACGTTGAGATTTGCATTCTCTCGCATAATGACCTCTTCCCTTACAACGACGAAAAATAATATCACTTGTGTGCCCTGTTGATGCCATGGAAGAAGAAGAACTCTGTGCAGGCCCGACATGTGTGCTCTTGGCAGATAGTGGTGGTGGTGCCTGCTTTCTTGTACCACGGTTGGAGGTGGCACCTGATGGAGGGGATGGTGCAGTGGAAGTAGAAGATGCACGTGGTGTCCATGATGAAGGTCGACCTGCAGAAAAGTTAGTTCGCGCCAATGCCTGTCAATCCTGCACTTCACGTTCGGCTTTACAAGCAAGATGGAATAAACGAGTGATATTATTATAATCCTTATACTGTAGAATGGTCTGAATCTCTCTATTTGATCCACCCATAAAACGTGCAAGCATAGCTTCATTATCCTCAACAATACCACATCTAATCATGCCAGTTTGTAATTCCTGATAATATTCCTCTACAGAATTTTTTCCTTGTCTTAAACGCTTCAATTTGAAGTAATTCACGTTGATAATATGGTGGAACCCAACGAGTACGCATATCAGTTTTCAAAGCAGCCCAAGTAGTTGGAATATTATTCGGATATAATCTACGATGTTCAGACCACCACACACAAGTAAAACTAGTGAAAGTACAAAGTGCAGCAGCAACACGTCTCTCCTCGGGATATTCTAAACATGTAAAACGTTGTTCGGTTTCTAACTCCCAAGTAAGATATATATCAGGAACATATCGACCCTCAGATGGTGGAATATTCAATTTCAGACTAGGAAGAAGGTCATGATCTCGTACCTGAGGGAGAGCCCTACCATTGTGATTATTTGCATGTGGACGACCTGGCGGTTGTGGTGCTGGTGGTTGCATGTAGTTCTGATTTTGATCAACCTCATCGTCGTAATCTCCCGCATAATCATCCTCCGCCTCATCAGCAGCAGGAGCCACAGAAGTATCAACAGCAGCACCAACTGATGAGGACATCAATACCATTGTTACACCCACAGCCCATGCGGATATACATACTGGACCAATTACTAGAGCTCGCGCACGCCAATTAAATTATCAGGTACTTTCGTTTCTTGGTAATGATTCTAATGTTGGTGAGAATATGATGCTGCCTAAATTGGATACATTTGTCTTGCTTACAGATGAAGGGCCTGTCATGGATAAGAGGGATGAACATTGGAGCAAGACCAAGCATAGAGATGATGGCATGCGTGAGGGGAACAAGAACAGAGTTACAAGTGATGATTTTTGGACTTTGAAGCAACCATAATGAGTGCATGAAGCCTTGGACGAAATATACAAGATGCCACTTCATAATATTCGTCCATAGGCTATTCTAGGTGCTGCGTCACCTTATTATTGGGCCAGGCCCATGTAATTTCGAAATACATAAGTATAGGCTGTTTTAGAGTCCGTATGTGTGAGGAAACAAGAGATTGGGTTGGTTTCGGACCCCTTCCCCAAGGGCCACGAAATTCCCCCCTCTTCCTCCATATATACAGCCCTTAGGGCACCGTTTAGACTTTGCGTTTTGTTTAGATTAAAAGTTCGCCATAGCTGCAACGTCGTGTACTTCGTTTGTGTTCAACGACCAGACCAAGGCGTCACAGAACCCCACCTTCATTAATGAAGCTTTCCTCTTATATTCGCAATATCCAGATTGCAATCTTAGTTTCTTGCTTGTTCTTCATTTGCTCGCAGGAAACAGGCCCTCGTGGTCAGGTTGATCGTGCTCCGCGTGGTCAATAACCCTCGGAAGTTGGTTTAGCGATTGCTAAGGCGCGACGTCTCGCACGTTCGTAGTCGGATCGTCAAGGTCTACTCCCACAGAAAACGATAGCCACCATCTCATTGAAACATCGGGACACCTTTTGCCTATATCACCAACAGTTTGGCCAGGCTGAAGAAGGACACGACTCGCTCGGCGAAGGGCTGTTTCGCGACGTGGAGGTAGTCGTTGTTGTTGTTGTTGTTGTGGCAGAGGTGCGGCAGGTGCAGCCGGTGGTGGAAGACGCGCAAGCAGTTCATTAAATCTGTTATCGAGCTTTGTTTCGAACGTCTTCTCAAGGCCAGTGATCTTCTCCAAGGCCTCTTCAAAATTGTTCAGCACATCTTGCACCTGTTCAGTCATCATTTGCGGAAACTTATCATGAAGCTCCTTGTTCGTTAAGTTCTCCCAGTCAATCTCATTGGCTTATGATCCTGGCATGGTTAGCAGCAATAGAAACACACAAGAATATGATCCTATAGACTACTAACAAGTGGTGGTGGTGGGTGTCACAAATCCGTCAAGCAAATCTCAAATTCTTACCAGTTCTTACCCAACAGCAGGCGGTGATCGGCAATCGATGTAGTCAAAACTCTCAAAGCTTGGATAGAGCGATTACCAGGGAGAGTCAAACGCACGATGTATATGTATGTGGAGCTGGGAAGGCTTATAATATGGTAGCAAAAAGGGTCAGCAATAATCAATTCAGAGATGCAAAGTTGAATAAACGCTCAACGACGGTACTGTGCTGGTCCTAGGCTAGACCGTACTAGAGACGCGAGCCTAGAACACTAACAAAATCACAGCGCTGCACGTAAACAAGGGAGGAGCACACTCTAATTTTTTTTGCTCTTTTTTTTGCTCCGCAACAATTTTTTCGAAAAAGTCTACAAATGTCCTAAAAAGTGCCTAGCCAGAATTTTCCAGACTTAGTTTTTCTTTAAACTGGAACTATTTTTTTCTGCGGATGGCTTTGAAGTTGGGGAGTCCTACTCTGTCACGACTCGGAGTATCGCGTGATCTGGAAATCGAGAAGGGGGATGTCTATTTATAGTCTAAGCCTTGAAGGGGTAAGTGGAAAGGGATACATGGGCCTCTGGCATGTGGCTGCGCGCAGGCAGGCGCCGGATGTCCGGGCTGGGGGGCCGGATGTCCGGGGCTTCGCGAGGCGCCAGATGTCCGGGGCTCAGGCCGGATGTCCGGGCTGAAGTGGCCAAACTTCGGGTGCGTTCTATCGTCGATGCCGGATTTCCGGGGGAAGGGCCGGATGTCCGGGGCTGGCGCGGGATGTGCGGCCGCTGATGCTGTTGGCCGTCTGTTGGTGCAGCTCCTTGGCGGCTGCACAGGCGCCGGATGTCTGGCCTCTGGCCCAGATGTCCGGCCACTGTAGCTTCAGCAGCTCCGTCTTCTTCCATAGTCGCTTCCAGACTTCCCTCGCGGATGGTGTAGTTGTTCCTTGGTGCTTGCACTCCTCCTCAACATCCGTGAAGCTCCGACAATACCTATGCATGCACACGGGAGAAGTGTCAAGTAGTATACCATCCTCGATGTGGTCAAGTGAACACGTGCAAAGGAGATGTTTCACCTTTGCGTATGTGAAGTAGATGTCGCACGTGTCACTTGCCAAACGAACTCTTGACATGGTGATGTCCATAGGATGCTCCGCATCATAAACATGCACTTTTCAATTTAATTTCAGAAGCAACACTACATGGTTTATTATTAGGCTTCATTTGTTGCTCAAATTCTTTTGCCACAATCTGATTTTCACTCTTATTTTTCTCCTATTTTGCTTAATTAGCTCTATTAATATCATCTTTCAAAATGGAATCAGGAGTCATAGGAAGCAAAGTAATATTTGTATCCTTATGAACAAGAGTATACTGATTGTTCCTACCATGGTGTACAGAATTTTTATCAAATTGCCAAGGTCTACCAAGTAATAAGTAACATGCTTGCATAGGTACCACATCACAATCAACATAATCAGCATATGTAGAGATACTAAAATGCACACGAACAGTACGTGTTACCTTAACCTTGCCGCTGTTGTTGAACCATTGGATGTAGTAAGGATGTGGATGTGGTCTTGTGGTGAGAGATAGCTTCTCCACCATCTCCATGCTAGCCAAGTTGTCGCAGCTCCCTTGTAACGCCCCAAGACCGACGCTCCAGACGCCTTCCAAGTTCTTTGTGATGGTTGTGTGTATTTATTTGTTGGTTGCATTTCATCATGGCATCATCCGCATTGCATCGGCACCTCGTTGCCGTCATTTTTTTAAAGCTTGCATCCGCTCGTAGTTGCCGCTCCTCGCTTCCCTCCGTTGCGTTCGTTGACCCTTTCGAGACCAACCGTATTTTCGGTTCCCTCTTGTCAAACCACCTAAACCCTCCTTGCACAATGCATCGACCCTCTTGCACGCATCCGAAACTCCCCCGAACCTGACTCAGACTGTCGTTACCAGTGGATCCGGATCATCCTCGAACATCTATAAAACATCTCTGTTTTCTCAATTGGACGCTCTAGCCTACTTATTCTCGACCGCCTGATTATGATCGGGCGGACCAAATATCCCCTAACCTAACCCACTCGCTATATATAGTCTAAACCGAGACCAAATCCCTAATTTCTAGGGATCCTCCTAGCCGCCAGCCGCCACCCCTGTCCATTCCCTCCTCCTTCCTCGGGATCCTTCCCGATCCAAAAATCCTCCCTCGTATTCAGCACCAGGCCAACCAGCACCGCTCGTGGATCTCCTCGTGCCCGAGGCCTCATCCCCGCCGACGACCAAGACCAGCAGAAGCTCCTTGCGCGCCCCTGCTCCAGGCCAACCACTGCTCGCAGCCGCCTCCCCTGCCGGCTCCCATGCGTGTACAGCACCAAAGGAGAGGAGCTCCTCGAGGCCTCAATCCAGCGGGCAGGTGCCCGAGCGCTTCCTCACCTCGTCCCCGCGCCGCTCGTCGGGAGAACCAGCAGGCCTCCTGCCTCGCCGGAGGTCGACTACGGCCGCCCAGGCCCGTGCTCCGCTGACCCTTGCCTTGGTCCCCTCCTTCCTCTCGATTTCTCCTCCTCTCTCTCTCAGTCTAGTGCCTCTCCTTGTACAGGAGGAACATGAGCTCCCTTCGCCGCGCCATGGCGCCGTTCCGCCGCTTCATCGCCGCCACGGGACACCGGCGCCCCAACCTGCCTCGTCGCCCCATGCGGATCCGCGTCCCCATGCCTCTCCTTGTAAGGATCTGACGCTTGCCGCAAGTCCACAGCCGCGCCATGGACTCCTCTACTTCGCGCCGCCGCCAGCTCAAACTGCTCGAGCCCCGCGCGACCGTGCGCGTTGACCGCGCTCCTCCTCATCGTGCAACTGGCCAGCCTCCCACGCGCTCATTGGCCGGGCCACGGCCCAGCCACCCGCTGCTAGATCCCCCAGCCGGCCTCCCTCTCCGCCGACCTGGGCCTCAGCCCGTGGTGAGCAGCCCAGTTCCCTTAGTTTCGGCCCGATATGTTTTTTTCCTGCTCGGGACAAATTTGTCTATTATCCAGGGATTTACCTGTTATATAGAAAAACCCTCAAACATCATGCTTATAATAACTCTTTAACAGTGCATCATATGTTAAAACTTTATATATGAAAAATGCTCAGAATTTCATCTAGTTTCATAATATGTTGCTTGCGTCCATGTTTAAAATGTTTAAATTGTTGTTTGATTAAATTTGCTCAAATGCCATGTTAAAATGATTTATTTCATAACTAAATAACCGTAGCTCGGATTTTAATAAATTATATATGTAAATGGGGTAGAAAAATGCATAGATTAACTTGGTGCATTTTATTTTGCTGTTTAACAACATTAAAATTGTTTTTATGGCAGAACAGTACCAAATCTAAAATATGCATATGGGGATTTTCCGGAATTGTTGTCTGTTGTTCCGGCCTCATTTAAATTTGCCTAGATAGGTAGTTTTCATATGCCTCACCTCTTGCCATGTTAATCAACATTTAATATTGTTGGGTACATAAACAAGAGCGAACTAAATAACTTGAATGTGGTGTTTCGTCAATATGCAACTCGTTGCATATTGAGCTCCATTTAATTTGTAGTATTGTTTATGCACTTTGCCATGCCATGCCTCATTAAACCGGACATGCATCATACTTGGTTGTGCATCATGCCATGTGTATGTGATGGTTGTTTACTATGTTGTTTGCTTCTTTCCGGTTTGCTTCTCTCGTTAGCTTCGGTTTCGTTCCGGAGTTGTGAGGATTCGTTCAACTACATCCGTTTGTCTTCTTCATGGACTCGTTCTTCTTCCTAGCGGGATCTCAGGCAAGATGACCATACCCTCAAAATAACTTCTATCTTTGCTTGCTAGTTGTTCGCTCTATTGCTATGCTGCGCTACCTACCACTTGCTATATCATGCCTCCCATATTGCCATGTCAAGCCTCTAACCATCCTTTCCTAGCAAACCGTTGTTTGGCTATGTTACCGCTTTTGCTCAGCCCCTCTTATAGCGTTGCTAGTTGCAGGTGAAGATTAAGTTGGTTCCATGTTGGAACATGGATGTGTTGGGATATCACAATATCTCTTATCTTAATTAATGCATCTATATACTTGGTAAAGGGTGGAAGGCTCGGCCTTATGCCTGGTGTTTTGTTCCACTCTTGCCGCCCTAGTTTCCGTCATACCGGTGTTATGTTCCTTAATTTTGCGTTCCTTACGCGGTTGGGTGATTTATGGGACCCCCTTGACAGTTCGCTTTGAATAAAAACTCCTCCAGCAAGGCCCAACCTTGGTTTTACCATTTGCCTACCTAAGCCTTTTTCCCTTGGGTTCTGCAGACTCAAGGGTCATCTTTATTTTACCCCCCCCCCCCCCCGGGCCAGTGCTCCTTCGAGTGGTGGTCCAAACCGAGCGATGTTCGGTGCCCCCTGGGCAACCAGGGTCTATGTCAACCCGACATCTTGCTCATCCGGTGTGCCCTGAGAACGAGATATGTGTAGCTCCTATCGGGATTTGTCGGCACATTCGGGCGGCTTTGCTGGTCTTGTTTTACCATTGTCGAAATGTCTTGTAAACCGGGATTCCGAGACTGATCGGGTCTTCCTGGGAGAAGGTTTATCCTTCGTTCACTGTGAGAGCTTATAATGGGCTAAGTTGGGACACCCCCTGCAGGGTATTATCTTTCGAAAGCCGTGCCCGCGGTTATGTGGCAGATGGGAATTTGTTAATATCTGATTGTAGAGAACTTGACACTTGACTGTAATTAAAACGCATCAACCGCGTGTGTAGCCGTGATGGTCTCTTTTTGGCGGAGTCCGGGAAGTGAACACGGCTTTTGGGTTATGTTTGACGTAAGTAGGAGTTCAGGATCACTTCTTGATCATTACTAGTTGACGACCGTTCTGTTGCTCCTCTTCTCGCTCTTATTTGCATATGTTAGCCACCATATATGCTTAGTCGCTGCTGCAACCTCACCACCTTGCCCTTTCCTACCCTTAAGCTTCAATAGTCTTGATCTCGCGGGTGTGAGATTGCTGAGTCCTCGTGACTCACAGATAGTTCCAAACAGTTGCAGGTGCCGAGGATACTAGTGCAGGTGATGCAACCGAGCTCAAGTGGGAGTTCAACGAGGACCTTGGTCGTTACTATGTTTCGTTTCCTGATTATCAGTAGTGGAGCCCAGTTGGGACGATCGGGGATCTAGCATTTGGGGTTGTCTTCTTTTCTTTTGGTTCCGTAGTCGGACCTATGTGTGTACTCTGATTGATGTATGATTTATTTATGTATTGTGTGAAGTGGCGATTGTAAGCCAACTCTTTATCCCATTCTTGTTCATTACATGGGATTGTGTGAAGATGACCCTTCTTGCGACAAAACCTACAATGCGGTTATGCCTCTAAGTCGTGCCTCGACACGTGGGAGATATAGCCGCATCGTGGGCGTTACAAGTTGGTAATCAGAGCCATCCCCGACTTAGTAGCCCCCTGCTTGATCGAATCGCTGGCGTTGTTGAGTCTAGAACAAAAATGTTTTGAGTCTTAGGATTATATATATCGGAGAGTAGGATTCTTTTTACTCCTCAGTCCTTTCGTCGCTCTGGTGAGGCCTCCTGACGTAGAAGTTTTGACTCTCCTCTCCTCAAATTTGACAAAAAAAATTTAGGATCACGCGGGTATCTTGGAATCGTTCCGATGGTTTTGTGACGAGAACATTGTTCTTGGTGCCTCCTGACATTTAGGGGTTGTGGTAGTGTCCCGGGGAGTTGAGCTCCGAGGTGTTGTCGTCACAATTTTATCGTTGCAGTTCTGGAATACTTGAGTTTCGCCGACATCAAAAATCTCTTTTATGCAGTTGTTGGTGAGATCACCTCGACGCCACCCAGTACTGGGGCGGGAGTTCGGGAGTATTGCCATAACTCGTATAACAGATGCTTTTCGAAGTTTGAGGTAAATGATTTCCGAAGGTTTCTTGGTTATGTGTTGAAGGATGGATACAGCTAGATCTAGGTATTGTTAGTTTGGGTGAGATATATTGTATCCCCAACACCTGATTGCATAACCAGAAAGTTTCGAGAGTTTATAAGTGGGAATTCAAGTAGCTCCTAGGATATCTTTCCGACAGATGCATGATATGAGATTGGGGTTCGACGTCTAGTGGTCCGCCTTTCCACGGTTGGTTTTACAGTGGTCTCGTAGTGTCTTAAAGAATCCTTGGCTATGCCGACTCGAGGACGCTTCGTATGTCATGTGCACTGCCTTGTACATGATGGTGCTGTACGATCGAGCCCGTGTGGGCCCCACCACGAAAACTTCGGACAAAATCTCTATCATATGTTTGTTCCGGCTTATTCTGCAAGCCAAATCCTTTGTTTTGCTTTATTTGTGGTATTCGAGTTGCTTCAAAGTCAAATGTTGAATCCATACCTTTCCTAAACGGTGTTCTCATATTGCTATGTGAATACTAATCCTTTCGATCATCGAGATTGTCATCCCAATTCTTTCCAACCGGCGTGTTTCTCTTCAAGTGCATCCAGTCATTCCAACATTCGCAAGATCAGTCCTAAGCTTTTTCTCAACGGTGTTCGTTTCATCCGACCCAAGTTGCCTTTGTTTTCCCGCCCTCCCACCCTTTTCTTCAAGGACCCAGATTTCTTAATCAAGTATCCATTTTATTCATGTGAAGTCCCTTCATTCTTTTCCGTCAATGCTCTTACCCGGTGGTTCTCATGAAGATGTTCTTCAAGTTAATTACTCTTCGTTCTTTTTCTTCTCCGGTGGACTCAAGTCAAGCTTTCAGTGTTGATCGTATTCTTGTCCTCGTTTCAAATGCTTTCTCATGCCGGTGTACCTCTTAATCATCCACTTCTCGCCATTCATTTGTTCTGGAGTGCTGAAGATATCTCTGAAGATTCGTGTTTCCACTCCGCATCAATTCTAACTATTTCGAGGTTGTTACCTCATTCAAGCCATTTAATTCAACCGGTGCTATCTCCTTTTCAAGTAATTATTCAAAGGTGTATCTTTTGAGTGGGCCCTAACCCACAGGTCTTTTCCCAGGATCTTACCTGACTCTTCTAATTTTCCTGGAGCTTCAAAAATTCTTTTCAAAGTTTGACGTAAGAGTGAATTATCATCAGTCAAATGCCTTCTCCAAGATTTTTCACATTCTTTTCATCATTGGTTCAATCTTTCTAATTTTCATCCCGGAGTACCTCAACAATTCATGGTGGTTTTTCTCATCGTCATTCTCAACATTTGAAGACCGAAGAAGAGTTTCTCTTAAATCTTGCTCCATTCTCTTCAAGATTCATAGTTCTAGCTTATGCCATCCTCTCATAATTGTTTTCGATTGTGAGAATTCTTTTCACCCATCCGGAGCATTTCAGGAGCCTTTTCAGTTTGATTCTCCGGAGCCCATCATCTCAGAATTATTCATTCTCAGCTTTCAGATCTCATTCTCCAAATCTGACCGGTGCATCATTCAAGTATCCTCTAATCAGTTCATGATCTCTTTGTTCTAATGTATCTAAATTCTGTCAAGTATCTTTATTCGTTTTCTAATTCTTCCCGGTGAATTGCGCCTTTGCTACTTTCATTTCCAATTCTTACGGTGGTTCGTTCAAGAGTTCTCTTTCTTGGCTATCATATTAATTCATTCGTTGTTTCCAAATCCCACCGGTGGTTCCATCAAGACCTTATTCAAGTTTGCGCTATGTCTCTCTTAATCCTTTCTACGAGAATAAGTAGTATGCCAAAATCCATTGCTTGTCGTCAATTTAAATTGGTGAAGTATACGCATAACATAATTCTTGTTCTTGTTTCATCCAAGTGATTAATTTCTTCTTTCCGGAGTTGTTCATCATATCACATTCTCGGTTCGAGTTGCTTCATCTTTATTTTCCGGAGCTCCAAGTTATTTCAATTATATCATTTCAAAGCTTCATCTAATCATTGCAAGGCTTCTCCCGGAGTTCTTTTCAACTTTCCCTTTCGTTTGATCATTCTTTTATTATCGGAGATCTTCATGGAGGATCAACATGGTGGCTCATCAAGGATTCCTTTCATTCTTCAATTGTTCTTCAAGAATTCTCTCGAAGTTATGATCCGCCAAGCTATACTCAAAGATAAACATGGTGTTCTACACATGTTTTGTTTTGAGGAGTTCAAGCATTCTTCATCTTGCATTCTGAAGTGCAATTCGTCCTACCTTATCATTTGAGGTGGTGTTATGTCATTCTTGACAATTTGAGTTCGCGTTTCATGATTCACATGTTGTCAAGAATAAGATATTTTAAATCCACCAATCTCTTCGTTAGATTTATCTTGTGTCATATTTCACCTAAAGCCTTCCCTAAGGAATGTTGCTATTATGGTGCTTATCAATGATACAAGTTTTCTCCTATCCTCTCGGCGAGAGAAGTTTTCATCTCTTCGTTGATCTCAAGCAAGCAATTGTTTCCGTTAGTGGCGGGTTGTCACCTCATAATTTTGAGATGTGTTCCATAAGCCCGCAACAAACTTGTTCTTTTCGTTGTTGGTTTTCCAACAACTCCGTTCAATCCTACTTCGTAAGGATGCTCTTTAAAATTCATTTATGGTAGGAGATGTTGGTTTCATTCTTCGTTCTATTCACTCCAACGGAGATGTTGCCGTTTTATGGATACAATATCGCGGGACAGACCGTGAATACAACTTTCAAGGTAAGATGATCGCACCGACGAGCCATCTTGCACAACTCAGAATGACCTATAATTTTTCGAGTGCATAAATGGAGTGAGGATGAACTGTTATGTACTTTATGATCCAAAAATAATGCTCCCTCTGGTGAAAACGTGAGGGTGGTAGCGAGATGGGCGATAGACCATGTAAACATCAATTCTTCGGTTTCGATGCAACGAAGAGCCTCCCCCTTGTGTCGTGACTGAACCTGTAGTCTTTCTAGTGTGTAATGGAAGGATGGTGCATTGTTCTATATGTTATTGTCCATATTCAGTCCATAGGTGAACTCACGGAAGGGTGGTAGAGGGTGGCAGAGTATACTTCAAGCATAAAATCGTCTGGAACTCAAGTTTACAAGCCGGATCTTGTCTCCGAAATGTTGACGAACCACGTGAGTGGGTTACGGGCGCATACAACTTTTGCTTGTGATTGTATTGGCGGGTCATGGAGATCCAATGGAGTTTTTGTGGCAAAATTGTTCTCGGTTTATGGATCCAACATCGCGGGACAGACCGTGAATACAACTTTCAAGGTAAGTTGATCGCACCGACGAGCCATCTTGCACAACTCGGAATGACCTATAAGTTTTTGGGTGCATAAATGGAGTGAGGATGAATTGTTATGTACTTTATGCTCCAAGAATAATGCATCCGCTGGTGAAAACGTGAGGGTGGTAGCGAGATGGGTGATTGACCATGTAAAGCATCAATTCTTGGGTTTCGATGTGACGAAGGGCCTCCTCCTTGTGTCGTGACTGAACATGTAGTCTTTCTAGTTTTAATGGAAGGATCGTGCATTGTTCTATATGTCATTGTCCATATATCAGTCCGTAGGTGAGCTCACGGAAGGGTGGTAGATGGTGGCAGAGTATACCTCAAGCATAAAATTGTTTAGAACTCAATTTTACAAGCCGGATCTTGCCTCCGAATTGTTGTTGAAGCCTGAGAGTGGGTTACGGGCGCATAAAACTTTTGGTTGTGATAGTATTGGCGGGTCATGGAGCTCCAAAGGAGTTTTTGTGGCAAAATCGTTGCCGTTTTATGGATACAACATCGCGGGACCAACCGTGAATACATCTTTCAAGGTAAGATGATCGCACCGATGAGCCATCTTGCCCAACTTGGAATGACCTATAATTTTTTGTGTGCATAAATGGAGTGAGGATGAACTGTTATGTACTTTATGATCCAAGAAAAATGCATCCGCTGGTGAAAACATGAGGGTGGTACCGAGATGGGTGATAGACCATGTAAAGCATAAATTCTTGGGTTTCGATGCAACGAAGAGCCTCCTCCTTGTGTCGTGACTGAACATGTAGTCTTTCTAGTGTGTAATGGAAGGATGGTGCATTGTTCTATATGTTATTGTCCATATATCAGTCCGTAGGTGAACTCACGGAAGGGTAGTAGAGGGTGGCAGAGTATACTTCAAGCATAAAATCGTCCGGAACTCAATTTTACAAGCCGAATCTTGTGTCTGAAATGTTGATGAACCCCGCATGTGGGTTACGGGCGCATACAACTTTTGGTTGTGATTGTTTTGGCGGGTCATGGAGATCCAATGGAGTTTTGGTGGCAAAATTGTTGCCGGTTTATGGATACAACATCGCGGGACAGACCGTGAATACAACTTTCAAGGTAATTTGATCGCACCGACGAGCCATCTTGCACAACTCGGAATGACCTATAATTTTTCGGGTGCATAAATGGAGTGAGGATGAACTGTTATGTACTTTAAGCTCCAAGAATAATGCATCCGCTGGTGAAAACGTGAGGGTGGTAGCGAGATGGGTGATTGACCATGTAAAGCATCAATTCTTGGGTTTCGATGTGACGAAGAGCCTCCTCCTTGTGTCGTGACTGAACATGTAGTCTTTCTAGTTTTTAATGGAAGGATCGAGCATTGTTCTATATGTTATTGTCCATATATCAGTCCGTGGGTGAGGTCACGGAAGAGTTGTAGAGGGTGGCACAGTATACCTCAAGCATAAAATCGTCTGGAACTCAATTTTACAAGCCGGATCTTGCCTCCGAAATGCTGTCAAAGCCTGAGAGTGGGTTACGGGCGCATAAAACTTTTGGTTGTGATGGTATTGGTGGGTCATGGAGCACCAATGGGGTTTTTGTGGGAAAAATGTTGCCGTTTTATGGATAGAACATCGCGGGACAGACCGTCAATACAACTTTAAAGGTAAGATGATCGCACTGACGAGCCATCTTGCACAACTCGGAATGACCTATAATTTTTCGAGTGCATAAATGGAGTCAGGATGAACTATTATGTACTCTATGATCCAATAATAATGCATTCGCTGGTGAAAACGTGAGTGTGGCAGCGAGATGGGTGATAGACCATCTAAACATCAATTCTTCGCTGTCGATGCAACGAAGAGCCTCCCCCTTGTGTCGTGACTGAACCTGTAGTCTTTCTAGTGTGTAATGGAAGGATGGTGCATTGTTCTATATATTATTGTCCATATATCAGTCCGTAGGTGTGGTCACGGAAGGGTGGTAGAGGGTGGCACAGTATACTTCAAGCATAAAATCGTCCGGAACTCAAGTTTACAAGCCGGATCTTGTGTCCGAAATGTTGACGAACCCAGCGAGTGGGTTACGGGCACATACAACTTTTGGTTGTGATTGTTTTGGCGGGTCATGGAGATCCAATGGATTTTTTGTGGCAAAATTGTTGCCGGTTTATGGATCCAACATCACAGGACGGACCGTGAATACAACTTTCAAGGTAAGTTGATCGTACCGACGAGCCATCTTGCACAACTCGGAATGACCTATAATTTTTCGGGTGCATAAATGGGATGAGGATGAACTGTTATGTACTTTATGATCCAAGAATAATGCATTCGCTGGTGAAAACGTGAGGGTGGTAGCGAGATGGGTGATAGACTATGTAAACATCAATTCTTCGGTTTCGATGCACCGAAGAGCCTCCCCCTTGTGTCGTGACTGAACCTGTAGTATTTCTAGTGTGTAATTGAAGGATGGTGCATTGTTCTATATGTTATTTTCCATATTCAGTCCATAGGTGAACTCACGGAAGGGTGGTAGAGGGTGGCAGAGTATACTTCAAGCATAAAATCGTCCGGAACTCAAGTTTACAAGCCGGATCTTGTGTCCGAAATGTTGACGAACCCCGCGAGTGGGTTACGGGCGCATACAACTTTTGGTTGTGATTGTTTTGGTGGGTCATGGAGATCCAATGGAGTTTTTGTGGAAAAATTGTTGCCGGTTTATGGATCCAGCATCACAGGACGGACCGTGAATACAACTTTCAAGGTAAGTTGATCGCACCGACGAGCCATCTTGCACAAGTCGGAATGACCTATAATTTTTCGGGTGCATAAATGGAGTGAGGATGAACTGTTATGTACTTTATGATCCAAGAATAATGCATTCGCTGGTGAAAACGTGAGGGTGGTAGCGAGATGGGTGATAGACCACGTAAACATCAATTCTTCGGTTTCGATGCAACGAAGAGCCTCCCCCTTGTGTCGTGACTGAACCTGTAGTCTTTCTAGTGTGTAATGGAAGGATGGTGCATTGTTCTATATGTTATTGTCCATATTCAGTCCATAGGTGAACTCACGGAAGGGTGGTAGAGTGTGGCAGAGTATACTTCAAGCATAAAATCGTCCGGAACTCAAGTTTACAAGCCGGATCTTGTGTCCGAAATGTTGACGAACCCCGCGAGTGGGTTACGGGCGCATACAACTTTTGGTTGTGATTGTTTTGGCGGGTCATGGAGATCCAATGGAGTTTTTGTGGCAAAATTGTTGCCGGTTTATGGATCCAACATCGCGGGACAGACCGTGAATACGACTTTCAAGGTAAGTTGATCGCACCGACGAGCCATCTTGCACAACTCGGAATGACCTATAATTTTTTGGTTGCATAAATGGAGTGAGGATGAACTGTTATGTACTTTATGCTCCAAGAATAATGCATCCACTGGTGCAAACGTGAGGGTGGTAGCGAGATGGGTGATTGACCATGTAAAGCATCAATTCTTGGGTTTCGATGTGACGAAGAGCCTCCTCCTTGTGTCGTGACTGAACATGTAGTCTTTCTAGTTTGTAATGGTAGGATGGTGCATTTTTCTATATGTTATTGTCCATATATCAGTCCGTAGGTGAGCTCACGGAAGGGTGGTAGAGGGTGGCAGAGTATACCTCAAGCATAAAATTGTCTAGAACTCAACTTTACAAGCCGGATCTTGCCTCCGAATTGTTGTTGAAGCCTGAGAGTGGGTTACGGGCGCATAAAACTTTTGGTTTTGATAGTATTGGCGGTTCATGGAGCTCCAAAGAAGTTTTTTTGGCAAAATTGTTGCCGTTTTATGGATACAACATCGCGGGACAGACCGTGAATACATCTTTCAAGGTAAGATGATCGCACCGACGAGCCATCTTGCCCAACTCGGAATGACCTATAATTTTTCGAGTGCATAAATGGAGTGAGGATGAACTATTATGTACTTTATGAGCCAAGAATAATGCATCCGCTGGTGAAAACGTGAGGGTTGTACCGAGATGAGTGATAGACCATGTAAAGCATCAATTCTTGGGTTTCGATGCAACGAAGAGCCTCCTCCTTGTGTCGTGACTGAACCTGCAGTCTTTCTAGTGTGTAATGGAAGGATGGTGCATTGTTCTATATGTTATTGTCCATATATCAGTCCGTAGGTGAACTCACGGAAGGGTGGTAGAGTGTGGCAGAGTATACTTCAAGCATAAAATCGTCCGGAACTCAATTTTACAAGCCGAATCTTGTGTCCGAAATGTTGACGAACCCCGCATGTGGGTTATGGGCGCATACAACTTTTGGTTGTGATTGTTTTGGCGGGTCATGGAGATCCAATGGAGTTTTGGTGGCAAAATTGTTGCCGGTTTATGGATACAACATCGCGGGACAGACCGTGAATACAACTTTTGATGTAGGGTAGAACCCTAGATGGCCGATCTTTCACGAAAGGAGCGGATCCCAATGAGGGACACGAAGAACACGAGGGGATAACGAGGGGAAACATGAGAGAAACACGAGAGAAATCACTCAACCAACAAGAATAGATCACACATGCGCTAGATCGATAAGCACAAAGGTGAGATACAAGATCCAAGTCCAACAAAGGACGATACAAAGGTAACCGGTTCTTCTCCGTGAGGAGGTCTTGATGGGGCCACCCAAGAGGGGGTCTTGAATCCACTTGGAAGGATCTTCTCTGATGGAGGCATGTCTCCGAGGAGAAGGTAACCAAGTGGATGAGGAAAGCTCTCACATAAACATGAGCTAATCCTTTGCTGAACCTAATTCGGAGCTAGGGGCGAGTACTTATAGTAAAGGGGTAAGTTGGGGTTACACGGGTCGTTAACCCTTTCACTCCGCACAGGCAGGCCGGTAGTACCGGTCATGGGGGCGGTTGTTCCGCTTGGAGCTCATGTAGGGCGGAAGTACCGGACATGGAGGGCGGTAGTACCGCTGGGAGGTCAGGCGCTGGCTTCTGGAGGTGAACGTCGAAGGGGCCGGCGGTTGTATCGGTTGTCTGGGCGGTAGTACCGGTCTTTTGGTAGTTACCGGTACATCCGGTGCAGTACCGGCCTTGCACCGCGCGATCATAGAAGGTGGACCGGTTGTTTGACGGTAGTCGGCCGGTTGTTTCGCTCGGGCGGTAGTTGGGCGGTTGTTCCGGTCCTTCTCGGCTGGGCACATTGTCTCCATGCTCTTGATGTCCATCTTGCACCATTCCTTCCCCTTGGTTGCTTACATGGTACCTAAGCACACAAAGCATCTCTGTTTGAGGTAGTAGCCATGTCTCAAGTGGGTCAAAGGGGAGTTCAACAAGGAGAGAGTTAACCTCGTTCTCGATGGCTCTCGCATGGGCTCTTGTCATTGGTCCAAGTGGTGTCGTGGGAGATGTAGGTAGGTCCATGGGGATGGCCTTGGGATGCTCCGCATCATCTCCCCCCCCTTGCGAAAGATCCGACCTCGGATCGAGATCTTCAACACCATGGTAGGGCGAGAGATCCTTGACGTTGAAGACGTCGCTCACGTTGTACTTGTCGCGTGGGATGTTGATCTTGTATGCGTTGTTGTTGTAGCGTGCAAGCACCTTGAAGGTTCCATCCGCTCGTGGTAGAAGTTTGGACTTGCGTTCGTTGGGGAAGCGGTCCTTGCGAAGGTGTAGCCACACAAGATCTCCAATGTTGAATATCATGGGTTGCTTGTTGACGTTGAGCTTGGTCGTGAGTCGCTGTACTTGGCGCTCGATGGTGTGCCTTGTGTCTTCATGCATCTTCTTGAGGTGGTTGACTCGGGCACTCGCGTCCATGTTCGTGCGCTCTTGTAGAGGTAGAGGAAGAATGTCCAATGGGGACAACGGGTTGAAACCGTAAACGACCTCGAAAGGGGACTTGCCGGTAGTCGAATGTCTTGCACAGTTGTAGGCGTACTCGGCGATAGGTAGGCACTACTCCCACTCCTTGATGTTCTTCTTTATCAACACGCGTAGTAGAGCGGAGAGTGTACGGTTCGTCACGTCCGTTTGGCCGTCGGTTTGTGGATGGTATGCCGTGGAGAATAGTTGCTTGATTCCGAGCTTGGCGCATAAAGTCTTCCAAAAGTAACTCAAAAACTTGACGTCGCGGTCCGAGACAATTGTCTTTTTCACTCCATGAAGTCGCAAGATTTCCCTACAAAAGAGATTCGCAACATGTGAAGCATTGTCTATCTTGTTGCAAGGTATGAAATGAGCCATTTTGGAGAATCGGTCCACAACAACAAAAACGGAATCCTTGCCATTTCTAGTTCTAGGCAAACCAAGCACAAAATCCATGCTAATATCTTCCCATGGTTGATATGGAATTGGAAGTGGCATGTAAAGGCCATGAGATTGAGCTTTAGACTTAGCTTTGCGACATGTAGAGCATCGATTGGTGAAGCGGTTGACGTCGCGAGACATCTTAGGCCAAAAGTAGTTCTTGGAGAGCATAGCAAGGGTCTTGTCACGTCCAAAATGTCCCATTAGTCCTCCTCCATGAGATTCTTGCAAAAGCAACAAACGAAGAGAAGACTCGGGGATGCAAAGTTTGTTAGCTCTCATAAGATATCCATCTTTGATGTAATAGCGTTCCCAAGATGTATGCGTCAAACATTTGGCATAAGGAATGGCAAAAGTAGGATCATGCTCATACAAGTCTTTTATGTGCTCAAAGCCAATGACATTCAATTCAAGTTGAGTAACAAGCATGCATATACGGGAAAGTGCATCCGCCACGACATTTTCTTTACCTTTAATATACTTGATGACATAAGGAAAAGACTCAATAAATTCACTCCACTTAGCATGACGCTTGTTCAACTTAGTTTGACCCTTAAAATATTTAAGTGCTTCATGATCAATGTGGATGATGAATTCATGAGGGCGAAGGTAATGTTCCCATTCATGCAAAACTCAGACTAAAGCATATAATTCTTTGTCATAGATGGGGTAATTGAGTTGCGCTCCGAAAAGTTTCTCACTAAAATATGCTATGGGGCGCTTCTCTTGCATCAACACACCTCCTATGCCATTACCACTAGCATCGCAATGAATTTCAAAAGGTTTGTCAAAGTTGGGTAATGCAAGCACAGGAGCATGAGTAAGCAAATTCTTAAGCTCATTGAATGCGCTATCTTGAGATTGTCCCAAAACAAATGTTGCATTCTTCTTGCTCAAAGCATCTAAAGGAGACGCAATAGTGCTAAAATCCTTCAGAAATCTACGGTAGAAACCGGCTAAACCAAGGAAACTACACACTTGTTGCAAATTGGTTGGTTGGGGCCAAGTTTTAATAGCATTGATCTTAGATTCATCAACAAAACCCAAGAAAACAAGCTTATCAACACCAAAAAGGCATTTTTCCATATTAGCATAAAGTTGCTCTTTTCGAAGAGTTTGTAGCACGGTGCGAAGGTGGGTGACATGCTCTTTGAGAGATTTCCTAGAAACAAGGATATCATCGAAGTAGACAACAACAAATTCACCAATATAAGGTCGAAGCACATAATGCATAAGATGCATGAAATTATCGGGTGCTTCCGATAAACCCATAGGCATGACTAATCACTCATACAAACCAAACTTTGTTTTGAAAGTGGTTTTCCATTCATCACCCTCTTGTATGTGTATTTGATAGTAACCACTTTTAAGATCAATTTTGGAAAAGATAGTGGCACCGCTAAGTTCATCTAGCATATCGTCAAGGCGTGGAATGGGGTACCTATAGCGAACGGTGATAGCATTGATGGGTCTACAATCGGAACACATGCGAAAGCTACCATCTCTTTTTGGCACAAGAATGACCGGAACGGCACATGGGCTCAAACTTTCACGCACATGTCCATGGTCGATGATATGTTGTACTTGCCTTTGTATTTCTTTTGTTTCTTCGGGGTTGACGCGGTATGGGGCCTTGTTTGGAAGAGGTGCTCCGGGGATGAGGTCGATGCGGTGCTCAATGCCTCGTAGTGGAGGTAGACCTGGAGGTAGCTCGTCGGGGAAAACATCTTGGAATTCCTGCAATAGAGAAGATAACAACGAAGGTAGATTGTGAGAGGTGTTAGTTTTTGGTGCCTCATCCTTGTACAAAAGGACATAGTGTAGGACACTTGATGGGTTCTCACACACTTCTCTCATCTCACATTTGGTGGCAAATAGAACTAAGTTTTTCTTGTCGTTCATCGTCGAGGCACTCAATTTTGGCTTGTGGCGCTCACTCTCTTTTTGGTGGTTCGCTCTCGCACTACTCTCTCCATGATGGGTGGCTTGCTTGTCGGCGAACACTTGGCCTAGAGACATAGGTCGTAGCACAAACTCCTTCCCTTTCATCTTGAAGCTAAATTGGTTTGTGCGCCCGTTGTGGATGACACCTCGGTCAAATTGCCATGGCCGTCCAAGAAGGAGGTGGCAAACGGTCATCGGACGGACATCACACTCCAAAGTGTCTTCGTAGGCTCCGATCTTGAAAGAGACTTGTACCCTATGCTCGACTTGGATGGTGCCGTTGTCGCTTAGCCATTGAACCTTGTAAGGGTGCGGGTGCTTCATCTTGACCAATTGGAGTTTGGAGCATAGTTCATCACATGCTAAGTTACGGCAACTCCCTCCATCGATGATGACCTTGACGGACCTTCCATTGATTCCGGCCTTGGTGTGGAATATATGGCACCTTTGATCTTCATCTTGTTGATGTTGAAGAGTCAAGACCTTGGAGACAACAAGAGCGGGACTTGAATCTTCATCACAAAAGATTTGATCATCTTCATCTTCATTGTTCACTTGTCGGTGCATGGCCACTTGCTCAAGGGCTTCCATTTCTCCTTCACTCATTGAGTCATAGGTTCCGTCATCGTTGAGGATCATGGTGCACTTGTTTGTGCACTCGAAGGACTTGTGGCCTCGGCCGCCGCATGTGAAGCATTTGAAGGAACTTGTCTTGATGGTCTCATCGGTTGGGGTAGATGATGATGAAGTTCTCGGCTTGAAGTTGCTTGTTATAGGAGGACGACTTGAGCTTGTCGAAGTTTTCTTGTAAATTGACTTGTCGCCGTTGCTTGTAGATGGCTTGGTTGAGGAAGAAGGTGGTGGAGTCGTTGACGCTTGATTGTTGGAGAAGCCATAGGACTTGGATGAGTACTTGGCGTACTTGAAGTCATCTTGCACTTGACGTTCCGCTTTGGTAGCTTGATGCACTAGCTCGATGAGGTTCGAGTATGGTTGGAAGCCGGCAATCTTCTGGATAGGATGATTGAGTCCATTCAAGAAACGTGCCATTGTTTGCTCATCATCTTCCGTGACATTGGCTCTTATCATGGCAATCTCCATTTGCTTGTAGTACTCTTCAACGCTCATGGTTCCTTGCCTGAGGAGTTGAAGTTTCTTGAAGAGGTCGTGGTTGTAGTAGTTTGGCACGAATCGTGCTCCCATGACATCCTTCATTTCCGTCCAAGTGGTAATTGGCGGCTCACCTTTGTCCTCTCGGTGCTCAATGACTTGTTCCCACCAAATGAGGACGTAGTCTTGGAATTCAAGGGATGCCACTTCTTCTCTTCTTCGTAGTTGTGCAAGCGGAAGATTTTGTCGACCTTCAATGCCCATGAGATGTACTCTTCGGGATCATTGCTACCGATGAACTTGGGCATGGTGAACTTTAGCTGGCCATATCGTTGCTCTTCATTGTGTTGGGGTCGGGGATGACGACGCCCATGTCGTTGATTATTGACAATCTCATGTTGCTCTTGGCGAGGAGGGTTGTTGACCTCATGTTGCTCTTGGTGAGGAGGGTTGTCGACCTCATGTTGCTCTTGTCTTGGAGGAGGTCCGGTGTCTTCAAGCTCTCGATGGACTTGATGTTCTTGTCGAGCTTGTGGAGGAGCTTGTCGAGCTTGTGGAGGAGCTTGTCAATGCACACGTGCTTGGAAAATCCTCTCTTGAGCTTCATCGTGAAGCGCTTCTTGATGCTCACGAGCTTGTCGGCCTCGGTTGGCTACGGCTCGACTCGAATCTCGAAGGGCACGTTGCACTTCAAGCACTTGAGCTTCACATAGTTGTTGTTCTTGACGTTGTGCCTCGGCGTCTTGTGCATCTTGATGTTGTCGCGCATGCTCCCCTTGTTCTTGTTGTCGTTGGCGTTGCCGTTCTTGTGCTTGCGCGAATGCAGCTTGGGTTTGACGTTGTCGATGCTCTTGAGAGTAGGTGTCGTGTAGAGGATTGCGGTTTGCTTGACGATCTTGACACGCAGCACGACGAAGAGTGTTCGATGTCGGGGTACTTGAGCCGGAGATAGTGTCGTCGGAGAGTCGACTTGAGTGGCTCCTTCTTGAGTAGGACGAAGTGGTAGAAGAGTGGTTGACCAACAAGGCACGAATCTCGTCCATTCTGGCATCATTCTTGTGCTTGTGTTCGTCGAGCTTGTTGTCGAAGAAGTCTCTTGTACGTTGCTCGGAGAGTCGCAAGTCGGTGGCGAGGTTGTCGATGCGGTCGCTCATTGCTTGTTGCTCTTGATGCAAAGCTCGTTGGGCACCAAAGAGGTGGCTCTTGGTGACGTAGGATGACATGTCGTCGTCTTGCTCCAAGAAGAGTGGGATGGTAGAAGTACTTGGCCTATCCATCATTCAAAACAAATATATGTGAGTGGGAGAAAGAGAAGAACCAATACCAAATGTACCTTGACCGATGTTGAAGATGGATCAAAGATCACTCCAATGTGTAACAAGGAAATAACACAATTGGTACCAATTCTTGTCGGTTTCTCACACCTACATAAGTAAAGGCTTATGGTGGAGCTTGGTTAGGATGGTGGCACAAAATTTGATGCAATTGTTAGTGAGCTTCAATAATGTTGGAAAAGATTCACAAATTTGCAAATGCAACAAGTAGACTAATAGCAAGATATGGTACACGAAAACACACACGCAAATAGATAATGATGGGGTCGTGCAACCAAGGAATGAGCCAAAATGTGAAATCCACGAAAATGTTCTTGTTGCACAACACTAGAGAGACGCTAGCACGATTGAACAATAGGCGGATACGAACTTGTGCACAACCTACTAAGCAAAAATGCAACGACTTCTATCCCAAGTATGCTATATGTATGATGTTTCTATGCTTTGATCCAAGATGATCGAGTATGACAATCTTAATGTTGTATGATGCTATGGTTCTTGCTTATAAGCTCTTTGCTTATCTCTTCTTTTTGCTTAAAAGCATGTTTGGCTCTTTGTTGTTTGAGCTCTTTTCTCATGCAATGTTGCACGAACCAAGATAGCAATTGAGTATATGCGTTTTCAACTTTGTGTCACAAGAGATGATACCAAGGTATGAACCAAGATGATATGGTATGTATGTAATGGGGCTATGATCACTAATGTGCACAAGTAACGTTGTCGGCAATACTCAAAGGCTAGTCTCGATGGGCATGTGACGCAAAAGTAAGGCTATGGGGTTATCAATGCAATTGCAAGGAAGTATGATGATATCACGATACCAAGATGATACCAAGGTGATGTAGTCGTTCGTAGTAGTCCTTGGCGAAGATGAGCGGCGGTGATGTCGATGTCAAACCGTTCCTAGTTAGCCGAAACACCCTAGGAAACGGTGAACCACAACTCAAATTCTCTAAACCAAAGTTAAAATGGTGGTATTGAAGTTGGCAATGCGGAAATGAGATTGTTTGCGGAAAGCGGTGGTGTTATGCGGAGGATATGGTGGAGGGCCTAGGCAAAGATGCCCAAAATGAGAAAAGTTTGAAGGTGTAAAATTGTGTTGGAACCCTTCTATGTGGATGGGGGATGTCAATAGCTAATCAACGAGCTATAGAACGCGAAAATCGGACTCCGGATGTGGAAGTTATGGTCAAAACTGTCAATCAGCTGCGGCTGAAACCTGGGAGGGGCGGTAGTACCGGTTGGGAGAGCGGTTGTGCCGCTCCTGGAGCTCAGCGGTAGTACCGCGAGGTGTGGGCGGAAGTACCGCTGGTGTCGGGACAAACTTGTGGCGGAAATGGATGATTTCGAGCTGAAAATTGGAGGGATTTCGTGGATGGAAAGTGGGGAAACTTGGGGAGATGCTAGATCCACTCGAAACCAAGGAAATCCATGGATCAAATCCAACAAAACTTCATCACACCAACAGATCACAAAACAATTTTGGGGCTATTTTTGGTGGGGATTTTCGAATTTAGGACAAAAACAACAAAATCAAGCTAGAAAACGAAGAGGGGAGGCTCCGAAATCGTGATCAACGTGGCTCATGATACCAAGATGATGTAGGGTAGAACCCTAGATGGTCGATCTTTCATGAAAGGAGCGGATCCTAATGAGGAACACGAAGAACACGAGGGGATAACAAGGGTAAACACGAGAGAAATCACTCAACCAACAAGAATAGATCACACATGCGCTAGATCGATAAACACAAAGGTGAGATACAAGATCTAAGTCCAACAAAGGACGATACAAAGGACGATAGAGAGTTAACCTCATTCTCGATGTGATGCGGAGCATCCGACGATCATCCCCATGTACACTAGAGCCTACACCATTGGACCTAAGGTGAACTCGCTCCTTTTCGAATATTCCCTTTCCGCATGCAAGACATGGATGCTACTTCAAGCGCGGACCTTGTTCATACTGAGGTACACCCGAGGAGACCATGGAGAACCCAAGGACCAAGGCCAAGCATGCACTTAAGAAAAGGAAGGAGAAGGAAGAAGAGATAGCTGCTACAGGCCCCGGACATCCGGCCCAGCCCGGACATCCGGCCCGACCCCCGGAAATCCGGCGCCCATCACAGAACGCACCCGAAGCTGAACCCCGTCAGCCCAGACATCCGGCTCTTTCCGAGCCGCCGTACATCCGGCCCCCAGCCCGGACATCCGGACCCCGCCTATCCAGAGAGCTCCGAGACCGGCCACTCCAGCCCGGACATCCACCCCGCTAGCCCAGACATCCGGCACCTCGCGAAGGCCCGGACATCCGGCCCGACGACCGGACATCCGGCCCCTCCCTGCCTGCGTGCAACGCATCTGGGCCACGGCCCATGTACCCCTTCATCCCTTAGACTATATATACTCCTCCACCTCCTCCTAGTTAGGGTTAGCAAAGGATTAGCTCATTTAGAGATAGAGCTTTGCTCATCCATACCGGATCTACTCCACGAGAGAGACCGCGGCCCCTCTACGGAGACGATCCACCTTGGATTCAAGACCTCCTCACGGAGAAGACCCCCATCAAGACCTCCTCACGGAGAAGAACCGGTTACCTTTGTATCGTCCTTTGTTGGATTTGGATCTTGTATCTCACCTTTGTGTTCATAGATCTAGCGCATGTGTGATCTATTCTTGTTGGTTGAGTGATTTCTCTCGTGTTTCCCCTCGTGTTCATCGCATTCTTCGTAAGGATCCGCTCCAATCGTGAAAGATCGGCCACCTAGGGTTCCACCCTACATCATCTTGGTATCATGAGCCACGATGATCATGATTTTGGAGCCTCCTCGTTGTGTTTTCTAGCCTAGTTTTGTTGATTTTGTCCCAAATTCGAAAAATCCCCACCAAAAATAGCCCCCAATTTTTTTTGTGATTTGTTGGTTTGATGATGTTTTGTTGATTTTTGATCCAAGGATTTGCTTTGTTACTAGTGGATCTAGCATTCCCCCAATTTTCCCCACTTTCCATCCACGAAATCTCCGCAATTTTGCCCCCGAAATCATCAATTTCTGCCCCAAAAATCGAGTTCCTCGAGTTCATCCTCGGATTTGGAGCCCGGACATCCGGCCCGTAGCCCAGGACATCTGGCCCCGCACATCCGGCCCGTGCCCCGGACATCCGGCTCCTGGAGCGCATTTTCGCGCACGGTTCTGGACATCAGGTCCCGGAAATCTGGCCAAACCCCCGGATGTCCGGCCCCTGGGATTTCAGCCATCACCGTTTCACCGTTTTGTCCATAACCAATTCATCCGGAGTCCGATTTTCGCGTTCTTTAGCTCGTTGAGTAGCTATTGACATCCTCTATCCCTCTAGATAGGTCCAATCACCATTTGACTCCGTCAATGTTTTGGAACTTTGGCATCTTTGCCTAGGGCTTCCACCATAACTTCCGCATTGCCACCACCAACTTCCGCAACCTAACCCATTTTGATACCCCTTAGCATTAGTGGTTGTTGGAGTTGTGATTTGAGTCTCCTAAGGTGTTTCGGCTACTTAGGGACAGTTACTTCTTCATCAACCACCACCATAACTTACGCATAGGTTTGCCCACCATACACTTCCATCACCCCAACTTAACCCAAGTTCTTTTTTGTTGTGAGTTGTGTCTCCTAAGGTGTTTCGGCTACTTAGGGACCGTGCTTCCAACTCCCACACCGTGTATAATCCACCACCTTACCCTCCACTTCCGCATTGTGTTCTCCAAACCCCATCATTGCATTTCCACAATCCCATTGGGCTTCCGCAAAACCACCACCGCTTTCCACTACCACCGTTTGACTTTTGTCCTTGAGATTTTGAGTTGTGGTTTTTCTGTTTCCTAAGGTGTTTCGGCTACTTAGGGACGAGTCTCCATCATCTTGGTATCTACATCCAGAACACCGCCACTCATCATCGCCTCGGACCGTAACCTCCATATCATCTCGGTATCGTGGTATCCCTCCATTGTATATTCCCTTGCACATTGCATTGATAACCCCTAGCCTATTTTGCGTCACTTCACATCGAGGCTAGCCATTTGAGTATTGCCGGCAACGTTACTTGTGCACATTAGTGATGATTGGTCTACACCTTCCATTACATACATACCATACCATATTTGGTATCATATCATCTCTTGTGTCACAAAGATTGTTTCCGCATATACACAATTGCTATCTTGGTTTGTGCATTGTGCAAAAGTGGCCATACATAAAAAAAAGAATAAACTTTTAAGCAAAAGAGAAAGAGCAAAGAGCTTGTAAGCAAGTGCCATTGCATCATACCACATTGCACATAAGATTGTCATATCCAATCATCTTGGATCATCTTGAGAGAAACACCGGGAGCCATACATACATAGCATACTTGGGATAGAAAGTTTATCCATTTTTCTTATCATAGGTTGTGCACAAGTGTCGTATCCGCCTATTGAGCAATCGTGCTAGCGTCTCTCTTGAGTCGTACAACACGAGCGTTTTCCGTGGACTCCACATTTTGTGCTCATTCCTTGGTTGCACGACCCCATCTATCTATCCGTGTGTGTGTTTCCGTGTGCCATTCATTGCTATTGTCTACTTGTTTCACTTGCGAATTCGTGAATCTCTTTCAACATTATTGACTCTTGCTAACATTTTGCATCAAGTTTTTGTGCCACTATCCTCACCAAGCTCCACCATAAGCCTTACTTGTGTAGGTGTGAGAAACCGACAAGAATTGGTACCAATTGTGCTATTTCCTTGTTACACATTGAGTGATCATTGATCCATTTTCAACATTGGTCAAGGTACATTTGGTATAGTTCTTCTCTTTCTCCCACTCATATTTGCTCGAGTCTTGTGATGGATAGGCAAGGCATTTCATTTCCGGTCTTCGACAACAACGACGGCGTGAACAACTACATCACCAAAGCGTCCATCTTCGGACTACAACGACAAATGCAAGGCGCACAATCTACCTTGCGAGAGCGCCTCGACAACCTCGCCATCGACATACACCACACCGAAGCAAGGAAAAGGGACTACATCGACACCAAGTTGGGTGCGCTAAAGGATCAACTACGAGACATGGTGGCCAACTACAAGTCTTCTTCCCCTTCATCATCCTCAAGGGGGCGGCGAGCAAGTCGATCATCTTCGGAGCGCCAAAACGATGCAAGTGCAAGTCGTCCACGTCCACATCTCCATGGCGACCACCATCACATTCGTGATCCACATCGTCAAGAAGGGCAAGTCACCTCCAAGCATCATGTGCACAACAACGACGAACGACATCTACTACGAGCTCAAGTACGAAAACGACACCATCCTCATGAAGATGCTCCACAAGCGCAAATGCATAAGTCCCAACAAGCTCTACTTCACGCCAAGTCCAATCTTCATGAGCAAAAGAGAAGACCGCGAGACGAGCACCACCAAGACGAAGCTACGGCTACAACAACCACTTCGGCATCTTCGCCAAGTGCTATCAAGGCATCTTCGCCTTTGGACGTATGGCATCTTCGCCTACTTCTTGTGAGTTCGCCTACATACACATCTTCAACAACAAGGCGACCACCTACGAGCGAGGGCGACACTTCCATCTTCGGAAGCCCCTCAAGGAAGATGGCCGAGCATGGGAATTTCCCTTCGGTCATGGAGACGAGCTACGAGGTGCCACATCATATGGGCCTCCAACAACAAGACGGCGACAAGACGGTCGAGCAAGGGCCATCCCCTTCGACCATGGCAACAAGCACGAACCTCTTCAACTACATGAAGATGGCGCCCCAAAAGGTAGAGTATACCTCAAGCATAAAATCGTCTGGTACTCAATTTTACAAGCCAGATCTTGCCTCTGAAATGTTGTCGAAGCCCGAGAGTGGGTTACGGGCGCATAAAACTTTTGGTTGCGATAGTATTGGTGGGTCATGGAGCTCCAATGGACTTTTTGTGGCAAAATTGTTGCCGTTTTATGGATACAACATCGCGGGACAGACCGTGAAAACAAGTTTCAAGGTAAGATGATCGCACCGACGAGCCATCTTGCACAACTCGGAATGACCTATAATTTTTCGAGTGCATAAATGGAGTGAGGATGAACTGTTATGTACTTTATGATCCAACAATAATGCATCTGCTGGTGAAAACATGAGGGTGGTAGGGAGATGGGTGATTGACCATGTAAAGCATCAATTCTTGGGTTTCGATATGACGAAGAGCCTCCTCCTTGTGTCGTGACTGAACATGTAGCCTTTCTAGTTTGTAATGGAAGGATGGTGCATTGTTCTATATATTATTGTCCATATTTCAGTCCGTAGGTGAACTCACGGAAGGTTGGTAGAGGGTGGCAGAGTATACTTCAAGCATAAAATCGCCCGGAACTCAATGTTACAAGCCGGATCTTGTGTCCGAAATGTTGACGAACCCCGCGAGTGGGTTACGGGTGCATACAACTTTTGGTTCTGATTGTTTTGGCAGGTCATGGAGATCCAATGGAGTTTTTGTGGCCAAATTGTTGCCAGTTTATGGATACAACATCGCGGGACAGACTGTGAATACAACTTTCAAGGTAAGTTGATCGCACCGACGAGCCATCTTGCACAACTCGGAATGACCTATAATTTTTCGAGTGCATAAATGGAGTGATGATGAACTGTTATGTACTTTATGATCCAACAATAATGCATCCGCTTGTGAAAACATGAGGGTGGTAGCGAGATGGGTGATTGACCATGCAAAGCATCAATTCTTGGGTTTCGATATGACGAAGAGCCTCCTCCTTGTGTCGTGACTGAACATGTAGCCTTTCTAGTTTGTAATGGAAGGATGGTGCATTGTTCTATATATTATTGTCCATATTTCAGTCCGTAGGTGAACTCACGGAAGGTTGGTAGAGGGTGGCAGAGTATACTTCAAGCATAAAATCGCCCGGAACTCAATGTTACAAGCCGGATCTTGTGTCCGAAATGTTGACGAACCCCGCGAGTGGGTTACGGGTGCATACAACTTTTGGTTCTGATTGTTTTGGCAGGTCATGGAGATCCAATGGAGTTTTTGTGGCCAAATTGTTGCCAGTTTATGGATACAACATCGCGGGACAGACTGTGAATACAACTTTCAAGGTAAGTTGATCGCACCGACGAGCCATCTTGCACAACTCGGAATGACCTATAATTTTTCGAGTGCATAAATGGAGTGATGATGAACTGTTATGTACTTTATGATCCAACAATAATGCATCCGCTTGTGAAAACATGAGGGTGGTAGCGAGATGGGTGATTGACCATGCAAAGCATCAATTCTTGGGTTTCGATATGACGAAGAGCCTCCTCCTTGTGTCGTGACTGAACATGTAGTCTTTCTAGTTTGTAATGGAAGGATGGTGCATTGTTCTATATGTTATTATACATATTTCAGTCCGTAGGTGAACTCACGGAAGGGTGGTAGTGGGTGGCAGAGTATACTTCAAGCATAAAATCATCCGGAACTAGATTTTACAAGCCGGATCCTCTGGCCGAAATGTTGACGAACCCCGCGAGTGGTTTACGGGCGCATACAACTTTTGGTTGTGATTGTTTTGGCGGGTCATGGAGATCCAATGGATTTTTTGTGGCAAAATTGTTGCCGGTTTATGGATACAACATCGTGGGACAGACCGTGAATACAACTTTCAAGGTAAGTTGATCGCACCGACGAGCCATCTTGCACAACTCGGAATGACCTATAATTTTTCGGGTGCATAAATGGAGTGAGGATGAACTGTTATGTACTTTATGCTCCAAGAATAATGCATCCGCTGGTGAAAACGTGAGGGTGGTAGCGAGATGGGTGATTGACTGATAGAGACAAAGGTGTCCCGATTTTCGATGAGATGATAACTATCGATTTGGTGGAGTCGACTTTGACGATACGACTACAAACGTGCACGACGTTGCGCCTTAGCAATCGCTAAACCAACTCCGAGAGGTTATTGACCACGCCGGAGCACAATCAACCTGACCACGAAGGTCTATTCCTGCAAGCAATCGAAGAACTAGTAAGAATATGATAAAGCAATCTGAATATTGCGAATATGGATGAAGTATTGATAAATGGTGGGGATCCGTAAGCGGTCTTGGTCTGGTCGTTGGACACAAACGAAGTAAACGAAGTTGCAATGGCTAACTTTTAACTAAACAAATCCCAATGAAAAAGCTACCAGATGGATCTCCATATATAGGAGGAAGGGGTGGAGGCCAAGGAGGAGGACGGACATCCCAAGGCAGCCTAAAACCAACCCTAGGTCGTACAAAGCTCATGGGCCCAAGTGGAGGTGATGCAACACCTTTGGAGTTGTTGTTTGACTCGGATTCTGCTGCAGCGTCAGATTGTTTCATCCATATCTCAACGCTCCGGATGAATTTAAAGCTGAATCCAATTGGGTTGGAAAGAGGACGAAATCTACTTACCAACAAAAAATAGAGTCACCCAATTCGGAGTCCGTATGAAAAAGTTGTTGGCGTTTTGAGTCAGGTATGTCTGTGCAGTCTGAATCTGAATCCAGAACGTGAGAGACTTGGACTCTATCTTCTCTTGGCCCAAAAGTGACGTGAGAGGACTTTTTGAACAGAACCTAAACTTGTCCTTTTCCCCTATCTTCATATGTGGATTGTGCAAATGTCCCATACACCTGGATAACATAAATAGATTATTGAATAATTTGCACTAGAAATCACCTGACAAATATGCATGTATGCAATTTTTTTGGTCGTATCCAAGGTAGTCATGTCCTCATCATCCTCCCCTTCTTGAAAATAAAGCCGTCCTCGGCGTTGCTTAATCTGAAATGTGGCTAACAAAAGAGACAAGGTGTACATGTTGTATATGTATATGTCATCCATTTTTACTTCCCGTGGATTTTGCACATATGACACATGTATACATGAGTAACTTTCATAGTTAATAAAATATAATGCCAAAATATTATCACAAGAAGTAGAAGGCATGAAAGTATTGCAATTCAGTTTCCACATATAAGTGAAGCTCTTATTCATATGAAAAGATTGACAATATTCATCATTAAACCATCCCAACATTGGTGAGTAAACCTTACTTGCATCAAATTTACATGCTACAACATGCTTAAATAAGCAAACATGCAATAAGTCATTTGACACAGAATCATCACCAAGATTAGAGGTCATATCAAAATGATTAAACATTGGTTGTTTTGCATCAACAGTTAATTCATTGGGTGCACTCAAAATTATTGGTATTTCAGTTGTTTGATCACATGACACATTCATGACAGTAACATGATTCTCTAAAATAGGTGATGCGCTCAAATCAATAGGTAACTCAACACATGATGTATTCAAGTTAACTAGGCATGCATCATTCTCATGTGAAGTTATATCATCAATACCTTTACAGTTACCTTGTCGCAAAGATGTAGCTGATGTAGGTATGAATGATGGCAATGTACCATACTCTTGAGATGATGTCGCGCTCACAATCTGAGGTGTGGCTGCTCTAGTAGGTGCAATGGTGGAGGAACCAAGCGGTGGTGGTGAGCATGAACTAGAATAGTAGTTGTTGTAGTCACCCAATGCTTCGTCCTGTAACTGTCTTTCAAAGGTACAAGCACGAACATACATACCAGTAATGCTACGAGGAATATACTGAAATCATGCCTGAATATCATGGTTCAAACCACCAAAAAATCTATTCATTGTATCATCCTCAGATTCTTCTATGTCACAATGATGCATATAAGATTTGAACTCTTGGTAGTAAGCATGAACAGTGCTGTTGCCTTATTTAAATTTTTCAAATTTGCGAAGCAATTCATGGCGATAGTAAGGGGGGAAAAATTGTTGTCTCATTACATCTTTCAAATCTTTCCATGTTGTGGGTTGGTTATCAATGTTTTTCTTACAATGCACACTCCACCAAACAGAAGCAAAACCAGTAAATGCTCTAGTGGCAGCTCGTACTCGCTCAAGTTCAGAAAAGTCATGGTGACTAAATACTTGTTCTACTTCAAGCTCCCAAGCTAGATAAATAGCAGGATTAAATCTACCCTCAAATGACGGTAAAGAGATAACCTGACCATGCGCTTGTGTGTGTTGTCCTAACTCTTGTGATGGTGATGATGTGTCCGTCGTCCAAGAACTTCTATCTCCGGAACCTGTCATGATTAGTAGAAACAATAAACAAAATTCGAGAATAATGTTCCTATGAACTACTAGGATGTGGTTGTAAAGTGCTCAGAGTAAAGCAAATATCAATATCTTACAAGTTCTTACCATGCGGCGGGTGGTGACAGGCAACCAGCGGTGTCAAATAACTTCGAAGATTGTGTAAAGCGATTGCCAGGGGAACGTACGTATACACGGTGTAGAAATATGTGGAGCTGGGTTGGCTATATATGGTAGCAAAAGATTAGCAATAATCAATTCAAAGATGCAATGTTGAAAAACGCTCAACAACGGTACTGTGCTGGTCCTACGCTAGACCGGACTAGAGACGCGAGCCTAGAACACTAGTGAGGTCACGGCATAGCACAACTAGCATCAATGAAGGATACTAAGTAGCTCTGGACAGCAAGATATAAGTGAAGATCACAACGGCAGTAAAGATAATGATGAAAAACAACTTCCAAGCAGGATATACAACAATTCTCTCTCCAACTTTCCTCTTGAAAAGTTTGAGCCAATTTTTTGATAAATTTTTTCAAAGAATGCTACTAACTCAAGCTTTCCAATGCAAAAAGAATCACTCAATTCCGAGTTGATATGAGGAGTCAAAGAATTCTGAAAGTGGCTTGAAAAACTGGAATAAGCTGTGTCCGCGAACTTCGGAAGGCAAAAAGACCTATTTGGAAGACGATTTTGAGGTGTCAAATATTGAACAAGTCTCTGCAACTATTTAGATGCAGCTCGTCGCTAGCTTTCATTTGAGTACTCGCGGAGCCAAAACGGACTTCGTACGAGAAAGTTATGCCTGTTTTACTGAACAGTGCACAAAACAAATTCCAATCCGAATTCAACTACGAGATTGAGTCTAGATAGATCCGAATTTTGTTTTTTTTCTTCTCTTTTTTTTCCTTACACTTTTTTTCTTTTTCTTTTTCTTTTTTTTCTCTGACTTCTCTTTTTCTCTCTTTTTTTTCTCTGTCTTTTTCTCTCTCTCTCTTTCCAAGACAAACTAGTGAGATGCAGATTGGATCAAGCGAAGATGTGAACGACCTCAACTATGATTGTGACAATGAACTATGGGTAGCACGTGATGGAAATTGATGGATGGTGTGGTGGACAGCGGAAGGGATAACGATGCAGCGGCGATGTGACTAATGTGAACAGAACTCGAAACTCTAAACGAACTAGACCCTAAGACCAGCAACTCGACACGACGATGCAACCGTTAATTCAATAATGCAAACAATGAAAAGAAAATTACAAAGGCTCAGACTGGCTTGGACAAAAGGATGAATAGATCTAACTTTTTTATGGCTTTTTCTTGGACAATAGGTAAGAAAATAAATCTAATCTAGGGGAAACTGGAAATTCTCACCGAGCAACCTGAAAATTGATACCACTTGATAGAGACAAAGGTGTCCCGATGTTTCGATGAGATGATAACTATCGATTTGGTGGAGTCGACTTTGACGATCCGACTACAAACGTGCACGACGTTGCGCCTTAGCAATCGCTAAACCTACTCCGAGAGGTTATTGACCACGCCGGAGCACAATCAACCTGACCATGAAGGTCTATTCCTGCAAGCAATCGAAGAACTAGCGAGAATATGATAAAGCAATCTGAATATTGCGAATATGGATGAAGTATTGATAAATGGTGGGGATCCGTAAGAGGTCTTGGTCTGGTCGTTGGACACAAACGAAGTACAGGAAGTTGCAATGGCTAACTTTTAACTAAACAAATCCCAAGGAAAAAGCTACTAGATGGATCTACTTATATAGGAGCAAGGGGTGGAGGCCAAGGAGGTGGCAGGACGTCCCAAGGCAGCCTAAAACCAACCCTAGGTCATACAAGTCTCATGGGCCCAAGTGGAGGTGATGCAACACCTTTGGACTTGTTGTTTGACTCGGATTCTGCTGCAGCGTCAGATTGTTTCGTCCATATCTCAACGCTCCGGACGAATTTAAAGGTGAATCCAATTGGGTTGGAAAGAGGACGAAATCTACTTTCCAACAAAAAAAGAATCACCCAATTCGGAGTCCGTATGAAAAATTTGTTGGCGTTTTGAGTCAGGTATGTCTGTGCAGTCCGAATCTGAATCTAGAACGTGAGAGACTTCGACTCTATCTTCTCCTGGCCCAAAAGTGACGTGAGAGGACTTTTTGAACAGAACCTAAACTTCTCCTTTTCCCCCATCTTCATATGTGGATCATACAAATGTCCCATACACCTGCAATTAGACAAAACACAAAAGTGTGTGAAGTATTTTTGTTCTGGATAACATAAATAGATCATTGAATAATTTGCACTATAAATCACCTGACAAATATGCATGTATGCAATATTTTTGGTCGTATCCAAGGTAGTCATGTCCTCATCATTGACCATGTAAAGCATCAATTCTTGGGTTTCGATGGGACGAAGAGCCTCCTCCTTGTGTCGTGACTGAACCTGTAGTCTTTCTAGTGTGTAATGGAAGGATGGTGCATTGTTCTATATGTTATTGTCCATATTTCAGTCCGTAGGTGAACTCACGGAAGGTTGGTAGAGGGTTGCACAGCTTCAAGCATAAAATCGTCCGGAACTCAATTTTACAAGCCGGATCTTGTGTCCGAAATGTTGACGAACCCCGCGATTGGGTTACGGGCGCATACAACTTTTGGTTGTGATTGTTTTGGCGGGTCATGGAGATCCAATGGAGTTTTTGTGGCAAAATTGTTGCCAGTTTGACAAAATTGCGGGACAGACCGTGAATACAACTTTCAAGGTAAGTTGATCGCACCGACGAGCCATCTTGCACAACTCGGAATGACCTATAATTTTTGGGGTGCATAAATGGAGTGAGGGTGAACTGTTGTGTACTTTACGCTCCAAGAATAATGCATCCGTTGGTGAAAACGTAAGGTGGTAGCGAGACGGGTGATTGACCATGTAAAGCATCAATTCTTGGGTTTCGATGTGACGAAGAGCCTGCTCCTTGTGTCGTGACTGAACATGTAGTCTTTCTAGTTTGTAATGGAAGGATGGTGCAATGTTCTATATGTTATTGTCCATATATCAGTCCGTAGGTGAGCTCACGGAAGGGTGGTGGAGGGTGGCAGAGTATACCTCAAGCATAATATCGTCTAGAACTCAATTTTAAAAGTCGGATCTTGCCTTCGAAATGTTGTTGAAGCCTAAGAGTGGGTTACGGGCACATAAAACTTTTGGTTGTGATAGTATTGGCGGGTCATGGAGCTCCAATGGAGTTTTTGTGGCAAAATTGTTGCGAGTTTATGGATACAACATTGCGGGACAGACCGTGAATACAACTTTCAAGGTAAGTTGATCGCACCGACGAGCCATCTTGCACAACTCGGAATGACCAATAATTTTTCGGGGGAAATAAATGGAGTGAGGGTGAACTGTTATGTACTTTATGCTCCAAGAATAATGCACCCGCTAGTGAAAACGTGAGGG
Organism: Aegilops tauschii subsp. strangulata; assembly: GCF_002575655.3. NCBI lineage: Eukaryota > Viridiplantae > Streptophyta > Magnoliopsida > Poales > Poaceae > Aegilops > Aegilops tauschii. Next base: position 162,687,536 of record NC_053035.3, on the reverse strand, counting down.
TGGTAGCGAGATGGGTGATTGACCATGTAAAGCATCAATTCTTTGGGTTTCGATGTGACGAAGAGCCTCCTCCTTGTGTCGTGAGTGAACATGTAGTCTTTCTAGTTTGTAATGGAAGGATGGTGCATTGTTCTATATGTTATTGTCCATATATCAGTCTGTAGGTGAACTCACAGAAGGGTGGTAGAGGGAGGCAGAGTATACTTCAAGCATAAAATCGTCCGAAACTCAATTTTACAAGCCGGATCTTGTGTCTGAAATGTTGATGAACCCCGCGAGTGGGTTACGGGCGCATACAACTTTTGGTTGTGATTGCTTTGGCGGATCATGGAGATCCAATGGAGTTTTTGTGGCAAAAATGTTGTCGTTTTATGGATACAACATCGCGGGACAGACCGTGAATGAAACTTTCAAGGTAAGATGATCGCACCGACGAGCCATCTTGCACAACTCGGAATGACCTATAATTTTTTGAGTGCATAAATTGAATTTTTCGATGCAACGAAGAGCCTCCTCCTTGTGTCGTGACTGAACCTACAGTCTTTCTAGTGTGTAGTGGAAGGATGGTGCATTGTTCTATATGTTATTGTCCATATATCAGTCCGTAGGTGAACTAAAGGAAGGGTGGTAGAGGGTGGCAGAGTATACTTCAAGCATAAAATCGTCCGGAACTCAATTTTACAAGCCGGATCTTGTGTCCGAAATGTTGATGAACCCCGCGAGTGGGTTACGGGTGAATACAACTTTTGGTTGTGATTGTTTTGGCGGGTCATGGAGCTCCAATGGAGTTTTTGTGGCAAACTTGTCGTGGGACACACCGTGAATACAACATCGCGGGACACACAGTGAATACAACTTTCAAGGTAAGTTGATCGCACCGACGAGCCATCTTGCACAAGTCGGAACGACCTATAATTTTTCGAGTGCATAAATGGCGTGAGGATGAACTGTTATGTACTTTATGATCCAACAATAATGCATCCGCTGGTGAAAACATGAGGGTGGTAGCGAGATGGGTGATTGACCATGTAAAGCGTCAATTCTTGGGTTTCGATATGATGAAGAGCCTCCTCCTTGTGTCGTGACTAAACATGTAGTCTTTCTAGTTTGTAATGGAAGGATGGTGCATTGTTCTATATCTTATTGTCCATATTTCAATCCGTAGGTGATCTCACCACTACTAGAAAAAGGGCTATAGATGGGATTGACACTAATGGCGCACCAGACAAGACGTGCGCCATTAGTATATACTAATGGCGCACCACCTTTTGATACGCCATTAGAGATGAAACTACTAATGGCGCACCTAGCCCAGAGTGCGCCATTAGTATCAAAAATTGTTTTTTTACTAGTGCGCCTGTCCAAACATACTAATGGCGCATCCAGACACATTGCGCCATTAGTAGTTGAAACTACTAATGGCGCACCTGGCCCAGGGTGCGCCATTAGTATCCAAAAATTTTTTTAACTAGTGCGCCTGTCCAAACATACTAATGGCGCATCCAGAGACAGTGCGCCATTAGTAGTGGAAACTACTAATGGCGCACCTGGACCAGGGTGCGCCATTAGTATTAATTTTTTTTAACTAGTGCGCCTGTCCAAACATACTAATGGCGCATCCTTCCCACGGTGCGCCATTACTAGTTGTAACTAGTAATGGCGCACCAGGCCCAGGGTGCGCCATTAGTATAAAAAGTTTTTTTTTAACTAGTGCGCCTGTCCAAACATACTAATGGCGCACCACGAGGAGGTGCGCCATTAGTAACCTGGATTACTAATGGCGCATCTAGAGTTGGTGCGCCATTAGTAAGTGGGCAGCAACAAGATATTTTGGACAGCCTCTCCTACCCACACTCACTTTCTCCCCACTTCATTCTCTCCACCTCCTCCTTGTCTCGGGTGCCTCCTCTTTTTCACCTCATTTCCACCATAGATTCATTCAATTTAAGTGGTTAAATTACCTTGTTTTGATAGGTAAGTAAGGGGGGAAGCTATATTTATGTTGTTCTCCCTACAACAATGTGCACATGCACTTTTTATGGCCTAGCTAGATCTATGTATGTTCGTGGTGTTGCATATGTTTGTGGTGTTGCATATGTGTTTGTGTTTGTAGGTGTACCGGTATTTGAAATGCGATAGTTGCCAATATTTTGCCGGAATGTTGATTCATTTCCGTTTCGGCGAGAATTTTGGCATTAAGCATTCTTTTTGGTCCTATTTTTAGGGAAAGTCATGCCAAATTTTTTCTTGGTTCTAAAATATCGTTTTGCTCTACCCCGCAGGCGACCATGGTCCGCATGATGACCGAAGGCATCGTGAATAGGTTTTTGAGGTCCGCGAAGGCCGAGATGCTTCAAAAGAACGAGACGGAGATAAGATGTCCGTGTCGAAGATGCAAGCTGAAGAGCCTTATTGCGGACCCGGAATCCTGGTAGGTGCGGGACCACCTGCTCTTGCGTGGTTTCATGGATGGCTATCGGTGGCAAGGTGATGAAGATGACTACGAAGTCGTCCATGGGGGCCGGGCAAGAAATGAGGAAGGGCAGCAAGACAACCACCGCGGCTCGGGCAGGCGAGAAGACGAAGAATCCCCAGGAGATGATCGCGATGGTGATGCTGTACACACTCATGATGTAGAAGATGCAGGACATGATGATGAGGAAGATGCTGGAGCAGACGACGGGCATGATCATGAAGATGATGATGCCGGCGGAGCAGACGACGCTGGACCATCGATGGGCTGGGTGCAGGACCCTCATATTCAAGAGCTGCTTCTCAAGCAGATGGATAACGCAAGAGCTGCCGCCCGAGAGAAAGCCAAGATGGATCAACTTGAGTTAGACGCGGTTACTCCATTGTATGAAGGATGCAGGCCCGAGGATACCCGCTTGAAAGTAACGCTCATGGCTCTGGAGATGAAGGTAAAACACAAAATGACCGACGCATGCTTCGACGAGAACATGTCATTCTGGCACGAACGTCTTCCCAAGGGGAACAAGTGCCCGACCAGTTTGGAGGAGGCGAAGAAAATCATGTGTCCTCTGGATTTACCGCACGTGAAATACCATGTGTGCATGAACAATTGCATCATTTATCAGGACGAGCACGCGGAGTCTACCATATGTCCGGTGTGCGGCGTCACTCGATACAAGAAGAGGAAGAAAGCTCCTCGAAAAGTGGTGTGGTACTTTCCGATCACTCCTCGTCTGCAGCGGTATTTCGCGGACCCTAAGGTAGCAAAGCTCCTGCGTTGGCATGCGGATAGGGAGGAGAAGAAGCGAGAAGATGACGCAAATGATCCGGAGATAGATAAAAAAGACAAGATGCTGAGTCACCCTAAGGATGCGAGCCAGTGGAAAGCGTTGAACTTCGAAGACCTAGAATTTGGGAACGATCCAAGGAACATCGTGCTGGGCGCGAGCACTGATGGAGTCAATCCGTTTGGCAGCCAGAGAAGCACACATAGCACCTGGCCTGTGTTTGTGTGGATGTACAACCTTCCCCCCTGGTTGTGCATGAAGAGGAAGTACATTCACATGAGTATGCTAATCGAAGGACCGAAACAACCAGGGAACGACATCAATCTATATCTGGGGCTGCTGAAAGAGGAGCTAGACACGCTGTGGGAAACGCCAGCCAATACGTGGGATGCCGCAGAGAAAGAATATTTCCCTATGAGAGCCGCGCTGCTCGCGACGGTGCACGACTATCTCGGTTACGGATATCTCGCAGGGCAGGTGGTCCACGGATTTTCTGGATGCGTCAGGTGCATGGATGACACAACGTATCGCCAGCTAGATAGAGATCCCGGGTCTTCGAAAACCGTGTTCATGGGACATCGAAGGTGGCTTCGCAACGATGACCCGTGGAGAAAACGCAAGGATCTATTCGATGGTGAAACCGAACCCCGAGGACGCCCGCGTACGAGGAGCAGCGAGGAAATAGACGAGTTGTTGAAAAATTGGAAAGACTGCCCATTGCCGGGAAAGAAGCAAAAGGCGCCAGAGCCGGGAAAGAAGCGAAAGGCGCCAGAGCCGCTACTGAAGGTATGGAAAACGAGGTCTGTTTTCTGGGACTTGCCGTACTGGAAGATCCACCGTGTGCCTCACAGCCTTGATGTCATGCATATCACGAAGAACGTGTGCGAGAGTCTGCTTGGTACCCTGCTCAACATGCCAGAGAGGACCAAAGATGGGCCGAAAGCAAGGGCAGACTTGATATCAATGGGCATCAGGCAGGAGCTTCACGCTATATATGATGATGATGAGGCGAAGCAGGACACGGAAAGTCGTCGCAAAGGCAAAAAGGCCAAGAAGACCGGAAATGACTACCCTCCCGCGTGACTTACTTTCCCGAGTAAGTCCTCCCCTCAACCGCCCCGTAACATATGAATTCTGAGATTTCGATCGTTTTTCTTTTAACATTCCATGTTTTCTGCAGTGACACACATTGCACGCTCATCCTCCTAAGCCCCAAATATTCCATGGCCACGTATTTCGACCCGGACCGTCAGTCGAACGTAGACTACACAAATGTCAAGAAGGTTCTTGATGATGTTCTCCCCGGCTACGTCAAATCTGGAGGCACCTTCACCAGGCCTATTCGTAAGTACGGCAAGCACGTGTTCTCCCACAACACGACGTTCTGCTGCGTCAAGCAGCCGCCTGGCGGTCAGAAGGGTGCCTACTACGCCATCCATCACATGCGGGCGATCATACGGGACCATCATCAACTACTGCTATCGAGTAGACTCAAAGATTGGGCCGCGAGCGTGTCGGCAATCCAGGACGCGGACATCAGACAAGAATTCTTTCGCATCCAGTCGGAGTTTGCGGAAATCATCCATCAAGATGTCCTTCGTACCTCGGGGCAGTTCTACCTTAGAAATCAACCGTCCAACAATGACATCGACACAATCCTACAAATGCAGGCTGACAACGCCCGTGGTTTCATGACTCCCACGATAGATGGCGGCTTCATCCACGCTTCGGTCCCTTGAGTCGAGTCGAAAGCAGTGATGCTGTGTCTAGTTCTGAAACATCGATTGGCTCATGTTGTAATTAAACTTTAATGAACTTGTAGTATGTCTCTTTGGTTTCGAGAGTCCTTCAACTTAGATGTAATCGATGCTATTAATGTCTTGCTTTTCTCTTCCGATCGTTCTGTTGCATACTTATATATTGCTTATGTATTGTCTGTGAATTGGTACTAACATTTCGTTTGGCTACTGCATAGCGATGCCGTGGTATGTCGTGTACAAGGGTAAGGTTCCCGGAGTCTACGACGACTGGGAGGAGTGTCGGAGACAGGTTCACCGATTCAGCGGTAACAGTTACAAAGGGTACGCCACTAGGGTCGAGGCCGAATCTAGATACGCCCGCTATCTAGCGGGAGAGGGGAGGGAGCGTTGGAGGAACCGGATGAAGACGAGTTTCATCGTGATGATGCTCATCGTGATGACCGCAACACTCTTCTATGTGATGGTAGTTTAGATGATCGATATCGACTTGTAATGTGAAGACAAACTCGCGGTCTCGAGACTTGTAATATAATGTTCTATCTTTGTTCGGTCTTTTCAATTCGGAGACTAATATGATGAATTGTATTCGGAGACTAAAATGATGAATTGTATAATCTTCTATTGTATTCGATGAATCTGTTGTTGATGTGTGCTGTCTATATTTTGTCCAATTATACATTTTGTAACCTGTGCAAAAAACAGAAAACTAAAAAATAAAAAAACCTAATATTCATACTAATGGCGCATCACATCATAGTGCACCATTAGTATGCCAGAGCATACTAATGGCGCATCACTAAACAGTTCGCCATTAGTATGCCGAAGTTACTAATGGCGCATCCCTTTGTTGTGCGCCATTAGTATGCCAAAGCACCTGGGTATAGATGGCACCCTGGGAGGCATACTAATGGCGCACTGTTGTATATACTAATGGCGCATCTGGGGTGCGCCATTAGTATACCAGATACTAATGGCGCACCAGTGGTGCGCCATTAGTAAAATATACTAATGGCGTGCTACTAATGGCGCACCACTAATGCGGCATTAATGGCCAAATTAGGTGCGCCATTAGTAGGCCTTTTCCTAGTAGTGCACGGAAGGGCAGAGTATACTTCAAGCATAAAATCGTCCGGAACACATTTTTACAATCCGGATCTTGTGTCCGAAATGGTGACGAACCCCGTGAGTGGGTTACGGGCACATACAACTTTTGGTTGTGATTGTTTTGGCGGGTCATGGAGATCCAATGGAGTTTTTGTGGCAAAATTGTTGCCGGTTTATGGATACAACATTGCGGGACAGACCGTGAATACAACTTTCAAGGTAAGTTGATCGCACCGACGAGCCATCTTGCACAACTCAGAATGACCTATAATTTTTCGGGTGCATAAATGGAGTGAGGGTGAACTGTTATGTACTTTATGCTCCAAGAATAATGCATCCGCTGGTGAAAATGTGAGGGTGGTAGCGAGATGGGTGATTGACCATGTAAAGCATCAATTCTTGGGTTTCGATGTGACGGAGAGCCTCCTCCTTGTGTCGTGACTGAACATGTAGTCTTTCTAGTTTGTAATGGAAGGATGGTGCATTGTTCTATATGTTATTGTCCATATATCAGTCCGTAGGTGAGCTCACGAAAGGGTGGTAGAGGGTGGCAGAGTATACCTCAAGCATAAAATCGTCTAGAACTCAATTTTAGAAGTCAGATCTTGCCTCCGAAATGTTGTTGAAGCCTGAGAGTGGGTTACGGGCGCATAAAACTTTTGGTTGTGATAGCATTGGCGGGTCATGGAGCTCCAATGTAGTTTTTGTGGCAAAATTGTTGCCAGTTTATGGATACAACATCGCGGGACAGACCGTGAATACAACTTTCAAGGTAAGATGATCGCACCGACGAGCCATCTTGCACAACTCGGAATGACCTATAATTTTTCGAGCACATAAATGGAGTGATAGAGGCAAGGGTGTCCCGTCTTTCGATGAGATGGTGGCTATTGTTTTGCAGGAAGTCGATTTTGATGATCCGACTACGAACGTGCTAGGACGTCGCGCCTTAGCAATCGCTAAACCAACTCCGAGAGGTTATTGACCACGCCGGAGCACGATCAACCTGACCACAAAGGTCTGTTTCCTGCAGGCAAATGAAGAACAAGCAAGAAACTAAGATTGCAATCTGGATATTGCGAATATAAGAGGAAAGCTTTATTGATCAAGGTGAGGTTCTGTGACGCCTTTGTCTGGTCGTTGAACACAAACGAAGTACACGAAGTTGCAGCTATGGCGTACTTTTAATCTAAACAAAACCCAAAGTCCAAACGATGCCCGAGGGCTGTATATATGGAGGAAGAGGGGGGAATTTCGTGGCCCTTGGAGGAGGGGTCCGAAACCCACCCTAACTCTTGTTTCCCCACACATACAGACTCAAAAAACAGCCCATATTGAAGTATTTCGAAATTACATGGGCCTGGCCCAAAAATAAGGTGACGCAGCACCTAGAATACCCTCTAGACGAAAATTATGAAGTGGCATCTTGTATATTTCGTCCAAGGCTTCATGCACTCATTATGGTGTCTTCAAAGTCCTGAAATCATCAGTTGAAACTCTGTTCTTGTATCCCTTGCGCATGCCCTCAACTCCATGCTTGTTCTTGCTCCAATGTTCATCCTTCTCCCAGCTAGGCCCTTCATTTGTAAGCAAAACAAATGTATCCAATTTAGGCAGCATCATATTCTCATGAACATTAGAATCATTACCAAGAAATGGAAGTACGTGGTAATTTAATTGGCGTGCGCGAGCTCTAGTAATCGGTCCAGTATGTATAGTAGCAGGGGTTGTGGGTGTAACAATGGTATTGTTGTCCTCATCATCCTCCCCTTCTTGAAATGAAGTCGTCCTCGACGGAAGCTCATCTTCCTCACCCAAATAAGGTTTCAAATCTGCAATGTTAAAAGTGGGACTAACCCCAAAATCTGCAGGCAGCTCAAGTTTATATGCATTATCATTTATTTTCTCTAAAACCTTAAAAGGACCATCAACACGTGGCATTAGCTTTGATTTGCGCAAATTAGGAAACCTATCCTTACGCAAATGTAACCAAACAAGATCTCCAGGTGCAAAGACAACATGTTTTCTACCCTTATCTCCAGCAAGTTTATATTTAGCATTCATACGCTCAATGTTTTCCTTAGTTAACTTATGCATTTTTAAGATCAATTCAGCACGTTGTTTAGCATCAAAATTAACCTTCTCCGAAGATGGAAGAGGCAACAAATCAATGGGTGCATGAGGTAGGAAACCATACACAATTTCAAAAGGGCACATCTTAGTAGTAGAATGCAACGAACGGTTATAAGCAAATTCAATATGAGGCAAGCATTCTTCCCACATTTTCTTATTATTCTTCAAAACAGCCCTAAGCATAGTAGACAATGTTCTATTGATTACTTCAGTTTGACCATCAGTTACTAAAAAGCAGTTTAGTCCCCATCTTAGCCCATAAACATCTCCAAAAGTGACTAAGAAATTTAGTATCACGATCTGAAACAATAGTATTTGGCACACCATGCAAGCGAATAATTTCACGAAAGAACAAATCAACAACATTAACAACATCATCGCTTTTATGACATGGTATAAAGTGTGCCATTTTCGAGAACCTATCCACGACAACAAATATGCTATCCCTCCCCATCTTTGTTCGAGGTAAACCTAAAACAAAGTCCATAGATATATCCTCCCAAGGAACACTAGGTACAGGCAAAGGCATATATAAACCATGAGGATTGAGTCGTGACTTAGCTTTTTGACATGTAGTGCAACGAGCAACAAAACGCTCAACATCCCGTCTCATCTTTGGCCAAAAGAAATGTGTCACAAGTATATCCTCCGTCTTCTTCACGCCAAAGTGTCCCATTAGTCCTCGTCCATGCGCCTCCTGCAACAACAAAAGACGAACGGAGCTAGCTGGAATGCATAGCTTGTTAGCACGAAACACAAATCCATCGTTAATGATGAACTTGTGCTATGTTCTACCTTCTTTACAATTCTTTAATATATCTCTAAATTCGGCATCATGCACATATTGATCTTTGATGGTCTCCAAACCAAATATTTTAAAGTCAAGTTGTGAAAGCATAGTATAACGACGAGACAATGCATCAGCAATAACATTTTCTTTACCCTTCTTGTGTTTAATGACATAAGGGAAAGTCTCAATGAATTCAGCCCATTTAGCATGTCTACGGTTCAGTTTAGCTTGACTTTTAATGTGTTTCAAAGATTCATGATCAGAATGTATAACAAATTCTTTAGGCCACAAATAATGTTGCCATGTTTCTATGGTCCGAACAAGAGCATATAATTCTTTATCATAAGTAGAATAGTTCAGACTAGGCCCACTTAATTTTTCAGAAAAGTATGCAACAGGTTTGCCATCTTGTAATAACACACCTCCTAATCCAATTCCACTAGCATCACATTCAAGCTCAAAAGTCTTATTAAAATCAGGAAGTTGGAGTAAAGGAGCATGTGTCAACTTATCTTTCAATATCATGAAGGCTTCTTCCTGTGCGGTACCCCAAACAAAAGGCACATCCTTCTTTGTAAGCTCATTGAGAAGTGCAGCTATGGTGCTAAAATCTCGCACAAAACGCCTATAGAAACCAGCGAGTCCAAGAAAACTCCTCACTTGTGTGACCGTTTTGGGCTGCGGCCAACTCTCAATAGCTTCAATCTTGGCTTTATCAACTTCAATTCCCTATGGAGTAACAACATAGCCAAGAAAAGATACTCGGTCGGTGCAAAAGGTGCACTTCCCAAGGTTACCAAACAAAAGTTCATCACGTAGAGCAATAAAATCAGCACGTAAATGCTCCAAATGTTCTTCCAAAGATTTGCTATAAATCAGTATATCATCAAAATAGACTACCACAAATTGTCCAATGAAAGCACGTAAAACTTCGTTCATTAGTCTCATGAAAGTACTAGGTGCATTAGTTAACCCAAAAGGCATGACTAACCACTCATATAAACCAAACTTAATTTTAAAAGCTGTTTTCCATTCATCTCCCAATTTCATACGAATTTGATGGTATCCACTACGCAAATCAACTTTGGAGAATATTGTAGAGCCACTCAATTCATCAAGCATATCATCTAGCCTAGGAATAGGATGACGATAATGAATAGTAATATTATTAATGCCTCTACAATCAACACACATACGCGATGTACCATCCTTTTTCGGCACTAGAATAATAGGAACAACACAATGACTAAGGGATTCGCGAATATAACCTTTGTCGAGCAGCTCATGTACTTGACGCATAATCTCCTTCGTCTCCTCTAGATTGGTACAGTATGGTGCATGGTTGGGTAGCGATGCACCGGGAATTAAGTCAATTTGATGCTCAAGCCCTCGAATAGGTGGTAATCCCGGTGGCACGTCTTGTGGGAAGACGCCAGCGAACTCCTGCAAAATGTTAGTGACTGCAGGGGGCAAAGAGGAAGGCACATCCTTGAATGAAAATAATGCCTCTTTGCACACAAAAGCATAGCAAACAGATTTGCTAAAAACTAGCTCATCAATATCAGATTTGGTGGCAACTAAACATGTACTTTTCAATTTAATTTCACAAGCAACACTAGATGGTTTATTATTAGGCTTCATTTGTTGCTCAAATTCTTTTGCCACAATCTGATTTTCACTCTTATTTTTCTCCTGTTTTGCTTTATTAGCTCTATGAATATCATCTTTCAAAATGGAATCAGGAGTCAAAGGAAGCAAAGTAATATTTGTATCCTTATGAACAAGAGTATACTGATTGTTTCTACCATGGTGTATAGAATTTTTATCAAATTGCCATGGTCTACCAAGTAATAAGGAACATGCTTGCATAGGTACCACATCACAATCAACATAATCAGCATATGTAGAGATACTAAAATGCACCCGAACAGTACGTGTTACCTTAACCTTGCCGCTGTTGTTGAACCATTGGATGTAGTAAGGATGTGGATGTGGTCTTGTGGTGAGAGATAACTTCTCCACCATCTCCATGCTAGCCAAGTTGTTGCAACTCCCTCCATCTATGATGATGCGAATAGAACGTTCCTTCACAACTCCCTTTGTATGGAACAAATTATGCCTCTGATTTTGCTTAGCTTGTGTAACCTGCACACTCAAAACACGTTGAGCAACTAAACATTCATACCTGTCAGCATCTTCAGCAGCCATGTATTGCGTCTCATGATCAGAATCATCTCCACCATGTTCATCATTGTAACATCCCAAATCTCCCATTTGGAATGTTTTACAATTATAGCTAAGCATCTATGCATATTGCTTGAATTGAGTGACATTTGAATTATTTCAGAGGCTTTTGAGTTTGTTGGAATTTGGATTCAAATTGGCAGTTGAATTTATTTCAAACAATGCCTGACAAATACTTGAGGAAAAGTATGAGAGGAGGAAACATGACACTCCAAAAATGTCAGAAGAAAAATATTGCCAAAAAGTTTGAATTCAAATTTGATTTTTATTTGGGATTTCCAGAAAATGTTTTTCGTAGTTTGAGTTTTGCCCTTGGAAAAATGTTCACGTTGTAGGATTTATTTTTCTGATTTTATTGATATATATATATGTCCTATATAAAAATACTATAGGTTTTTCTATATTTAGTTTTATCTCTCTGTGGTAATTCAAAAAAAATAGGAAAAAGACCCAGGCGCAAGCCAGGCCAACCGGCCCAGCCGACGCCCGAGCCCCGGCCCACCAACGCGCCAGCCAGCCAGCCCCAGCGCCCCGCGCCCGATTCCTCTCCCCCTCGGTCGTCCGTTCGCTCCCCTCTCTCGATCCCTCACTGACCCGCGGGGCCCGCCCTCTCTCTTTCCCCTCGCCCACGTCTCGCCGCGCTAGAGCGCGACCGCCGCCCGTCACCGCGATCTTCTCTGGATCGCAATCCTGCGTCGCCCCTCGCCCAAGACTACGCCCTATAAAAGGCCAAGCCCCTCCTCTCTCGAACCCCTTAAACCCCACTCCCGAAACCCACCAGAGCCGTTGCCCTCTCCGTTCGCATCTCGCAGCCGCCGCTTCTACCGCGGTGAGCATTCCCCTTGCTTCCATGCTACTCCACCGCACCGCCACTTCATCGCGCACCCCCCCTGACATCCTCTCGTCGCCCAGGAACCACCGAAGCCGTCGCCTCCGAGCTCGATCGCCGCCCGCCGGAGCAGGAGCTCACCCGAGCACGTCTCCATCGCCTCCGTCGTCTCCGAGCTCCAGCGACCCCGCCCCCGACTTCCCCAAGCTCCGCCGCATCTGCCCGACGTTTTCGCCACCTTCGCCGATCGTCGGAGACCCAGCCCCACTCAACGCAGACCTCCGCCACCCTCTGTCGTCGTTGACCACCGCCGCAGTAAGCCGCCTCCTCCCCTCCACCGTTCGATCTGCAATCTACGGAGTAGATTAGAAGTAGTGAAGGGTTAGGTTTATTTTTAGTAGTTCGGTTTTTCTCCGGTTTAGTTTACAGTTTATTTGATTAGATTGAATCGGTCGGTTTAGTTATTAGCCGCGCAGGTTTTTGTTAATTTCCGCGCTGTTTAGTTTCAAATCGCACACCCCATCAACCCAGTAGCGCCCGTTATTTTTTTTAGTTTTTATTTTCGTTTCTGTTATACAGAATAGTTCCAATTTTGTAAAATATTCATCTTTTAGTTGGGTTATTAATTTTAGTTTATTTTTTTGTTAGTTTGAAAATTTGTTATAGTTTCTGTAGAAAATAGATTCGGCCATGTTTTAGTTTTATCAAATTGTTTATATTAGTTTTAGTCAGATTAGTTTTTCTGCCATAAATTGAGTTAGGATTATTATTTTTTAGTGATTCTTTTTGCTAATGCTTAGTTTTGACCATGCCTAGCAGGAGGAACTTGTTTGGGTATTTTAGTCTTTATAAAAAAGTAGTTTTAGTCGAAATCAAGTTTTTCTTGTTTATTTAGCTAGCTACTGTTTTCCTACTGTTCTAGTTAGTAAATTATTTTATTTTTATTATGTTAGAGTTTATTTTAGATTAGTTTCTGTAGCTACAGAGAATGAACTTTATTGACAGTAGAATAATTTTTTTATTTTATTTTCTTTGCTAGGATTGTTTTAGGCATAATAGGAGTTCTATAATAGTTTTTGATGTGATTCTTTTTGCTCCTAGTTTGTATGTTGTTTTCCCTTCTGTTAATTAGCAAAACCAATGCTTAGGTTCTATTAAGAAAAGTTTTAGTTGTGTAAAACTATTTCTTAGTTGTTGATTGATATGATGAAAACCATGATTTGCTTTCTCTGAGTTTTTTTCTTTGGTTTTGGTTTGAGTGCTTGGGTGTTTTACTTCAACTTGCTGTTATGTTATATTGTGCTATACTTATTTGTGCTATTTTTTGACTCGGTAGAATTTCCGGAGTGCGAAGCCTGCTATTATGAGTCGCTAGCTTTCGAAGACCGTCAACCAGGCAAGTCATTTGATCATGTTTTTACAATACCTATGATTTTCTTGCATTAGAGTTATACCTCCCCACCATGCATGCAGTAGGAGAATTTTGTTAAGTTATGTTCTTGAGTAGTATCATGAGGTAGGATGTACCCTTCTCCCTTGTTACCGATGCCCGGGATGATGTAGTTGATTGCTATGCTTTAGTAGACGGGGTTGGTTGAGTGATTCATAAGGGAGATGCGAGAGTCAAGATGATGACAACCCCATGACGTCAAGATCAAGATGGACTTCAAAATTCACTACTGGGTGGAGGAAGGTTGACGGGCACCCTGGAGAAACCAGCGGATGGACGGGATGCATGGAGAAGCGCCATGACATCTTGCGAAAAGCTTCACCCAGCCACGAAGAGACAGATGGATACACCTTAACCGGAAGCTTACCTGTGCAGCCGCAAGCCATTATGGGCTCTGGCGGGGTTGACCCTAGTCGTGACCCTGGCCGGACGGTGCTACGACATGTACAAGAACGGTAGGATTGGATGGGCACCGGCAGTGGCCCAGAGAAACTCTACGGAAGACCCTGTTTCATTCGTCCCGTCTTCAAACACCAGGCAGTGCGAGGACATAAAGGAGGGAACGATTCTTGCGGGTAAAGTGCACAAGACTCTGCAGAGTAACAACCTAATCGATTAGCCGTGTCCCCGGTTACGGACAAATGAGCCTCTGGGATTGGAGTATTTCGAAAATCTCAACACCGAACTTAATAAGTTAATTGAGGGGTTATTTAATATTTGGGAATGAGACATTGGTTGGCGGAACCATCTCAATAACTACCAACATTTTGTAGTAATTGCAAACAAGTCCTTGTTGTAGGGAAAAACCGGCTATTTTGCGAAACAATGAAACTTAGAGCCCCACAGCCAAATTGCATATAGTATTAGTAATTTTATTGTTGTTCTCCCTTCATGACTTGCCGGCATATTTAAAATGCTGACCTACACGGCTGCAACGTCTTATGTTGCAGAGGAATTTTCCGACCAGGAGTGAGGCTACGATCCACGCTTGGCGATTGCCCTATGGAGTCGGATGGACTCGCTATTCGTCTACGCTTTCGCAGCTTTATTTAGTTTATTTCTCATGAGTTGGCCTTCGGCCGAATTTATTATGATGTAATAAAGACTCGATATGAGAATCGTGTAATAAATTCAGGTGTGATTGAACATTGAATCTTTGCATCAATGTACTGTGTGTGCCAGCATGATCTTGGGATGGTACAGCTACACAGAGACTTGACCGATTTTCTGTCGGGTCGCTAAAGAGATGGTATTCAGAGCACACGCTGACCGTAGGACGTAACCCCTAGGATCGGAAAGCCATAGGAATGGAGATATCATCCGTACCGTAGAGGACGACTCCATTCTTTCATATGTCCAAGACTTGGAGAGTCTCATCAGGAACCGGGAAATCCAGACGCGCCGAAACTCGAAGGTACACAGGAGGCTGTTGTTCCGTGAACTGGAACTTGAGGAGAAAGCACGCGCGGACTTCCTTGAACATGAAGAAGAAGTCAAAGATTTTATGGATATAATCGAGGACCGGGATAAATATATTGCCACACTGGAGGAGAAGATGGACCTGGGAGAAGACCTTTTTCCGAGTGGAGATGATGGACCCCTCGTGAGCAATGACCAGGATTATGAAGAGAGCTCCACCGAAGGAAGCCGCAAGAGGAGACGCCGCACCAGAGGACGCCGCACCGGAGGACGCAAGAATAATTGATGAAGACATTTAGTCGACCGCCATATTATTTTTTTCGCCTATTTGTTAGGCCGTTATTTTCGATTAGTCACGAGATTTTGTAATCCAAGATGGAACCTTGTTTGAGATGAATGAATAAATGATTGGTGTGATTATGATTGTGCATTCATATGGGTAGTGCTATTTTCTCATTAGACCCTTGTTCTATTCTAATTTCTCATCCACTCCAAAACACCAGATGCCTCCGAGACGTGACCCCGGTTTAAACTTTTCGTCGGAGGTCACCCAGCTGATCCAGCAGTAGAATGCCCTGATGCAGATGCTCATCCAGAACAAGAACAACAACAACAACAACAACAACAATCCACTGCCACCACCCCCTGTTGACAACTTGACCCGCTTCCTAAGGCTGAATCCGCCAGTGTTCTCTAGCAGCACTGAGCCGATTGTGGCCGATGATTGGCTCCGCAAGGTCAGAAGGGAGTTAGCCACTGCTGGGTGCACAGATGCAGAGAAGGTGCGCTTTGCCGCACATCATCTTGATGGACCTGCAGCCTCTTGGTGGGAGAACTACACCGCCACTTATCCGGTCGCCACCATGACATGGGATCAGTTCCAGCAGGCTTTCCGCACCGCTCATGTCTCCGCTGGAGCCATGAGTCTGAAGAAGCGTGAGTTCCGCAACTTACGCCAGGGGAACCGTACTGTGGGGCAGTACGTGGATGAGTTCAGTAAATTATCTCGCTATGCCCCAGATGATGTGGCCACAGATGCCGCAAAGCAAGAGAAGTTTCTCGAGGGACTCAATGATGAGCTAGGAATGCAGCTAATGGTGGCTACCTTCAACAACTACCAGGAGTTGGTAGACAAGGCCACCATACTTGAAGGCAAGCAACAGCAGATTGATAGCCGCAAGCGGAAATATGGCCAGGGAAAGTACAACTCCAGAGCTCAGCAGAAGCCCCGCTATACCCCATACTCGGGAGGACATACCCATCACACCCATGGAGGACATAATCATGGAGGACATAACCATGGAGGGAATGGGAACAATCGCAACCATGACAACAACTCCATGTCAGGCAATCGAGGCAATGGCAACCAGCACTGTCCTGCTCCGGCTCAGAAGGATCTGAGTCATATCACCTGTTTCAAGTGCAAGAAGATAGGAATTGTCCGGAGGCCAAGCAGAGGAATGGAAACGGCAACGGAAATGGAAGCTCAGCAAAGAAGCCCAACCCTTTTCCTCGTGCTCAGGTGAATCACCTTGACGTGGAGGACGTCTATGATCAGCCAGACACTGTGGTTGGTAAATTTTTATTAAATTCACATCCAGTATTGGTACTCTTTGATTCCGGTGCAACACATTCATTCATATCAAGGGTAGTTGTGGAAAAGTACAGGTTTCCCACTAGAAACCTTAGAACCCCTCTTCAGGTCACTTCCCCAAGAGGAGAGATCACAGCAGGCTTAGGCTGTCATTCGACCCTCAGCATCGGAAACCATGATTTTCCCGCAGACCTCATAGTATTGGAATCCTAGAGTTTGGATTTAATTCTAGGCATGGATTGGTTGACCAAGTTTGAAGGAAACATCGACTGTGCCCGCAAGACGATTTTGCTCACCACCCCGGAGCAGAAGAGGATCAAGTATGTATCCAGATGCACACCGATGAAGAATCGGCTGAATTCCCTCACGGGAGTTGTTCAGGAGGAAGTGCCCGTAGTGCAAGATTTTCCCGATGTGTTTCCAGCGGAATTACCAGGAATGCCACCAGACAGAGACATTGAGTTTTTGATTGAGTTATTGCCCGGCACAGCCCCAATATCCAAGAGACCCTATCGGATGCCCCCGGATGATTTGGAAGAGATCAAGAAGCAAATTAAGGAGCTATTGGAGAAAGGATATATTCGCCCAAGCTCGTCACCTTGGGGAGCCCCAGTTCTTTTGATAGAGAAGAAGGATGGAACCCTGAGAATGGTTGTGGATTATCGTTGATTGGACGATGTGACCATCAAGAACAAGTACCCTCTGCCGATGATTAACGATTTATTTGATCAACTAGTTGGAGCCAAGGTATTCTCCAAGATCGATCTTCGATTAGGGTATCATCAGCTGAAGATTCGTGAACAGGATATACCCAAAATAGCTTTCACCACCAGTTATGGTTTATATGAGTATACCGTCATGTCATTGAGATTGACTAATGCCCCTGCGTATTTCATGAGCATGATGAACAAGGTATTTATGGAATATCTGGACAAGTTTGTCGTGGTGTTCATCGATGACATATTGGTTTTCTCCAAGAGCGAGGAAGAGCATAAGGAACATCTGCGTCTAGTTCTGGAGAAACTCCGGGAACATCAGTTATATGCCAAGTTCAGCAAATGTGAATTTTGGCTGAAGGAAGTCGTATTCCTCGGACATGTTATTTCAGGAGAAGGAATAGCAGTCGACCCCACCAAGGTCGAATCGGTAACCAACTGGCAGTCCCCCACCTCAGTCAAGGAGATCCGTAGTTTTCTCGGACTCGCAGGATATTATCAAAGGTTTATTGAGAATTTCTCCAAGATTGCCAAGCCCATGACTGAGCTATTGAAGAAGGAAGCCAAGTACATTTGGACCGAGGATTGTGAAGCCAGTTTTCAGGAGCGGAAGAAACGTTTGGTTACCGCCCGAGTGCTAATTTTGCCGGACATACACAAGGATTACCAGGTATATTGTGATGCTTCTCGTCAAGGACTCGGAGGAGTGCTCATGCAGGAAGGAAAAGTTGTAGCTTATACCTCCAGACAGCTACAACCTCACGAGATGAATTATGCCACACACGATTTGGAGTTAGCAGCCGTAGTGCACGCACTCAAGACCTGGAGATATTTCCTTGTCAGAAATAGTTGTGATGTTTGCACGGATCATAAGAGCCTGAAGTATATTTTCACGCAGAAGGAATTGAACCTTAGGAAGAGGAGATGGCTTGAATTGATCAAGGACTATGACATGAGATTGCATTATCACCCAGGGAAGGCAAATGTTGTAGCAGATGCCTTGAGCCGTAAAAGTTATGTGAACACCCTCATGGCTGGAGGATTACCTCAGGAATTAGCAGACGATCTCAGAGAGCTCCAACTGGAGATAGTACCGAGAGGATTTGTCGCCTCCTTTAATATACAGTCCACTCTGACCGAAAGAATCCGTGAAGCCCAAAAGACAGACAAGGGAATTGCAGAGATAAAGGAAAAGATAAGTAACGGAAAGGCTAAAGGTTTTCGTGAAGATGAGAACGGAACTTTATGGTTTGAGGATCGCATCTATGTGCCTAATGACCCAGAGGTCAGGAAGTTAATTCTTCAGGAGGCCCATGATTCACCGTACTCGATTCACCCAGGCAACACCAAGATGTATCTAGATTTGAAGGAAAGTTTCTGGTGGACAGGTATGAAGAAGGATATTGCCGAGTACGTAGTAGTATGCGATGTTTGTCAGCGAGTAAAGGCGGAACATCAGAAGCCGGCAGGGTTACTTCAACCTTTGCCAATACCCGAGTGGAAATGGGAAAACTTGGAATGGATTTTATCACAGGATTACTGAGGACCCGTTCAGGTTATGATTCTATCTGGGTAGTGGTTGATCGCTTGACCAAGGTAGCTCATTTCATTCCCGTGAAGACCACATATACCAGCGCTAAGTTAGCCCAGATATACATGACCAGGATCGTATGTCCGCATGGAGTTCCGAGGAGTATCGTGTCAGATAGAGGAACACGATTTACCTCAAAGTTTTGGAATCAGTTGCATGAAACTTTGGGTACGAGGTTGGAGTTCAGTACAGCTTTTCATCCACAGACAGATGGACAGACCGAGAGAGTCAACCAGATTTTGGAGGACATGTTGAGAGCCCGTGCGCTAGACTATGGGTCTAGCTGGGATGACAACTTGCCATATGCAGAGTTCTCGTACAACAACAGCTATCAGACCAGTCTGAAGATGGCCCCTTTCGAAGCTCTATACGGAAGGAGGTGTAGAACACCATTGCTGTGGGATGGTGTTGGAGACTGAAAACTTTTTGGTCCCGATCTTATCAGAGACTCCGAAGAGAAGGTCAAGCTGATTCGAGATAGACTCAAGATAGCCCAGTCGAGACAAAAGAGTTATGCCGACAGTAAACGCAAGGAGATAACGTATGAAGTTGGAGACCGAGCATATCTCCGTGTGTCCCCACTTCATGGAATCAAGAGGTTTGGTGTTAAAGGAAAGTTGGCACCCAGGTTCATTGGCCCCTACAAAATCCTCGAACGTCGTGGAGAAGTTGCTTACAAGCTGGAATTGCCGGAAGGATTATCCGGAGTTCACGATGTCTTCCATGTTTCTCAGCTGAAGAAATGCCATGCTGAGATGGCCGAAATTCCGTTGAGAGACATAGTGCCCCTAGAGGCCATACAACTCGACAGTGATCTGACTTATGAGGAGAAACCCATCCGAATTCTCGATACTGCGAACAGAGTCACCGGCAGCAAGATCATCAAGTTTTGCAAGGTTCTGTGGAGTCATCATTCCGAGGAGGAAGCCACCGGGGAGCGAGAAGAAGACCTCCGCTGAGACCACCCGCACCTATTTGCTAGCCAACCCGAATCTCGAGGGCGAGATTCATCTTAAGGTGGGTAGGATTGTAACATCCCAAATTTCCCATTTGGAATGTTTTACAATTATAGCTAAGCATCTATGCATATTGCTTGAATTGAGTGACATTTGAATTATTTCAGAGGCTTTTGAGTTTGTTGGAATTTGGATTCAAATTGGCAGTTGAATTTATTTCAAACAATGCCTGACAAATACTTGAGGAAAAGTATGAGAGGAGTAAACATGACACTCCAAAAATGTCAGAAGAAAAATATTGTCAAAAAGTTTGAATTCAAATTTGATTTTTATTTGGGATTTCTAGAAAATGTTTTTCTTAGTTTGAGTTTTGCCCCTGGAAAAATGTTCACATTGTAGGATTTATTTTTCTGATTTTATTGATATATATATATATGTCCTATATAAAAATACTATAGGTTTTTCTATATTTAGTTTTATCTCTCTGTGGTAATTCAAAAAAAATTAGGAAAAAGACCCAGGCGCAAGCCAGGCCAACCGGCCCAGCCGACGCCCGAGCCCAGGCCCACCAACGCGCCAGCCAGCCAGCCCCAGCGCCCCGCGCCCGATTCCTCTCCCCCTCGGTCGTCCATTCGCTCCCCTCTCTCTCTCCCTCACTGACCCGCGGGGCCCGCCCTCTCTCTTTCCCCTCGCCCACGTCTCGCCGCGCTAGAGCGCGACCGCCGCTGCCCGTCACCGCGATCTTCTCGGGATCGCAATCCCTTGTTGCCCCTCGCCCAAGACTACGCCCTATAAAAGGCCAAGCCCCTCCTCTCTCGAACCCCTTAAACCCCACTCCCGAAACCCACCAGAGTTGTCGCCCTCTCCGTTCGCATCTCGCCACCGCCGCCTCGGTTCGCCGCCGCTTCTACCACCGGTGAGCATTCCCCTTGCTTCCATGCTACTCCACCGCACCGCCACTTCATCGCGCACCCCCCTGACATCCTCTCGTCGCTCAAGAACCGCCGAAGCTATCGCCTCCGAGCTCGACAGCCGCCCGCCGGAGCAGGAGCTCACCCGAGCTCGTCTCCATCGCCTCCGTCGTCTCCGAGCTCCAGCGACCCAGCCCCCGACTTCCCCAAGCTCCGCCGCATCCGCCCGACGTCTTCGCCACATTCGCAGATCGCCGGAGACCCCGCCCCGCTCGACGCCGACCTCCGCCACCCTCTGTCGCCGTTAACCACCGCCGCAGTAAGCCGCCACCTCCTCTCCACCGTTCGATCTGCAATCTACGAAGTAGATTAGAAGTAGTGAAGGGTTAGGTTTATTTTTAGTTGTAACATCCCAAATTTTCAATTTGGTATGTTATACATAGATCATCATTGCATATCATATTTTATTGCATTTTGACAAATCCTCGATAAATCCTAAGCAACTCAAGGACCCTCGGAGAGAGTTGGGGATTTCCTCAAATTTTCATATTTGATTTCCATCAAATAATAAAACGAGGATTTTGGTTTTAATTATTTTCTCTCCGGAAAAATATTTCATTTTAAAAATAAACGAGAGGAGAAAATATGACTTCTCCAAAACAATTGAAATACTGGAGGAAAAGTGTTAAAATCATTTATTGGAATTTATTTGGATTTTATTTGCAATTTTAATTGCATTAAAAATATTGCATGTTTTCAAAAAATTATTTTGTGTCAAAAAAATGTTCACCCTATTCTAGATTTTCTAACTAGACGGGGAAAATTTATTTTATATTTTTTGGACTTTTATTTATTTTTCTATGAATTTTCCGCGGAACGTTTAAAAAAAACTGCGCGCCGCCCGACCGGGCCGAGGCCCGGCCGAGCGCCGGCCCGCCTGCGCCGTCTCCTTCCACCGTATGCCGCCGCCGCCGCGTGCCCGGCTCGGACTCCGCCGGAGCCGTGCCTTGCCCCCTCCCCCACGCCTCCAGCACCCCCTCCTATAAATGGCCGCCGCCCCCCCCCCTCTTCTCTCACCCCGCCGCCGCCCGCACTTGCCCGCCCCGCCGTCGCCGGAGCCGAGCTCGAGGCCGCCTCCGCCGCCGTTCGCCGCCCCCTCGCCGCCCCCCGAGCACCCCGCACCCCGCCGCCCTCGCCGCCCCTCGCCGGAGCCGGCCAAGCCCCGCCGGAGCCCGCCCCGACGAGGTACCTCGCCGCCGTTCGTTGCCGGTTTTGTTTTAAAAAAAAACCATTCGTTTTGAAAAAAAACCCTAGATCGGTTTTTTTTGGTTTTATTATTTTGTGAGCGTTCACCGACTCGTTCGTTTTAACAAACGCGTTCGTCAGATTTTCTCTGTTAACGAACGTCCGTTCTTTAACCGTTCGTTCGTTTTTCTTTTTCGTCGGATTTTTCCGCGATTATCCCAGATCTCGATTTCTGATCGAATCTTCGTTTCTGTTTATCTTTTCGCTCGTTTATCGAAATCAGGAGATTCAAGCGCCTAGAGTTTCGTCTCGAAATTCTCTTCCCGTTCAAGCTACTCAAACAAGTTTTTGCTACTGTAAAATTTGACCTAGATCCAGATTAGTAAACGAAGCTTGTTTCTTTCGCCGTTTGACTTTCGTTGCTTCATTCGAGTTGATTCTTTTTGCAAACCGGAGTTCTTAAGTTGAACTTTCTGGTTGGATCTTTCATTCGAGTTTTACCTGTGCATTAGATGAGTACTTATTTTTTGCTTGTTTGTTTGCGATAGAGTACCCGGAGTGTGCCGCTTGTTACTTCGAATCGCTAGGTTTCGCGGATCATTAGCAAGGCAAGTAACACTTTGATCATACCTTCCATACCCAGTTTTATTGCATTAGATCTGTTCCTCAAACAATTGGATGATTAGGATCTAATTAAATTGTGGGAACTGGGAAGTAGTTGAGGTAGTACCTATTACCGGTTTTCCTATCAAACCCTTGGGAGTTACTTCTACGTTTGCTATTGTATTGCCATGCTATGCTCGTAGACGTGGATTGGGTTTGAGTGATATTCATGACAGATGTGAGATTGATAATAATGGTTTACTTAAGGTGGCAACTAAAACTCACATCTGGGTGGATTGAGGCACCTGGAGAATCCAGTGTTGTCTGTTTGTATAAGGACCGCCACCCAGGCTCAAAGGGATCATAAGATTATTCATGCTAGAAACTTCCGTGTGCAGCCACAAGCTATTATGGGCTCTAGCATAGTTGAGTAGGTTACATGATCTCTTGAAGAGGTGGGCTAGCAGATGTAGGGGAAAGTAGGTGTACCGGTCCACCCGGAGTAAAGAGTGATTGTTCCTGAAAGACTGTGTCTCGGTCATCCGTTTCTCAAACATCATGCAGTGCGAGAATCAAGCGGAGGCGATCGAGTCTTGTGGGGAAAAGTGCACAAACCTCTGCAGAGTGTACAAACTAATCATGGTTAGCCGTGTCCCCGGTTATGGACAATTTGAGTATCTAGTACCTGGATTATCATTTGAATCTCATCACCATGTTACTCTTAATTAATTTTGTTGGGTTATTGATGACACTTAATTGGGATTCAGATGCTGTCAACCATCTCAATGTTTCACAACCACCATGATAGTTAAATAAAATTTATTCCTTTGAAGTAGGGAAAAATTGGCTTTTCGCAAAACTGTAACCGTAGAGCTTTCCACCAGCCATATATGCATGTAGTATAGCATTATTATTGTTCATTATTCTCTATGTGTTAGTTTGCCAGCATATTCTATGTAATGACCCGTTTTCGGGCTGCAACGTTTCATGTTGCAGACTTTTCAGACGACGAGTAAGGTGCCTTAGGTCGTGGTCTTATACTCAGTGATGCCGCTGGAGTTGATGGACTCACTTATCTTCCAAGTCTTCCGCTGTTATCGTTTAGATGGCCTTAAGCCATATTTATCATACTTAATCTCTTTGGAGATATTCGATGTAATAAGTGTGTGATTGCTACTCTGTTATAAATCCTCCATTTGTACTGTGCGTGTCAGCATTACTGATCCAGGGATGACACTGGTGCACAGCAGCACAGACCATTTGAGGTCTGGTCGCTACAAAGGTGGTATCAGAGCACATGCTGACTGTAGGACACGACCACTAAGCTTAAGCCCTAGAAAGCTTCTCTCTTCTCATTTCTGACCCCTCTCCACTTTCTACTCTTTTAGGAATGGCGGATGCAAGGAGCAAGTTCATGCAACCAGATGAAGACACGCCTTTTGGTCGACACTTGAAGGAAGTCACCAAGTATTTGAACATAGGAATAACAAGCATCACCGGAACCTACAACGCCACATTACCCGAAGAGGAGAGCTGGAAGATTCAAGTTCACATTCCAGGAAGGACGTTTGTGCCAGTTACTGACCCCATAAGATTGGTTTTCGAAGCACCAACCTGGAGTTTAGGGAAGAGCATGGCCGCTCACATTGCCATGGGACGCATTGGAGAAGTCTACCACCAGGAGCTTAAGGATACAATTTATCAGATTTGTGGACGCCGAGACGCGCAATGGGAGATGATCAGAACCAAGACGGATGGATCAATCGCAGCTTTCATCCAGGAGCAAAACCAACATATTCGTCGCCAGGAGAACCAGATGTGCACGGACAAGGAAGAACTGAAGAAGGCATTAACCAAGATCAAGGAGCTGGAGGAAGAACTCAAGGCTACACGCGAGGATTATATGGAGGAAATCATCGCACTAGTAGGGAAGAATGACGACCTGGAGAAGAAGATTGGAGTATTCATGGGAAATCCAGTGCCAAAAGCAAAGGACGACGAATGCACTTGTCCGGATAACTACATCATCATCGACGACACCGACTCGGAACCAAGCGAAGATGACTTTGTTGATGAAGCTGGAGCAGACATCATGGAGTCTTCAACGGATCAGAATTTTTAGTAGACCACCATATCAGTAGTAGTTTTCCCCCATTTAATAGTATAGTTCAAGCACTTTTGTAACGGTAGTTAGATCGATTGTTATGCCTTGTTTGAATTGATTGAGTGATATTGATTGTATTTGTCTCATGAGCATATGGGTAGTGTTTTCTCTCTAGACCTCATTCTATTCTTAACTCTCATCTTTTCTAACCTATCAGATGCCTCCGAGACGCGACACCGGATTTGTTTTCCCACCGGAGATCACCCAGTTGATTCAGCAACAGAATGCCCTGATGCAAGTGTTAGTGCAGAACCAAGGCAACAATAACAACAACCCACCGCCACCACCACCTGTTGACCACTTAGCCCGTTTCTTGAGGCTAAACCCGCCGGTGTTTTCCAGTAGCACCGAGCCGATTGTTGCAGATGATTGGCTCCGCAAAGTTGGAAGGGAGTTGACCACTGCAGGATGCACAGATGCGGAAAGAGTGCGTTTTGCCGCACATCAGCTTGATGGACCCGTAGCATCATGGTGGGAGAATTAAACAGCCACGCACCCTATGGACACTGTCACATGGGACCAGTTTCAGCAAGCTTTCCGTAGAGCTCATGTTTCAGCAGGAGCTATGGCTATGAAGAAGCGCGAGTTTCGCAACCTACGCCAAGGAGGACGCACCGTAGGCCAGTATGTGGAGGATTTCAGTAAATTAGCACGTTATGCACCAGATGACGTTGATACAGATGCTGCCAAGCAGGAGAAATTTTTGGAAGGACTGAATGATGAACTGAGTATGCAGTTGATGCTAGCAACCTTCAACAACTACCAGGAGTTGGTAGATAGAGCTCTCATGATTGAAGGAAAGCAACAACAGATTCAAAACCGTAAGAGGAAGTATGGACAAGGGAAGTACAATTCTGGAGCTCAGCAGAAGCCACGATTTGCCCCGAAACCGGGAGGACAGTTTCAGCATACCCATGGAGGAGGTAGTTCGCACAACCATAATGGCTCTAAAAATGGTAATGGGAATGGAGGAGGCAACGGACAGAACCGCACCAACCCATCTACCCCAACCAAGAGGGACCTAAGTCATGTTACTTGTTTCAAGTGCCAGAAGACTGGACATTATGCAACTGATTGTCCTGAAGCCCAAAATGGAAATGGCAATGGAAGCTCTGGGAAGAAGCCGAACCCGTTCAACAAAGGACATGTGAACCACGTGAGCGTGGAGGAGGTTGAAGCTCAGCCTGATGTAGTAATAGGTAAGTTTTTGGTTAAGTCATTTACTGCAACCGTTCTTTTCGATACTGGTGCATCGCATTCATACATATCAAGGGGATTTGTGAATAAGTTTAAGCTGTCCACCCAAGTTCTCAAAACCCCTATGTTAGTAACCTCGCCAGGAGCAGAATATATGGCAAGCCAAGGATGTTTTCAGATACCATTGGCCATTGGTAGGCATGTTTTCCCCTCAGACCTCATAGTTTTGGAGTCGCAAGGTTTGGATGTGATTTTGGGAATGGATTGGCTATCATTGTATGGAGGAAACATCGATTGTGCCAGCAAGACGATTTTGCTTACCACCCCAGAAGGAAAAAGGATCAAGTATGTATCCCGGCATATGCCGAAGAGGACCCAAGTAAATTCCTTATCAGGAGTTGTACAGGAGGAAGTACCAGTGGTGAAGGATTATCCGGATGTATTTCCAGAAGAGCTGCCAGGCATGCCACCGGATAGAGACATTGAGTTCTTGATTGAACTTTTGCCAGGCACAGGGCCAATATCTAAGAGACCGTACAGGATGCCCGCAAAAGATTTGGAGGAAATTAAGAAGCAGATCAAGGAGTTACTGGATAAAGGCTATATTCGCCCAAGTTCCTCACCTTGGGGATCACCAGTACTTCTAGTGGAGAAGAAAGATGGATCGCTGAGGATGGTTGTTGATTACCGTGGATTGAATGAAGTGACCATCAAAAACAAGTACCCACTGCCGATGATCAATCATTTGTTTGGCCGCCTACAAGGAGCTAAAGTATTTTCCAAGATCGATCTACGATCAGGATACCATTAGTTAAAGATTCGATAGCAGGATATACCTAAGACGGCTTTTACCACCAGATATGGATTGTATGAGTACACCGTTATGTCTTTTGGTCTGACTAACGCACCTGCCTATTTCATGGACCTGATGAACAAGGTGTTCATGGATTTTTTGGATAAGTTCGTCGTGGTGTTCATTGATGATATTTTAGTCTTTTCCAAGAATGAGGAAGAGCATGAGGAGCATTTGCGATTGGTACTTGAGAAGCTCAGAGAACATCAGTTAAATGCCAAGTTCAGAAAATGTGAATTTTGGCTGAAGGAAGTTGGATTCCTTGGACATGTTATTTCTGGAGAAGGAATAGCAGTAGACCCTGCCAAGGTTGATACAGTGACAAGTTGGGAATCACCCACGACAGTTGGAGAAATCCGGAGTTTTCTTGGACTTGCAGGATACTACCGGAGATTCATCGAGAATTTCTCAAGGATTGCTAAGCCCATGACTGAGCTATTGAAGAAGGACACCAAATTCAATTGGACTGAGGAATGTGAAGCTAGTTTCCAAGAGTTGAAGAAACAATTGGTTACATCACCAGTGTTGATTCTGCCAGATCAACGCAAGGATTATGAAGTTTATTGCGACGCTTCTCGTCGAGGACTGGGAGCAGTGCTTATGCAGGAAGGAAGAGTTGTGTCATATGCCTCACGATAACATAAACCCCATGAGAAGAATTATGCTACGCATGATTTGGAGTTAGCAGCCGTGGTGCATGCATTGAAGACGTGGAGACATTTTCTCATCGAAAACCATTGTGAGGTGTATACGGATCACAAGAGTTTGAAGTATATTTTCACGCAGAAGGAGTTAAATCTCAGACAGAGGAGATGGTTGGAGCTCATTAAGGATTATGATATGAGATTGCATTATCAACCAGGAAAGGCTAACGTAGTAGCAGACGCGTTGAGCCGCAAGAGTCATGTCAACACCCTCATGACAGGAGAGTTACCTCAGGAGTTAGTCGAGGACCTTCGCGAACTATGTTTGGAGATAGTTCCAAGAGGCTATTTAGCGACATTGGAGATTCAGTCTACCTTGAATGAAAGGATCAGAGAAGCTCAGAAGACAGACAAGGAGATTGAAGAGATAAAGGAGAAGATGAGCAAAGGAAAAGCCAAGGGATTTCGTGAGGATGAGCACGATACCTTATGGTTTGAGGACCGCGTATATGTGCCAAATGATCCGGAGATCAGGAAGTTGATTTTGCAAGAAGCCCATGATTCACTGTACTCGATTCACCCAGGGAATACCAAGATGTATTTGGATCTGAAGAATACTTTCTGGTGGACCGGAATGAAGAAGGATATTGCAAAGTATGTAGCAGTATGTGATGTATGTCAGAGAGTGAAGGCAGAGCATCAGAAGCCAGCAGGATTGCTACAACCATTGCCGATACCCGAATGGAAGTGGGATAAAATAGGCATGGATTTCATCACGGTATTTCCCAGGACTCGTTCAGGCTATGACTCAATATGGGTTGTAGTCGACCGTTTGACGAAAGTGGCTCATTTCATTCAAGTGAAGACCACTTACACCAGTGCTAAGTTGGCAAAGATAGACATGACCAGGATCGTATGTTTGCATGGAGTTCCGAGGACCATTGTATCAGACAGAGGAACCCAATTTACCTCAAAGTTTTGGAAGCAGCTACATGAAACATTGGGAACCAGGCTAGAATTTGGCACAACTTTTCACCCACAGACAGATGGACAGACCGAGAGAGTCAACCAGATTTTGGAGGACATGTTGAGAGCTTGTGCACTAGATTATGGATCTAGTTGGGACGACAATTTGCCATATGCAGAGTTTTCTTACAACAACAGTTATCAGACCAGTTTGAAGATGGACCCTTTCGAAGCCTTGTACGGAAGGAGGTGTAGAACACCGTTGTTATGGGACGAAGTTGGAGACCGGCAGTTGTTTGGACCAGATTTGATTAAGGAGTCTGAACAGAAAGTGAGGTTGATTCGCGATAGGATCAAGGTAGCCTAGTCTAGGCAGAAGAGTTATGCCGATTCTAAATGAAAGGAGACAGTTCACGAAGTTGGAGACAGAGTTTATCTTCGAGTATCACCACTTCGAGGAGTGAAGCGCTTCGGAGTTAAGGGAAAGTTAGCGCCCCATTTTATCGGACCATACAGAGTTGTGGAACGTATGGGAGAGGTTGCCTACAAGCTGGAATTGCCCGAAGGATTGTTAGTAGTTCATGATGTATTTCACGTTTCCCAGTTGAAGAAGTGCCACGCAGAGATGGCTGAGATACCACTGAGAGATACTGTGCCACTTGAAGCAATTCAACTGGAAAGTGATTTGACCTATGAGGAGAAACCAGTTAAGATTCTTGAGTATGCCAGCCGAGTTACCCGCAGTAAGGTTATCAAGTTTTGCAAAGTCCGGTGGAGTCACCACACGGAAGATGAAGCCACCTGGGAGCGAGAGGAAGATCTACGGAAGGACCACTCCCACCTGTTTTCTAGCCAACCCGAATCTCGAGGGCGAGATTCATCTTAAGGGGGGTAGGTTTGTAACATCCCAAATTTTCAATTTGGTATGTTATACATAGATCATCATTGCATATCATATTTTATTGCATTTTGACAAATCCTCGATAAATCCTAAGCAACTCAAGGACCCTCGGAGAGAGTTCGGGATTTTCTCGAATTTTCATATTTGATTTCCATCAAATAATAAAACGAGGATTTTGGTTTTAATTATTTTCTCTCCGGAAAAATATTTCATTTTAAAAATAAACGAGAGGAGAAAATATGACTTCTCCAAAACAATTGAAATACTGGGGGAAAAGTGTTAAAATCATTTATTGGAATTTATTTGGATTTTATTTGCAATTTTAATTGCATTATAAATATTGCATGTTTTCAAAAAATTATTTTGTGTCAAAAAAATGTTCACCCTATTCTAGATTTTCTAACTAGACGGGGAAAATTTATTTTATATTTTTTGGACTTTTATTTATTTTTCTACGAATTTTCCGCGGAACGTTTAAAAAAAAACTGCGCGCCGCCCGACCGGGCCGAGGCCCAGCCGAGCGCCGGCCCGCCTGCGCCGTCTCCTTCCCCCGTATGCCGCCGCCGCCGCGTGCCCGGCTCGGACTCCGCCGGAGCCATGCCTTGCCCCCTCCCCCACGCCTCCAGCACCCCCCGACCTCCTATAAATAGCCGCCGCCCCCCCCTCTTCTCTCACCCCGCCGCCGCCCGCACTTGCCCGCCCCGCCGTCGCCGGAGCCGAGCTCGAGGCCGCCGCCGCCGCCGTTCGCCGCCCCCTCGTCGCCCCCCGAGCACCCCGCACCCCGCCGCCCTCGCCGCCCCTCGCCGGAGCCGGCCAAGCCCCGCCGGAGCCCGCCCCCGACGAGGTACCTCGCCGCCGTTCGTTGCCGGTTTTGTTTTAAAAAAACCGTTCGTTTTGAAAAAAACCCTAGATCGGTTTTTTCGGTTTTATTATTTTGTGAGCGTTCACCGACTCATTCGTTTTAGCGAATGCGTTCGTCGGATCTTCTCTGTTAACGAACGTCCGTTCTTTAACCGTTCGTCCGTTTTTCTTTTTCGTTGGATTTTTCCGCGATTATCCCAGATCTCGATTTCTGATCGAATCTTCGTTTCTGTTTAACTTTTCGCTCGTTTATCGGAATCAGGCGATTCAAGCGCCTAGAGTTTCGTCTCGAAATTCTCTTTCCGTTCAACCTACTCAAACAAGTTTTTGCTACTGTAAAATTAGACCTAGATCCATATTAGTAAACGAAGCTTGCTTCGTTCGAGTTGATTCTTTTTGCAAACCGGAGTTCTTAAGTTGAACTTTCTGGTTGGATCTTTCATTCGAGTTTTACCTGTGCATTAGATGAGTACTTATTGTTTGCTTGTTTGTTTGCGATAGAGTACCCGGAGTGTGCCGCTTGTTACTTCGAATCGCTAGGTTTCGCGGATCATCAGCAAGGCAAGTAACACTTTGATCATACCTTCCATACCCAGTTTTATTGCATTAGATCTGTTCCTCAAACAATTGCATGATTAGGATGTAATTAAATTGTGGGAACTGGAAAGTAGTTGAGGTAGTACCTATTACCGGTTTTCCTATCAAACCCTTGGGAGTTACTTCTACGTTTGCTATTGTATTGCCATGCTATGCTCGTAGACGTGGATTGGGTTTGAGTGATATTCATGACAGATGTGAGATTGATAATAATGGTTTACTTAAGGTGGCAACTAAAACTCACATCTGGGTGGATTGAGGCACCTGGAGAATCCAGTGTTGTCTGTTTGTATAAGGACCGCCACCCAGGCTCAAAGGGATCATAAGATTATTCATGCTAGAAACTTCCGTGTGCAGCCACAAGCTATTATGGGCTCTAGCATAGTTGAGTAGGTTACATGATCTCTTGAAGAGGTGGGCTAGCAGATGTAGGGGAAAGTAGGTGTACCGGTCCACCCGGAGTAAAGAGTGATTGTTCCTGAAAGACTGTGTCTCGGTCATCCGTTTCTCAAACATCATGCAGTGCGAGAATCAAGCGGAGGCGATCGAGTCTTGTGGGGAAAAGTGCACAAACCTCTGCAGAGTGTACAAACTAATCATGGTTAGCCGTGTCCCCGGTTATGGACAATTTGAGTATCTAGTACCTGGATTATCATTTGAATCTCATCACCATGTTACTCTTAATTAATTTTGTTGGGTTATTGATGACACTTAATTGGGATTGAGATGCTGTCAACCATCTCAATGTTTCACAACCACCATGATAGTTAAATAAAATTTATTCCTTTGAAGTAGGGAAAAATTGGCTTTTCGCAAAACTGTAACCGTAGAGCTTTCCACCAGCCATATATGCATGTAGTATAGCATTATTATTGTTCATTATTCTCTATGTGTTAGTTTGCCAGCATATTCTATGTAATGACCCGTTTTCGGGCTGCAACGTTTCATGTTGCAGACTTTTCAGACGACGAGTAAGGTGCCTTAGGTCGTGGTCTTATACTCAGTGATGCCGCTGGAGTTGATGGACTCACTTATCTTCCAAGTCTTCCGCTGTTATCGTTTAGATGGCCTTAAGCCATATTTATCATACTTAATCTCTTTGGAGATATTCGATGTAATAAGTGTGTGATTGCTACTCTGTTATAAATCCTCCATTTGTACTATGCGTGTCAGCATTACTGATCCAGGGATGACACTGGTGCACAGCAGCACAGACCATTTGAGGTCTGGTCGCTACATTAGTAGTTTGGTTTTTCTCCGGTTTAGTTTACGGTTTATTTGATTAGATCGAATCGGTCGGTTTAGTTATTAGCCGCGCAGGTTTTTGTTAATTTCCGCGCGAGCGCTGTTTAGTTTCACATCGCACACCCCATCAACCAAGTAGCGCCCGTTAGTTTTTTTAGTTTTTATTTTCGTTTCTGTTTTTAACAGAATAGTTCCAATTTTGTAAAATCTTCATCTTTTAGTTGGGTTATTAATTTTAGTTTATTTTTTTTGTTAGCTTGAAAATTTGTTGTAGTTTCTGTAGAAAATAGATTCAGCCATGTTTTAGTTTTAAAAAATTGTTTATATTAGTTTTAGTCAGATTAGTTTTTCTGCCATAAATTGAGTTAGGATTATTATTTTTTAGTGATTCTTTTTGCTACTGCTTAGTTTTGACCATGCCTAGAAGTAGGAACTTGTTTGGGTATTTTAGTCTTTATAAAAAAATAGTTTTAGTCGAAATCAAGTTTTTCTTGTTTATTTAGCTAGCTACTATTTTCCTACTGTTCTAGTTAGTAAATTATTTTATTTTTATTATGTTAGAGTTTATTTTAGATTAGTTTTTGTAGCTACAGAGGATGAACTTTATTTACAGTAGAATAATTTTTTTTATTTTCTTTGCTAGGATTGTTTTAGGCATAATAGGAGTTCTATAATAGCTTTTGATGTGATTCTTTTTGCTCCTAGTTTGTATGTTGTTTTCCCTTCTGTTAATTAGCAAAACCAATGCTTAGGTTCTGTTAAGTAAAGTTTTAGTTGTGTAAAACTATTTCTTAGTTGTTGCTTGATATGATGAAAACCTTGATTTGCTTTCTCCGAGTTGTTTTCTTTGGTTTTGGTTTGAGTGCTTGGGTGTTTTACTTCAACTTGTTGTTATGTTATATTGTGCTATACTTATTTGTGCTATTGTTTGACTCGGTAGAATTTTCGGAGTGCGAAGCCTGCTATTACTAGTTGCTAGCTTTCGAAGGCCGTCAGCCAGGCAAGTCATTTGATCATGTTTTTACAATACCTATGATTTATTGCATTAGAGTTATACCTCCCCACCATGCATGGAGTAGGAGAATTTGTTAAGTTATGTTCTTGAGTAGTATCATGAGGTAGGATGAACCCTTCTCCCTCGTTACCGATGCCCGGGATGATGTAGTTGATTGCTATGCTTTAGTAGACGGGGTTGGTTGAGTGATTCATAAAGGAGATGCGAGAGTAAAGATGATGACAACCCCATGATGTC
The DNA here is from genome assembly GCF_002575655.3 of Aegilops tauschii subsp. strangulata. NCBI lineage: Eukaryota > Viridiplantae > Streptophyta > Magnoliopsida > Poales > Poaceae > Aegilops > Aegilops tauschii. The sequence goes on along the minus strand of NC_053035.3, from coordinate 162,654,251 downwards.
AAGCTCAAGATGGACTTCAAAATTCACTACTGGGTGGAGGAAGGTTGACGGGCACCCTGGAGAAACCAGCGGATGGCCGGGATGCATGGAGAAGCGCCATGACATCTTGCGGAAAGCTTCACCCAACCACGAAGAGACGGATGGATACACCTTCACCGGAAGCTTACCTGTGCAGCCGCCATTATGGGCTCTGGCTGGGTTGACCCTAGGCGTGACCCTGGCCGGACGGTGCTACGAGATGTAGAAGAACGGTAGGATTGGATGGGCACCGGCAATGGCCCAGAGAAACTCTACGGAAGACCCTATTTCATTCGTCCCGTCTTCAAACACCAGGCAGTGCGAGGACATAAAGGAGGGAATGATTCTTGCGGGTAAAGTGCACAAGACTCTGCAGAGTAACAACCTAATCGATTAGCCGTGTCCCCGGTTACGGACAAATGAGCCTCTGGGATTGGAGTATTTCGGAAATCTCAACACCGAACTTAATAAGTTAATTGAGGGGTTATTTAATATTTGGGAATGAGACATTGGTTGGCGGAACCATCTCAATAACTACCAACATTTTGTAGTAATTGCAAACAAGTCCTTGTTGTAGGGAAAAACCGGCTTTTTCGCAAAACAATGAAACTCAGAGCCCCACGGCCAAATTGCATATAGTATTAGTAATTTTATTGTTGTTCTCTCTTCATGACTTGCCGGCATATTCAAAATGCTGACCTACACGGCTGCAATGTCTTATGTTGCAGAGGAATTTTTCGATCAGGAGTGAGGCTACGATCCATGCTTGGCGATTGCCCTATGGAGTCGGATGGACTCGCTATTCGTCTACGCTTCCGCAGCTTTATTTAGTTTATTTCTCATGAGTTGGCCTTCGGTCGAATTTATTATGATGTAATAAAGACTCGATATGAGAATCGTGTAATAAATTCAGGTGTGATTGAACTTTGAATCTTTGAATCAATGTACTGTCTGTGCCAGCATGATCTTGGGATGGTACAGCTACACAGAGACTTGACCGATTTCGGGTCGGGTCACTACATTCATGTGTAATAAGAGCCAAAGTCTCCTCATCATAGTCACTAGCGAACTCATACCCACCATCCTCAGTAGCAATCATCACACGCTGAGATTTGCATTCTCTCGCAAAATGTCCTCTTCCCTTACAACGACGACAAATAATATCACTTGTGTGCCCTGTTGATGCCATGGAAGAAGAAGAGCTCTGTGCAGGCCCGACAGGTGTGCTCTTGGCAGATAGTGGTGGTTGTGCCTGCTTTCTTGTATCACGGTTGGAGGTGGCACCTGAAGGAGGTGATGGTGCAGTGGAAGTAGATGATGCACGTGGTGTCCATGATGAAGGTCGACCTGCAGAAAAGTTCGTTTGCGCTAATGCCTCTCGATCCTGCACTTCACGTTCAGCTTTACAAGCAAGATGGACTAAATGAGTGATATTATTATAATCCTTATACTCTAGAATGGTCTGAATCTCTCTATTTAATCCACCCATAAAACGTGCAAGCATAGCTTCATTCTCCTCAACAATACCACATCTAATCAAGCCAGTTTGTAATTCCTGATAATATTCTTCTATAGAATTTTTTCCTTGTCTTAAGCGCTGCAATTTTTGAAGTAATTCATGTTGATAATATGGTGGAACCCAACGAGTACGCATAGCAGTTTTCAAAGCAGCCCAAGTAGCTGGAACAGGATATAATCTACAATGTTCAGACCACCAAACACATGCAAAGCTAGTGAAAGCACAAACAGCAGCAGGAACACGTCTCTCCTCAGGATATTGTAAACATATAAATCGTTGTTCAGTTTCTAACTCCCAAGTAAGATATATATCAGGAACATATTCAATTTCAGTTTAGGGAGATGGTCATGATCTCGTACCTGAGGGGGAGCCCTAACATTGCCACTATTTGCATGTTGACGACCTGGTGGTTGTGGTGCTGGTGGTTGCACGTAGTTCTGATTTTGATCAACCTCATCCTCGTAATCTCCCGCATAATCATCCTCCTCCACATCAGCAGCAGGAGCCACAGAAGTATAATTAGCAGCACCAGCAGTTTGGCCAGGCTGAAGAGGGACACGACTCGCTCGGCGGAGGGCTGTTTCCCGACGTGGAGGTAGTCGTCGTTGTCGTTGTTGTTGTTGTTGTTGTTGTTGCAGAGGTGCGGCAGGTGCAGCCGGTGGTGGAAGACGCGCAAGCAGTTCATTAAATCTGTTATCGAGCTTTGTTTCCAACGTCTTCTCCATGCCATCTATCTTCTCCATGGCCTCTTCAAATCTGTTTAGCACATCTTGCACATGTCCACTCATCATTTGCTGAAACTTATCATGAAGCTCCTTGTTCGTCAAGTTCTCCCAGTCAGTCTCGTCGGCTTGTGATCCTGGCATGGTTAGCAGCAATAGAAACACACAAGAATATGATCCTACAGACTACTAACAAGTGGTGGTGGTGGCGGGTGTCACAAATCCCTCAAGCAAATCTCAAATTCTTACCAGTTCTTATCCAGCAGCAGGCGGTGATCGGCAACCGATGTAGTCAAAACTCTGAAAGCTTGGATAGAGCGATTACTAGGGAGAGTCAAACGCACGATGTAGATGTATGTGGAGCTGGGAAGGCTTATAATATGGTAGCAAAAAGGGTCAGCAATAATCAATTCAGAGATGCAAAGTTGAATAAACGCTCAACGACGGTACTGTGCTGGTCCTAGGCTAGACCGTACTAGAGAAGCGAGCCTAGAACACTAACAAAATCACGGCGCTGCACGTAAACAAGGGAGGAGCACACTCTGAATTTTTTTTTCTTTTTTCACTTTTTTTCCTCTTTTTTTTTGCTCCGCAACAATTTTTCTTGAAAAAGTCTTCAAATGTCCTAAAAACTGCCTAGCCAGAATTTTCCAGACTTAGTTTTTTTTAAACTGGAACTATTTTTCTTCTGCGGATGCCTCGGAAGTTGGGGAGTCCTATTCTGTCACGACTCGGAGTATCGCGCGATCGGGAAATCGAGAACAAAGCAATAATTACTGGACTCGGACTGGTGGCGGAGATGAATCTGGTGGAAACTCGGACTGGTGGCGGATATTTGCAGGGCGATGGAACACGGACTGGTGGCGAACCTGTGATGGAGGTGGACTCGGATTAGCGTGATGGCGGTGAATATGTGGTACATGGTAGCGGCGATGACGATGGTGGTATATGGTAGCGGTGATGACGATGATGGTATATGGCAGCGCTGATGATGATGGTGGTATATGGCAACGGTGATGACAGTGGTGGTATATGGCAGCGGTGATGACGATGGTGCGGCGGCGGCGTGACAACTTGTGAACAGAACTCGAAACTCTAAAGTACTAGACGCTAGGACTAGCAACTTGACACGACGATGCAACCGCAAATTCAACAAAGCAAATACAGAAAAGATTATGCAAAGGCTCAGATTGGTTCGGATAAGATGAACTAACCCTAATATATATTTTTGGCTTTTTCGTGGACTATAGGTATGAAGAACAGACTCGATCTAAAGTACGAAAAACTGTAAAATCTAACCGAGCAACCTGGAAATCTGATACCACTCGATAGAGGCAAGGGTTTCCTGTCTTTCGATGAGATGGTGGCTATCATTTTGGAGGAAGTCGACTTTGACGATCAGACTACGAACGTGCGAGGACGTCGCGCCTTAGCAATCGCTAAACCAACTCCGAGAGGTTATTGACCACGCCGGAGCACGATCAACCTAACCACGAAGGTCTGTTTCCTGCAGGCAAACGAAGAACAAGCAAGAAACTAAGATTGCAATATGGATATTGCGTATATAAGAGGAAAGCTTTATTGATCAAGGTGGGGTTCTGTCACGCCTTTGTCTGGTCGTTGAACACAAAAGAAGTACGCGAAGTTGCGGCTATGGCGAACTTTTAATCTAAACAAAACCCAAAGTCTAAACGATGCCCTAGGGGCTGTATATATGGAGGAAGAGGGGGGGGGGATTTCGTGGCCCTTGGAGGAGGGGTCCAAAACCCACCCTAACTCTTGTTTCCCCACACATACGGACTCTAAAAACAGCCTATATTGAAGTATTTCGAAATTACATGGGCCTGGCCCAAAAATAAGGTGAATCAGCACCTAGAATAGCCTCTGGACGAAAATTATGAAGTGGCATCTTGTATATTTCGTCCAAGGCTTCCTGCACTCATTGTGGTGGCTTCAAAGTCCTGAAATCATCACTTGAAACTCTCTTCTTGTCTCCCTTGCGCATGCCATCAACTCCATGCTTGTTCTTGCTCCAATGTTCATCCTTCTCCCAGCTAGGCCCTTCATATTCTCATGAACATTAGAATCATTACCAAGAAAAGAAAGTACCTGGTAATTTAATTGGCGTGCGCGAGCTCTAGTAATCGGTCCAATATGTATAGTAGCAGGGGTTGTGGGTGTAACAATGGTATTGATGTCCTCATCATGGAGTGAGGATGAACTATTATGTACTTTATGATCCAAGAATAATGCATCCGCTGGTGAAAACGTGAGGGTGGTAGCGAGATGGGTGATAGACCATGTAAAGCATCAATTCTTGGGTTTCGATGCAACGAAGAGCCTCCTCCTTGTGTCGTGACTGAACATGTAGTCTTTCTAGTTTGTAATGGAAGGATGCTGCATTGTTCTATATGTTATTGTCCATATTTCAGTCCGTAGGTGAACTCACGGAAGGGTGGTAGAGGGTGGCAGAGTATACTTCAAGCATAAAATCGTCCGGAACTCAATTTTACAAGCCGGATCTTGTGTCCGAAATGTTGACGAACCCCGCGAGTGGGTTATGGGCGCATAAACTTTTCGTTGTGATTGTTTTGGCGCTTCATGGTGATCCAATGGAGTTTTTGTGGCAAAATTGTTGTCGGTTTATGGATACAACATTGCGGGGCAGACCGTGAATACAACTTTCAAGGTAAGTAGATCGCACCGACGAGCCATCTTGCACAACTCGGAATGACCTATAATTTTTTGGGTGCATAAATGGAGTGAGGGTGAACTGTTATGTACTTTATGCTCCAAGAATAATGCATCCGCTGGTGAAAACGTGAGGGTGGTAGCGAGATGGGTGATTGACCATGTAAAGCATCAATTCTTGGGTTTCGATGTGACGAAGAGCCTCCTCCTTGTGTCGTGATTGAACATGTAGTCTTTCTAGTTTGTAATTGAAGGATGGTGCAATTTTCTATATGTTATTGTCCATATATCAGTCCGTTGGTGAGCTTACGGAAGGGAGGTAGAGGGTGGCAGAGTATACCTCAAGCATAAAATCGTCTAGAACTCAATTTTAGAAGTCGGATCTTGCCTCCGAAATGTTTTCGAAGCCTGAGAATGGGTTACGGGCGCATAAAACTTTTGGTTGTGATAGTATTGCTTGGTCATGGAGGTCCAATGGAGTTTTTGTGGCAAAATTGTTGTCGTTTTCTGGATACAACATTGCGGGACAGACCGTGAATACAACTTTCAAGGTAAGATGATCGCACCGACGAGCCATATTGCACAACTCGGAATGGCCTATAATTTTTTTAGCGCATAAATGGAGTGAGAATGAACTGTTATGTACTTTATGATCCAAGAATAATGCATCCCCTGGTGAAAACGTGAGGGTGGTAGCGAGATGGGTGATAGACCATGTAAAGCATCAATTCTTGGGTTTCGATGCAACGAAGAGCCTCCTCCTTGTGTCGTGACTAAACCTGTAGTCTTTCTAGTGTGTAGTGGATGGATGGTGCATTGTTCTATATGTTATTGTCCATATATCACTCCGTAGGTGAACTCATGCAAGGGTGGTAGAGGGTGGCAGAGTATACTTCAAGCATAAAATCGTCCGGAACTGAATTTTACAAGCCGGATCTTGTGTCTGAAATGTTGACGAACCCCGCGAGTGGGCTACGGGCGCATACAACTTTTGGTTGTGATTGTTTTGGCGGGTCATGAAGATCCAATGGAGTTTTGTGGCAAAATTGTCGCCGGTTTATGGATACAACATCGCGGGACAGACCGTGAATACAACTTTCAAGGTAAGTTGATCGCACCGACGAGCCATCTTGCACAACTCGGAATGACCTATAATTTTTCGAGTGCATAAATGGAGTGAGGATGAACTGTTATGTACTTTATGATCCAACAATAATGCATCCGCTGGTGAAAACATGAGGGTGGTAGCGAGATGGGTGATTGACCATGTAAAGCATCAATTCTTGGGTTTCGATATGACGAAGAGCCTCCTCCTTGTGTCGTGACTGGACATGTAGTCTTTCTAGTTTGTAATGGAAGGATGGTGCATTGTTCTATATGCTATTGTCCATATTTCAGTCCATAGGTGAACTCACGGAAGGGTGGTAGAGGGTGGTAGTACTTCAAGCATAAAATCGTCCGGAACTCAATTTTACAAGCCGGATCTTTTGTCCGAAATGTTGACGAACCCCACGAGTGGGTTACGGGCGCATACAACTTATGGTTGTGATTGTTTTGGCGGGTCATGGAGATCCAATGGAGTTTTGTGGCAAAATTGTTGCCGGTTTATGGATACAACATTGCGGGACATACCGTGAATACAACTTTCAAGGTAAGTTGATTGCACCGACGAGCCATCCTGCACAACTCGAAATGCCCTATAATTTTTCGGGTGCATAAATGGAGTGAGGTTGAATTGTTATGTACTTTATGCTCCAAGAATAATGCATCCGCTGGTGAAAACGTGAGGGTGGTAGCGAGATGGGTGATTAACCATGTAAAACATGAATTCTTGGGTTTCGATGTGACGAAGAGCCTCCTCCTTGTGTCGTGACTGAACATGTAGTGTTTCTAGTTTGTAATGGAAGGATGGTGCATTGTTCCATATGTTATTGTCCATATATCAGTCCGTAGGTGAGCTCACGGAAGGGTGGTAGAGGGTGGCAGAGTATACCTCTAGCATAAAATCGTCTAGAACTCAATTTTACAAGTCGGATCTTGCCTCCGAAATGTTGTTGAAGCCGGAGAGTGGGTTACAGGCGCATAGAACTTTTTGTTGTGATAGTATTGGCGGGTCATGGAGCTCCAATGGAGTTTTTGTGGCAAAATTGTTGTCGTTTTATGGATACAACATCGCGGGACAGACCGCGAATACAACTTTCAAGGTAAGATGATCGCACCGACGAGCCATCTTGCACAACTCAGAATGGCCTATAATTTTTCGAGTGCATAAATGGAGTGAGGATGAACTGTCATGTACTTTATGATCCAAGAATAATGCCTCCGCTGGTGAAAACGTGAGGGTGGTAGCGAGATGGGTGATAGACCATGTAAAGCATCAATTCTTGGGTTTCGATGCAACGAAGAGCCTCCTCCTTGTGTCGTGACTGAACCTGTAGTCTTTCTAGTGTGTAGTGGAAGGATGGTGCATTGTTCTATATGTTATAGTCCACATATCAGTCCGTAGGTGAACTCATGGAAGGGTGGTAGAGGGTGGCAGAGTATACATTCAAGCATAAAATCGTCCGGAAGTCAATTTTACAAGCCGGATCATGTGTCTGATATGTTGACGAACCCCGCGAGTGGATTGCGGGTGCATACAACTTTTGGTTGTGATTGTTTTGGCGGGTCATGGAGATCCAATGGAGTCTTCGTGGCAAAATTGTCGCCGGTTTATGGATACAACATCGCGGGACAGACCGTGAATACAACTTTCAAGTTAAGTTGATCGCACCGACGAGCCATCTTGCACAACTCGGAATGACCTATAACTTTTCAAGTGCATAAATGGAGTGAGGATGAACTGTGATGTACTTTATGATCCAACAATAATGCATCCGCTGGTGAAAACATGAGGGTGGTAGCGAGATGGGTGATTGACCATGTAAAGCATCAATTCTTGGGTTTCGATATGACGAAGAGCCTCCTCCTTGTGTCGTGACTGAACATGTAGTCTTTCTAGTTTGTAATGGAAGGATGGTGCATTGTTCTATATGTTATTGTCCATATTTCAGTCCGTAGGTGAACTCACGGAAGGGTGGTAGATGGTGGCAGAGTATACTTCAAGCATAAAATCGTCCGGAACTCAATTTTACAAGCCGGATCTTGTGTCCGAAATGTTGACGAACCCCGCGAGTGGGTCACAGGCGCATACAACTTTTGGTTGTGATTGTTTTGGCGGGTCATGGAGATCCAATGGAGTTTTTGTGGCAAAATTGTTGCCGGTTTATGGATACAACATTGCGGGACAGACCGTGAATACAAGTTTCAAGGTAAGTTGATCGCACCGACGAGCCATCTTGCACAACTCGGAATGACCTATAAATTTTCGGGTGCATAAATGGAGTGAAGGTGAACTGTTATATACTTTATGCTCCAAGAATAATGCATCCGCTGGTGAAAACGTGAGGGTGGTAGCGAGATGGGTGATTCATCATGTAAAGCATCAATTCTTGGGTTTCGATGTGACGAAGAGCCTCCTCCTTGTGTCGTGACTGAATATGTAGTCTTTCTAGTTCATAATGGAAGGATGGTGCATTGTTCTATATGTTATTGTCCATATATCAGTCCGTAGGTGAGCTCACGGAAGGGTGGTAGAGGGTGGCAGAGTATACCTCAAGCATAAAATCGTCTAGAACTCAATTTTACAAGTCGGATCTTGCCTCCGAAATGTTGTTGAAGCCTGAGAGTGGGTTACAGGCGCATACAACTTTTGGTTGTGATAGTATTGGCGGTTCACGGAGCTCCAATGGAGTTTTTGTGGCAAAATTGTTGTCGTTTTATGGATACAACATCGCGGGACAGACCGCGAATACAACTTTCAAGGTAAGATGATCGCACCGACGAGCCATCTTGCACAACTCGGAATGGCCTATAATTTTTCGAGCGCATAAATGGAGTGAGGATGAACTGTCATGTACTTTATGATCCAAGAATAATGCATCCGCTGGTGAAAACGTGAGGGTGGTAGCGAGATGGGTGATAGACCATGTAAAGCATCAATTCTTGGGTTTCGATGCAACGAAGAGCCTCCTCCTTGTGTCAAGACTGAACCTGTAGTCTTTCTAGTGTGTAGTGGAAGGATTGTGCATTGTTCTATATGTTATTGTCCATATATCAGTCCGTAGGTGCACTCATGGAAGGGTGGTAGAGGGTGGCAGAGTATACTTCAAGCATAAAATCGTCTGGAACTCAATTTTACAAGCCGGATCTTGTGTCCGAAATGTTGACGAACCCCGCGAGTGGGTTACGGGCGCATACAGCTTTTCGTTGTGATTGTTTTGGCGGATCATGGAGATCCAATGGAGTTTTTGTGGCAAAATTGTCGCCGGTTTGTGGATACAACATCGCGGGTCAGACCGTGAATACAAATTTCAAGCTAAGTTGATCGCACCGACGAGCCATCTTGCACAACTCGGAATGACCTATGATTTTTTGGGTGCATAAATGGAGTGAGGGTGAACTGTTATGTACTTTATGCTCCAAGAATAATGCATCCGCTGGTGAAAACATAAGGGTGGTAGCGAGATGGGTGATTAACCATGTAAAGCATCAATTCTTGGGTTTCGGTGTGACGAAGAGCCTCCTCCTTGTGTCGTGACTGAACATGTAGTCTTTCTAGTTAGTAATGGCAGGATGGTGCATTGTTCTATATGTTATTGTCCATATATCAGTCCGTAGGTGAGCTCACGGAAGGGTGGTAGAGGGTGGCAGAGTATACCTCAAGCATAAAATCATCTAGAACTCAATTTTACAAGTCAGATCTTGCCTCCGAAATGTTTTTGAAGCCTGAGAGTGGGTTACAGGCGCATACAACTTTTGGTTGTGATAGTATTGGCGGGTCATGGAGCTCCAATGGAGTTTTTGTGGCAAAATTGTTGTCGTTTTATGGATACAACATCGCGTGACAGACCGCGAATACAACTTTCAAGGTAAAATGATTGCACCGACGAGCCATCTTGCACAACTCGGAATGGCCTATAATTTTTCGAGCGCATAAATGGAGTGAGGATGAACTGTCATGTACTTTATGATCCAAGAATAATGCATCCGCTGGTGAAAACGTGAGGGTGGTAGCGAGATGGGTGATAGACCATGTAAAGCATCAATTCTTGGGTTTCGATGCAACGAAGAGCCTCCTCCTTGTGTCGAGACTGAACCTGTAGTCTTTCCAGTGTGTAGTGGAAGGATGGTGCATTGTTCTATATGTTATTGTCCATATATCAGTGCGTAGGTGCACTCATGGAAGGGTGGTAGAGGGTGGCAGAGTACACTTCAAGCATAAAATCGTCTGGAACTCAATTTTACAAGCTGGATCTTGTGTCCGAAATGTTGACGAACCCCGCGAGTGGGTTACGGGCGCATACAGCTTTTGGTTGTGATTGTTTTGGCGTGTCATGGAGATCCAATGGAGTTTTTGTGGCAAAATTGTCGCCGGTTTATGGATACAACATCGCGGGACAGACCGTGAATACAACTTTCAAGGTAAGTTGATCGCACCGACGAGCCATCTTGCACAACTCGGAATGACCTATAATTTTTCGAGTGCATAAATGGAGTGAGGATGAACTGTTATGTAGTTTATGATCCAACAATAATGCATCCGCTGGTGAAAACATGAGGGTGGTAGCGAGATGGCTGATTGACCAGGTAAAGCATCAATTCTTGGGTTTCGATATGACGAAGAGCCTCCTCCTTGTGTCGTGACTGAACATGTAGCCTTTCTAGTTTGTAATGGAAGGATGGTGCATTCTTCTATATCTAATTGTCCATATTTTAGTCCGTAGGTGAACTCACGGAAGGGTGGTAGAGGGTGGCAGAGTATACTTCAAGCAGAAAATCATCCGGAACTCAATTTTACAAGCCGGATCTTGTGTCCGAAATGTTGACGAACCCCGCGAGTGGGTTACGGGCGCATACAACTTTTGGTTGTGATTGTTTTGCCGGGTCATGGATATCCAATGGAGTTTTTGTGCCAAAAATGTTGCCGGTTTATGGATACAACATTGCGGGACAGACCGTGAATACAACTTACAAGGTAAGTTGATCGCACCGACGAGCCATCTTGCACAACTCGGAATGACCTATAAATTTTCGAGTGCATAAATGGAGTGAGGGTTAACTATTATGTACTTTATGCTCCAAGAATAATGCATCCGCTGGTGAAAACGTGAGGGTGGTGGCGAGATGGGTGATTGACCATGTAAAGCATCAATTCTTGGGTTTCGGTGTGACGAAGAGCCTCCTCCTTGTGTCGTGAGTGAACATGTAGTCTTTCTAGTTTGTAATGGAAGGATGGTGCATTGTTCTATATGTTATAGTCCATATATCAGTCCGTAGGTGAGCTCACGGAAGGGTGGTAGAGGGTGGGAGAGTATACCTCAAGCATAAAATCGTCTAGAACTCAATTTTACAAGTCGGATCTTGCCTCCGAAATGTTTTTGAAGCCTGAGAGTGGGTTACAGGCGCATACAACTTTTTGTTGTGATAGTATTGGCGGGTCATGGAGCTCCAATGGAGTTTTTGCGGCAAAATTGTTGCCGTTTTATGGATACAACATCGCGGGACAGACCGCGAATACAACTTTCAAGGTAAGATGATCGCACCGACGAGCCATCTTGCACAACTCGGAATGGCCTATAATTTTTTGAGTGCATAAATGGAGTGAGGATGAACTGTCATGTACTTTATGATCCAAGAATAATGCATCCGCTGGTGAAAACGTGAGGGTGGTAGCGATATGGGTGATAGACCATGTAAAGCATCAATTCTTGGGTTTCGATGCAACGAAGAGCCTCCTCCTTGTGTCGAGACTGAACCTGCAGTCTTTCTAGTGTGTAGTGGAAGGATGGTGCATTGTTCTATATGTTATTGTCCATATATCAGTCCGTAGGTGCACTCATGGAAGGGTGGTAGAGGGTGGCAGAGTATACTTCAAGCATAAAATCGTCTGGAACTCAATTTTACAAGCCAGATCTTGTGTCCGAAATATTGACGAACCCCGCGAGTGGGTTACGGGGGCATACAGCTTCTGGTTGTGGTTGTTTTGGCGGGTCATGGAGATCCAATGGAGTTTTTGTGGCAAAATTGTCGTCGGTTTATGGATACAACATCGCGGGACAGACCGTGAATACAACTTTCAAGGTAAGTTGATTGCACCGACGAGCCATCTTACACAACTCGGAATGACCTATAATTTTTCTGGTGCATAAATGGTGTGAGGATGAACTGTTATGTACTTTATGATCCAACAATAATGCATCCGCTGGTGAAAACTTGAGGGTGGTAGCGAGATGGCTGATTGACCATGTAAAGCATCAATTCTTGGGTTTCGATATGACGAAGAGCCTCCTCCTTGTGTCGTGACTGAACATGTAGTCTTTCTAGTTTGTAATGGAAGGATGGTGCATTCTTCTATATGTTATTGTCCATATTTCAGTCCGTAGGTGAACTCACGGAAGGGTGGTAGAGGGTGGAAGAGTATTCTTCAAGCAGAAAATCGTCCGGAACTCAATTTTACAAGCCGGGTCTTGTGTCCGAAATGTTGACGAACCCCGCGAGTGGGTTACAGGCGCATACAACTTTTGGTTGTGATTGTTTTGCCAGGTCATGGAGATCCAATGGAGTTTTTGTGCCAAAAATGTTGTCGGTTTATGGATACAACATTGCGGGACAGACCGTGAATACAACTTTCAAGGTAAGTTGATCGCACCGACGAGCCATCTTGCACAACTCGGAATGACCTATGATTTTTCGGGTGCATAAAGGGAGTGAGGGTGAACTGTTATATACTTTATGCTCCAAGAATAATGCATCCGCTGGTGAAAACGTGAGGGTGGTAGCGAGATGGGTGATTGACCGTGTAAAGCATCAATTCTTGGGTTTCGAGGTGACGAAGAGCCTCCTCCTTGTGTCGTGACTGAACTTGTAGTCTTTCTAGTTTGTCATGGAAGGATAGTGCATTGTTCTATATGTTATTGTCCATATATCAGTCCATAGGTGAGCTCACGGAAGGGTGGTAGAGGGTGGCAGAGTATACCTCAAAGATAAAATCGTCTAGAACTCAATTTTACAATCGGATCTTGCCTACGAAATGTTTTTGAAGCCTGAGAGTGGGTTACAGGCGCATACAACTTTTGGTTGTGATAGTATTGGCAGGTCATGGAGCTCCAATGGAGTTTTTGTGGCAAAATTGTTGTCGTTTTATGGATACAACATCGCGGGACAGACCGCGAATACAACTTTCAAGGTAAGATGATCGCATCGACGAGCCATCTTGCACAACTCGGAATGGCCTATAATTTTTCGAGCGCATAAATGGAGTGAGGATGAACTCTCATGTACTTTATGATCCAAGAATAATGCATCCACTGGTGAAAACGTGAGGGTGGTAGCGAGATGGGTGTTAGACCATGTAAAACATCAATTTTTGGGTTTCGATGCAACGAAGAGCCTCCTCCTTGTGTCGTGACTGAACGTGTAGTCTTTCTAGTGTGTAGTGGAAGGATGGTGCATTGTTCTATATTTTATTGTCCATATATCAGTCCGTAGGTGAACTCATGGAAGGGTGGTAGAGGGTGGCATAGTATACTTCAAGCATAAAATCGTCGGGAACTCAATTTTACAAGCCGGATCTTGTGTCCAAAATGTTGACGAACCCCGCGAGTGGGTTACGGGAGCAAATAACTTTTGGTTGTGACTGTTTTGGCGGGTCATGGAGATCCAACGGAGTTTTTGTTGCAAAATTGTCGCCGGTTTATGGATACAACATCGCGGGATAGACCGTGAATACAACTTTCTAGGTAAGTTGATCGCAACGACGAGCCATCTTGCACAACTCGGAATGACCTATAATTTTTCGAGTGCATAAATGGAGTGAGGATGAACTGTTATGTACTTTATGATCCAACAATAATCCATCCGCTGGTGAAAACATGAGGGTGGTAGCGAGATGGGTGATTGACCATGTAAAGCATCAATTCTAGGGTTTCGATATGACGAAGAGCCTCCTCCTTGTGTCGTGACTGAACATGTAGTCTTTCTAGTTTGTAATGGAAGGATGGTGCATTGTTCGATATGTTATTGTCCATATATCATTCCGTAGGTGAGCTCACGGAAGGGTGGTAGAGGGTGGCAGAGTATACCTCAAGCATAAAATCATCTAGAACTCAATTTTACAAGTTGGATCTTGCCTCCGAAATGTTGTTGAAGCCTGAGAGTGGGCCACGGGTGCAAAAAACTTATGCTTGTGATAGTATTGGCGGGTCATGGAGCTCCAATGGAGTTTTTGTGGCAAAATTGTTGTCGTTTTATGGATACAACATCGCGGGACAGACCATGAATACAACTTTCAGATGATCGCACCAACGAGCCATCTTGCACAACTCGGAATGGCCTATAATTTTTCGAGCGCATAAATGGAGTGAGGATGAACTTTTATGTACTTTATGATCCAGGAATAATGCATCCGCTGGTGAAAACATGAGGGTGGTAGCGAGATGGGTGATAGACCATGTAATGCATCAATTCTTGGGTTTCCATGCAACGAAGAGCCTCCTCCTTGTGTCGTGACTGAACATGTAGTCTTTCTAGTGTGTAATGGAAGGATGGTGCATTGTTCTATATGTTATTGTCCATATATCAGTCCGTAGGTGAACTCACGGAAGGGTGGTAGAGGGTGGCAGAGTATAGTTCAAGCATAAAATCGTCCGGAACTCAATTTTACAAGCCGGATCTTGCGTCCGAAATGTTGACGAACCCTGCAAGTGGGTTACGGGCGCATACAACTTTTGGTTGTGATTGTTTCGGCGGGTCATGGAGATCCAATTAGTTTTTGTGGCAAAATTGTTGCCGTTTTGTGGATACAACATCGCGGGACAGACCGTGAATACAACTTTCAAGGTAAGTTGATCGCACCGATGATCCATCTTGCACAACTCGGAATGACCTATAATTTTTCGAGTGCATAAATGGAGTGAGGATGAACTATTATGTACTTTATGATCCAACAATAATGCATCCGCTGGTGAAAACATGAGGGTGGTATCGAGATGGGTGGTTGACCATGTAAAGCATCAATTCTTTGGTTTCGATATGACGAAGAGCCTCCTCCTTGTGTCGTGACTGAACATGTAGTCTTTCTAGTTTGTAATGGAAGGATGGTGCATTGTTCTATAAGTTATTGTCCATATTAAGTACGTAGGTGAACTCACGGAAGGGTGGTAGAGGGTGGCAGAGTATACTTCAAGCATAAAATCGTCGGGAACTCAATTTTACAAGCCGGATCTTGTGTCCGAAACGTTGACGAACCCCGCGAGTGGGTTACAAGCGCATACAACTTTTGGTTGTGATTGTTTTGGCGGGTCATGGAGATCAAATGGAGTTTTGGTGGCAAAGTTGTTGCCGGTTTATGGATAAAACATCGCGGGACAGACCGCGAATACAACTTTCAAGGTAAGTTGATCGCACCAACGAGCCATCTTGCACAACTCGGAATGACCTATGATTTTTCGGGTGCATAAATGGAGTGAGGGTGAACTGTTATGTACTTTATGCTCCAAGAATAATGCGTCCGCTGGTGAAAACGTGAGGGTGGTAGCGAGATGGGTGATTGACCATGTAAAGCATCAATTCTTGGTTTTCGATGTGACGAAGAGCCTCCTCCTTGTGTCGTGACTGAACATGTAGTCTTTCTAGTTTGTAATAGAAGGATGGTGCATTGTTCTATATGTTATTGTCCATATAACAGTCCGTAGGTGAGCTCACGGAAGGGTGGTAGAGGGTGCCAGAGTATACCTCAACAATAAAATCGTCTAGAACTCAATTTTACAAGCCGGATCTTGCCTCCGAAATGTTGTTGAAGCCTGCGAGTGGGCTACGGGTGCAAAAAACTTTTGGTTGTGATAGTATTGGCGGGTCATGGAGCTCCAATGGAGTTTTTGTGGAAAAATTGTTGTCGTTTTATGGATACAACATCGCGGGACAGACCATGAATACAACTTTCAAGGTAAGATGATCGCACCAACGAGCCATCTTGCACAACTCGGAATGGCCTATAATTTTTCGAGCGCATAAATGGAGTGAGGATGAACTTTTATGTACTTTATGATCCAAGAATAATGCATCCGCTGGTGAAAACATTAGGGTGGTAGCGAGATGGGTGATAGACCATGTAAAGCATCAATTCTTGGGTTTCGATGCAACGAAGAGCCTCCTCCTTGTGTCGTGACTGAACATGTAGTCTTTCTAGTGTGTAATGGAAGGATGGTGCATTGTTCTATATGTTATTGTCCATATATCAGTCCGTAGGTGAACTCACGGAAGGGTGGTAGAGGGTGGCATAGTATAGTTCAAGCATAAAATCGTCCGGAACTCAATTTTACAAGCCGGATCTTGCGTCCGAAATGTTGACGAACCCTGCAAGTGGGTTACGGGCGCATACAACTTTTGGTTGTGATTGTTTCGGCGGGTCATGGAGATCCAATTAGTTTTTGTGGCAAAATTGTTGCCGGTTTGTGGATACAACATCGCGGGACAGACCGTGAATACAACTTTCAAGGTAAGTTGATCGCACCGATGAGCCATCTTGCACAACTCGGAATAACCTATAATTTTTCGAGTGCATAAACGGAGTGAGGATGAACTATTATGTACTTTATGATCCAACAATAATGCATCCGCTGGTGAAAACATGAGGGTGGTATCGAGATGGGTGGTTGACCATGTAAAGCATCAATTCTTGGGTTTCGATATGACGAAGAGCCTCCTCCTTGTGTCGTGACTGAACATGTAGTCTTTCTAGTTTGTAATGGAAGGATGGTGCATTGTTCTATATGTTATTGTCCATATTAAGTACGTAGGTGAACTCACGGAAGGGTGGTAGAGGGTGGCAGAGTATACTTCAAGCATAAAATCGTCGGGAACTCAATTTTACAAGCCGGATCTTGTGTCCGAAATGTTGACGAACCCCGCGAGTGGGTTACAGGCGCATACAACTTTTGGTTGTGATTGTTTTGGCGGGTCATGGAGATCAAATGGAGTTTTTGTGGCAAAATTGTTGCCGGTTTATGGATAAAATATCGCGGGACAGACCGCGAATACAACTTTCAAGGTAAGTTGATCGCACCAACGAGCCATCTTGCACAACTCGGAATGACCTATGATTTTTTGGGTGCATAAATGGAGTGAGGGTGAACTGTTATGTACTTTATGCTCCAAGAATAATGCGTCCGCTGGTGAAAACGTGAGGGTGGTAGCGAGATGGGTGATTGACCATGTAAAGCATCAATTCTTGGTTTTCGATGTGACGAAGAGCCTCCTCCTTGTGTCGTGACTGAACATGTAGTCTTTCTAGTTTGTAATGGAAGGATGGTGCATTGTTCTATATGTTATTGTCCATATAACAGTCCGTAGGTGAGCTCACGGAAGGGTGGTAGAGGGTGCCAGAGTATACCTCAACAATAAAATCGTCTAGAACTCAATTTTACAAGCCGGATCTTGCCTCCGAAATGTTGTTGAAGCCTGCGAGTGGGCTACGGGTGCAAAAAACTTTTGGTTGTGATAGTATTGGCGGGTCATGGAGCTCCAATGGAGTTTTTGTGGCAAAATTGTTGTCGTTTTATGGATACAACATCGCGGGACAGACCATGAATACAACTTTCAGATGATCGCACCAACGAGCCATCTTGCACAACTCGGAATGGCCTATAATTTTTCGAGCGCATAAATGGAGTGAGGATGAACTTTTATGTACTTTATGATCCAAGAATAATGCATCCGCTGGTGAAAACATTAGGGTGGTAGCGAGATGGGTGATAGACCATGTAAAGCATCAATTCTTGGGTTTCGATGCAACGAAGAGCCTCCTCCTTGTGTCGTGACTGAACATGTAGTCTTTCAAGTGTGTAATGGAAGGATGGTGCATTGTTCTATATGTTATTGTCCATATATCAGTCTGTAGGTGAACTCACGGAAGGGTGGTAGAGGGTGGCAGAGTATAGTTCAAGCATAAAATCGTCCGGAACTCAATTTTACAAGCCGGATCTTGCGTCCGAAATGTTGACGAACCCCGCAAGTAGGTTACGGGCGCATACAACTTTTGGTTGTGATTCTTTCGGCGGGTCATGGAGATCCAATGTAGTATTTGTGGCAAAATTGTTGCCGGTTTGTGGATACAACATCGCGGGACAGACCATGAATACAACTTTCAAGGTAAGTTGATCGCACCGACGAGCCATCTTGCACAACTCGGAATGACCTATAATTTTTCGAGTGCATAAATGGAGTGAGGATGAACTATTATGTACTTTATGATCCAACAATAATGCATCCGCTGGTGAAAACATGAGGGTGGTATCGACATGGGTGATTGACCATGTAAAGCATCAATTCTTGGGTTTCGATATGACGAAGAGCCTCCTCCTTGTGTCGTGACTGAACATGTAGTCTTTCTAGTTTGTAATGGAAGGATGGTGCATTGTTCTATATGTTATTGTCCATATTAAGTCCGTAGGTGAACTCACGGAAGGGTGGTAGAGGGTGGCAGAGTATACTTCAAGCATAAAATTGTCGGGAACTCAATTTTACAAGCCGGATCTTGTGTCTGAAACGTTGACGAACCCCGCGAGTGGGTTACAGGCGCATACAACTTTTGGTTGTGATTGTTTTGGCGGGTCATGGAGATCAAATGGATTTTTGGTGGCAAAATTGTTGCCGGTTTATGGATACAACATCGCGGGACAGACCGTGAATACAAATTTCAAGGTAAGTAGATCGCACCAACGAGCCATCTTGCACAACTCGGAATGACCTATGATTTTTCGGGTGCATAAATGGAGTGAGGGTGAACTGTTATGTACTTTATGCTCCAAGAATAATGCATCCGCTGGTGAAAACGTGAGGGTGGTAGCGAGATGGGTGATTGACCATGTAAAGCATCAATTCTTGGGTTTTGATGTGACGAAGAGGCTCCTCCTTGTGTCGTGACTGAACATGTAGTCTTTCTAGTTTGTAATGGAAGGATGGTGCATTGTTCTATATATTATTGTCCATATAACAGTCCGTAGGTGAGCTCACAGAAGGCTGGTAGAGGCTGCCAGATTATACCTCAAGCCTAAAATCGTCTAGAACTCAATTTTACAAGCCGGATCTTGCCTCCGAAATGTTGTTGAAGCCTGAGAGTGGGTTACGGGCGCATAAAACTTTTGGTTGTGATAGTATTGGCGGGTCATGGAGCTCCAATACAGTTTTTCTGGCAAAATTGTTGTCGTTTTATGGATACAACATCGCGGGACAGACCGTGAATACAACTTTCAAGGTAAGATGATCGCACCGACGAGCCATCTTGCATAACTCGGAATGGCCTATAATTTTTCGAGCACATAAATGGAGTGAGGATGAACTGTTATGTACTTTATGATCCAAGAATAATGCATCCGCTGGTGAAAACATGAGGGTGGTAGCGAGATGGGTGATAGACCATGGAAAGCATCAATTATTGGGTTTCGATTCAACGAAGAGCCTCCTCCTTGTGTCGTGACTGAACATGTAGTGTTTATAGTGTGTAATAGAAGGATGGTGCATTGTTCTATATGTTATTGTCCATATATCAGTCCGTAGGTGAACTCACGGAAGGGTGGTAGACGGTGGCAGAGTATACTTCAAGAATAAAATCGTCCGGAACTCAATTTTACAAGCCGGATCTTGTGTCCGAAATGTTGACGAACCCCGCAAGTGGGTTACGGGCGCATACAACTTTTGGTTGTGATTGTTTTGGCAGGTCATGGAGATCCAATGGAGTTTTTGTGGCAAAATTGTTGTCTGTTTATGGATACAACATCGCGGGACAGACCGTGAATACAACTTTCAAGGTAAGTTGATCGCACCGATGAGCCATCTTGCACAACTCGGAATGGCCTATAATTTTTCGAGTGCATAAATGGAGTGACGATGAACTGTTATGTACTTTATGATCCAACAATAATGAATCCGCTGGTGAAAGCATGAGGATGGTAGCGAGATGAATGATTGACCATGTAAAGCATCAATTCTCGGGTTTCGATATAACGAAGAGCCTCCTCCTTGTGTCGTGACTGAACATGTAGTCTTTCTAGTTTGTAATGGAAGGTTGGTGCAGTGTTCTATATGTTATTGTCCATATTTCAGTCCGTAGGTGAACTCACGGAACGGTGGTAGAGGGTGGCAGAGTATACTTCAAGCATAAAATCGTCGGGAACTCAATTTCACAAGCCGGATCTTGTGTCCGAAATGTTGACGAACCTCGCGAGAGGGTTACGGGCGCATACAACTTTTGGTTGTGATTGTTTCGGCGGGTCATGGAGATCCAATTAGTTTTTGTGGCAAAATTGTTGCCGGTTTGTGGATACAACATCGCGGGACAGACCGTGAATACAACTTTCAAGGTAAGTTGATCGCACCGATGAGCCATCTTGCACAACTCGGAATAACCTATAATTTTTCGAGTGCATAAACGGAGTGAGGATGAACTATTATGTACTTTATGATCCAACAATAATGCATCCGCTGGTGAAAACATGAGGGTGGTATCGAGATGGGTGGTTGACCATGTAAAGCATCAATTCTTGGGTTTCGATATGACGAAGAGCCTCCTCCTTGTGTCGTGACTGAACATGTAGTCTTTCTAGTTTGTAATGGAAGGATGGTGCATTGTTCTATATGTTATTGTCCATATTAAGTACGTAGGTGAACTCACGGAAGGGTGGTAGAGGGTGGCAGAGTATACTTCAAGCATAAAATCGTCGGGAACTCAATTTTACAAGCCGGATCTTGTGTCCGAAATGTTGACGAACCCCGCGAGTGGGTCACAGGCGCATACAACTTTTGGTTGTGATTGTTTTGGCGGGTCATGGAGATCAAATGGAGTTTTGGTGGCAAAATTGTTGCCGGTTTATGGATAAAATATCGCGGGACAGACCGCGAATACAACTTTCAAGGTAAGTTGATCGCACCAACGAGCCATCTTGCACAACTCGGAATGACCTATGATTTTTCGGGTGCATAAATGGAGTGAGGGTGAACTGTTATGTACTTTATGCTCCAAGAATAATGCGTCCGCTGGTGAAAATGTGAGGGTGGTAGCGAGATGGGTGATTGACCATGTAAAGCATCAATTCTTGGTTTTCGATGTGACGAAGAGCCTCCTCCTTGTGTCGTGACTGAACATGTAGTCTTTCTAGTTTGTAATGGAAGGATGGTGCATTGTTCTATATGTTATTGTCCATATAACAGTCCGTAGGTGAGCTCACGGAAGGGTGGTAGAGGGTGCCAGAGTATACCTCAACAATAAAATCGTCTAGAACTCAATTTTACAAGCCGGATCTTGCCTCCGAAATGTTGTTGAAGCCTGCGAGTGGGCTACGGGTGCAAAAAACTTTTGGTTGTGATAGTATTGGCGGGTCATGGAGCTCCAATGGAGTTTTTGTTGAAAAATTGTTGTCGTTTTATGGATACAACATCGCGGGACAGACCATGAATACAACTTTCAAGGTAAGATGATCGCACCAACGAGCCATCTTGCACAACTCGAAATGGCCTATAATTTTTCGAGCGCATAAATGGAGTGAGGATGAACTTTTATGTACTTTATGATCCAAGAATAATGCATCCGCTGGTGAAAACATTAGGGTGGTAGCGAGATGGGTGATAGACCATGTAAAGCATCAATTCTTGGGTTTCGATGCAACGAAGAGCCTCCTCCTTGTGTCGTGACTGAACATGTAGTCTTTCTAGTGTGTAATGGAAGGATGGTGCATTGTTCTATATGTTATTGTCCATATATCAGTCCGTAGGTGAACTCACGGAAGGGTGGTAGAGGGTGGCAGAGTATAGTTCAAGCATAAAATCGTCCGGAACTCAATTTTACAAGCCGGATCTTGCGTCCGAAATGTTGACGAACCCCGCAAGTGGGTTACGGGCGCATACAACTTTTG